>NC_092136.1:5634987-6234987 GCF_043159975.1 Macaca nemestrina | reverse complement strand
CTCCTGGCACTTTGTTCAGGGGTGGATGCGCCAGTGTTCCTGCTGTGGACCCCCGTCTCACAGGAGGGTCTCGGGCCTACGGGCTCATTCAGCAAACACCCGCTGAGCATGCAGTGTGTGCCATCTGCGTCCCAGGCCATGGCGGGGACAGTGGCTGCTGCTGGGGTTGTGGTAGCTTCTGGGGGCTCCAGGAACAGCTGAGGTGTAAGGAGCCAAGGCTCCCTAAGGGTGTAGTTGCACTCCAGGTGGAAGGGATGGCTGGGGGAGGTATAAATGGGGCCAGGAAGGAGACACATTTGGAACAATGCGAACATTTCTTTTTTTTTTTTTTTTTTGAGACGGAGTCTCACTCTGCCGCCCGGGCTGGAGTGCAGTGGCCGGATCTCGGCTCACTGCAAGCTCCACCCCCCGGGTTCACGCCATTCTCCTGCTTCAGCCTCCTGAGTAGCTGGGACTACAGGCGCCGCCACCTTGCCCAGCTAGTTTTTTGTATTTTTTAGAAGAGACGGGGTTTCACCGTGTTAGCCAGGATGGTCTCGATCTCCTGACCTCGTGATCCGCCCGTCTCGGCCTCCCAAAGTGCTGGGATTACAGGTGTGAGCCACCGCGCCCGGCCACAATGCGAACATTTCTAAGATACTGTGTCAGGAGGCAGCCACATGGCCAGCCCAGGTCCTGAGGAGCCCACACCAGCCCTGGACATGTTTGGCCGCTCACCTTTGCTGGAGAGCGGCAGGAGAGAGGATTCAATTCCACGCAGTGGCGTGCGCAGCTGGTCTCTGTGGAGCTGGGCGCTGGAAGGAACGCACTTTCTCGGGGGCTAGCCAGCCCCTGCCTTTGAGCAGACGATCAGGCTCCAGGTTTTCAGCTCCCGGTGCATGAGAGGACTTCATGGGCAGCTGTGGCTGATCCCTTGATGAACTGGGAGAAGAACAAAGGTCTATGAAATGAGGTTTCATGTGGATGGCATTAGAGACGCCACATCACATTTACAGAGTGGAGCAGAGACGGCGGGTGGGTCTGGGAGGCCCCTCTGCTGGTCTTGTCTGTGACAGCTGTCCTGGGAGTCAGCTTCCAGGCCGCCCCAGCAGCCTGACTGACACATGCAGGGGTTTTAGCCCCATCCTGCGACCAGCTGTTGCCCTCATCAGTGACAGCTGGGAGTGGCGGTGGCTCCAGTCCTGGGCGTCCTCCTCACCTGCTAGGGCCCACCCAGGGCAGTCCTGACACCTGCAGGTTGCTTGGAGCCGCATTCGGGTCCTGCGCCATCGTATGTGAGGCCCGAGTGCTTGTGGGCTGAGGTCCCCTGGATGCGGCCCTACCGGAGTTCTGCTTCCCATAGCTGCCTCTTCTCACTGTTTTTCCAACCTCCTAGGCTAGGACTTCCAGTGTTGTGCTGGCTTTGCCCCTGGGACACCTCCTTAGCCCTCTTCCTGAGTCTAGAGCCCCGGAGCTTGGAAGTTCTGGCCCCTGGGACACTTGCAGCCACACTCAGCTTCTCCTGTGAGCCTCCAGCGTGTCCCCTCAGGACCAAGCCCTCACGTTCTTGCCTCCCCACCCACCTGGGCTCAGCCAGGGGAAGGCCTGGCTGGGAGCGTCTGCCCTCTGCCCTGCCCTTCTCCCCTCTGCCCTGCCACGGCTTCTATATCCTGTGCCACAAGACACGACTGTGTGTGAAAGTGGCAGGGTCTGGCATCTCTGCGGGTCTCTGAGGCTCACGCTCCAGTGCCGCTCTTCCCACCCGCTGGCCGTGCCCTTATGCTGAGCCAGGGACAGCCCAGCCCTTTCTCAAACCCCAGCCCTGTGTGTCCAGCTGCCCCCGGCCCTCTCCCCTGGAAGCCTGGGTCACTCCAGCCGTATGCCCTGGTGCGGACAACCTGCCTCCTCGGCCGCCCAGGGAAGATCCTCTTTCCAAATGGCGACACCTGGTCCGTGCCAGGAAGCTGGAAGCTGTGGCCCTTCCACGCCCCTCCACGGTTTGTGCGCTCGCTTGCCCAAGTTCCCATCGCCATCGTCATCATCACCATCATCATTGTCATTTTGCTTGTCTGTGAGCCGGCCTGGTCTCCCAAAGCAGAGACCCTCTGAGGTCCAACTTGAGTTGGGGTCTCCATGCTGACCCCTGATGGGGACTCGGGACGTACCAGGTCTGGGTCAGGATTAACCCCCAAACCTCGTGCCCTTTGACAGGCACCCCTGACTTTTGCTAAGTGGGTGGAGGTGACATCACTCACAGCAGGAGTGATGGGACAGGGTCTGTTGGCTGCACTGTGCTCCCAGGGATCTGGGGAGAGGCTGCACCCCTGGGCTTTGGCACTGCAGAGCCGTGTGTGTGTATGTGTGTGTGTATGTTTGCACGCGCACGCATGTGTGTATAAGATCTTTTTTTATTACATGAAGCAAGATAACTTGCCGTTTACTTTTGGGTTTTGCATTTGACAGAGTGGGATACTTCTTCCCTCAGACAACAGAACTCTCCCTTTAAACACGTGCTCCAGAAGGTGGGTCTTGGGCTCATGTCTGTTCACACAAGCGAGTCAGAGGAAACAAAAGGTTCTTCATAGAAACACTGCACAGCTGGCAACTGTCCAGAGTCAGCCTGTAGGACAGCGGCAGCCCTGCCCCTCAGAGCCATGCCCCTCCGAGCCCAGCCCCTCAGAGCCCTGCCCCTCAGAGCCCTGCCCCTCAGAGCCCTGCCCCTCCGAGCCCAGCCCTTCCGAGCCCAGCCCCTCAGAGCCCTGCCCCTCAGAGCCCAGCCCTTCAGAGCCCTGCCAATCAGAGCATAGCCCCTCCGAGCACAGCCCCTCAGAGCCCTGCCCCTCCGAGCACAGCCCCTCCGAGCCCTGCCCCTCAGAGCACAGCCCCTCTGAGCCCTGCCCCTCCGAGCACAGCCACTCAGAGCACAGCCCCTCAGAGCACAGCCCCTCAGAGCCCTGCCCCTCAGAGCACAGCCCCTCAGAGCACAGCCCCTCAGAGCACAGCCCCTCAGAGCCCTGCCCCTCAGAGCACAGCCCCTCAGAGCACAGCCCCTCAGAGCCCTGCCCCTCCGAGCACAGCCCCTCCGAGCCCTGACCCTCAGAGCACAGCCCCTCAGAGCCCAGCCCCTCAGAGCCCTGCCCCTCCGAGCACAGCCCCTCAGAGCCCTGCCCCTCCAGGCCTGCCCCTCAGAGCACAGCCCCTCAGAGCCCTGCCCCTCAGAGCACAGCCCCACAGAGCATAGCCCCTCAGAGCCCTGCCCCTCAGAGCACAGCCCCTCAGAGCCCTGCGCCTCAGAGCCCTGCCCCTCAGAGCCCAGCCCCTCAGAGCCCTGCCCCTCATGGCCCTGCCCCTCAGAGCACAGCCCCTCAGAGCCCTGCCCCTCCGAGCACAGCCCCTCCGAGCACAGCCCCTCAGAGCACAGCCCCTCAGAGCCCTGCCCCTCTGAGCACAGCCCCTCAGAGCCCTGCCCCTCAGAGCACAGCCCCTCAGAGCCCTGCCCCTCACAGCCCTGCCCCTCCGAGCACAGCCCCTCAGAGCACAGCCCCTCAGAGCCCTGCCCTTCAGAGCCCTGCTCCTCTGAGCACAGCCCCTCAGAGCCCTGCCCCTCCAGGCCTGCCCATCCGAGCCCAGCCCCTCAGAGCCCTGCCCCTCCGAGCACAGCCCCTCCGAGCACAGCCCCTCCGAGCCCTGCCCCTAGGCACAGCCCCTCAGAGCCCTGCCCCTCAGAGCACAGCCCCTCCGAGCATAGCCCCTCAGAGCCCTGCCCCTCAGAGCCCTGCCCCTCAGAGCACAGCCCCTCAGAGCCCTGCCCCTCCAAGCATAGACCCTCAGAGCACAGCCCCTCAGAGCACAGCCCCTCAGAGCCTTGCCCCTCCGAGCACAGCCCCTCAGAGCCCTGCCCCTCAGAGCCGTGCCCCTCTGAGCACAGCCCCTCAGAGCCCTGCCCCTCAGAGCACAGCCCCTCAGAGCACAGCCCCTCAGAGCCCTGCTGCTCAGAGCACAGCCCCTCAGAGCCCTGCCCCTCAGAGCCGTGCCCCTCTGGGCACAGCCCCTCAGAGCCGTGCCCCTCTGGGCACAGCCCCTCAGAGCACAGCCCCTCAGAGCCCTGCCCCTCAGAGCACAGCCCCTCAGAGCCCTGCCCCTCCAGGCCTGCCCCTCAGAGCCCAGCCCCTCCGAGCCCTGCCCCGCAGAGCCCAGCCCCTCAGAGCCCTGCCCCTCAGAGCACAGCCCCTCAGAGCCCTGCCCCTCAGAGCACAGCCCCTCAGAGCCCTGCCCCTCTGAGCACAGCCCCTCCGAGCCCTGCCCCTCAGAGCACAGCCCCTCCGAGCCCTGCCCCTCAGAGCCCAGCCCCTCCGAGCCCTGCCCCTCAGAGCACAGCCCCTCCGAGCCCTGCCCCTCAGAGCACAGCCCCTCCGAGCCCTGCCCCTCAGAGCACAGCCCCTCCGAGCCCTGCCCCTAGGCACAGCCCCTCAGAGCCCTGCCCCTCAGAGCCCTGCCCCTCAGAGCACAGCCCCTCCGAGCATAGCCCCTCAGAGCCCTGCCCCTCCGAGCACAGCCCCTCCGAGCCCTGCCCCTCAGAGCACAGCCCCTCAGAGCCCTGCCCCTCAGAGCCCTGCCCCTCCGAGCATAGACCCTCAGAGCACAGCCCCTCAGAGCACAGCCCCTCAGAGCCCTGCCCCTCCGAGCACAGCCCCTCCGAGCACTGCCCCTCCGAGCACAGCCCCTCCGAGCACAGCCCCTCAGAGCACAGGCCCTCCGAGCACAGCCCCTCAGAGCCCTGCCCCTCCGAGCACAGCCCCTCCGAGCACAGCCCCTCAGAGCCCTGCCCCTCAGAGCACAGCCCCTCCGAGCATAGCCCCTCAGAGCCCTGCCCCTCAGAGCACAGCCCCTCAGAGCACAGCCCCTCCGAGCATAGCCCCTCAGAGCCCTGCCCCTCAGAGCCCTGCCCCTCCGAGCATAGACCCTCAGAGCACAGCCCCTCAGAGCACAGCCCCTCAGAGCCCTGCCCCTCCGAGCACAGCCCCTCCGAGCACTGCCCCTCCGAGCACAGCCCCTCCGAGCACAGCCCCTCAGAGCACAGCCCCTCCGAGCACAGCCCCTCAGAGCCCTGCCCCTCCGAGCACAGCCCCTCAGAGCCCTGCCCCTCAGAGCCGTGCCCCTCTGAGCACAGCCCCTCAGAGCCCTGCCCCTCAGAGCACAGCCCCTCAGAGCCCTGCCGCTCAGAGCACAGCCCCTCAGAGCCCTGCCCCTCTGGGCACAGCCCCTCAGAGCCCTGCCCCTCCAGGCCTGCCCCTCAGAGCCCAGCCCCTCCGAGCCCTGCCCCTCAGAGCACAGCCCCTCCGAGCCCTGCCCCTCCGAACCCTGCCCCTCAGAGCCCAGCCCCTCAGAGCCCTGCCCCTCAGAGCACAGCCCCTCCGAGCCCTGCCCCTCAGAGCACAGCCCCTCAGAGCCTTGCCCCTCAGAGCCCTGCCCCTCCGAGCACAGCCCCTCAGAGCCCTGCCCCTCAAAGCACAGCCCCTCCGAGCCCTGCCCCTCCGAGCATAGCCCCTCAGAGCACAGCCCCTCAGAGTACAGCCCCTCAGACCCCTGCCCCTCAGAGCCCTGCCCCTCAGAGCACAGCCCCTCAGAGCACAGCCCCTCAGACCCCTGCCCCTCAGAGCCCTGCCCCTCAGAGCCCTGCCCCTCAGAGCACAGCCCCTCAGAGCCCTGCTCCTCAGAGCCCTGCCCCTCTGAGCACAGCCCCTCAGAGCACAGCCCCTCAGAGCCCTGCACCTCAGAGCCCTGCCCCTCTGAGCACAGCCCCTCACAGCCCTGCTCCTCAGAGCCCTGCCCCTCAGAGCACAGCCCCTCAGAGCACAGCCCCTCAGAGCCCTGCCCCTCAGAGCACAGCCCCTCAGAGCCCTGCCCCTCGGAGCCCTGCCCCTCCGAGCACAGCCCCTCGGAGCCCTGCCCCTCCAGGCCTGCCCCTCAGAGCCCTGCCCCTCCGAGCACAGCCCCTCCGAGCACAGCCCCTCCGGGCACAGCCCCTCCGAGCCCTGCCCCTCCAGGCCTGCCCCTCCGAGCACAGCCCCTCCGAGCCCTGCCCCTCCGAGCACAGCCCCTCAGAGCCCTGCCCCTCCGAGCACAGCCCCTCCGAGCCCAGCCCCTCTGAGCCCTGCCCCTCCGAGCCCTGCCCCTCAGAGCCCTGCCCCTCAGAGCCCTGCCCCTCAGAGCACAGCCCCTCAGAGCACAGCCCCTCAGAGCCTTGCCCATCAGAGCCCTGCCCCTCCGAGCACAGCCCCTCCGAGCACAGCCCCTCAGAGCCCTGCCCCTCAGAGCACAGCCCCTCCGAGCCCTGCCCCTCCGAGTACAGCCCCTCCGAGTACAGCCCCTCTGAGCACAGCCCCTCAGAGCACAGCCCCTCCGAGCCCTGCCCCTCCGAGTACAGCCCCTCTGAGCACAGCCCCTCAGAGCACAGCCCCTCAGAGCCCTGCCCCTCAGAGCCCTGCCCCTCCGAGCGCAGCCCCTCAGAGCACAGCCCCTCAGAGCACAGCCCCTCAGAGCCCTGCCACTCAGAGCCCTGCCCCTCCGAGCGCAGCCCCTCAGAGCACAGCCCCTCAGAGCACAGCCCCTCAGAGCCCTGCCACTCAGAGCCCTGCCCCTCAGAGCACAGCCCCTCAGAGCACAGCCCCTCAGAGCCCTGCCCCTCAGAGCCCTGCCCCTCAGAGCACAGCCCCTCAGAGCACAGCCCCTCAGAGCCCTGCGCCTCAGAGCCCTGCCCCTCTGAGCACAGCCCCTCAGAGCCCTGCCCCTCAGAGCCCTGCCCCTCAGAGCACAGCCCCTCAGAGCACAGCCCCTCAGAGCACAGCCCCTCAGAGCCCTGCGCCTCAGAGCACAGCCCCTCAGAGCCCTGCCCCTCAGAGCCCTGCCCCTCCGAGCACAGCTGGGGTGGGCTGCTTGGGGATCTCCTGTCCTTCCCTCCCACCCAGCAGCCGGCGGCCGGCACATTCCTTGGTGTGCTGGTCGGGGGGTGCGCGCCTCCTGTGCTCACCCTGGGAACGGGACAGAAGCTGACAGCTCGGAGAGGACAGGGCTTGTACCCTTTGGTGGCCTCTGGCTGGACCATCTCATTGTCCTCAGACACAGCCTCTTGGTCTAGTTTCATTTCCTGAAAAACAAGCGCACAGAACTCCTAGAGCAGGAGTCCAGTGGAGCTATGGCCCCGGCTGGATCCAGCCCTGCCGCCTGTTCTCACACCATGCTGAAGCTGAGTGGCTTTTACAGTTTTTAATTACTTGAAAAAAAAATCGAAAGGAGGTTTTGTGACCCATGAAAATTATATGGAATTCAAATGTCCGTGTCCATAAATAGTTTCTTGAGACAGGGTCTCTCTCTGTCACCCAGGCTGGAGTGCAGTGCTATGAGCATGGCTCACTGTCCCCTTGACCTCCCAGGCCTGAGCGATCCTCTTGCCTCGGCTTCCTGAGTAGCTGGGACTACAGGTGCATACCACCATGTCCGGCTAATTTTTTTTTTTTAATTTTTAGTAGAAACAAGGTCTTTCTATGTTGCCCAGGCTGTTCTTGAACTCCATCTTGGCCTCCCAAAGTGCTGGGATTACAGGCTGGAGCCATGGAGCCCGGCCTGTCTTTGTTTTTTCACTGGTAAAGTTTTGCCGGGTGTGGTAGTGTGTGCCTATAGTGATTTGGGAGGCGGAGGTGGGAGGATTGCTTCAGCCCAGGAGTTTGAGGCTGGGCTCAAGTGATCAAGAGGTGAACTATGATCATGTCACTGCATTCCAGCCTGGGTGACACAGCAAGACCCTATCTCTAAAAAAAATATTTAAAAAGCACTGGGTGTGGTGGCTCATGCCTGTGGTCCCAGCTACTTCGGCAGCTGAGGTGGGAGGATCGCTTGAACCCAGGAGTTGGAGGTTGCAGTGAACCAAGATTGTGTCACTACACTCCAGCCTGGGTGACACAGACCCTGCCTCTTAAAAAAATAAAGAAAAATGTATTGGAATACAGCCATGCCCGTTCAGTCACATGCTCTCCATGCTGCTTTCGTGCTCCAGAGACACTTATGGCCTGAAAGCTGAAAATATTTTCTGTCCTTTACAAAAAAGTTTGCTGACCTCTGCCCTGGAAAATTCATCTCCCAAGTTCTGTTCTGGTGCTGGCGTTCCTGGGTGTCCTAAATTTGGCCCTGTTATTTCTGAACTCTGCTTTGGCCATGTTCCCTCCCAGGAGCCAGGACGGGCACGTTCTCTGAGTCTTGTCCTCTGACGCTCAGAGGCTTGGCTTGGCTTGGCTTGGCTCAGGCATTCTTGGAAAGGTCTGGCTCCAGGAAAGGCGGATGCCTCCGGAGTCAGCCCAGAGGGAACCTGCCCCAGGTCTGGGGGAGGCCTGACCCAGCCGAGTAGCTTTTGCAGAGGGGTTGGACTGGTCAAGGTGTGCTGAAAGTTGTCCTCAGAAGGCCACGTTGGGATTTCCTTCCTCCAGTATTCGGGCAGCTGAGAACTGCTGTGAGCCTGATGTTTTCCAAGTTGGCGGGTCCACAGGGTGCCTGAGATTCTGGAATCTGGGTGGACAGTAGGGGGCTTGGAGGAGTGTCTCGGGTTCTGGAATCCAGGTGGAAAGTGGTGAGGTTCAGGGAGTGGCTTCTGAGCCACCATAGGGGTCTCTGTGGGAGCCTCTGCCCATCCAGGAGATTCCACACGCCCGGCCAGCCCAGAGCACATGTCTCGTGCTTGCTGAGGGTACAGCCAGCCCCAGCGGGTGGAACAGCCCGTTGCCTCCTCTCACTTTGTTTTGGGGCCGTCTGGGAGTTTGGAGCAAGGGTAGAGAGGGAGGAAGTGGCTGCCAGCCATTGCCCAGCACCCTTGTTTGCGTTGGGCCCTCTGTGGGCTCCTTTTTATTGCTCTTGAATGAAGCCAGGGAAATAGACTTCCTCACCTCACTTCAGTTCAGCGTGTCTGGAAATTTGGTTATTAAAATTAAGGAAGTGTGGAAATAGAGCAAGAGAATAATCTCTCCAAGAGATAATAGTGACCTCTGGGCCAGGTGCGGTGGTTCACACCTGTAATCCCAGTACTTTGGGAGGGTGAGGTGGGCGGATCACCTGAGGTTGGGAGTTTGAGACCAGCCTGACCAACATGGAGAAACCTCCGTCTCTATTAAAAAAAAGAAAATTAGCCAGGCATGGTGACCCATGCCTATAATCCCAGCTACTCAGGAGGCTGAGGCAGGAGAATCGCTTGAACCTGGGAGGCAGAGGTTGCAGTGAGCCGAGATTGTGCCACTGCACTCCAGCCTGGGCAACAAGAGTGGGACTCTGTCTCAAAAAAAAAAATAAATAAATAAGTGACATCTGGCAGGTGCGGCATCCCAGCACTTTGGGAGGCCGAGATGGGCAGATCACTTTAGCACAGGAGTTCGAGACCGGCCTGGCTGACATGGTGAAACCCCATCTCCACAAAAATAAAATAAAATGTAAGAGATAATAGTGCCTTTTTGGTACGTTGAAACCTGGAGTGCTTTCTTTTTCTAAATGTGGATTCTTCGTGAGTTTGTGTACTGTGCCGATGTCCCTCCCTCAGCCCCGTTATTGTGAGTGGAAGAAGGGGCGAGGGTTCCCCCGCTACTGTGAGTCCCTCCTCTCATGCTGAGTGTCCTTGGAGAAGCCTGCACTTCCTCCTTGTACGCCAGGGCCGGGTCCCTCCTTGGCGTGGTTCTGTGCTGCTGGGATGGGGCCAGCCCCTCGGGTGTTTTCTGAGTGTCACACACGGGCGTGTGCATTCATGGCCTTTGCGTGTCTTCCTGTTGTGGAGGCAAAACGTGAAGAACCCTAGATGATCTTGGGACCAGGGCTCCGTCACCTGCTGTTCATTGCTCACCAGAGCATCCAGGAGTGAGTGGAGAGCTCGGACTTCCAGGCACGGGATAGGGGCTGGTCTAACCATGCTTCCGCCGGCCTGCTCGTCAGAACCGCCTGTTGGGAGCTGTTATCATGATCCTGTACCTGGGCTCTAGAACCGCCCGTTGGGGGCTGTTGTCATGATCCCATACCTGGGCCCTGGGCCATCTGATTCTGACTTCATTGCTCCAGGTTGGGGCCAAGCCGCTGTTTCCTGTTTGCTTGTTTCCTCTGTGACGTTAGCCACTGGGCTAGTCTGAGCCCCTCAGTTACAGGTGGAGAAATTGAGACCCCTGGGGGTGCAAGGACTTGCCAAGGAACGAGAGCCCCTTAGGGCAGAGCTGGGGCAGGGTCTGGCTTTGGGTCCCAGAGCTGCTGGTCCCCTTCCCGCTCTCCTAGCAGCTTTTTTTTTGAGACAAGGTCTTTCCCTGTGACCCAGGCTGGAGTACAATGGCATGATCTCAGCTCACTGCAATCTCCGCCTCCTGCATTCAGTCCATTCTCCTGCCTAAGCCTCCCAAGCAACTGGGATTACAGGTGCATGCCGCCATCCCCAGCTCGTTTTCTTTTTTTTTTTTTTTTTTTGTATTTTTAGTAGAGGTGGGGTTTCACCATGTTGGCCAGGCTGATCTCGAACTCCTGACCTCAAATGATCCACCTGCCTCGGCCTCCCAAAGTGCTAGAATTACAGGCTGGGATTACACTGCACCTGGCCCTAGCAGCTTTGTCCTGTGCCATCCAACAACAGATGACCGAAGTCTTCGCTTCTTAACATGCATTCCATCTGCCTTACAGTTTTGCCACCTGCAGAACAGAGGACTTGTTGCTTTTCTGGTAAGATGGAAAATGTAATCTGGCAGCAGAAGGCCCGTGGAAGCTTGCCTTTAATGGCCTTGTGTCTCTTTCATCCTGTCCTGAGAGCTGGAGAACTTGGATGTTGCTCCTAACGCAACCTTCCTGTTAACATACATTTCCACAGGCTCATGGATCACCAGAACCACGTCCTATCCCGTGCGGCTGTATGCTTCCATTGGTTCAGGTGTTCTTACCTTGACAGTATTTTCTCCTCTGCAACTTTTGCCGTGGTTGCTTTTAATCAGCATTGACTCCTCAAGAAAAGTATTTAGCTGTTATATCTCAGTGGAGACAGGGCGGGAAGCATCTGAGACCTTCAGGCTTAGACTTAGAACCAGAAGTGCCCTCAGAGTTCATTGCGTCCTAACCCACCAGGAAATGAGTTCACAGAGAAGTGGGAGAACCTTGCCCCAGGTCCTTGCATTTGCTCCAGGTCCTGCCCCAGGTCTTGCAGTTGCTCTGTGTGGTGGGTGTGATCTGGAGCCGTCGGGATTGCTGCACCTGGGGCAGGCATTGCTAATTGATCCCAGGACTCCTTCCTGCAGAGCACACCCTGGTTCTCCAGGCAGCCGCTGCCTGTCAGTCTGCAGTGGTTGGGAGAGGACACCTGCTTGCCTGGTCTGTTCCAAAGCTTGCTGCTCATCCCAGCACAGGTGGGGGAGGCTATGGGATAGGGATCTTCATCTGGCCCTGTCACTGCTCTATCAGCTGGGGATGTGGCATCCTAGTGAAAATGCCAGGCGCAGTGGCTCACGCCTGGAATCCTGGCATTTTGGGAGGCTGAGGAGGGCGGATCACTTGAGGTCAGGAGTTTGAGACCAGCCTGGCCAACCAAAAATACAAAAATTCGCCAGGCGTGGTGGCAGGCACCTGTAATCCCAGCTACTCGGGAGGCTGAGGCAGGAGAAACACTTGAACCCAGGAGGTGGAGGTTGCAGTGAGCTGAGATCTTGCTACTGCACTCCAGCCTGGGCAACAGAGGGAGACTGTCTCAAAAATCTCAAAAAAAAAAAAAAAAAAAAAACTAAAGAAAGCGTCATTTATCTGGCACCCCTGGGGAACCATTATACCTGGTGTTCTATGGCACCTGGCACGGTGCGGGTGAAGTTGAGACTCTTAGGCACTGAACCCGTCTCGTTTGGAGCAGCTCAGGCCCCAGGGAGGGTTAGGGTTGGTTCTTGTTGGCATGGCCCTGGCCCATCCAGACCTATATCTCTGCTGTCCTGCAGGTGATCAATGTCGATGGGACGAAGAGGCGGACCCTCCTGGAGGACAAGCTCCCGCACATTTTCGGGTTCACGCTGCTGGGGGATTTTATCTACTGGACTGACTGGCAGCGCCGCAGCATTGAGCGGGTACATAAGGTCAAGGCCAGCCGGGACGTCATCATTGACCAGCTGCCCGACCTGATGGGGCTCAAAGCCGTGAATGTGGCCAAGGTCGTCGGTGAGTCCAGGGGGGCGCAAGCCGTGGCTCAGCCATGCAGACTTCCATGAGGAGGAAGTGACGGGTCCAAGCGTGGGCATAAGTGTTGAGCTGAGGTGCCCCACCCTGGGGAAGGGCAGGACAGGAAAGGTGACAGTATCTGGGCAAGGACAGATGGGAAGGGACCAAGAATGTTGATTAGGGAGTGGTTATGGACTAGGAATGTCGGGAACAATGGTTAGAAAGTGACTAACATTTGTCCCGTGCTATGTGCCTGGCCCTGGCCGGGAGCCTTTGTGCCCAGAGTGACCCTGTCTGCGAATGTAGTTCCATGCCTTACTTACACTGGGGAGCGGGAGGCAGAGCTGTGCAACTCACAGGTGCCGGGCTCAGGACTCACTGCTGGGTCTGCCTGGGCTGGGCTGTGCTTGTTGCCCCTGTGGCCAATGCACACGTACCTTTCACCTGAAAGCCAGGATCCGCAGTACGCTCCCCGAGGGGGTCGTTGTCTGGCACGATGATTTGTCTCTTCCTGAAAAGGTGAGAGAGTTACACTGGAGAGAGCAGCGTCCAGGTGCGGCAGGGGCTCTGTGTCTGGCTGGGGCCTGGGGTCCTGTGCTGCACCTGCTCGTCAGAGTCACTCAGTAAATCTTGATGAAGGACGAGAGGACAGGGGACGTGGTGCTTGCTGCTGCATTGCCTGCAGTCCTGGGTGAGATGCCTGGATTGACTCTGCTCCCCGTGGGGTGGATGTGATGTTAGCTGTGATGGTAGATCCCTGACTTTAAAATACGAGGGAGCTGGGAGTTGAGGGAGCAGGTTGGGGCAGAAAGGACAGCCTCGCAGAGGCCTGGAGCTGAGGCAGTGCGGGCGACCCCAGGACCAGTGAGTGCTTCCGTCACAGCCTTCGTCGCACCCTCCAGTCTTCATGCAGAGGATGGAATCCAGGAATTTAGTTTTCCCAGCCTCCTTTAAAAATACATTCATGCCGGGGCAGTGGCTCACATCTGAAATCCCACCACTTTGGGAGGCTGAGGCAGGCAGATCATTTGAGGTCAGGAGTTTGAAACCAGCCTGACCAACATGAAACCCCATCTCTACTAAAAGTACAAAAAAAAAAAAAAAAAAAAAAAAATTAGCTGGGTGTGGTGTCACACGCCTATAATCCCAGCTACTCGGGAGGTTGAGGCAGGAAAATTGCTTGAACCCAGGAGGTGGAGGTTGTAGTGAGCCGATATTGTACTACTGCCCTCCACCTGGGCAATAGAGCGAGACCCTGTCTCAAAAAGAAAAAGAAAAAAAAAAAAGAACATTTATACCAGGTGCGGTGGCGCATGCCTGAAATCCCAGAACTTTGGAAGGCTGAGGCAGGAGGATCACTTGAGCCCAGGAATTTGAGAGTGTCTCCCCTGGGCAACATAAGAGAGACCTCATCTCTACCAGAAAAAAAAAATTACATAAAATTAGCCGGGCATGGTGGCATGAGGTTGCAGTGAGCTGAGATCATGTCACTGCACTCCAGCCTGAGTGACAGAGTGAGACCCTGTCTCAAAAAAAAAAAAAAAAAAAAAAAAAAAAGCATTTATCCACCGTGGAAGGTGAGACTGACCTGTGAGGGCTTGTTCGAAGAAAAAAAATAAACCCCAGAGATACAAGACAAAAGGGTGCCTCCATGGGGGTGTGATTTAAAGCTGAGAAATTGGGCTTCTTCCCCCTCCCCTCTCATCCCATGGTTTACTAAAGGAGATGGGGAAAAAGATTCTTTTTTTGGCTTAAATATTTAACACTAAATTAAAGCCAATTTTAACAGCACTTTGGTTGATGAGTGAAATTAACAGACTGGCCAAAAATAAACAAATGCTGTCTGTTCTGTGTGAAAAAGAGGCAGCTTTTGTCCTGCTGGGTGAACGTGAGTTTTCAGGGTTGCCGGGAATGTCTGTGAATCGGAGGAAGGGCCTAGCTGGGACTCTCAGGAGCCCCAAGGACTCGCACGGTCCCTGCCCCAAGGCGTTAACTGTTTTGTTCCTGGGCCGGAGCGCAGGCCAGGAGGCTGGACCACTGGGCTGGCACTCTCCCGGTGCTGCTCCCTTACTTCCTGACCACGCTCCCTTCAGCAGCCTCTCTGCACTTCAGTTTCCTTGAATGAAAAATGGGCATTGTGATGAAAATAGCTCCTACCTCCAAGGTGGATGGAGTGAGTTCAGGCAGGTGACTCTCTGGGACCAGTGCCTGGTGCCTGACAAGGTCTGGTCAGAGCCTGCACTGCTGTTACTGATACTGACCCTTGACTGTACCAGGGGAGAACTTGGTTGCCATTGCCAGGCATGTTCCTGCCACCCCCAGCTACTGTCCCTGTTTGACGTGTGGCAGAAATACAGCTGTGCACATTGGAGCTTTTGTTCCATCCTGGCTTTCAGGTGAAATGTGTGTGTGTGTTTGAGGGTTGAGCCTGGCCAGGGGAACGATAATCACAGCCCAGCCCAGCCATGAGGTCGAACCAACCCGGGGGTGAGTCCTGAGCTCAGCACCCCTGAGCTGTGTGGCTCACGGTGGCATTCACTTGGTGGCTTGGCCACACCCCTTTCCCTGCTGGGCTGGTGGTGTTTAGATTGGAGCCTCTGTGTTCGCTTCCAGGAACCAACCCGTGTGCGGACAGGAACGGGGGGTGCAGCCACCTGTGCTTCTTCACGCCCCACGCAACCCGGTGTGGCTGCCCCATCGGCCTGGAGCTGTTGAGTGACATGAAGACCTGCATCGTGCCCGAGGCCTTCTTGGTCTTTACCAGCAGAGCCGCCATCCACAGGATCTCCCTTGAGACCAACAACAACGACGTGGCCATCCCGCTCACGGGCGTCAAGGAGGCCTCAGCCCTGGACTTCGATGTGTCCAACAACCACATCTACTGGACAGACGTCAGCCTGAAGGTAGCGTGGGCCAGACGTGCACGCAGGCAGCCTGTATGGGAAAACCTTGCCTCTGTTCCTGCCTCAAGGGCTTCAGACACTTTTCTTAAAGCACTGTCATATTTATTTATTTATTTATTTATTTTTGAGACGGAGTCTTGCTCTGTCGCCCGGGCTGTTTGCAGTGGCCGGATCTCAGCTCACTGCAAGCTCCGCCTCCCGAGTTTACACTATTCTCCTGCCTCAGCCTCCCATGTAGCTGGGACTACAGGCGCCCGCCACCTCGCCTGGCTAGTTTTTTGTATTTTTTAGTAGAGACGGGGTTTCACCGTGTTAGTCAGGATGGTCTCGATCTGACCTCGTGATCTGCCCATCTCGGCCTCCCAAGGTGCTGGGATTACAGGCTTGAGCCACCGCGCCCGGCCTGTCATATTTATTGTAACTCAATTCAAGCTAATCAAATATGAGCAAGCTTATTTTTTAAAAAATAGATGATTATAGTGAGCAAATCCGGTAGACACACACAAGGGCTTTTGTGAAATGCTTGTGTGAATGTGAAATGTTTGTTGTCTGTTGAGCTTGACTTCAGAGACTCCACCCGCTCCCTCGTCACTGCCCGTTTGCTTTGCAGACTCTTTCTTCATTTATAGTGCAAATATAAACATTCAGGACAAATACAGGAAGACTTTTTTTTTTTTTTTTTTTTGAGACGGAGTCTTGCTCTGTCGCCCAGGCTGGAGTACAGTAGCATGATCTCAGCTCACTGCAACCTCCGCCTCCCGGGTTCAAGCGATTTTCCTGCCTCAGCCTCCTGAGTAACTGAGATTACAGGCACGTGCCACCATGCCCAGCTAGCTTTTTCGTATTTTTAGTGGAGACAGGATTTCACCATGTTGGCCAGGCTGGTCTTGAACTCCTGACCTCAGGTGATCTGCCCGCCTCAGCCTCCCAAAGTGCTGCGATGACAGGTGTGAGCCACTGCGCCTGGCCTAGAAAGACTTTTTGCCTCTAAAGAAGGGTTTACTAAACTGGTCCATGGGCTGACCTTCTGATTCTGTAAAGAAAGTTTGATTTGTGGCTGGGTGCAGTGGCTCACGCCCGTAATCCCAGCACTTTGGGAGGCCGAGGGGGGCGGATCACCTGAGGTTGGGAATTTGAGACCAGCCTGACCAACATGGAGAAACTCCATCTCTACTAAAAATACAAAAGAAATTAGCCGGGCATGGCGGTGCACGCCTGTAATCCCAGCTACTTGGGAGGCTGAGGCAGGAGACTCACTTGAACCTGGGAGGGCGGGGGTTGTGGTGAGCCGAGATGGCACCATCGCACTCCAGCCTGGGCAACAAGAACAAAACTCTGTCTCAAAAAAAAAAAAAAAAAAAGAAAATTTGATTGGTGCACACCAAAGCGCATTTGTTTGTAGATTGTCTGCGGCAGTTTTTGTGCTGCTGAGTTGAGTTGTGGCAGATCTGTATGGGTTCTAAAGCCTAAACTATGTACCATCCGCCCCTTTACAGAAAAAGTGTGCTGACCTCTGTTCTAAAGTATTGGACAACTACAATGTTTGCTCATTTATTATTCTACTATTTGTTTTCTGGATTTTTGTTTGTTTGTTTTTGAGATAGGGTCTCCCTCTGTCACGCAGGCTGGACTGCAGTGGTGTAATCTCAGCTTACTGCAGCCTCGACCTCCTGGGCTCTAGTGATCCTCCCACCTCAGCCCCCCTAGTAGCTGGGACTACAGGCACACACCACCACACCTGGCTGATTTTTATGTTGTGGAGACAGGGTTTCCCCATGTTGCCCAGGCTGGTTTCAAACTCCTAGGCTCAAGCGCCTGCCTCAGCTTCCCAAAGTGCTGGGATTACAGGTGTGAGCCACTATGCCCGGCCTATTTTACTATTTGTATTACATATCTTTAAAAGATTTTTTATGACTTTAAGTCACAAGCGTTCTTTGTAAAAAAAAGAAAATAAGGCCGGGCGCGGTGGCTCAAGCCTGTAATCCCAGCACTTTGGGAGGCCGAGACGGGCGGATCACAAGGTCAGGAGATCGAGACCATCCTGGCGAACACGGTGAAACCCCGTCTCTACTAAAAAATACAAAAAACTAGCCGGGCGAGGTGGCGGGCGCCTGTGGTCCCAGCTACTCGGGAGGCTGAGGCAGGAGAATGGCGTAAATCCGCGAGGCGGAGATTGCAGTGAGCCGAGATGGCGCCACTGCACTCCAGCCCGGGCGACAGAGTGAGACTCCGTCTCAAAAAAAAAAAAAAAAAAAAGAAAAGAAATATATAGAAAAGTATAAAAAATAAAATATAAAATAAAAATTGTCCATAACCTCTCCAGCCAGAGACGACCGTTGTTGACACCTCAGCATATTGCCTTCAAGTCTTTTTTCTCTAGGATAGCATTTCTCATCATCACAGACGTATGCTACACAGAATTCTGTCTCCTGATTTTTTCACTTGACGTTACAACAGGTATTTGATGACGCTATGAAAAACTCTTTGGCACAATCTTTTAAACGTATGAAATACTCCACTGCACAGATGTTCCCTTTTAGGCTTAACTGTTCTTTTATTATCTATGTGCTGGTTACAGCCGGGCACCGTGGCTCATGCCTGTAATCCCAACACTTTGGGAGGCTGAGGCAGGAGGATCACTTGAGCCCAGAAGTTTGAGACCAGCCTGGGCAACATAGTGAGACCCCATCTCTACAAAAAACTTTTTTAATAAGTCGGGCATAGTGGTACACAGCTGTAGTCCCAGCTACCCAGGAGGCTGAGTTGGGAGGATTGCTTGAGCCCCAGGAGGTTGATGCTACAGTGACCTGAGATTACACCACTGCACTCCAAGCTGAGCAACAGAGCAAGACCTGTCTGCGTGGGGAAAACAAAAATATATATATATAATATATGTTATATATTTATAAATATCAGATATATAATTTTAAAATATTATATAAATGTATATTTATAAATGTATGTCATATATTTATAAATACACATTTATATATTATATATTATATATGTATATAAAATTTCCCAAGTTGCTTTTTCCAAAAAAGTGTCTTGCTAAATTTCAAACGTTCATTTAAAAACTTGAATGTTGGTGATCCTGTCCAGAATGTGTTCAGTAGCTGCTCCTGGTGGCCAAGCGTCTCGGGAGATGTCTACAAAACACGCTGGTTCTGGCTGGGCGCGGTGGCTCATGCCTGTAATCCCAGCACTTTGGGGGGCTGAAGCAGGTGGATTACCTGAGGTCTGGAGTTCGAGACGAGCCTGGCCAACCTGGTGAAATCCCATCTCAACTAAAAATACAAAAAAATTAGCTGGGCGTGGTGGCGGGCACCCACCTCCTTGGGAGGCTAAGGGCAGGAGAATCGCTTAAACCCAGGGGGCAGAGGTTGCAGTGAGCTGAGATCGCACCATTGCACTTCAGGCTGGGCAAGAAGAGTGAAACTCTGTCTCAAAAAAAAAAGACAAAAAGATGCTTGTTCCTAAAACGTGGCCCTTTTCCTCCTCACCTGCTGCCAGACCATCAGCCGCGCCTTCATGAATGGGAGCTCGGTGGAGCACGTGGTGGAGTTCGGCCTTGACTACCCCGAGGGCATGGCCGTTGACTGGATGGGCAAGAACCTCTACTGGGCCGACACCGGGACCAACAGGATCGAAGTGGCGCGGCTGGACGGGCAGTTCCGGCAAGTCCTCGTGTGGAGGGACTTGGACAACCCGAGGTCGCTGGCCCTGGATCCGACCAAAGGGTAAGGGTTTGCCTGTCCCGTGTGTCCTCGTGTCCACCTCTCTGTGTGAGACAGTGCGGGGGTGCCAACTGGGCGAGGTGGCAGGCTGCCCCTGTGGCCCTCGGTGATTAGCCTTGATGATGTCCAGGACTGGTAGGACCCTCAGAGGTCATGGAGTTCATTCGTGGAGCAGGGGCTGAGGCTGTGTCAGGCCCAGTGCTGGCTGCTTTCACCTGGGCCGTCTCACCAAAGCGTCCATGGAGCCTGCATAGGGCAGGTATCTGTGTCAGTTTTACAGATGCAGAAACAGGCTCAGAGAAACCAAGTGACTTTCCTAAGGTCACATACCCAGTTAGAGCAGGGCTGGACCAGGAAGTGCTGTCTCAGGCTCCCAACCAGGCCTCCTTGCTTTGTACTCTTTTGCTAAAACTATGATCCAGAATCGACTTTGAGGTCCCCGGACCTCAGGCTCCTCCGAAATGGCCTCTTGGAGGCTACTGAGCCACAGCTTAGGACCCACCTCGAGAAGTAAACGTGCTTGTAGCTGCCGGGCATCCTGGCGGCCATGCCCTGGGCACTGGGGTCAGACAGGCCCCAGTTGTGGGGGGCGTCTCTCTGGACTTGAGTTTTCTTTTCTGTGCATTGGGCACAGTGACCAGCCCGTAAAGCATCTGTGATGTGTGCAGCAGCCCAGTCCCTGCCTGTCACCTGTTCTGCTAGGGAAGGAAGGAAGACTTCAGGATGGCAGGACATAGAAAGAGGTCCAGGTTTTAGAGCAAGGGCAGGTCAAAGTTAGAAAATTCTGAAATGAGGATGTGCATTTCCTCCTCTGGATCTGCTAAAAGAAGAGGGAAGGAGGGGCTGCTGCGGGAGGATCCCAGAGCCGAGTTTACGTCCGGATCCTGCAAGGCCTCCCCTGCCCTGAGGTCTTGTTTTGTGATGTGCTCGTGTCCATCCTGGTTTCTGCCGTGTCCCCAACATCCGGCCAAGCTTAGGGGGATGTTCCAGCACACACTCACCCTGTCTGTGCGCCTGTTTTTGTGTCTGTACATGGGTATTTACTCGCCTTACAAGTGAGCCACTGTGGGAATTCAGGGAGGTGGCCCAGTGACCACCCCTGGAGGGATATGTGTGTGGCAGGGGGCGAGGGTCTCACCCTTCCCTGCTTCCTGCGCGTGGCTTTCTCCAGGACGGGGAGGGCTGAGCTGAAGAGATGGGGGCAGTTGCATCCCTCCGCCACTCGCTGTCCTGCGGTGAGAGTGGACTCACCGAGCCGCCCCTTCTCCCTTGTGCCTTCCAGCTACATCTACTGGACCGAGTGGGGCGGCAAGCCGAGGATCGTGCGGGCCTTCATGGACGGGACCAACTGCATGACACTGGTGGACAAGGTGGGCCGGGCCAACGACCTCACCATTGACTATGCTGACCAGCGCCTCTACTGGACCGACCTGGACACCAACATGATCGAGTCGTCCAACATGCTGGGTGAGGGCCGGGCCGGGCCGGGGCCTGCTGGTCGTGGAGGGCGGGGCAGCTGGACGTTGGCCACCCTGCTGCACATGCCCTGTGGCCTGCAATTCCCCAACCTGCCAGGAGCTGTGGCCACACCTTCGACTGCCCAGCAGCCTCACCCTCTGCTGTGGGGGTTGTCCCTGTCCACCCCTGGGTGCCGTGCTGCAGTTGTGTTGGGAGAGGCTCTGGTGACAGCTGTTTCCTGTGCACCTGCTGAGCACCAGGTCCCAGCTAATCCCTGTGCCAGGACTCTAACGCACGTGGTGGAGGTTTTCATTGCTGGGGAAGCTGAGGCCTGAGGAAGCCACGTGACTTGCCTTAGGTCACAGAGCTGGTGAGTTCAGGATCCCCCCGAGACACCAGGGCCGGCACTCCATCCCCACCCAGCCCTGAGCCCCACCGTGTGTGCGGATTGTGCTGGGAGTGTCCTGGGACCCAGGGGCTGGTGCTCTCATCTCCTTTCTCCAGATCATGAGAATGAAGCTCAGGGAAGTTTGAAAAAAAAAACCTATCCCAAGTCACACAGCGGCAGGAGCAGGATTTGAACCCAGAGCAGGGGACTGCACACTCTGTTCTGCTAGAGTAGTTATGTTAGCTGTCCTGGGTGATATGGCAGGTGACAGGAGCCACCATGCTCAACAAAGGGACCCCCATCCCCCCTGCCAAGTCGGGAGAGTGGAAGGTCACGGGCAGATGCTCTGAAGGGCCAGGTGCAGTGGCTCATACCTGTAATCCCAGCACTTTGTGAGGCCAAGGCGGGCAGATGGTTTAAGCCCAGGAGTTCAAGACCAGCCTGGGTAACGTAGTGAGACCCCATCTCTACAAAAAATTTTTTAAAAACTTAGCTGGGCATGGTGGTTCATGCCTGTAGTCCTAGCTACTTGGGAGGTCAGATGGGAGGATTGCTTGAGCCCAGGAGGTTGAGGCTGTGGTGAGCTATGATCGTGCCACTGCACTCCAGCCTGGGCAATAGAGTGAGACCCTGTCTCAAAAAAAAGAAAAAAAAGAAAATAAAAAAACTCTGAGGGCTCAGGTCCAAGCCCCCAGGCAGCCCTTGGCTTGAGGGCAGACAAGGGAGGAGGGGGTCACCTGGGCATCCCTGACTTTTGGCCCCTGGCAGAGGGACCTTTGGTGACCTTGACCAAAGCAGAACCTCTGAGCACATCAGCCATGTCGAACCGCTCAGGAATGGCAGCAAGAATTTGGCTTCTGACCACCACTGCTACTCGCCATCTGCGGTGGGCGTGTTGTGCCCATTTTACAGATGAGGAGGCTGGGGCATCGGCCAGCTGCATGCCTTGTCCCACGTACTGCATAGGCAGAGCTGGCACTTGAACCCCGTGTCCCGGTTGCTGCTGGGGGTGGGCTGCACCCTGGCTTGTGATGCCAGTACCTAGGTTTGCACGTGACTTCGTGACTGTCACCAGCTCTGCAGGGAATCCCATGACCCAGCTCATCCAGGCCGCATGCAAACCTGTTGCCAGGCGAGAAACCGGTCACAGCACAGCTGTGGTTGCCTGAAATGATTAAGCTCATTAATCACCCCAGAGTGAGGACAGACTCAGATGAAAACCAGCAAAAGCCCTGGAAATTCATGTGACCCTGCCAGTGAGGGTGGCCATGTGCATTGCAGCCTGGCCGTCATTCTGCTGTACGTACAGTGTTTTGGACTTAAACGCTCCGGATGTTTACTGAGTGCTTGAATAATAACATGGAAGGCCCGGGCTTGTTGCTGCGGGAGTGAAGGATGCATAGCCAGGCCTGACATGGTGAACACAGGAACATAGAGCCTCGTTGCCTGCCTGGGTGGTAATCCCGGCCCTGCCGCTTAGCAACTGTGTGACTGTAGCCAGGTCAGTTAATTTTAGTAGATCCTGCCTGCTCTTCAGTGGATCTTGCCAGTTTTCCAAGGTGGCCAAACACTTTAAGGCACTCACGTGGTCGCTAGGCTGCAGGGTTGAACTCCGGCTTGTCCCTCAGGGCGCCCTGTGCTCTGTGGCCTGGCTGTGCTGTTGCTGACACCGTGCCTGTGTGTGTCCATGCAGGTCAGGAGCGGGTTGTGATTGCTGACGACCTCCCGCACCCGTTCGGTCTGACGCAGTACAGCGATTATATCTACTGGACGGACTGGAATCTGCACAGCATCGAGCGGGCTGACAAGACCAGTGGCCGGAACCGCACCCTCATCCAGGGCCACCTGGACTTTGTGATGGACATCCTGGTGTTCCACTCCTCCCGCCAGGATGGCCTCAACGACTGCATGCACAACAACGGGCAGTGCGGGCAGCTGTGCCTTGCCATCCCCGGCGGCCACCGCTGCGGCTGTGCCTCACACCACACCCTGGACCCCAGCAGCCGCAACTGCAGCCGTAAGTGCCTCGCGGTCCCCTGCACCTCACTCCCTCGTTAGATCAGACTGGTTCTGGGAGCTGACGCTGAAAGAAGTTTCTCATCTGGGGTTCCTGGGTGTACATAGATGGTTGGGTAGGTTGTGCACTGCACAAGCTGCATGATGCTACCTGAAGGTCCAGGTCCAGGCTGGGTGGACTTGTTGCTTCATCAGGACACAGGTAAATGGCCAAAACCCCTCAGCTGGCAGGTCTCGGAAAGGATCTTTGGGTGTGAAAGCCAGTCACGGGGGAAGGGCGCTCGCTCATACTGCCAGCAGGATGCTGAGTGCTTTCCACAGCGCTCATTTACTCGTCAAGCCTGGAGGGTGGGGAGTAGCATGGTCCCATCTCACATACAAGGAACCCGACGCACAGAGAGGTGTGGCAACCCACCCAAGGCCATACGACCGGAGCGGGTTGAGCCAGGGTTGACTGTGGCAGGCTGGCTCAAGAGTCCCTGCTCCTGAACACCCTTGCCAGGCAGCCTGGATCAGTTCGGGGAATTTTTGCCCTGACCCTCGGAAGCAGGTGAGCCTCTTTGTTCTCATGTCAGTGATGAGAAGAGTGACTTTCCTATGGCCCCTCTGGAGGACATGTGCTTCCTGTTGGCAGGCTCTTCCCCCATGACATCAGCAGTGAGCTGGTTATGATTCCCGACGCAGAACTTGATCGTTTATAAAGCTGTTTGTCATCCAGGCCCCGTTGGAGTCTCATGTAGACCTGGGCAACGGCAGGGCTGGTCTTGCCTGTCCCAGCTGCATGGATGGGGAACTTGAGGCTTGCAAAGGTTAAGGGGCTGTTCGAGGCCCAGGCTGGCAGGAGATGGGCCTGGGCCAGAGTCTGGGACTTTCCATGCCTGGACTGTCTTTAGTGCTGTTGCTCACCATGCCTCCCTGGGGCCATGATCTTGGAGAGTCAAACAGAGGTGCAGGTAACCCATGGCAAGGAGGGGTTGCCATGACTCAGAGTCCCCGTCCTGTGCCCGGCAGACCTGGTGCAGTGACTTGGATTTCGGACCAGTCACCATAGCCCGAAGTGCCACAGCTTCTGAACCCAGGCAGGACTCAGGCCAGGACTCTGTTTGCTGCTGAGAGGGAGAGGCCGCTGGATGTCCTGGTCCTGCTAGAGAGCTGGTTCTTCCGGTCCTGCTGCCAGTGCACTGAGAGGAGGCCCAGCTTGATTCCGGGGCTGCCCTGTGGTGGCACATGCTGCTCACTGACACCCTCGAGGAGAGTCTCCTCCTGGGCTTGTCGTTGACTGTGCCCGGTTTTCTGCAGTTCACTGGTGTACACATAGGCACATAGCAAACTGCACACACAGTCATGGGTACGAGTTTCACTACCATTCCACCACCAATGTTCACACCATTACCTGCCTTCTGTCTTAAGTTTTCATCATTTAAAAATAAATTTATTGGGCTGGGCGTGGTGGCTTACGGCTGTAATCCTAGCAATTTGGGAGGCTGAGGTGGGCGGATCACCCGAGGTCAGGAGTTCAAGATCAGCCTGGCCAATATGGTGAAACCCCATCTCTACTAAAAATAAAAAATTAGCCAGGCATGGTGGGGCACACCTGTAATCCTAGCTACTCGGGAGGCTGAGACAGGAGAATTGCTTGAACTTGGGAAGGAGAAGTTTCAGGTGAGCCGAGTTTGTGCCACTGCACTCTAGCCTGGACAACAAGAGCGAAACTCTGTCTCAAATAAATAAATGCAGGGCGCAGTGGCTCACACCTGTAATCCCAGCACTTTGGAGGCCGAGGCGGGCGGATCATGCGGTCAGGAGATCAAGACCATCCTGGCTAACCCAGTGAAACCCCGTCTGTACTAAAAATACAAAAAATTAACTGGGTGTGGTGGCGGGCCCCTGTAGTCCTGGCTACTTGGGAGGTTGAGGCAGAAGAATGGCGTGAACCCGGGAGGCGGAGCTTGCAGTGAGCCAAGATCGTCTAGCCTGGGCAACAGTGCGAGACTCCGTCTCTAAATAAATAAATAAATAAATAAATAAATAAATAATCTATTTCAAAAATAAAACTTGTACTTTGAAACAGCAGAGACACATATGACATGGAGAATGAAATTCCCCATAGCGCACCCCCGAGAAACAGCCCTGGTCCCCCCATCTTTCCCGTGGACCTCCAGCGGGGTGGATGCTGAGCCACCTGTTGTAGTCAAGTGGTGTTCTGTCCCGCCCGCCAGCTCCTCTTTGGCTTCCAGACACCCACCTGCAGCCCTATCTTTGCCTCCTCTAGCGCCCACCACCTTCTTGCTGTTCAGCCAGAAATCTGCCATCAGTCGGATGATCCCGGACGACCAGCACAGCCCGGATCTCATCCTGCCCCTGCATGGGCTGAGGAACGTCAAAGCCATCGACTATGACCCACTGGACAAGTTCATCTACTGGGTGGACGGGCGCCAGAACATCAAGCGAGCCAAGGACGATGGGACCCAGGCAGGTGCCCCGTTGGAAGGGTGCGGGGTGCTTCCCAAGGTGCACCTCTTGCTGGTTTCCAGGCTGCTGCCCTTGTCCTTAGCAGAGGCAGGAAACAGAACTTGGTTCTGGGTGAACGATGACTTGGGCTTCGATTACATAGTCACGGGGTATAGCCCTGAGCTGCGTGGAACCCCGAGACTGTGATTATCTGTAGAAACTGGGTTTCTTAGTAGTTTAAGTAGTCATGGTGGGGTCAAACCCCACAGGACTTTTTTCTTTCCCAGAAAGAAAAGTGGTCTTGAGTCATGCAGGGGTAGTTGGTACTGGTTAATCTAGGTTTATCCTTTATTTTGTAGGAATTGTACAGTCATTTCTGCTACGATGCAGTATATGTGCTTCTAAAAGTCACCACACTGCAAAATCGCACAGTAAAAATGACACGAATCATAGGAAAAAGGGGACCAGGGCACAACCCCCAAAATCTCCGTCAGTGACATGTAAGAGAAGAGAGGAACCTGGGAAATAGCAGAGTGCCTTTTGCACATTAAATGGTTAGATATATCCCACAATACTGTGCATTCATAAACGTTAACACTGCAATAAATATGGCACTTTACCTTGGGAAGATCTGGAGTTGGCTCATGAGTGTGGAAGGGTGCAGTGCGTGAGTTTTCGTGAAGCGCTGGAAGGAGGATTGTGGGAAATCAGATGGAACGTTCTCATCCCAGGTGTGGAGAGGAGTGGGTCATGGCCCCGGCAGTGAGCCCAGGGAGGTCAGAGACGGAGGTGTGTGTGTGGGTGTGACCCTGCGCAGTTCCCTGCCGGCTGTGGTTTTCTGCATTCGCTTAATGTGTCTCACGGAGGAAATTGTGCATGAGCAAATGTGAAACCGTGCTGTGCTCAAATTGTCCTAATATATCACTGCGTTGGAACAGAGTTGCTTTTTTTTTTTTTTTGAAATGGAGTCTCACTCTGTCACCCAGCCTGGAGTGCAGTGGCGTGATCTCGGCTTGCTGCAACCTCTGCCTCCTACGTTCAAGCGATTCTCCTGCCTTAGCCTCCTGAATAACTGGGATTACAGGTGTGAGCCACTGCGTCCCGGCCAGGTTTGCATTTTTAAAACAAGTGCTAGGCTGGGTGTGGTGGCTCACGTCTGTAATCCCAGCACTTTGGGAGGCTGAGGTAGGCGGATCACCCGAGGTCAGGAGTTCAAGACCAGCCTGGCCAACATGGTGAAACCCCATCTCTACTGAAAATACAAAAATTAGCTGGGCATGGTGGTGGGTGCCTGTAATCCCAGGTACTCAGGAGGCTGAGGCAGGGGAATCACTTGAACCCAGGAGGCAGAGGTTGCAGTGAGCCGAGATCACACCAGTGCACTCCAGCCTGGGTGACAAGAGCAAAACTCCATCTCAAAAAATAAAAAATAAAAAAACAATTGCTGTAGCAGAAGCAACCACTTTGCGGTGTCAGGCTTGTGTGACCTGTTCCAGGAATGATGTGCTCACGGCAGCCTCAGGCCCACCTGGAGTCTGCAGCATGGGGCACAACAGGTTCATTAGCGTAGAATTCCAGGACAGGCCTGGCTCCTAAGCAGCCTTCTTTTATAAAAACTACAGAGCCCGCATGTAATCCCAGCACTTTGGGAGGCTGAGGCAGGTGGATCATGAGGTCAGGAGCTCAAGACCAGCCTGGCCAACATGGTGAAATCCTGTCTCTACTAAATATACAAAAATTAGCTGGGTGTGGTGGCGAGCACCTGTAGTCCCAGCTACTCAGGAGGCTGAGGCAGGAGAATTGCTGAACCTGGAAGGCAGAGGTTGCAGTGAGCTGAGACCACGCCATTGCACTCCAGCCTGGGCAACAGAGCGAGACTCCATCTCAAAACAAAACAAAACAAAACAAAAAACTACAGAGCCACACGGCCTCTTTCTCCACCGAGCATCGGTGTGGGAGCTTGTGTTATTGTGATGAAATCTTGGTACTTTCTTGAGGCAGAGAGAGGCTGAGCGTCTGGAAAGACTTTCAGATGGGTCGCCATGTCCGCCGTCGGTTCCGCTGTCGTGCCCCCCATCTGAAGGATGGTGCTGTCCAGACAGGCTGGACGCCCCTTTCCACCAGATCCTTCCTCCCGCAGCAGTTTCTAGTTGAGTTGTACTGTGAGGTCTGTGTCCTTGGTTGATGGCAAAAGTCAGTCGAATTGAAATTCAGAGCCATGCCCGGCTCCCTGGAGCTTCTCTCCTGGGCAGCTGTGATCATTGCCTCTGTTGTGGTGCAGATGGTGGAAATGGATTCCTTTCATCTTGCTTGCTACAGGTGACTGTCACGTGGAGTCCTTTGGAGAAAGGGACGTGTTAATTGATGGATGTGTGGCTCCTATGCTGGGAAAGCTCCTGGGCGTACATTGCCTTAGTGTCTCATTGGAGCTGCGTTCTTTTCTGGTGTCTGGTAGGCAGAGGTGATGAAGACTTGGAAGAAAACCCAGAAGGTTTTCCACTTAATTTGGAGAATGTGCTTTCCCCCTCTCGTGTCTGTCGCTAGGGTGCAGCCTCCTGCAGCCGCCGTGCTCTGTGGACGCTGGCTTTGATTCTTTACCAGGGGTCCCCCTGCTCCTCCAAAAGATGGTGTCTAAATTATCATCCAGTTGGCCGAGGTTTTTGTTTTCTATTGTTTTTTATTGTGGTAAATATACATAACATAAAATTTACCATTTTAATTATTTTGTTCTTGTTTTTGAGACAGGGTCTCACCCCAGTGCCCGGGCTGGAGTGCAGTGGTGCGATCATGGCTCATTGCAGCCTCAGCCTCCTGGCTCCAGTGATCCTCTCACCTCAGCCTCTCTAGTAGCTGGAACTACAGGCATACACTACCACATCTGGCTGATTTTTTTAATTGTAGAGACCCACTATGTTGCCCAGGCTGGTCTCAACTCCTGGACTCAAACCATCCGCCCACCTCACCCTCCCAAAGTGCTGGGATTACAGGCATGAGCCACAACACCCAGCCATTTTAACTTTCTCTCTCTCTCTCCTTTCTGTCTCTTTCTTTCTTTCTGTCTTTCTTTCTTTTTTGAGATGGAGTCTCACTCTGTCACCCAGGCTGGAGTGGAATGCCGCGGTATCGACTCACTGCAACCTCCGCCTCCCAGGTTTAAGCGATTCTCCTGCCTCAGCCTCCTGAGTAGCTGGGACTACAGGGGTCCATCACCATGCCCAGCTAATTTTTGTATTTTTTAGCAGAGACGGGGTTTCACCATGTTGGCCAGGCTGGTCTCGAACTTCTAACCTGGTTATCCGCCCGCCTCAGCCTCCCAAAGTGCTGAGATTACAGGTGTGAGCCACTGTGACCGGCCTTGTTTTGAGACAAGGTCTTGCCCTGTCGCCCAGACTGGAGTGCAGTGGTGGGCTCTTGGCTCGCTGCAGCCTTCACCTCCCAGGCGCAAGTTGTGCACCTCCATACCTGGCTAATGGTATTTTATGTAGAGACAGATTTCACCGTGTTGCCCAGGCTGGCCTCGAACTGGACTCAAGCAGCCCGTCCAGCTCGGCCTCCCAAAGTACTGAGATAACAGGCGTGAGCCCATTTTACCTATTCTGCAGTGGACAGTTCAGTGGCATTCAGTCAGTTCACATGGTAACCACCACCGCCATTCATCTCCAGACTACTTCACCTTCTCGGACCGAAACTGTGCATTAAACACACTCCTCATCTCGCTCTCACAGCCACCATTCTACTTTGTCTCTCTCTGCCTTCTCTAGGTACCACATGTAAGTGGAATTAGACCAATATTTGCCCTTCTCTAACTAGCTTTTTTCACGTGGCATGGTGTCCTCAAGGTTCATCTGTGTTGCAGCCTGTGTCAGGATTTCCTTCCTTAAATTAAGCCTGAGTAATAACCCATTGTAAGGGCTGGGTGTGGTGGCTCACACCCTCTAATCCCAGTACTTTGGGAGTCTCAGATGGGCAGATCACTTGAGGTCAGGAGTTTGAGACCAGCCTGGCCAACATAGTGAAACACTGGCTCTACTAAAAGTACCAAATTAGCTGGGTGTGGTGGTGCGCACCTGTAATCCCAGTTACTCAGGAGGCTGAGGCAGGAGAATTGCTTGCACCCGGGAGGGAGAGGTTGCAGTGAACCAAGATTGTGCCTCTGCCATCCAGCCTGGACAACACAGTGAGACCCCGTCTCAAAAAAAATCATGGTATGGATGTACGGACCACATGTTGTTATTTATCCATCCACGGGTGCCAGGTCGCTTCCTCCTCTGGTTGTCGTGAATAAGCCGCTCTAAACATTTCCTTCCATGGTGAAGGTTTTCTTCTAGTGAGGAAAAGGCGTGTTGCCTGTGGTGTTGCATAGGATTCTGGTAAGAAAGTTTGCACTAATTGTAAGTATTTGTACTTAACATTAAAAAGAAAGCTCAGGCCGGGCGCGGTGGCTCAAGCCTGTAATCCCAGCACTTTGGGAGGCCGAGACGGGCGGATCACGAGGTCAGGAGATCGAGACCATCCTGGCTAACACGGTGAAACCCCGTCTCTACTAAAAAATACAAAAAACTAGCCGGGCGAGGTGGCGGGCGCCTGTAGTCCCAACTACTCGGGAGGCTGAGGCAGGAGAATGGCGTGAACCCGGGAGGCGGAGCTTGCAGTGAGCTGAGATCCGGCCACTGCACTCCAGCCTGGGCGACAGAGCGAGACTCCATCTCAAAAAAAAAAAAAAAAAAAAAAAAGAAAGCTCAGGGGCTGGGTGCGGTGGCTCACACCTGTAATCCCAGCACTTTGGGAGGCCGAGGCGGGCGGATCACAAGGTCATGAGATCGAGACCATCCTGGCTAACACGGTGAAACCCCGTCTCTACTAAAAATACAAAAAAAATTAGCTGGGCATGGTGGCAGGCACCTGTAGTCCCAGCTAGTTGGGAGGCTGAGGCAGGAGAATGGCGTGAACCCAGGAGGCGTGGAGCTTGCAGTGAGCCGAGATCACGCCACTGTACTCCAGAGTAAGACTCCGTCTCACGCAAGACTACATGTCAAAAAAAAAAAAAAAAAAAGAGCTCAGGGTTTATGAAACTGGCTAGCCGTGTAAAGTTTGCTGTGTTGTTTTTGCGCCTGAGAGGAGTGTGGCCAGGGTGTCACGTCACACAGTACACGTTTCTCAGATGGTTGTTCTCCAGACTGCTGTCCCAAAGTCTGGTTTTGCATCTGGTTCCCACAGACCCACCCTCCACGGTGAGCCTGATTTTGCCAGGGTAGCTGGAATCTTGCTTGTCTTCCAGCCTGGCAGCTGTACCAGGCCGGGGTCCGCAGCTGGAGAGCTCTGTGGCTTTTAGGAGGGAATTTGTTCAGTTGGTGTTGACACATGGCCCCCTAGGGTCCGTCGCTCTGTGGCGATGTGGATGTTGTTATCTACAAAGACACGTGATCCTTCGTGTCTGATGAAAGTGATGATGTCTTTGCAGCTGCCCAGCAAGGCTATGTGTGTGTGTGTGTGTGTGTGTGTGTGTGTGGTGTGTGTGGTGTGGGGGGTGTGTGTGTGTGGTGTGTGGTGGGTGTGGGGTGTGTATGTGTATGGGGGAGGGAGGCACCATTTCCATCTGGGTCCAAGAGGCTGGGCCTGGGGAAGAAGCTTCTTTTTATTTACTTAGAGACTTTATTTGTATTTTTCAGGCTGGGGTGTAGTAGTATGAGCATAGGGTGTGTGTGTGTGTGTGTGTGTGTGTGTGTGGTGTGGGGTGTGTGTGTATGTATATGGGGGAGGGAGGCACCCTTTCCACCTGGGTCCAAGAGACTGGGCCTAGGGAAGAAGTTTCTTTTTATCTACTTAGAGACTTTGTTTTATTTGTATTTTTTTGAGACAGGGTCCTACTCTGTCACCCAGGCTGGGGTGTGGTGGTGTGAGCATAGCTCACTGCAGCCTTGGCCTCCCAGGCTTAAGCGATCCTCCCACCTCAGCCTTCTTAGTAGCTGGGACTGTAGGCCTGCGTCACCATACCGAGCTAGTGTTTTTTTGTTTGGTTGGTTTAATTTTTTTTGATGCAGATGGAGTTTTGCTGCATTGCCCAGACTAGTCTCAAACTCCCCAGCTCATGTGATTCTCCCACCTCGGTTTCCCGACATTCTGGGATCACGGGCATGAGCCACTGCTGCCTCCCTGTTTTATTAACTGCTGAAAGACCTAGATAAAGTCTGAAAAGACTTACTCTCAGAGCACCATCCTGATATGATTCCCTCTGACTCAAGGGAGGGAGAGGGGAGCTTTTCCTTCAGGCCTGGGTGGCAGTAGCCCAGGTTCTCCAGGCGCCATTTGCCCCAGGCCAAATCACTCGGGATCTTGGATGCAGCTGTCTTTCGGGGTAACCCAAAGGGACCAGATCCTCCCGGGCAGTAGGCTTCTGGGCTGTCCTCTCCTCCTACATCAGCTCAGTAAGATCCCTTTGAAGGGATGCTGTTTCCGAGGCCCCAAAAGCCCAGGCTCATCCCTGAGATGCAGAGGGTGGGCTGGGCTCAGGCAGCGCTCCAGCATCTCCTGGCCGGTGACCCCGGAGAGTCCTTGAGAGTCACTGAGAGATATGGCTGCCCTGCGTTCTCAAGAGGGGCTCTGGGTCATTCCCCACACTCACCTGCCCCCACCCACCCTCACCTGGCCCCCAACCTGACCTACCCCTACATCTGTACCAGCCCCTTTACCTTCACCTGCCCTACCCACCCTCACCTCCCCTGTACCCTCACCTCACCCACTCACCCACCCCTGCACCCGCACCTGTCCACCTTCACCTAACCCCCACCCTCACCTGGCCTTTCCCTCACCTGGCCTCCCCCTCACCTGGCCTCCCCCCTCACCTGGCCTCCCCCCTCACCTGGCCTCCTGCCCTTGGGGAAGGGGTTATAAGGGGTGGCCCCCACACTGGCTGTCTTGGTGCCCTGCAGAGAAAACAGGACATGAGGGCCGCAGTCCAAAAGCTTGCGTCCTAGCAGGTGGAGAAGACAGGGACGTGTTGGGAAGGGCCCTGTGGTCCTGGGTGCCTTCTTGGCCATCAGCAGAGCCTTCATGGGAGCGCCAGGCTAGTGGCACACAGCTGGGTCCCCCGGTGGGTTGGCTGATGAGGCCTCAAGTCCGAGGCGGCAAGAGCTCTTCCAGAGGCCGTTGTCCGAATCGCTCCGGCATACTCGGGCGGGCATGTAGTTAGGAGCTGATTGAAGAGGAGAGACCCGCACACCAGTACTGGGATTTGACTTTCAGGCTAAACTCGAGAATCGTGGCCTCTGCTCTCCTGCCAGAGCTCTCCAGCCAGCGCCCGGGGGTCTCTGCAAGTGCCCGGGGGTCTCCAGCCAGTGCCCGGGGGTCTCCAGCCAGTGCCCAGGGGTCTCCACCAGTGCCGGGGAGTCTCCGCCAGTGCCCAGGGGTCTCCACCAGTGCCCGGGGGTCTCCAGCCAGTGCCCAGGGGTCTCCACCAGTGCCCGGGGGTCTCCAGCCAGTGCCCGGGGGTCTCCGCCAGTGCCCGGGGGTCTCCAGCCAGTGCCCGGGGGTCTCTGCCAGTGCCTGGGGGTCTCCAGCCAGTGCCCGGGGGGTCTCCAGCCAGTTCTCAGGAGTCTTCGTTTCTTTGTCTTACAGCCCTTTGTTTTGACCTCTCTGAGCCAAGGCCAAAACCCAGACAGGCAGCCCCACGACCTCAGCATCGACATCTACAGCCGGACGCTGTTCTGGACGTGCGAGGCCACCAATACCATCAACGTCCACAGGCTGAGCGGGGAAGCCATGGGGGTGGTGCTGCGTGGGGACCGCGACAAGCCCAGGGCCATCGTCGTCAATGCGGAGCGAGGGTAGGAGGCCAATGGGTGGGTGGGGGTGCTGCCCCCCAGGCATGCCCGCCGTGTCTTCCGCCGAATGCCAGCCTCTCACAGGCTGGGGTGATTTTCCACCCCGGTGATCCAATGGTTGGCTTTCCGGGATCCCAAAAGCAAACACAGGCTCTTTCACGGGCACTCCAGGGAAGCAGAAAGCCCTGAGGGCTAAAAGGGAAGGGGTAGCGCTGCTGAGAGGTCACAGGGCAGCGCTGGCCAATGGGAGTTGCAGTTGGTAGGTTTTGTACCATCCCTGTTAAACTTGAACCCTGTGCAGAAATCCCTTCCACGGCATGGGGGCTGCCCGTTGACTCGCTCCTGTTCCACTGCAGGGAGCTCCTGGGCTTCTTCCTCCCAGAGGCCCCCGATGCTCCCACCTGTTGATCGTCAGAGCTTCTTGTTGGTGGGAAGGCACCCAGGACCTGAAGGTCTCCAGAGGGAATAGCCAGGGAAAGAGGGAGACCGAAACCCACGTGACATGAAACTCAGGCTCCAAACTGAGCATGGCGGACAGGAGCGCGATGGCCTTCCTCCAATAGCTGGGGGGCTGGCATGAAGACAGGAGCTACAGCCAGCGCAGGTCCTGGGCCAGGAGCCCAGCGTTTGAGCCCTGACTCTGCCACTTACTGCCCACGTGACCTCAGGCGAGTGGCATAACCTCTTGGAGACTCAGTTTCCTCATTGGTAGGAATGGCAGCCACGGTGGTGCAGCCTCTGCAGCACACGGTGGGGTCAGTGGGTGGGAGCCCCAGGTCTGTAAGGTGGCTATGCAGGAGCCAGCTGGGCTGGTCTCCCAATGGCCAGGGCTCCAGGGTCCTTAGCAGCTGTGGGGGCCTGCATCTGTCTCCCGTGGCTGCTGTCAGAAATTACCAGAAGCTAAGTGGCTGAGAGTAATGGACGCTTGTTCTCTCATAGTTCCTGAGGCCAGAAGCCTGAGATCAAGGTGTGGCAGGGCCCTGCGCCCTCTGAAGGCTCTGAGGGAACCTTTGGGTTTCTGGTGGCTCCAGGCATCCCTTGACTTGTGGTCATGTCACTCCAGTCTCTCTGACGGCACATTGCGTGCCCTCTTCTGTGTCACTTAAGGACACTTCATTTGGCTTTAGGGCCCACCCTCACCCATTGTGGTCGTATCTTGATCCTTCGTGACATTTGTGAAGACCCTGTTTCCAAATAAGCTCACATTCCGAGGTTCTGAGGTGGACGTGAATTTGGGGAGCACTGTTCAACTAGTACAGAATGTGACCTGTCAGCCTCGGGCAGCCCTGAGAGGCAGGGCCTTTCCACAGCCCAGCTGGGTGCCCTGAGCTCCACGCTGGCCGAGGAGACGCCGTCCCTGCACCCATCCTTCACCTGGCACCCTCCCGCAGGTACCTGTACTTCACCAACATGCAGGACCGGGCAGCCAAGATCGAACGCGCAGCCCTGGACGGCACTGAGCGCGAGGTCCTCTTCACCACCGGCCTCATCCGCCCCGTGGCCCTGGTGGTGGACAATACACTAGGCAAGCTGTTCTGGGTGGACGCGGACCTGAAGCGCATTGAGAGCTGCGACCTGTCAGGTATGCGCCCCGGTGCCTGCCCTGCCGCAGACACCCTGCCTGCCTTGTCGTCAGTAATGGCAGCAGCTGCCAGATTGTCCGGGACCTGCCGTGAGCCCAGCTCCGCACCGGGAACTTTGCATGTAGCATGTTTAGTCCTCACGCTGACAACTCCAGGCTGGGTTCCGAGTGAGCCCCACTGGGTAGAGGCAGAAGATGAAGCTCAGAGAGGGTGAGCCAGCTGCTTGGGGCCCCACAGCCGGGGATGGAGCAGGACTTCAGCCTAGCCTCTGCCCCTGGCACCTGCACAAGCAGCTGCTCTGCTCTGGGCTGTGTTAGGCTGTGAGGACTGGAGAGAAATGAGAGTTGGTGCTTAGAGAGGGGGCGCAGGTCCCCGTGGCTTTTCCTCTTACGATGGGGTGGGTGGGGGAGGGGAGGGGCCATGCTTGCAGGGGCCAGTGACCGAGGCCCGCTGTTGGAACTGATGGCCTTCCTTCGGAACCCGGCCCAGGTGGGAGCAGGGCTTTCCGAGGGCTTGGCTTGGGTTGGCCTTCTTCTAGGGACTCTGCTGCAGCTCCCATCCCTGCCCAGAGCACGAAATCCCCCCGGCTCCCTGGCAGCCCTGTCAACCTCTGTCCTCCCAAGCTGAGTGTGGGGCGAGCTCTGGAGGTGAGCACCGCTCAGGGGGGCCCTGTGCTGCTTGCAGGGGCCAACCGCCTGACCCTGGAGGACGCCAACATCGTGCAGCCTCTGGGACTGACCGTCCTTGGCAAGCACCTCTACTGGATCGACCGCCAGCAGCAGATGATCGAGCGTGTGGAGAAGACCACCGGGGACAAGCGGACTCGCGTCCAGGGCCGCGTCGCCCACCTCACTGGCATCCACGCGGTGGAGGAAGTCAGCCTGGAGGAGTTCTGTACGTGGGGACTGGCGGCGGGGTGGGGCAGGGTGGGCAGGGCGGCCTGTAACCCAGACCGCTAGAGGAGGCCGGAGGCCAGTGCAGGAGCCCGCGTGGCCTCAGCCGGGCGGTGGGCTCCGCCAGATGCCAATCGTTTCCCGCTGGGGTTCAGTGAGGCGTCCAAATGTCCTGAGGCCTCTGAGGTTGTTTTCTTTTGCTGCAGAACACATCACCACAAACAGCATTTTAAGACAATACCAACTCTTTTTTTCTTTCTTTTTTTTTGAGTCAGGATCTCGCTCTGTTGCCCAGGCTGGAGCGCCATGGCGTAAACACAGTTCACTGCAGCCTCGACCTCTGGGCTTAATTAAGCGAACCTCCTGCCTCAGCCTCCCAGGTAGCTGGGACTACAGGTGCGCACCACCACACCTGGCTAATGTTTTTTGTAGAGACGGGGTTTCCCCATGTTTCCCAGGCTGATCTGCAACTCCTGGGCTCAAGCAGTCTGCCTGCTGTGGCCTCCCAAAGTGCTAGGATGATAGGTGTGAGCCACTGGCCTGACAACACCCACGGATTGTCTCAGTTCTGTAAAGCAGAAGTCCAGGCACGGCGTGGCTCACCTGGGTTCTCTGCTCAGGGTCTCACAGGGCCGGAATCAACGTGTCAGCAACGCTGGGCCCTCAGCAGAGGCTCGGTGGAGAAACAGGCTTCCCTGCTCACTCAGCAGGTGGCATTTGTGGGATTGAGGTTCTGTTTTCTTTCCGGTTGTTGGTCGGGGACCACTCTCAGCTCCTAGAGACCACCCCAGGTCCTCGCCCCGTGGCCCCTTTGCCTCAGCAGTGGGGGCTCCCTGCGTCAGTCCCTCCTGCACCTTGAGTCTCTCAACTTGCTCCTCTCCCACCAGCTGGGGAGCCCGCTCTGCTTCTAAAGGCCCCTGTGATTCGGTTCAGCCACCTTTGGATTAGATTAGCCTCCCCTTTGATAGACTCCAAGTCAACTGATTAATAACCTTAATCACATCCACAGAATCCCTTCTGCCACATAAGGTCATGACGCTGTGCTGGGACTGAGGTGGGAAATGAGGGGGGCATTTAGGATTCTGCCTGCCACTGCCTTGCTATGCCCCAAGGCTTGGGGGAGGGAGCTGTGACCACAGTCCTTCCTCCCCTGCATGGTAACCATCTGAGAATGACTTGAGACCAGCCTGGGCAACATGGTGAGAACCCATCCCTTACAAAAAATGCCTCCCCCAGGCTGAGCTCCGTGGCTCACGCCTATAATCCCAGCACTTTGAGAGACCAAGGCGGGCTGATCATTTGAGGTTGGGAGTTCGAGACCAGCCTGGCCAACATAGTGAAATCCCGTCTCTACTAAAAGTACAAAAATTAGCTGGGTATGGTGGCAGGTGCCTGTATTCCCAGCTACTGGGGAGGCTGAGGTGGGAGAGTTACTTGAACCCGGGAGGTGGAAGTTGCAGTGAGCCGAGATTGCGCCACTGCACTCCAGCCTGGGCAACAATGTGAGACTCTGTCTCAAAAAAAAAAAAAAAAAAAAAGGGCCGGGGGTGGTGGTGACAAAGGGACCCTATCTCAGAAAAACCAAGCACCTAATCCTTGAGACTGAGCAGGGACACTGTGAAGTGTTTCTGGGTGGGGCGGGGAGCAGAGTGTCTTCTGTCATTTCTTCCACCTGGGAGTGGCCAGCTCTCCCTCCAGGCTGCCTCCTCTTCTTCCCATTGTTGGGATGTTGGACACATTTGGTTAACTGGATAGAATAACACGAGTTCCCAGGGACTTGGTCCATTTGCTATTTTATTTTATTTTATTTATTTATTTTTTGAGACAGAGTTTCGCTTTTGTCACCCAGGCTGGAGTGCAGTGGCGCGATCTCGGCTCACTGCAACCTCTGCCTCCCAGGTTCAAGCGATTCTCCTATCTCAGCCTTCCAAGTAACTGGGATTATAGGCGCCCACCACCACACCAGGCTAATTTTTTGTATTTTTAGTAGAGACGGGTTTTCACCCATGTTGCCCAGGCTGATCTTGAACTCCTAGCCTCAGGTGATCCACCCGCCTCGGCCTCCCAAAGTGCTGGGATTATAGACGTGAACCACCGTGCCTGGCACCATTTGCTATTTTAATTCCCATGTGTGTTAGTGTCCCATGGCTGCAGTAACAAATGACCACAAACTGGATGGCTTAAAGCAACAGAAATGGATTCCCCCAATATGCTGGAGGCCAGAAGCCCGCAACCAAGCTGTTGGAAGGGCTGTGCTTCCTCTGCAGGCTCCAGGGAGAATCTGTTTGTTGGCCTTTCCAGTGCTGTGGGTGCAGGTGTTCCACGCTTGTGGATGCACCATGTCAACCTCTGCCCATCTTCGTGTATCCATCTCCTTTGTGTCTGCGTCTTTACCTCTTCCTCATGGCTGTGTTGCTTCTTACAAGGACATTTGTCACTGGGTTTAGGGCCCACCCAAATCATCCAAGATGACCTCGTCTTGAGATCCTTAACCTGCAAAGACCCTTTTTCCAAAAAAAGGTTATGTTCGCAGATTCTACGCCTTAAGACATGGGTGTATCATTCTGGGGGGCACTATCCAACCCCTTATACAATGAAAGAAGGGAAGAGGGCCACGTGTGGTGGCTCACACCTGTAATCTCAGCACTGTAGGAGGCTGAAGTGGGAGGGTCACTTGAGCCCAGGAGTTTAAGAGCAGCCTAGGCAACATGATGAGACCCTGTTTCTACAAAAAGTAAAAAAAAAAAAAAAAAAAAAAGCCAGGTGTGGTGGCTTACGCCTGTAATCCCAGCACTTTGGGAGGCTGAGGCAGGCGGATCACATGGTCAGGAGTTCGAGACCAGCCTGACCAACATGGTGAAACCCCATCTCTACTAAAAATACAAAAATTAGCTGGGTGTGGTGGCGCATGCCTGTAATCCCAGCTACTCGGGAGGCTGAGGCCGGAGAATCGCTTGAACCCAGGAGGTGGAGGTTGCAGTGAGCCAAGATCATGCCACTGCACTCCAACCTGGGCAACAGAGCCAGACTCTGTCTCAAAAAAAAAAAAAAAAAAGCCAGGCATGGTGGTGCATGCCTGTAGTCCCAGCTACTCAGGAAGCTGAGGCAGGAGGGTGGTTTGACCCATAGAGATCAAGGGTACGGTGAGCCGTGATCGCACCACTGCCCTCCAGCCGGGGCGACAGAGTGAGGCCCTGTCTCAAAGTAAGTAGATGAGGAGGAGAGACAAATGGGCAGTTCAGAGTGATGGTCATGGGCACAGTAGGGACTGGTGCAGACAGGCTGGCCTGTGATGTCAAGCAAGTTCTGTAACTGTCTCCAGCCTCCATTTGTGTGTCAATTTCCATGTCAGTAGGAAGACTCTGTAGGCTGCCAAGAGGAATAAGTGGGAGGATCCTCCCAGAGGGACGGGACCTGCGGGAGGGTCAGTTCTCCTGAGTTCTCATTTGGCCCCTACCCTCCAGGCTGTGGTTCTGAGGTGAGAGGCAGAGCCTGACCTCCGTTTGCCTTGTTTTGTCCTTGCAGCAGCCCACCCATGTGCCCGTGACAATGGTGGCTGCTCCCACATCTGTATTGCCAAGGGTGATGGGACACCACGGTGCTCATGCCCGGTCCACCTCGTACTCCTGCAGAACCTGCTGACCTGTGGAGGTAGGTGTGACCTGGGTTCTCTGTTGGGGTGATGGATAGGTACCTGATTCTCTGCCTGCCAGGTTGCTGCCTGGCATCCTTTTAAAATCACAGTCCCTGTGGCATCCAGTTTCCAAAGCTGATTGTCTCTTCCTTTGTCCTCCTTTCTTTTCTAGTATGTGCATTCGGTGCTATGAATTTTCCTCTAAGTACTGCATTTCCTGCATCTCACAAATTTTGTTATATTTTCATTTTCAGGTAGTTTGAATATTTTTACACTTCTCCTGAGATGACATGTTTGGCTCATGTGTTATTTAGAAGTGTTGCTTAGTTTCTAAAGAGTTGGGGCTTTCCAGCTGTCTCTCTGCAACTGATTGCTAATTTAATTCCACTGTAGTCTGAGAGCTTATTTTGTATGATTTCTATTTTAAATGTGTTGGGTGTGGTGTTTTTGTTGTTTTTTTTGTGTGTGTGTTTGTTTTGTTTTGTTTTGTTTTTGATACAGTGTTTCACTCTGTCACCCAGACTGGAGTGCAATGGCACAATCTTGGCTCACCGCAACCACCGCCTCCCAGGTTCAAGTGATCCTCTTGCCTCAGCCTCCTAAGTAGCTGGGATTACAAGTGCACGCCACCATACCCAGCTAATTTTTGTATTTTTAGTAGAGACGGGGTTTCACCATGTTGGTCAGGCTGGTCTCAAACTCCTGACCTCGTGATCCACCCACCTCGGCCTCCCGAAGTGCTGGGATTACAGGCCTGAGCCACCGCGCCTGGCCATTAGGTGTGTTTTATCACCCAGCATCATGTGGTTTATCTTGGTGAATGTTCTGTGTACTCTTGAAAAGAATGTGCATTCTGCTGTTGTTCGGTGGAGTGTTCTAGAAACATCAATTAGATCCAGTTGATGGATAGCGCTCATCAGGTTGTCTGTATCCTTCCTTCCTCCTTCCTGAACGCCTGCTCGTGCTGTCAGTTTTTGACAGGGGTGTGGAGTCTCCAACTCTAATGGTGGATTTGTTTATTTATCCTAGTAGCTCTATCTTTTTCTTTCCTTCTACCCTTGATCCTCTTTTCCCACTAGGGCTTCCTGGTGCTACTGGTGGGAGAGTGGGGTAGTGAAGAACATGGGCTTTAGGGCCAAAGAGGCCAGGGATCTGTCAAATCCTGGCTCTGTCACTTCCCAGTTGAGTGACCCTGGCTGGTGCCTGACCCACTCTGAGCCTCCACTTCCTCTTCTGTGAAACTGAGAGCACTTAACCTGGCAGGCTGTCATGGGCATGAAGTAACAGGGCACTCCACCTGGGCCCTGACACGTGATGTACAGGAATGCCAGCTGCTATGCCGTGGGCGTGGCATTAGTAATAAAGTGACCATCTGAATCCTCACCACAGTGAAGCCTGTCCAGGGCTTTCTGTCCTATACCCCGTGCCTCCAGGTGGCCTTGGATCCTGTTGGTTCTGTGCTCTGCCCAGCTCCCCTTCTCCTGTGGGAGCTCCTGGGGGCTAAGCTTCATCCTACACACAGCAGACAGCAGCACACGCTGGCTCTGCACCTTTTTCTTTCTTTTTTTTGAGATGGAGTCTCACTTTTGTCACGCAGGCTGCAGTGCAATGGTGTGATCTTGGCTCACTGCAACCTCCACTTCCTGGGTTCAAGCGATTTTCCTGCCTTACCCTCCCAAGTAGCTGGGATTACAGGCTCCCGCCACCACACCTGACTAATTTTTGTATTTTCAGTAGAGATGGGATTTCACCATGTTGGCCAGGATGGTCTTGAACTCCTGACCTCAGGTGATCTGCCCACCTCGGCCTCCCAAAGTACTGGGATTACAGGCGTGAGCCACCACACCCAGAATGCTGGTTCTTTTTAGCAGCTTGTCTTGTTCCTGGAGAGACTGGCCCCGGCCCAGGAGCTCAGGGAGTAGGACTGCGGGGTGCTGCCTCACACCTCGAATTTGGCTATAAGCAGAGGGGACAGTTTTGTGACTGTCCCCCTCCTGAGCTTCCTGGCAGCTTTTCTCCAAGTTACAGCCCAAAAGCTCAGGTGGATTTGCAACCCGAGGGTGTCTGTGCACCTCCCACTGATGCCCAAATTGCCCTGGCCAAGAGACGGGGCCTTCAGAACGCTGCACCAACTGCAGCCTTGGGCCTCCATGCCAGAGGCCATGCCCTTCCGTCCAACCACCCCTTGGCCCGGGCCATGGCCCTCCCGGTTTGGGGACTCAAGGCCTCTTCCTCACGGCTCAAGAGACATATATTTACCACACAGGTGTTTGTCATTCTCTTGTGGCCTCTTTGGCCTCTTTGGGGAGATCACAGAAGGACAGGGACTCACTGAGGTCTCAGACATGGACCTTTTGATAGTGGCAGGAGCCAGGCCGGGCAAGGGGCAGCCAGAGTCGCTTCAGCAGCGCCACCATCATCCCCATTCAGCCCTTCCCTGAGCCAGGCGCACCCCTGGCTCTGGCCGCAGTGTCCCAGTTAGAGCTCACAGGAGCTTGTGGTGCCCGGCGGCTGCTTCTGATTGAGAGTCGAGGTCGGAGGCTTTGGGAGGCTGAGAGGCTCTTGGTTTCACAGCTGCTGAGGGAGGCTTGGGCTCCATGTCGGGTCTGCCCCGTGCCACCCTCACCCTCCAGCCACCGGTCCCCCGTGTCTCCCATGGCCAGGCACAGCTTGCAGACATCTGTCATTGGCTCCTCTCAGCCGCCGTAGGCTGACTCTGGCGTGTCCTCCCGTGGCTGAGCCCAGCGGGGACAGCCGCTTCCTTTTATTTCCCGAGAGCTCTCATCTTTGATCAGGCCCCCTTCCCTATGCCAAAGTCCCTGTCACTCGGGTGAGCCCAGCAGTCATGGGGAAGGCCTGGGGGTTCCAAACATCCAAAGGCTTGCGTGCAGCGTGACAACTTGAAACCGATGCTTTTTTCCTTGATCAGATTTCAGCTTGACGGGGGCTTTGCTTACCTTTCAATGAGGCCTGGGCCGATTTCCCTGCATCCCCTCCTGAGGCGGGCCTCTGTTTTCTGTGATTTTCTGCACAAAGTGGGAGGGAGGAGTCCTAGGAAATGAGGAGCCGCCTCGAAGCCAAGGGCTACTCTGACTTCTCTGTGCCAGTGCCCCCGCATTTGTGTGTCGCCAGCCCCTGGGACTCTGCTGTTCCCTGAGTGCTGCTGCATGCCCAGCCCACACTGAGGACGTGGAGCCCCGAGGGGCAGGATGGCCTCCATGGTCACCTGTAGGAAGTGGCCTCCACCCTCCGATGATCCTCTCTGTCCTCCCCTTCACCACCCTCCACCCTCTGATGACCCTCTCCCTCCTCCGCTTCACCGCCCTCCCTGGGGATGTCCTCGGCCCTCCTGCCTGTGCCTTCTCCCGTCTTCTGCAGGCGCCTGGGACGTGCCGACTGGTCCTCTGCCAGCTCCCGCCTTGCTGTGGGCACACCGGCCACCACAGAGGCCTGACCCTGCTTCTGTAGCAGTCCCACACCCGTGGCAGGTGTGGCTGCTGACCACCTGCTTTCTGCCACTCTGGTCCCAAGGAAGGCGCAGTAGGCACTCAGGCGTGGCTAAGCAGATGCGTGTTGCGAGGGGGAGGAGGAAGGACTGCTCCAGTCCGGGCCGAATTTCCCACCTGGAGCATTTCTGCCGTATTTGGTGTAGCACCTGCTTCTTAAAGCTCTGATCCTCGTCAGCCCCCTTTACCTTCTGCACTGAAAATCAGACGGATGCATGTCTTCTTGCAGCGAATGTGTATTCTCCCCGCCTCTCTTCTGGGTTTGGGCTGGAGGTGGGGCGGCGCCCAGGAGCCGCAGCGATGGAGGATGTGCGGGTGCTGCACTCGGCACGGCAGGGATGCGGAGCCCTTGCTGAGTCCCTATAGACTTCTGCTTTGAAGCCCAGTTATGCTATTGCCTGGGTTCTGCTGGGCGGGGCTGCATGTGATGCTCTCCTCTGTCCCTCCCCCAGAGCCGCCCACCTGCTCCCCAGACCAGTTTGCATGTGCTACGGGGGAGATCGACTGTATCCCCGGGGCCTGGCGCTGTGACGGCTTTCCCGAGTGCGACGACCAGAGCGACGAGGAGGGCTGCCCCGTGTGCTCCGCCACCCAGTTCCCCTGCGCGCGGGGCCAGTGTGTGGACCTGCGCCTGCGCTGCGATGGCGAGGCCGACTGTCAGGACCGCTCCGACGAGGCGGACTGTGACGGTGAGGCCCTCCCCGAAAAGGCTCTGCCAAGACCCTGGCCCTGCCCTCCGGGATATGGAGCTTGGGGCTGCCTCTGGCCTCACAGTAGGGGCTCTGAAAAACCTTTGCTTGCAGGGAGATCGCCAAGTCTGTCTCTTAGGCCCAACAAGGAAAACTCTGCAGTACCACCCGTCCTGTCCCACCAGGTAGTGTGGCTTGAAGGCAGACTGTGAGGGGCTGTCTCACCTTCCTGCGTTAGGTCAGGAGTTTCACAGGAACCTGAGGCACATTCAGGGGTGGGTTGCAGAGGTCCATGGCTCACACCCTGGTAAATCCCTCCCAAAGGACAGCACTTTCTCCACTGAGCAATCTGTGGGGTAGTGCTTAAGCCTGCGTGGTTTCAATCAACCTGAGAATCAGGAGTTATAAAGAGATTTGCTCAGGCATCCCGGGCCCTCTCTGACCAGCGGGATCTTCCTTTAGATCTTGATGGTGAAACAAATCTCTTCTGTGTCTCCTCTGAGTTTTCCTTTTTTTTTTTTTCGAGACAGTCTTGCTCTGTCACGCAGGCTGGAGTGTCCTGGTGTAATCTTGGCTCACTGCAACCTCTGCCTCCGGGATTCAAGTGATTCTCCTGCCTCAGCCTCCCCAGTAGCTGGGACTACAGGCATCTGCCACCATGCCCAGCTAATTTTTTTATTTTTAGTAGAGACGGGGTTTCACCATGTTGGCCAGTCTGGTCTCGAACTCCTGACCTCAGATGATCCACCCGCCTCGGCCTCCCAAAGTGCTGGGATGACAAGCGTGAGCCACTGTGCCTGGCCTGAGTTTTCCTTTTATGAATGACCTGCTTGGTTGGTTGCCTGCCATGTGTTGTCAGCACCACGGACCAGCCCAGGACTGCTGAGGAGCTTTGATGCCCTCCCTGTCCCAGAGCCGCCGGCTCTGTTAGGTAATTCACATGCAGTCTGGCATGTGTGAATGAGGACTGTCCTACGTCCTCATTCACAAAGAGCAGACATTTGTAGAAGACGAGGGCCTGGGAGTAACCTCCCTGCATGTTTTTCTGTAAAGGCACAGTGGTTAAGTCCTTCCAGCTCATTGACCATTGGATAATTTGATGGAGGCTGTAGACTAGGGGCTGGTAAACTAAGGGCCCAGGGGCCAAATCCAGCCTGCCACCTATTTTTATAAATGAAGTTTTCTTGGTGCACAGCCATGCCCATTCATTCATTTACACAATGTCTGTGGCTGCTTTCATGCCAAAAGCAGGAGAACTGAGTGGTTATACTGGAGACCTACAAGCCTTCAAAGCCCCAGACCTCACGTCTGGCCCTTGACAGAGGTTCCCCAGCCCTGCTGCGCACCCTGGCCCAGCTTGCAGGAACTGTGGTTAGAATTGTCCCTGTGTTTGTCCATTTTGCATTGCTATGAAGGAGACCTGAGGCCGGGTAGATGATGAAGGAAAGAGGCCTGTCTGGCTCATGGTTCGGCAGGTGGTACCAGTGTGGCACCCGCATCTGCTCAGCTTCTAGTGAAGTCTCAGGAAGCTTTGACTCATGGTGGAGGTCGAAGCGGGAGCGGGTGCATCACATGGTGAGAGAGGGAGCAGCAGAGAGAGAGAGAGAAAGCCTCTCCCTCTTGCCCTCACCTTGAGAGGAGATGCCAGGCTCCTTTAAATAACCGGCTCCTATGTGAACTCACAGTGAGAGCCCACTCGCTACTGTGGAGAAGGCACCAAGCCATTCGTCAGGCATCTGCTCCCATGACCCACACACTGCCCACTAGGCCCTGCCTCCAACCTTGGGGTCACATTTTATTTTATTTTATTTTATTTTATTTGTTTGAGACAGAATCTCGCCCCGTTGCCCAGGCTGGAGTGCAGTGGCGCGATCTTGGCTCACTGCAACCTCCACCTCCTGGGTTCAAGCGATTCTTCTGCCTCAGCCTCCTGAGTAGCTGGGAGTACAGACGGCCGCCACCACGCCCAGCTAATTTTTGTATTTTCAATAGAGATGGGGTTTCACCATGTTGGTCAGGCTGGTCTCAAACTCCTGACCTTGTGATCCACCCGCCTCGGCCACTCAAAAGTGCTGGGATTACAGATGTGAGTCACTGCGCCCAGTGAGGATCACATTTCAGTTGAGATTTGAAGGAGCAGACATTGGAACCATCTCAGCCCCCTCGTCCCACTCTAGCTTATCCTTCTGTGTGCCCTGCAGTGCTGGTGACAGGCTGTCATGCCGGCTCTGGATCCATGCTCCATTCCAGAAGCTTTCTTCCCTGCTCGGTTACCAGAAAATTATCCCATCCATTACAAGGACAGGGTCCCCTTATCTCCCGTTCCCAGGGCGGGACACCAGGGGCAGGGCAGGTGGGGAACTGAGCAAGTTCTCCAGGGCAGGTGTGGCTATGGCTCCCTCTGGGTGGGTGTCTGGGGAGGGGAGGAGGCAGCCGTCAGCACCCTGGTTGGCTCTTCCTCCCTGGCCAGAGGCTGTGGCCTCGTGCTGCTCCCATGTGGGCTGCCTGCACCTCCAGTGGGTTCTGCTCCCTCCTCTCCCCCCAGGCTCTGCTGGGCACCACTGCCCTCTGCAGCCCCCACTCTTGGGAGGTGAGGCTCCTCGTGGCCATTCCTCTCCTTGGCACCCACTCCTGCAACCTGGTAGAGCCTTGGGCGGGGTTGCCTGGTGCAGACCTCCCCGCAGTAGGCACCTGACAAATATCTCCTGGGGGGCAGGCAGGAGATGTGTTGAGGTCTCAGCCCTGGCAGTCCCCCCACTACATGGCATAGGCCTCGCCACAGGGTCATCGAGGGAGGGTGGAGACTGCACTAGACCACTCCCCGCTGGTCCTAGAAAGGATCCCATCTGTCTGCTGTCTGTTCAGAGCCCAGACCTTGGTGGCTGGGTCCCGCATGGTGGGCTGGGGGGCACCCTCCAGCCTCTCTGAGTGTGCAGCCTCTCCTTGCAGCCATCTGCCTGCCCAACCAGTTTCGGTGTGCCAGCGGCCAGTGTGTCCTCATCAAGCAGCAGTGCGACTCCTTCCCTGACTGCATTGATGGCTCCGACGAGCTCATGTGTGGTGAGCCAGCTTCTGGCGTAGGGAGAGGGTGTCCGGGCTGGGTTCCCTGAGGAGTGTGGGGTCTGGGGGAGGAGACGTGCCTTTCCAGCGGGGCCGGGGGCTGTGTGGGAGACTCAGGCGGCTGGGAGGCTCCTTGCGGGAGGCAGGGAAGCCTTTCTCAGGGCAGCAGCCAGGAGGACAGACTGAGCTATGGGCTCGGTGGCTACAGAGTCCGCATTGGCGGGTGGGGCTGACCGCGCCCAGGTGCCTGCAGCACGCACCCACCCATGGGACCTTGCTCAGCAGTGTCTGTCAGTCAGCAAGATTACCCCTGAGGGCTGCAGTGATCCTACTCCCTGGCAGCTTACTATCTGGCTGAGGAGGAGCGATGTTCATATATGCACGCGTGTCATGTGCACACCTGTGTACCTGACAACGTCCCACATGCTCCTCAAATAGTATGACCCGTACAGTCATGGATATAGGGCCTGGGGATAGGAGGCCAAGGCAGTCAGGGAAGCCTTCCTGGAGGCAGTGGCTCCTGAAAGGTTGTCTGATTCAGGCAGGAAGGGAGCTGAGTTCAGATAGGAAGTAGGAATGAGTCACTGTGTCTGGGGATATGGCCACTCCGCTGCAGAGGGACCTAGGCTGAGAGCTCTTCTCTTCTGGCTGCCGTGGGGAGAGAAGTCTGTGGGGGGAAGAAGGGGGCTTCCTCAAGGGACTCCCTGTGTCCTTGGGCACCTTCATGCCAGGTCAGGCTTGGGGCCTGAAGGCAGTGGTGGGGGCCACCAAGGGTCACCTCCTCTGCTGGGCAAGTTCCCAGTCTGACAGGCCTGTGCCTGGGCCTCCAGCATGGCCGTGGGCCGCAGCTATGAGGGCGCTGTTGATGCGCAGCCAGGCCTCGCCGCCAGAGCCCGCACGCTTCCTCTCATTCCTCTGACATCATTGACGCCCTCAGGATCGCTGGGCCAGCCCTGTGGGAGAGCGAATGTGGCTTTCGCCAAAGTTGAGTCTGGAGCCTGGAAACTTCCCCATGGGCAGCCTTGATAGTGGAGTGGGCCCAAGGAGCCCACCCAGCCGACCCTGCCCTGCCCCTTCCGTGGCCTGGTGGGTGGCACTGGGGCTACCTGGCTTTGCTGTTTCACCAACATCACCCGGGCTGGCCAGGGTGTGCTCACTTCCGCCACCACTGAGGGCCCTGGGCGAAGGACTGAATACCAGGCTGCCTTGGCAGGGATGTGTTGAGGGCTATGGGGAGTCAGACAGGGGCCGGGGTCGGAGGAGGGCGTGCTGTGCAGGCGTTGCCCTGAGGTTGGCCAGGCTCCCCAGGCCTAGCCTCCCAGCTACCCCACTTTCTCCCCACCCTCCACCAGTGGCAAAGCCAGCCCCTTCAGGGTGCACAGTGTCTGTCCCCAAGGAGGGCCATTCCCTTGGGGTTAATGTTGGCCACTTCTTTCTGTCTGGCAGAAATCACCAAGCCACCCTCAGACGACAGCCCGGCCCACAGCAGTGCCATCGGGCCCGTCATTGGCATCATCCTCTCCCTCTTCGTCATGGGTGGTGTCTATTTTGTGTGCCAGCGCGTGGTGTGCCAGCGCTACGCGGGGGCCAATGGGCCCTTCCCGCACGAGTATGTCAGCGGAACCCCACACGTGCCCCTCAATTTCATAGCCCCAGGCGGTTCCCAGCATGGCCCCTTCACAGGTAAGGAGCCTGAGATACGGAACGACCTGGAGGAGGCAGGAGAGTAGTCTGGGCAGCTTTGGGGAGTGGAGCAGGGCTGTGTTACCCTGGGCCCTCTGGTGCGCGTGGCAGACATTGCTAATCGATCACAGCATTCAGGTTTTCCCGCTGAGCCTGTGCTTGGCATCAGAATCCTTCAACACAGAGGCCTGCATGGCGGTAGCAACCCGCCCTTTGGCACTGTAGGTATGGAGGAGGCTCCTTGGACTTGACCTTCATATTCTATAGGACATGTCCTATGTTGTCCACAAATCCTCATGTCCCCTAGAAATGAATGTGGGGGCAGCTGGGCTCTCTCTGGAGCTGAAGGAGTCAGTCTGTACCATACAGCAGCTTTGTCCTGAGTGCAGTCAGGACTTGTGGCTGAGCAGTTACAATTCCTGCGTGGCCCAGGAGCGCAGGCTGTGTTTGTGGATGGCAGGGCAGCCTCACTGCAGAGCCGCACCACACTGGGTTGTACGGTACAATGCAGGGCGACCATGGTACATCTAAGAAGGTGGAGGCCCTGTGAGGTCTGCAGGTGCCCCCACAGCTCCAGGCCACCTTGAGGATTGCCTCTGCCCACCCAGCCCTGAGTTCCGTCTCCCCTGTCCTGTCCCACTGTCACCCCAAGCCGGCCTCATTGGGAGCCTGTTGGATGGCGGGGTATAGATGTAACCTGATTCTCTCTGGGGAGCGGGGTTATCAGGCTTCTCAAGAGCTCCTGGAAGTCCGCAGTGGTGGCACCGTCACAGTCACAGCAGGTGCTAGAGACCGGGGCCCTGTCTGTTCCTGGCGGGCTCTACGCTGCCCCTCCTGGGTTCCCAGTCCCAGCCGCAGGCCCCTTGGGGGAGGTGCCGTGTGTCTCCTGTTTCACAGATGAGCCCCGGAGAGCTCACCCTAGTAGCGGCTCAGGGAGCGGGGCACATCTCCAGCAGGACACCCCGCCCTAGTCTGGGTCTCGTGGGTAGCGGGAGCTGAGGAGAGCGCCCTGTGTCTGTGGAGTGGCTTGGCAGAGCCTCGAAGCCACCTGAACCCCCGTCCCTTCCCTGCCAGGCATCGCATGTGGAAAGTCCATGATGAGCTCCGTGAGCCTGATGGGGGGCCGGGGCGGGGTGCCCCTCTACGACCGGAACCACGTCACAGGGGCGTCGTCCAGCAGCTCGTCCAGCACGAAGGCCACGCTGTACCCGCCGGTGAGGGGTGGGGCCGGGGTGGGGTGGACGGGGCTGTGGGCCCCTCCCACTGTCACTGCTGGCCAGGGGAGGCTTCTCAGGTTCCTGGGGGCTGTCCCACCGCCTCCGAGGCATGCTTGCTTTCTTCCCTCTCCAAACCCTTCTGCTTTCTTCTTTAATGACATTGTTGACTGTGGATAATCTGAAAACCACACAAAAATAGAAAGAGCCGAAATCTCACCCAAATCCACCTCCTAGAGTGGCTGTTGGGCCACGTCAGCATCCAGGCGGCCGTCTCTTCAGCACAGCCCAGCCCATCGATGGCCGCCTGCGCCAGGCCTGTCAGCTCGCGTGAGCTTCCCCGCGCGACCCCTCCACAAACACCACAAACACCCTGTCCTCCCACCCGGGGCTGGCTGCTTCCTGGAAAACAGCTGGATGGTTTTGTGCATGACAGACAAACACAGGGTGATTTTCATGGCCTCCCCAGAGTTTTTGGCAGGGTGAGGGGCTGGCTCCAGCTGAGCCACGCCCTGAGTGAAATGACTGTGAGGAGAATAAACTGTGGACGCCCTCCAGGATCCTCGGGACGGGCTGAGGAAAACCCCCGTTTCTGGGAGCACAGCCCTGGGGTGCCAAGGCAAGCTTGGTGCCTGGATGTGAACCCTTGTGTGTAAATAGAGGGGACTGACCTGACATGCTTTGTATGCTTTTTTTTTTTTTTTTTTTTTGAGACGGAGTCTCGCTCTGTCGCCCAGGCTGGGGTGCAGTGGCGCCATCTCAGCTCACTGCAAGCTCCGCTTCCCGGGTTCACGCCATTCTCCTGCCTCAGCCTCCAAAATATCTGGGACCACAGGTGCCCGCCACCATGCCCAGCTAATTTTTTGTATTTTTAGTAGAGACGGGGTTTCATCATGTCAGCCAGGATGATCTCGGTCTCCTGGCCTCATGATCTGCCCGCCTCGGCCTCCCAAAGCGTTGGGATTACAGGCGTGAGCCACCGCGCCCGGCCATGCTTTGTCTGCTTTTCATTTGTTCCTGCAGCTGTATACCCTGAAAGTGAGGCCAGTCCCCTTCCGCTTCCTCTGGGGCCTCACCAGTGAGCGCCTCCTTGCCAGGGCTGGTTCCTCCCACCCTTCTGGGTGTCCCTCACATCTGGGGTCTTGTCTTCTTTTTCCTTTTTCTTTTCTTTTTTTTTTTTTTTTTGAGATGGAGTTTCACTTTTGTTGCCCAGGCTGGAGTGCAATGATCTCTGCTCACCGCAACCTCCGCCTCCCAGGTTCAAGCAATTCTCCTGCCTCAGCTTCCCTAGTAGCTGGGATTACAACCATGTGCCACCACACCCGGCTTATTTTGTATTTTTAGTAGAGATGGGGTTTCTCCATGTTGGTCAGGCTGGTTTTGAACTCCCAACCTCAGGTGATCCACCTGCCTTGGCCTCCCAGAGTGTTAGGATTACAGGCATGAGTCACTGTGCCCGGCCTGTCACCCAGGCTGGAGTGCAGTTGCATCATCATGGCTCACTGCAGCCTCTACCGTCTAGGCTCAAGTGATCCTCCCATCTCAGCCCCTAAGTAGCTAGGACTGCACGCATGCATCCCCATGCCCAGCTAGTATTTACATTTTTTGTAGAGACGAAGTTTCACTATATTGCCCAGGCTGGTCTCAAACTCTTGGACTCGAGCGATGCTCCCGCCTCGGCCTCCCAAGGTGCTGGGATTACAGGCGTGAGCCACGTGGCCTGGGGTATTGTCCTCTTATGGCACCTGACTGTGGTGGGCCCTGGGAAGGAAGGAGCAGAATAGGGTTATCCTTGGTTTCCTGGATAGGAAGTGAGTGTTGCGGAGGCCCCAGGGCCTGGCTGTGTTTAGGGACAAAGGGAGCTTGGAGTCAGAAGCCGAGAATTTAAACACCCACTGCCCTTCTCTGCTCCTGCTGCTGCAACCCAGCTTAACCAGCCAGGAGTGCCAAGAACCGGAGCAGGGTCCCCGTGCACACAGCAGGAGGCTCAGGAATTCTTTTCTGTTCTCCCTTGGGAGCTGGGAGGATCTTACCAGGCAATAAGAGATGGCACTGACCAGCCAGCTATTTTTAAAAATCACTTTATTGTTTAACCATACAACTCACCCACTTAAAAAAGTGTACAATTCAGTGGGTTTTAGTGTATTCACAGATGCGTGCAACCCTCACCACAGTTAATTTTAGAACATTTTCCTACCCCTAAAAGAAACTCTGCATGAAGCCAGCTGTTTGTAAATTAGCAAAGTTATTTTGCATCCATTAAGTATTTGTTCATGGTACAAAATTCAAAAGGTACAGAAGAGCCTGCAGTCCAAAGAGACCCTGCCCCATGACGCCAAGCAGGACTCCCCCGAGGCATGGCCTCCTGTGGTGTGTTTCTTCTGTGTCCCCCGGGGTCATCTGTACACATGCAAGCTTACAAGAGCGTGGGCTGTGTTTTCCCAGCCAAAAGATAATTGTAGATTTACGTGCAGTTGTGAGAAATAGCACAGACCATTTATCCTCTGCCTGGTGTCCCCACTGCTGCCATCTTGCATGACTTTCGTGCCTATCGTAAGCAAGATACTGATACGATCCTTTGGCCTTATTCAGATTGACATAAGCGTTTTTGTTTGTTTTTGAGACAGACTCGCTCTGTCGCCCAGTGGGAGTGCAGTGGCACAATCACGGCTCACTACAGCCTCAAACTCCTGGGCTCAAGCGATTCTCCCGCCTCGGCCCCCCAGGTAGCTCAGACGGCAGGAGTGCACCATCATGCCGGGCTAACTTTTAAGTTTTTTGTAGAGGTGAGGCCTCACTATATTGCCTAGGCTGCTCTTGAATTCCTGAGCTAAAGTGATCCTCCAGCCTCAGCCTCCCAAAGTGTTAGGATTACAGGCATGAGCCACTGTGCCTGGGCTGACATGTGTGTTTTCGTAAGCCCAAAAGATAGCATCTGAAGAGTCAACATTGAGCCTTGCCTTTTGCTACTAACGATGTGTAAAAGCTGGTGTTCTGAGCATTTTGGAGGCTCCCAGCTGCCGTGTGCACCTTGCCTTAGAACTCTACCGTAACCCATCTCCGGAAGGAGGTGCTGTTGTTTTCCTCATTTTGCAACAAGGAGGCCAAAGAACTGAGCATGAACCACTGGCCTGGGTCGTTTGGTCAGTAGGCCGTGGGGCCAGGCCGTCCAACTCACGACTACCTTCTACTCTGCTGCCCCCGCACCCTGAAGTTTGTTCTGCTTCGAGGGCAGAGCTGTCACATTCTTGGTGGCTGAACAGCGCTCCTTGTCAGGCGTGGCTGGGCCCCCACTGGAGGGCATCAGGGTCCCCTCTCCTGCTGCAGTTGAACCTTGGCTATTTCAACCACTCTTGCCAAGTGACCCTCTGAGGGGGACAGTCCATCTTTTCTCAGCAGAGGGCCACACCGATAAAACTGTCCCTGGCACTGTTTCTCTCCACCAGTCTAATATAGAGTAAAAATGGTATCATGTTGAGATCTTCATTTATATTTGTTTTGTTATGAATGATGTCAAGCATCATTTTATGTGTTTAAGAACCTTTGGGCCTGGCGTGATGGCTCGCAGCAGTAATCTCAGCACTTTGGGAGACTGAGGTGAGCGGATCACTTGAGGCCGGGAGTTTGAGACCAGCCTGACCAACATGGAGAAACCCTGTCTCTAGTAAAAATTTAAAAATTAGCCAGGCATGGTGATCCCAGCTACTTGGGAGTCTGAAGCATGAGAATTGCTTGAACATGGGAGGCAGAGGTTGCAGTGAGCTGAGATCGCGCCATTGCACTCCAGCCTGGGTGAGAGAGTGAGACTCTGTCTCAAAAAAAAAAAAAGAACTTGTCATTTTATTTTTCTCAGCAGGGTTTGTGCAAAGTCCTTCTTCTATTGGGTTGCTGATACTCTTATTCATTTGTGAGGTCTCTTTAGATACAGATAGACTATGGAAATTGGCCCAGAGCCTGCAATATGTGTTGAAAATATTTGTTTCCCAGTTTTTTGTCTTTTTATTTGGGTTATGGTATGTTTTACCATTTATACCATGCCAGTATCAATCTTGGCTGGCGCTGGTGGCTCACGCCTGTAATCCCAGCACTTTGGGAGGCCGAGGCGGGTGGATCACTTGAGGTCAGGAGTTCGAGACCAGCCTGACCAACGTGGTGAACCCCCATCTCTACTAAAAATAGAGAATTAGCAAGGTGTGGTGTTGCGTGTCTGTAGTCCCAGCTACTTGGGAGGGTGAGGCAGGAGAATTGCTTGAACGCAGGAGATGGAGGTTGCAGTGAGCCGAGATCACACCACTGCACTCCAGCCTGGGTGACAGAGTGAGACTCCGTCTCAAAAAAAAAAAAAAAAAAAAAAAGGAATTATCAATCTCCTCTTTTATGGTGTGTGTGTGTGTATATATATATGTATTTATATATATATTTTTTGTTGTTGTTGTTATGCTCAGAAAGACCTTCCCTACTCTGATCATAAAAAACAACTTATGGCCGGGCGCGGTGGCTCAAGCCTGTAATCCCAGCACTCTGGGAGGCCGAGGCAGGCGGATCACGAGGTCAGGAGATCGAGACCATCCTGGCTAACACGGTGAAACCCCGTCTCTACTAAAAAAAAATACAAAAAACTAGCCGGGCGAGGTGGCGGGCGCCTGTAGTCCCAGCTATTCGGGAGGCTGAGGCAGGAGAATGGCATAAACCCAGGAGGCGGAGCTTGCAGTGAGCTGAGATCCGGCCACTGCACTCCAGCCTGGGCGACAGAGCATGACTCCGTCTCAAAAAAAAAAAAAAAAAGGCCGGGCGCGGTGGCTCAAGCCTGTAATCCCAGCACTTTGGGAGGCCGAGACGGGCGGATCATGAGGTCAGGAGATTGAGACCATCCTGGCTAACACGGTGAAACCCCGTCTCTACTAAAAAATACAAAAAAAACTAGCCGGGCGAAGTGGCGGGCGCCTGTAGTCCCAGCTACTTGGGAGGCTGAAGCAGGAGAATGGCGTGAACCTGGGAGGCGGAGCTTGCAGTGAGCTGAGATCCGGCCACTGCACTCCAGCCTGGGCGACAGAGCATGACTCCGTCTCAAAAAAAAAAAAAACAAAAAAAACTTATTTTCGCACTCTCTTTCTTAATGTCCTCCTCCTCTCATTTTATATTCACATCTTTAATTCTTCTGCGGTATAATTAGATTTGATGAGCAAAAGGCGGGCATCCAGCTTGTTTCTTTGCTGATGGCTTCTGGGTGGCGTGAATTAGTTGGGGTCTATCAGGAGGCAGAAACTCTATAAGAATTTGAACAGAGAAAGTTCCGTCTACAGGCTTATTACCAGGGACTGGAATAGCAGGAATTGAACAGTGAGGTGTACAGAGAACTCTAAGAATGCAGGAATAGGCCAGGAGCAGTGGCTCACGCCTGTCATCCCAGCACTTTGGAAGGCCGAGGTGGGCGGATCACCTAAGGTTAGGGGTTCGAGACCAGCCTGGCCAACGTGGTGAAACCCCATCTCTACTAAAAATACAAAAAAATTAGCCAGGCGTAGTGACACATGCCTGTAATCCTAGCTACTCGGGAGGCTGAGGCAGGAGAATCACTTGAATCTGGGAGGCGGAGGTTGTAGTGAGCCGAGATCGCGCCATTGCACTGCAGCCTGGGTGACAGAGTGAGACTCAGTCAAAACAACAACGACAACGCAGGAATAGCAGAGGAGCCGAGGTGGAGCCTCCCCACCCCCACCCTGGGCTGAGATCCAGTCCTTATTGAATAGGGCAAGGCCATGATTCACTGGACATCTGAGACGTTGCCGAGTCACTGCAGTGGTGGATCTTGCCAGAAATCTGCCCAGTGCAGATTTGGGCAGAATCTCAAACTGCCTTGGGATGTGGGAGAGAAACCAGGTCTGATCAAGTTCATGGGAAGAGTTGGAAACAGACCCCATAGGCTGGGGCTTGGGTAGCCGCAGGAAGCCCTTTCTGCTGCCTCACTGCCTGCTCTCTGCTTTGAAGCACCGTCCCCAGCGCCCCAGTCTCGTGCCCTCCCAATGTTGGGGTCAAATCCTGAGAAATAGCCAGGCTGGCCTTCTGGGCCAAAAAGGACCCTCCCCAGAAAGAGCAGGGCCCAGTGCTGCTTCCTAAAGGGCAGGGGAGGGGCCTGGGCACTCCCCAGAGGCTACTCAGCAGCCATCAGGATAGCCCCAGGAAGCAGGCCTTCTGGAGCCCATTTTATTACTTTATTGTTTTATTTCATTTAATTTTAAATTTATTTTTTGAGACACAGTCTCACTGTGTCGCCCAGGCTGGAGTGCAGTGGTGCAATCTTGACCCACTGCAGCCCCTGCCTCCTGGGTTCAAGGGATTCTCCCACCTCAGCCTCCCAAGTAGCTGGGATTACAGGTGCCCGCCACCACGCCTGGCTAATTCTTGCATTTTTAGTAGAGACGAGGTTTCACCATGTTGGCCAGGCTGGTCCATAACCCCTGACCTCAAGTGATCTGCCTGCCTCGGCCTCCCAAAGTGCTGGGTCGAGCCCATTTTAAAGATGAAGAAACTGAGACTGAGACAGGTAAATTCCTTCCCCGGGGATCCTGCTGCAGCCGGAAGGTGGTAAAACAGGACTTCACCTGGGTCTGTCTGGCGTGAAAGGCTGTGCTCTCGTACCGCCCTAGGGGGCCTGGGAGAACTGAGTCCCTCCGGGCATAACTGACAGTTCCCTTCCCATTACTCCGCAGGAGCTCAGACCTGGCTGTATCCTTTCCAGGATGGCCTTGGAGACCCATCTAAGCCCTGCACCCTTTGGGAAGCTGCATGTTGGGTTGGGGTGCCGTCAGTGGCACTTGTGGAAGGTGCAGACCTGTGTGGGTGTGTGGGCCTGGGGTCCCTTCATCCCTTTGTAGGGCTGGTTGTGTGCTTCCCGGCCCTGGAGGGCAGGTTCACATGGTGAATTTGTCTATTTACTATCTCAGCTTTGGGGCTGGTGCCAGCACAGGCACTTGTGAAGGGGGTGCCTTTGTCTGGAGTGGGGCCGCGGCCCCTCCCTCAGTGTGGCGACCTCCGTGTGTGGGTCAGGGCTGCAGCAGGGACACAGAGCCCCTGAGTGTTTGGAACAAGGTTGTCATTGCAGGAGTTAGACTGTGCGTGATGGAGAGAGGAGGGGCAGGAGGAAAGGTCAGAAGGAGGGTTCCTGGGAAGGTCCCTGAGGAGCCTGGTGAGGTGCTCACTGGTGTGGGGGACACTCAGGGCCTGTGGGGACATCTCCGCCTGCTGGGGCCCGGCCACAAAGGGGACTGATCGAAGTCCCGTCCCTGCCTTCACAGCCCAGCATCTGGTCACAAGGCAGGCACTCGGAAGGGCACGGGGTTCCTTTTGCCTCTCACCGAGATGACCTTCGGGGCAGGTGGCTGCTGCCTACCCTCCCATCCCCAAGTTTCACCAGCTGGCCAGAGGAAGGGGTCCTGGGAAGCAGGGGTCCAGAAGCCCTCCCTGCAAGGAAAGCCCAAGAGGTGTGGGAGGAAGGAAGAAAGGCCCAGGCTGGCGAGGCTCTGGGTCACCCTGGCTTGGCTCTCCTCAGATCCTGAACCCGCCGCCCTCCCCGGCCACGGACCCCTCCCTGTACAACATGGACATGTTCTACTCTTCAAACATTCCGGCCACCGCGAGACCGTACAGGTAGGACGTCCCCCGCAGCCCTCCATGGCCGTTGGGTTCTCACCAGCCCATGGTAGAGGGGCCTTATCCCCATGCCACTGGTGAGGGGTTCTGGGGTCTAGTGGGCAGGTGCTGGGCCCAGCCCTGCCTCCCTCTGCTCTGCCGACCCTACTAGGCTGCCTCCCCAGATGCACCCAGCGGGGACTGCGTGTTGGGTTCAGAAACCAGTAGAGCCCCGCGTTCTGAGCTGCTCTTCAGCTTGCTCCTGTGGGGGTTACCTTTAAGCCGGGAGATGGCTGTGGAGTCGAGGGGCCGGGGACTTGGGCTCCAGGGTGCAACTGTATGTGTGAGGCCGGCTGTGGAACCCTAGCCATTGAGATGCCCCCTCTTCGTGGCTCAGTCCTCTTAGGACGGGACAAGTCTGTGAAGGCTGCTGCAGCACCCACTGTGGACCCCTAATCGTGTGATGTCACCAGGATGATCCGGGCAGCTCACTTGCCACAGTGGCCTGTTTGAGCCCGGGAAGCCAGCGGGGCTGTTCAGCCAGACACCAGCCCCCGAGCTCCCCATGTTGGGGTCACAGGCCCCACCTCCCTGCTTGGGGAGGGGCAACTGAGAGTGTGGAGAAGTGGGACCCAGGTGTGCTGGTTTCCGCAGGGGCTGGATCAGAGCCTGGGACGGGCAGGGTGAGCCTCCTGACCTTTAACCCAGTGGTGTTAGCCAACAAGGCCCACCTGCCAGCTGCACCAGGCCCCACCCCCAGGGGTGATGGGGTGGGATGGGTTGGGCCTGGTCCAGGCCACCTCAGGGCCACACGTGCCTCGTTGCTTGGGTCCCTGGAGCAGCAGGGCCTCCTGAGTGTGGTGCCGCCTGCCACCTAGTGGCCATTTCCACGAACTCCCAGGCCTGGCTGGGGAGCCGGAACTGCGGCCTCCATTTCCATCCCCCTCTGGGTCTGGCCACCTCCCTGATGCCTCAGTATTATATCAAACTGTCACAGTCTGTCCCAGCAGCCTTACGAACCACTGTCTCCAGAATGGTCACATCCACACTGGGCAGGCCAGTCTCACCAGGCCCCTGTCCCACCTCCTGCCTTTGCTCATGGTGTCCTGCTCTGGGCCCCACCGCGGAGACACAGTCCCTCCCCACCGCCTGACCTCGCAGTAGCTGGGCCCCAGGAGGGGTAGCCTGCTGCACTTTTCTCAACACGAGGTGTTGGCTGCACCTTCCCACCCATTGCAAGCCCCTCTGTGACAGGACAGGGGCTCCTAAACACACCACGGGTCCGAGTCTGGACTCACACAGTGGGATGTGGTGTTTCTGGGCCGCAGTTGGGTGCAGGCAGCCTCTGGGAGGATGGGAGGTCAGGAGCCATCTCGCGAGTCAGGTTGCTTGAACTCAGGATGGGAGCATTCCAGGCCCACTGGTTGCTGTGTTAGCCTGTTCTCACGCTGCTAATAATACCTGAGACTGGGTAACTATAAAGGAAAGAGGTTTAATGGACTCACAGTTCCACACGGCTGGGGAGGCCTCACAATCATGGTAGAAGGCGAGGAGGAGCAAGTCACATCTTACATGGCCTCAGGGAAGAGAGAGCATGAGAAGCAAGTGAAAGGGGTTTCCCCTTATCAAACCATCAAGTCTAGTGAGATTTATTCACTGACACGAGAACAGTACGAGGGAACCACCCCCGTGATTCAGTGGCCTCCCGCTGGGTCCCTCCCACAACACGTGGGGATTATGGGAGTACAATCCAAGGTGAGGTTTGGGTGGGGACGCAGCCAAACCATATCCCTTGCCAACACTTACAGTAACAATGTTAGGGGAACAGTTGTCCAGTTTCCTGTTTTGTCAGGCACTGTTTCTAGCACTTTCCAGGCAAAATCTCATGTATCTTTCACTTTTGAAATGGGTACTATTTAATCCCTCACTTTTATTAATGAGAAACTAAAGCTCAGAGAGGTCAAGACAGTTCCTGGCCAAGGTCAGCTAGCAGGCTCTGGAGGCCTCGTTCTCCGCAGAGGCAGCCTTGCCAGGACCCAGGCTTGGCAGGCTGCAGGGCAGGTGTGGGCATGCCCATGGTAGAGGTGGGGCTGTTGAGGGTGAGCTGAGAGCGTAAGTGATGAGCCCCGGCCACACAGCGGGGTGGGTCCCGAGTCAGGCCTGCATTTTCTGGAGCTGGCCAGTGGACAGGCCTTTCCCGTTCACAGCCTCAGGGCTGCTGTGCCCACCAGGACGGATGTGCCTACCAAATCCCAATCCTCTGTGTGTGTCCCTTTCAGGCCCTACATCATTCGAGGAATGGCACCTCCCACGACACCCTGCAGCACCGACGTGTGTGACAGTGACTACAGCGCCAGCCGCTGGAAGGCCAGCAAGTACTACCTGGATTTGAACTCGGACTCAGACCCCTACCCGCCCCCACCCACGCCCCACAGCCAGTACCTGTCGGCAGAGGACAGCTGCCCGCCCTCGCCCGCCACCGAGAGGAGCTACTTCCACCTCTTCCCGCCCCCTCCGTCCCCCTGCACGGACTCGTCCTGACCTTGGCCGGGCCGCTCCGGCTTCTCTGTGCCCCTGTAAATAGTTTTAAATATGAACAAAGAAAAAAATATATTTTATGATTTAAAAAATAAATATAATTGGGATTTTAAAAACAGGAATGTGAACAGTGATGGGGTGGGCAGGGCTGGGAGAACTTTGTACAGTGGAGAAATATTTATAAACTTAATTTTGTGAAACAGAGCTGCCATTCTTTCGCGCCCTGTGTGCATTTGAGTCGTGTGTCCCCGTGGAGCGAATGCCGACCCCCGGACCACTGTGAGAGTCCTCCCGCACCCGGGCATCCCTCTGGCTGGCTCTCGCAGGGAAAGGCTGGGGCCTCGGGCAGAGGCGGATGTCTCCCCTGGGATGCATCTCTGAGCTGCAGGCCGGGCCGGCTTTATGTGCGTGTGGCCTGTGCCGTCAGAAAGGGCCCCAGGCTTGATCACACTGTGCTTTTTGTCTTCCTCAGGTTCTTAAGTCTTTTTTTTTTTTTTGAGACGGAGTCTTGCTCTGTCACCAGGCTGGAGTGCAGTGGTACAATCTCGGCTCACTGCAACCTTCGCCTCCAGGTTCAAGTGATTCTCCTGCCTCAGCCTCCCAAGTAGCTGGGATTACAGGCATGTGCCACCGCACCCGCCCAGCTAATTTTTGTATTTTTAGTAGAGATGGGGTTTCACCATGTTGACCAGGATGGTCTCAATCTCTTGACCTCGTGATCCACCCGCCTCGGCCTCCTAAAGTGCTGGGATTATACAGGCGTGAGCCACCGCGCCCGGCCGATTCTTAGTTATTTTAAAAAGGGGACTGTGCCTTCAGTTTTCGCTGGGCCCTACAGAATGTCTGCCTGGGCTCTGGGCCCTTCCTGAACCTGTGCTGGCTTCCATCTGACCTCTCTGTGCTGACCAACGCTGCTGCTCTTCCTGAGGGCGAGGCGTCCCATGACTGCGTGTTGACCCGCTGGATGGGGCTGCTGAGCCCGCTCTGCCACACTGCACCTGCCCCAGGCAGGGAGGGAATCCCTGGGTCCTCACAGGAACAGCCAGCAAGCCACGCCTGACGCCTGCTCTGGCCCCACCCCTGCAGTGCTGGAGACGACAGGCAAGGCCTGGCCACTGCCTCTGCTGGGTCCCCAATCTGTGGAAGGAAACAGTAATCTAGGCATTTTCGGTGGGGAAGCTGAGCTGTCCTCCTGGTGTCCTGAGGGCCAGCCGTCTTCAGAGGGAAGGGAGAAATGCACATCGCATCAGTGGAGAAGGGCTTGACTCCCCTCAGCATGATGGAGGGAGGTCAGAGAACAGTCCAGCTTGTTGCTGGGTGACAGTGTACTTAATAATGAAAATACAGGCTGGGCGCGGTGGCTCATGCCTATAATTCCAGCACTTTGGGAGGCCCAGGCAGGTGGATCACTTGAGGTCAGGAGTTTGAGACCAGCCTGGCCAACGTGGCAAAACCCCGTCTACTAAAATGCAAAAACTAGCTGGGCATGATGGTAGGCACCTGTAGTCCCAGCTACTTGGGAGGCTGAGGCAGGAGAACCGCTTGAACCTGGGAGGCAGAGGCTGCAGTGAGCTGAGATTGTGCCACTGCACTCCAGCCTGGACAACAGGGCAAGACTCTGTCTCAAAAAAAAAAGAAAAAGAAATATGAAATACAAATATCACCTTCACTAAAACAAGGGATAGAAGACCACAAAACAAACAGAAAACAACAAAACAGCAGGAGTAAGTCCCTACTTATCAATACTAACATTGACTATAAGTAAGCTAAGTGCTCCAATCAAAAGAGTGGGCTTGGAGCCGTGGCTTACGCCTGTAATCCCAATACTTTGGGAGGCTGAGGCAGATGGATCATTTGAGGTCAGGAATTTAAGACCAGCCTGGCCAACATGGTGAAACACTATCTCTACTAAAAATACCAAAACTGGCCAGGTGGTAGTGGCACGCATCTGTAATCCCAGCTATTTATGAGGCTGAGGCAGGAGAATCACTCGAGGCTGAGAAGCGGAGGTTGCTGTGAGCCGAGATTGCGCCACTGCACTCCCACCTGGGCAATAGAGGGAGATCCTGTTTCCAGAACAAAAAGTTGTGCTCGCTTTGGCAGCACATATACTAAACTTGGAACGATACAGAGAAGATTAGCATGGCCCCTGCGCAAGAATGACATGCAAATTCGTGAAGCATTCCATATTTTTATGCTCATCACCACTGGCCATCAGAGAAATGCAAATCAAAGCCACAATGAGATACCATCTCACACCAGTTAGAATGGCGATCGTTTAAAAGTCAGGAAACAGGCCGGGCGCGGTGGCTCAAGCCTGTAATCCCAGCACTTTGGGAGGCCGAGACGGGCGGATCACAAGGTCAGGAGATCGAGACCATCCTGGCTAACATGGTGAAACCCCGTCTCTACTAAAAATACAAAAAACTAGCCGGGCGAGGTGGCGGGCGCCTGTAGTCCCAGCTACTCCGGAGGCTGAGGCAGGAGAATGGCGTGAACCCGGGAGGCGGAGCTTGCAGTGAGCTGAGACCCGGCCACTGCACTCCAGCCTGGGCGACAGAGCGAGACTCCGTCTCAAAAAAAAAAAAAAAAAAAAAAAAAAGGAAACAACAGGTGCTGGAGAGGATGTGGAGAAATAGGAACACTTTTACACTGTCGGTGTAAACTAGTTCAACCATTGTGGAAAACAGTGTGGTGATTCCTCAAGGATCTAGAACTAGAAATACCATTTGACCCAGCCATCCTATTACTGCGTATATACCCAAAGGATTATAAATCATGCTGCTATAAAGACACATGCGGCTGGGCGCGGTGGCTCAAGCCTGTAATCCCAGCACTTTGGGAGGCCGAGACGGGCAGATCACGAGGTCAGGAGATCGAGACCATCCTGGCGAACACGGTGAAACCCCGTCTCTACTAAAAAATACAAAAAAACTAGCCGGGTGAGGTGGCGGGCGCCTGTAGTCCCAGCTACTCGGGAGGCTGAGGCAGGAGACTGGCGTAAACCCGGGAGGCGGAGCTTGCAGTGAGCTGAGATCCGGCCACTGCACTCCAGCCTGGGCGACAGAGCCAGACTCCATCTCAAAAAAAAAAAAAAAAAAAAAAAAAAAAAAGACACATGCACACATATGTTTATTGTGGCACTATTCACAATAGCAAAGACTTGGAACCAACCCAAATGTCCATCAATGACAGACTGGATTAAGAAAATGTGGCACATACACACCTTGGAATGTATGCAGCCATAAAAAAGGATGAGTTCACGTCCTTTGTAGGGACATGGATGAAGCTGGAAACCATCATTCTGAGCAAACTATCGCAAGGACAGAAAACCAAACACCGCATGTTCTCACTCATAGGTGGGAATTGAACAATGAGAACACATGGACACAGGGTTGGGAACATCACACACCAAGGCCTGTCGTGGGGTGGGGGGAGCGGGGAGGGATAGCATTAGGAGATATACCTAATGTAAATGACGAGTTAATGGGTACAGCACACCAACATGGCACATGTATATATATGTAACAAACCTGCATGTTGTGCACATGTACCCTAAAACTAAAAGTATCATTAAAAAATCAAATTAAAAAAAAAAAAGTGGATGAATGGATCAAAAAACAAGACCCAACCATCTCCTGCATACAAGAAACACTTTACCTATAAAAACACACATAGACTAGGCCGGGCGCGGTGGCTCAAGCCTGTAATCCCAGCACTTTGGGAGGCCGAGGTGGGCGGATCATGAGGTCAGGAGATCGAGACCATCCTGGCTAACACGGTGAAACCCTGTCTCTACTAAAAATACAAAAAATTAGCCATGTGTGGTGGCGGGCACCTGTAGTCTCAGCTACTCAGGAGGCTGAGGCATGAAAATGGTGTGAACCGGGGAGGCAGAGCTTGCAGGGAGCCGAGATCACACCACTGCACTCCATCCAGCCTGGGACACAGAGCAAGACTCCATCTCAAAAAAAATACAAAAACAGAAACAAACAAACAAACAAAAACCACATAGACTAAAAGGAATTGACAAGGATATTCCATGCAAACAACCCAAAAAGCAGGAGTAGCAAAACTTAGAGAAAACTAATCAATTTCAAGACAAAAAGTATAAAAAGAGACAAAGCAGGTTATTATATAATTTAGATAAAGGGGTCAACTCAGCAAGGGAATATAACAATTGTAAATACATATGCACCCAATGCTGGAGCTTCCTGATATAGGAAGCAAATATTACTAGAGCTAAAGAGAGAGATCCCAATACAATAATAGCCGGAGATTTCAACACCCCGTTTTCAGCATTGGACAGATCAATCATCCAGACAGAGAATCAAAGAAACATAGGACTTAATGTACACTACAGACCCAACGGACATTGACAGAACACTTGGCGCAGCAGCTGCAGATCACACATTCTTACCGCAGCACACGAACCGTCCTCAAACACAGACCGCATGTTGGGCCACAAAACAAGTCAACGAAACAGGGAGGCAATTTTAAAATCTTTTGAGACATGAGAATGGAAACAACATGTCAAAACCTGTGGGATACGGTGAAAGCAGTACTAAGAGGAAAGTGTATAGCTATAAGCGCCTACATCAAAAAGGTAGAAAAACTTCAAATAAACCACCTGACACTTTTTTTTTTTTGGAGACAAGGTCTTGCTCTGTTGCCCAGGCTGGAGTGCAGTGGCACAATCATAGTTCTTTGCAGCCTTGACCTCCCAGGCTCCAGTGATCCTCCTACCTCAGCCACCCAAGTAAATGGGACTATAGGTACACAATCACCACATCCAGCTAATTCTGGTACTTTTTGTAGAGACAGGGTCCCACCATGCTGTTCACGCTGGTCCCACACTCCTCGGCTCGAGCAATCCCACCTTGGCCTCCCAAAGGGCTGGGATTACAGGTGTGAGCCACCATTCCTGGCTATGATGCACGTTAAAGAACTAGAAAATCAAGAGCAGGCCAGGCACGGTGGCTCACGCCTGTAATCCCAGCCCTTTGCGAGTCCTGACTGGCAGATCACTTGAGTCCAGGAGTTTCAGACCAGCTTGACCAACACGACGAAAACCTATCTCTACTAAAAATAAATACAAAACTTAGCTGGGCGTGGTGGCTCACACCTGTCGTCCCAACTACTCAGGAGGCTGAGGCAGGAGAACTGCTTGAATCCTGGAAGCGGAGATTGCAGTGAGCCAAGATGGTGCCACTGTACTCCAACCTGGGCGACAGAGCGAGACCCTGTCACAAAAAAAAAAAAAAAAGAAAAAGAAAAGAAGAGAAAAACAAACACAAAATTAGTAGGAGAAAACAAATAATAAAGATCAGAGCAGGCCAGGTTCACGGGCATGGTGGCTCAACTCCTAGGTGCTCAGGAGTTTGAGATCAGTCTGGCCAACATGGCAAAAACCCATCTCTCCTAAAAATATGGAAAAAACAATGGCTGGATGTGGTGATGTGTGCCTGTACCCCAGCTACTTGGGAGGCTGAGGTGGGAGAATCACCTGAGCTCAGGAAGTGGAGGCTACAGTGACTCGTGATTGCACCCTGCACTCTAGCTGGGTAACTGGACTGAGATTCTGTCTCAAAAAAACAAAGACCAGAGCAGAAATAAATGAAATGGAAATGAAGGAAACAATACAAAAATCAATGAAACAAAAAGTTGTTTTTTCGAAAAGAGAAACAAAATCAACAAACCTTTAGCCAGACTAAGAAAAAAAGAGAGAAGACCCAAATCAATAAAATCGGAGATTAAAAAGGAGACATTACCACTGATCCTACAGAAACTCAAAGGATCATTAGAGGCAACTATGTGCAACTATATGCTAATAAACTGGAAAGCCTAGAACTGCGTCAATTTCTACACACATAAAACCTATCAAGACTGAACCATGAAGAAATCCAAAAACCTGAACAGGCCGTGTGCAGTGGCTCACACCTGTAATCCCAGCACTTTGGGAGGCCGAGGCGGGCAGATCACCTGAGATCAGGAGTTCAAGACCAGCCTGGCCAACATGGTGAAACACCAGTCTCTACTAAAAAATATATAAAAATTAGCCGTGCATGGTGGCAGGTGCCTCTAATGCCAGCTACTCGGGAGGCTGAGGCAGGAGAATCACTTGAACCTGGGAGGCAGAGGTTGCAGTGAGCCGAGGTCACGCCACTGCACTCCAGCCTGGGTGACAGAGCAAGACTCCATCTCAAAAAAATTAAAATGACAAAAACCTCAACAGACCAATAACAAGTCATGCGATGAAAGCTGTAATAAAATGTTCCCAACAAAGAAGCCCAGGAACCCAATGACTTCACTGCTGAATTTTACCAAACATTTAAAGAAGAACTAATACCAATCCTATTCAAACTATTCTGAAAAATAGAGGAGGAGGGAATCCTTCCAAACACATTCTACGAGGCCATTATTATCCTGATACCCAAACCAGACAAAGACATACTAAAACAATTACAGGCCAGTATCTTTTATGAACACTGATGCAAAAATTCTCAACAAAATGCTAGCAAACTGAATTAAACAACACATTCAAAAGATTATTCATCACGACCAAGTGGGATTTATCCCAAGGATACAAGGATGGTTCAACATACACGAATCAGTCAATATGACCCATCATATCAACAGAATGAAGGACAAAACCATAGAATAACCTCAACTGATGCTGAAAAAGCATTTGATAAAATTCAGCTATCCTGGCTAACATGGTGAAACCCTGTCTCTACTAAAAATACAAAAAACTAGCCGGGCGTGGTGGCGGGCGCCTGTAGTCTCAGCTACTTGGGAGGCTGAGGCGGGAGAATGGCGTGAACCCGGGAGGCGGAGCTTGCAGTGAGCTGAGATCACGCCACTGCACTCCAGCCTGGGAGACACAGCGAGACTCCGTCTCAAAAAAAAAAAAAAAAAAAATTCAGCATCCCTTCATGATAAAAGCCCTCCAAATCTGGGTATAGAAGGAACATACCTCAACACAGTAAAGGCCATATATGGCAGACCTATAGCTAATATGATACCAAATGGGGAAAAACCAAAATCCTTTCCTCTGAGATCTGGAACACGGCAAGGATGCCCACTTTCACCACTGCTGTTCAACATAGTACTGGAAGTCATAGCTAGAGCAATCAGACAAGAGAAAGAATTAGAGGGCATCCAAATTGTAAAGGAAGGGCTGGGCGCGGTGGCTCACGCCTGCAATCCCAGCACTTTGGGAGGCCGAGGCAGGCAGATCACCTGAGGTCAGGAGTTTGAGACCAGCTTGGCTGACATGGTGAAACTCTGTCGCTACTAACATACAAAAATTAACTGGGCGTGGTGACACACACCTGTAATCCCAGTTACTCAGGAGGCTGAGACAGAAGAATTGCTTGAACCTGGGAGGTGGAATTACAGTGAGCCGAGACGCACTCTAGCCTGGGCCACAGAGCAAGACTCCATCTGAAAGAAAGAAAGAGAGAGAGAGAGAGAGAGAGAGAGAGAAGAAAGGAAAGAAAGAAAGAAAGAAAGAAAGAAAAAGAATGAGATCCTGTCATTTGTTTTGTTTTTTTGTTTGCTTGTTTTTGAGACGGAGTCTCGCTCTGTCGCCAGGCTGGAGTGCATCGGCACGATCTCGGCTCACTGCAAGCTCTGCCTCCTGGGTTCCAGTGATTCTCCTGCCTCAGCCTCCTGAGTAGCTGGGATTACAGGCGCCCGCCACCACACCCAGCTAATTTTTGTATTTTTGGTACAAAATTCAGTAGAGACAGGGTTTCACCATGTTGGCCAGGATGGTCTTGATCTCTTGACCTCATGATCAGTCTACCTCAGCCCCTCAAAATGCTGGGATTACAGGCATGAGCCACTGCGCCCAACCAAGATCCTGTCATTTATAACAAAGCAACAACATGGATGGAACTGGAGGTCATTATGTTAAGTGAAACAAGCCAGGCACAGAAAGATAAACTTCACATGTTCCCACTTATTTATGGGAGTTAAACTTTTTTTTTTTTTTTTTTTTTTGAGATGGACTCTTACTCTGTTGCCCAGACTGGAGTACAGTGGCGTGATCTTGGCTCACTGCAACCTCTTCCTCCCAGTTTCAAGCAATTCTCCTGCCTCAACCTCCCAAGTAGCTGGGACTACAGGTACGCACCACCACGCCTAGCTAATTTTTGTATTTTTAGTAGAGATGGAGTTTCACCATGTCGACCAGGCTGGTCTTGAATTCCTGACCTTGTGATCCACCCGCCTCAGCCTCCCGAAGTGCTGGGATTACAGGTGTGAGCCACCGCGCCTGGCTGGGGAGCTAAAAATTAAACCGAATGAACTCATGGAGATAGAGAGTAGAAGGATGGTTACCAGACGCTGAGAAGGGCAGTGGGTGGGGGGTGAGGTGGGGCGGGGATGGTTAATGGGTGCAGAAATATAGTTAGATAGAATGAAGAAGATCCGTATTTGGTGGCACAGCAGGGTAACTGGAGTCAACAATAATTTATCGTACATTTAATCAACAAATAAAAAAGTATAATTAGATTTTTTTGTAACACAAAGAAAGGATACATGCTTGATGTGATGGTTACATCATTTACCCTGATATGATTATTATACATTATATTCCTGTATCAAAACGTCTCGGCCGGGCGCGGTGGCTCATGTCTGTAATCCCAGCACTTTGGGAGGCCGAGGCGGGTGGATCATGAGGTCAGGAGATCGAGACCATCCTGTCCCAAGTGGTGAAAGCCCGTCTCTACTAAAAATACAAAAATTAGCTGGGTGTGGTGGCGTACACCTGTAATCCCAGCTACTCAGGAGGCTGAGGCAGGAGAATAGCTTCAACCTGGGAGGCAGAAATTGCAGTGAGCCGAGATCACACCACTGCACTCCAGCCTGGTGGCAGAGTTATAATCTGTCTCAAAAAAAAAAAAAAAAGTTTCATGTACCCGTAGGCCAGGCGCGGTGGCTCACGCCTGTAATCCCAGCACTTTGGGAGGCTGAGGCGGGTGGATCGCTTGAGGCCAGGACTTCAAGACCAGCCTGGGCAACGTGGTGAAACCCTTTCTCTACTGAAAAAAAACAAAATTAGCCAGGCGTGGTGGCAGGCACCTGTAATCCAGCTACTCAGTAAGGCTGAGGCAGGAGAATGGCGTGAACCCGGGAGGCGGAGCTTGTAGGGAGCCCAGATCGCATCACCACACTCCAGCCTGGGGGACAGAGTCAATCTCAAAATATATAAATAAATAAATAAATAAATAAATAAATAAAAATAAAACAAGACACACACACACATACACCCCTGAAAGAAGTGCCTGGAGTGAGTCTCCTGGCCTCCCAACAGGACCCCCAAAATTGAACCCTTGATCAACGCGGCTGGATGTGCAGACAGAGGTGGTAACAGTGCAGGGAGGCTGGGTCTCCTGCACCCGCCTTTCCTGCCCAGCAGTCAGCTGGGGAGAGTGAGGAGCTCACCCGCTGGCTGCGTACTCCCTGCCAAGTACATCCTTCAGTAAGTGCCTGGAGCCGGCACAGCCCTGCCCTTATGCCACTTACGTGCTGGGAGACGCAGAGATTAGTCAGGTGTGGCTCCTCCCCTGCATTTGCTCCAAATCCAGGGACAGGGGAGTTCCCAAAGCCATAAGAAGGCATTGTTCTAAGATACCGTAGACACCATAGGGGTAGGCAGAGGGGGCTTCTCGGAGGAGGCAGTGTCTGAGCTGTGTCTTAAAGGAGGGGGTGAAGTTAACCTGCCTTATTTAAACTTCACAACAGTCCAGCCAGGTAGGTGGTGTCCCCAGAATGTAATTGAGGGAACTGAGGTTTGGGTAAAGCAAAGTCAACATTTTTTTTGCATCCGTTTAATCATTTCTTTATCCAATAAGGGTTACTAACTGGCTACCAGGTGCTAGTCAATGAGGCCAAAAAGGCACGTACCTTCTCTCCAAACCCTCTCACCTCTGCAGTGACAGCCACTACTCCCCAAGTCTCTGTCACCCTTTACTGAGCCCTGGGGGTCTCTTGTATAACGGGCTCCCTCCCCACCCACCAGAGCAGAGAGGGGCGTTTGCTCAGCTCAGCCCTCGTCCAACCCCTCATTCCAGAATGGGTGCGGGAGCTTCCTGCCTGCCCTGGGGCACTGAGGCAGCATCCAAGTGCAGTTGAAGAAAGTCCATGTTGCCAGTTTGGCTCTTTCCATTGCCGGGGAGGCCACTGTAGAAGGTCTTGTTCCTGAGAAATGTGGGTGGTCAGGACGGTGGCTAGGGCTTGGATCCCACTCAGCCCCTGTGAGGTTCCCTCTCCTGGGCCACTCGGCTGGCAGCCTCCAGACCTCTTAGTTGGGCCACACCCTCAGATGCCACCGGGGTACCCCGTTGCTGGTCCCTTTCCTGTGGTCCTCTCCCAGAGTCCCACACCTTGATCTCTCTCCTTCCAAATGTCCTCTTTTCTCTTTCCCCATAGGCTTGACGGCAGCCCTAGTTGTTAGCAACTCAGCGGTTTCACTTTCTCGCAACACTCAGGCTCCCAGCCATCCTTTGTAGGAAGGGAAATACCCGCTTCCCAAGCCGGATTGAATCTTAATGCACTGAAGAAGAGGAACAGAAGCAGAGGAGCTCAGTTTCCACCTTGAAATGGGCCGACCGCTCATATCCCACATGAGCCCCCAGCGGCCTCTCCTGTCCGGCCTCAACACCTCTTGACCGGACCCGGCCCGGGCTCCTGAACACCAGCCGGGCCCTTCCTGGCATGTCCTCTTCTGGGGCAGCCCCGCTCCAGCCTGTGGATCAGTGCCAGCCTGAGATGGACTGTGCCCTGGTGACATAACAAAGGGAAAGACGATATGGCATTTTTCCCCTTCAAGTTGAACTTCTTGGTTTTTTTCTTTGTTTTTTGGTTTTTTTTAGACGGAGTTCCACTCTTCCACCCAGGCTGGAGTACAGTGGCGCAATCCCGGCTCACTGCAACCTCCGCCCCTGAGTTCAAGTGATTTTCCTGCCTCAGCCTCCCGAGTAGCTGGGATTACAGGCACCCGCCACCATGCCCAGCTAATTTTTGCGTTTTTAGTAGAGATGGGGTTTCTCTATGTTGGCCAGGCTGGTCTCAAACTCCTGCCCTCAGGTGAGCCACCTGCCTCGGCCTCCCGAAGTGCAGGAATTACAGGCGTGAGCCATGCGCCCGGCCTGAACGTCTTCAATTTAAGGTCTTCTTTATTCAGAGCTAGTTATTCCTGTGTTAGTGTATGTGTATGTTAGCATGTCCTTTATGAAATATTGATCATAGAAAATACTTTTTTAAAAAAAAATCATTGTTTGACAGAATTAAAATTGGGGGCCGGGTGCGGTGGCTCATGCCTGTAATCCTAGCACTTTGGGAGGCCGAGGCAAGCAGATCACTGGAGGTCAGGAGTTCAAGACCAGCCTGGCCAACATGGTGAAACCCCGTCTCTACTAAAAACACAAAATTAGCTGGGCGTGGTGGTATGTGCCTATAATCCCAGCTACTCAGAAGGCAGAGGAAGGAGAGTCGCTGGAACCTGGGAGGCAGAGGTTGCAGTGAGCCGAGATTGCGCCAATGTACTCCAGCCTGGGTGACACAGCAAGACTCTGTATCAAAAAAAAAAAAAAAAAAAAATTAAAATTTGGCAGCTGAGTCTGTTCCCCAAATTTAAGGCATGCTAGCCAGGTGATGGGTGCATGAGCATGCAGCCTGCTCTTCTCTCTGCTTTTGAATATGTTTGAAACTATTCAGTTACATGTGTTTTTTTAATAATTTATTTTTAATTTTTGTGGGTACAGAGCAGGTGTACATATTTATGGGGTTGTTTAAAAAAAAGTCTAGATGGATTGAAAAGTTAAATGTTAATATGAAACATTATGAAACATATGAAACATTAAACTACAAAAGGATTAGGAGGAAAGATAGAAGGTGGTGATCTGTGAAATGTAGAAGTTTTAGGGTGGAGAGGTCAATCTGTGTAGAATGCAAAGCTTCTAAGTCATTCCTCCACAGTAGCTCCCCATGGCTCTCAGGACACAGGCTGAGCTCAGATACCTCCTCCTCTAGGAAGTCCTCCCTGACCTCAACCTCCTGGTTAGGTTAGAAGCAAACCATAATTGGAGACCTTAGGGGCCCATTTACGTTGGGCAAGGTATTGTATGATTTCATGATAATGCATATGGCCCTGTGACCCACCTCAGAGTCAGGGATGGAGGAGCCTGGTGCAGATACTGGCAAATCCTTCGATGATGAGTGAGTAAAGGGATGCAAGGGTCAGTGCCGGGGCTGGGTCCTCCCCGGGCTCCCCAGCAGGGAAGGACGGACGGGAGCCCAGCCCCGGATGCCCCCTCCTGCCCATGGCCCAGCCTCCTTCTCAGGCACCAGTCGGTCCCAAGGCTCTCTGCAGCCTTTCCCGGGCTCCTTAGTCCAGCTCCAAGCTGCCCCTCTGGCCCTGTGCTACCCCTGGTGCTCTCTGCTCTTGCTTCCAGACATCCTTTCTAGAGTATGGCCAGCCCTTCTCCTGTCTGGATGCTTTCCTTGGCTCCCAGGGTCTGAGCATAAACTGAGGTTCCTCTGCCTGGCTTCCAAAGCCTCCATGATCCCTTCTGCACCTGCTTCCCGTGCTGTTGCCCCAGACCTGAGATCAGCCCCGCCCTGCCTGCCACAGGGTGTGCTCCTTCCGCCTTGCTGCCTCACCTCTCTCCCTGGCATGCCTGCTCCTGCCCTGCCCTGCCCAGGTGATCGGCCTGTGTATCTATGTTTAGATACACAAATATTTACCATTGTGTTTCAGCCGCTTCCAGTATTCAGCACAGTAACACGCTGTATGGAAGTGTAGCCTGGCAGCAGCAGGCTATCCCGTATAGCCCAGGTGTGTAGTGGGCTGGACCATCTGGGTCTAACCTGCACAGAGCACACCTCCCCGGGCTGGCTTCCGGCTTGACTATGTTCCTCCACGCCTCTCTGAGCAGCAGGATCAACGTGAGAAACGCCTACTGTGTCTGCAGCCTCCCCAGAAGCACAGTGCCTTTCGCAGCGCAGACGCAGCCTGTAGGTACAGTTGTCCCTCTCTATCCGTGGGAGACTGCTTCTGGGACCCCCAAGGATTCTCAAGTCCCTTATATAAAATGGCTTAGTACAGTTAACGGCAGAGATGTGTTCTGACAAATGCATCGTTAGGCAATTGTGTCCTTTGCAAACATCACAGGTATACTCAGCACAGACCCAGATGGTCCAGCCCACTACACACCTGGGCTATACGGGATAGCCTGCTGCTGCCAGGCTACACTTCCATACAGCGTGTTACTGTGCTGAATACTGGAAGCGGCTGAAACACAATGGTAAATATTTGTGTATCTAAACATAGAAAAGGTCCAGTACAGCCGGACGCAGTGGCTCATGCCTGTAATCCCAGAGCTTTGGGAGGCTAAGGTGGGTGGATCACCAGAGGTCAGGAGTTCAAGATCATCCTGGCCAACATGATGAAACCCCGTTTCTACTAAAATACAAAAATTAGTGAGACATGGTGGCGTACACCTGTAGTTATAGCTACTCGGGAGGCTGAGGCAGGGAGAACTGCTTGAACCCAGGAGGTGGAGGTTGCAGTGAGCCGAGATAGCCCCATTGTACTCCAGCCTGGGCGACAGAGCAAGACTCTGTCTCAAAAAAAAAAAAAAAAAAAAGGTCCAGTACAATACAGTGTCATAATCTTAGGAGACCACTGTCTTACATGTGGTCCATCATTGACAGAAACATTGTTACATGGCATATGACACTGTAGCAGGATGAGCTGCAGACAAAACTCCTCAGACACCTGATTAAAGAAGGAAGAGGTTTTTATTCGGCTGGGAGCTCGTGTCTTAAGAGCCGAGCTCTCCGAAAAATAAATTCCTAGCCCTTTTAAGGGCTTTCAACTCTAAGGGGTCCACGTGAAAGGGTCGTGATAGATCAAGTAAGCGTGAGGAACGTGACTGGGGGCTACATACATCAGCTAACAGAACAAAAAGTTTTACAGTGCTTTCTCATACAACGTCTGCAATTTACAGATAACACAAGTCGTTTTGGTGAGGGGTTAATATTATTATTTTAGCCACCAGGTCCAGGTGGTGGCGCCAAGGTCATCTGGCTATTTATCTTACTTCTGTTTCTTGCCAACTTTTTGCTTTCTCCCTTTTCTCCTGTTTTATAAACTAGGGAAAAGGGGAGGTGGGGGAGAGGCTGGGAGGGACAGCAGGAGAAGTGGTGGTCTCATTCCATAACACATCCTCCAACTTTTTTTTTTTTTTTGAGAAAGAGTTTCAGTTTTGTTGCCCAGGCTGGAGTGCAGTGGCACGATCTCGCGATCTCGGCTCACTGCAACCTCCGCCTCCTGGGTTCAAGGGATTCTCCTGCCTCAGCCTCCCAAGTAGCTGGGATTACAGGTGCATGCCACCACGCCCAGCTAATTTTGTATTTTCAGTAGAGACGGGGCTCTACTGTTGGCCAGGCTGGTCTTGAACTCCTGACATCAGGTGATCCACGCGCCTCGGCCTCCCAAAGTGCTGAGATTACAGGCGTGAGCCACTGTGCCTGGCCTTTTTCCCCCCCTTTTTTTTTTAATGAGACAGGGTCTCGCTCTGTTGTCCAGGCTGGAGTGCAGTGGCGTAATCATGGCTCACTGCAGCCCAGACTCCTGGGCTCAAGCAATCCTCCCACCTTAGCTTCCCAACTAGCTGGGACTACAGGTGCATGCCACCATGCCCAGCTAATTTTTCTTCCCATAGAGTTGGGGGGTGGTCTTACCATGTTGCCTAGGTTGGTCTTGAACTCCTGGGCTCAACCGATCCTCCCACCTTGACCTCCAAAATGCTGGAATTATAGGCGTGAGCCATCGCACCTGACCACCTCCTATATACCTTGGATTACTTACACCACCTAATACAATGTAAATGTCATGATGTAAATAGTTGTTCTGTTTTTTTTTTTTTTTTTTTTTTTTGAGATGGAGTTTCGCTCTTGCTGCTCAGGCTGGAGTGCAAGCCTCTGCCTTCTGGGTTCAAGTGATTCCCCTGCCTCTGCCTCCTGAGTAGCTGGGATTACAGGCGCCTGCCACCATGCCCGGCTAATTTTTTTATCTTTAGTAGACACGGGGGTTTCACCATGTTGGCCAGGCTGGTCTCAAACTCCTGACTTCAGGTGATCCGCCCGCCTCAGCCTCCCAAAGTGTTGGGATTGTAGGTGTGAGCCACCACGCCTGGACATCATGTGGATTTTCAGGGGACTCTGAGAGGCGCCTCAAATCCGTTTTGGAATAAGGCAGGTTATTAGCATGGGGTCTAACCGTGAGCTGTCTGGGTGTCCCGGGCTGGCTCTTGGGGCGGGGGTCCTGATGTCTGGGACCTCGGTCCTCCCTGGGAGGCACAGAGACAGCGGGGAACGGGGAGCCTGGGGGAGCATTTAGAAGCTCATGTGCACAGGAAAACCCTGTCTCTACAAAAAATTAAATCAGCAGGGCCCAGTGGTGCGTGCCTGTGGTCCCAGCTACTCGGGAGGCAGAGGTGGGAGGACCACTTGAACCCAGGAGGTGGAGGCTGTAGCCAGTCATGATCATCCCACTGCACTCCAGCCTGGACAACAGAGCAAGACCTTGTCTCAAAAAAGACCCCAGGCCGGGTGCGGTGGCTCAGGCCTATAATCCCTGCACTTTGGGAGGCTGAGGTGGGCGGATCACCTGAGGTCAGGATTTGAGACCAGCCTGGCCAACATGGTGAAACACCCGTGTCTATTAAAAATACAAAAATTAGCCGGGCATGGTGGCGTGCGCTTGTAGTCCCAGCTACACGGGAGGCTGAGACAGGAGAATTGCTTGAACCTGGGAAGCGGAGGTTGCACTGAGCTGAGGTCACGCCACTGCACTCCAGCCTGGGCGACAACAGGAAAACTCCGTCTCAAACAAAACCAAATCCCAAAATTTCTCGTCTAAATCCTTCCCCCACGACGAGGGGACTTATCTCTTAGCGGTGGGTTATAGGTAGGAATATTCCGCGATCCCTCACTTTGACATCGCTTCGAGGACAGCCACCTCTTTCGGGTAAAGAAGCCGCAATAGGAGATCCCTCTGATAAAAATTCTGCTGTGGGGAAGGTGGGCATCGATCCTACTACCTCTCACACGCCAAACAAACACTGCACCACTTATGCTGAATTCCTAGCTCAGCCCAACTGCTGCAGCCGGCGCATATTACGGCTCACGTCATCACCGGTGTCCCCTGCCGCCCCCGCCCCGCCCGGCCAGCTCGCCACCCCATTGGCTTCCTTGAGGCTCCGGCTTCACGGCCATGATTGGTTTGGCTCAATTTAGTTTTAAAAGCACTGGCCATTCGGATTGGTGGTCCGATACGTCCGTCAAGCGGAGGCTCTGCTGTTGCTACGGCGTAGGGGGACCCAGACAGGTCTCTCCCGGTTTCTGATTTGTTTCTCAGGCTCCGGGGTCCTAGAGGTTCCGGATCCGTCAAGTACATGGGAAAAGAATGCGCCCCTCGCGCTTGACTGACGAGGCTTGCGGGCCAATCGGAATGGAGTCAAGGGAGCCGCTAGGCGATCCAATAGGTGGTAGGGGCCGGGAGAGAGGGACCAATGAGCCTGGAGCTGGGGGAGGGGGCAGGGCCGCGATTGGCTGAGAGGCGGCCAGAGGGAGGGCGGGGGGAACTCAAGGCCTGCTTGATACGTCCGCCATTTTGGGCGCTTTGCTGATGGTGTCGGTGAGCGCGTTTCCCGCCTGAGCGCAACTAGCGGCGGGTCGTGGGCACCTCCAGGTAATGGGGGTGGGGGAGGCGCTGGAGCAGGCCGCGGCGCGGGGTGTGCGAGGCGCGCGGGCAGGCGCGGGGCCCCTCCACCTGGGCCTCGGCGGCTCAGGGAGGGAGCGTCCCGGCCCCTCTCCCCTCCCCCCCCGGAATTCGTCGCTCCGCGGGCCCGGGAGGCGCGGCGCCGAGTCCTTCCCGGCCGCTCCCAGCCCGCTCCTGTCAGCCGAGGGCCCCGCCGGGACGGGCGCCGGGAGCGGGACGCGGCCGGGGCGGCGAACTTTGCGCCGCGTTGACGTTCGCGGCCTTGCGCGGCGGGCGGGAGAGGCGCGCCCCTGACCCGGCTCTGGCTCCAGTCTTCCCGCCCGCCGGCGGCGGCCCGCAGCGTCGCCCACCGCCTGGCCCGCGCCCGGTCTCCGCTCCCGCCGGGCCTCCCGGCCAACTCCTCCCGGGGGCCTCGGGGAGCGCGTCAAGTTGAGGCAGCAGCTCGCCGTCAAGAGTCGCGAAGGCCATTGTTGGACTCTGCTCTCCGGGAAACAAGTTTTGTGGGTTTCTGTTAATTCGCCGCAGAGTCATCGGGATCCACACCAGCCAGTTCCGAGGCTCCCACTACCCTTCCCAGTGGCTTTTTAACTGCAGTGGTGGCTCTGATGTAGACTGTCTCGAATGCCTCCCTGGTGTATTTGAGCCGGGGGGGGGGGTGGTCCTTCTTGTGGCTTGAAGTCCCTCCCTCTTAAAGAAGCCCATTCACTATTAATTTGGAGGTGTTTCCTGTTGAGGTCCTGCTGGCTGTGATCACAATTTGGACTTCTTAATTATAGGTGAACGGGATGGGTCTTTGGATGTACCTCCGTGCCCTGACGTTTCAGCCGCGTGACTTAATGTCATTTTCCTGGTACTTAACGTTTTTTCTGTGGGGCTTTGGGTGTGTTTTGCTTTTATGGGAGGGGGTCTTGACAGGCATTCCCTTTCATTCTCGCAGCACTTGTTGACGGGGTGGTAGCCTACTTTATTCATGGGAAGTTTACTTCGATTTTGTCCTCAAGGTCATGCATGTTGCAGATAGGTTTCAAGGGGAAACGGGACTCCAGGTTTCCAACCATCGAAATGTGCCTCAAGTAGCAAGTGTGTGAGACCCAGTTATGGTGGTGGTTGGATTTTCCTCACTGTGGAGTGGAGTCAGTGACCACTTTTTAGCTCTCTGACCTTGGGCAAGTTACCCAGCCCCTCTCTCTCTTATTTTTCTCTGTAGAATGGGAGTAATAATAAGTGTCCCAGCCATAAGTTTGTCAGGACTATTGCCCTAATACATGTAAAACAGCGAGAACCGTGCCTGGCACACAGAATCACCTCAGTGTCTGATTAGTGATTAGGCTACCTAATGGCTATTATTATTTAATTTAAATTTGATTTTTAAATGTTTAGGTACTATTGGGAAGTCAGATGAGCATTTCAGCCCTGACTCTTGGTGACTGTCTTTAGAAAGCTCTGTGTAAGAGTCAGTTGGGCTGAAAAAGTAAAACTAGAAGTTACCTTTTTTCAGTACAGGGGTTTTGAACATTCCTTAAGTTAGGTACATTTACCGGAGTAATTGATGAGTAGTAGCACCTCAGAATGTTTAAAGAGGTGGTTAAATGCAGAAAAACCCATCACAAGCTTAAGTCGGCCTTTATTCCTCATGTGCTTTTGGATACTAGTTTCTGGGTGACTGCCCCCCAAATCAGTAACTTCGTGTACTCTTCGTTGTTACTGAAGACTGTAAATGTACCGTGAATTGCAGTATTTTTCAGCAAAGGTAGTTTAGGAAATAGCTGTTGTCCTGGAGGGATACTTTGGAAGGTATTCTCCACTTCAGCATTTCTGGTCAAGGAGTGTAGAACATTGAACACAATGCCGTGTACTCAGTTAGAAATAAACTCACAGTTCTTTACCACTTGCCCGGTGCTCTCCTCCATGGTACTGGAAACCTTGCGTGCCCTTCCCCTGGTATTGCTGTGTTTACTTGGGACTTGCTTTGCTGTATTGGAGCTAAGTGTGTTTTGATGGACTCAGTCTTAAGTAGAGATGAGTATCTTGCTGGTGGAACTTCAGGACAGGAAGAAGATTGTTTTGGGTTTAGAAGTCTAGCTTTTGTGTAAAGTATAGCAAAGCAAAGCAAACAAGCAAAAACTTGCTAGTTTCAATGAACTAATTGGGAATTTGAGAATCAGACCATAGCTGAGCAGAAAATGAATAGAAGTAACATTGACAGGATGAGGTTGCCTAGGTTTTTTTTTTTTTTTTTGAGACGGAGTCTTGCTCTGTCACCCAGGCTGGAGTGCAGTGGCCGGATCTCAGCTCACTGCAAGCTCCGCCTCCTGGGTTCACGCCATTCTCCTGCCTCAGCCTCCTGAGTAGCTGGGACTACAGGCGCCCGCCACCTCGCCCGGCTAGTTTTTTTGTATTTTTTAGTAGAGACGGGGTTTCACCATGTTAGCCAGGATGGTCTCGATCTCCTGACCTCATGATCCGCCCGTCTCGGCCTCCCAAAGTGCTGGGATTACAGGCTTGAGCCACTGTGCCCGGCCTTGCCTAGGTTTTTAAGATAAGGCTTTGGCCGGGCGCGGTGGCTCACACCTGTAATCCCAGCACTTCTGGGAGGCTGGCGGATCACTTAAGGTCAGGAGTTCCAGACCAGGCCAACATGTGAAACCTTGTCTCTACTAAAAATACAAGAGTAAGCCGGTCATGGTGGCGTGTGCCTGTAATCCCAGCTATTCGGGAGGCTGAGGCAGGAGAATCGCTTGAACCTGGGAGGCGGAGGTTGCAGTGAGCCAAGTCCAGCCTGGGAGACAGAGCGAGACTCAGTCTCAAAAAAAAAAAAAAAGAAAAGATAGGACTTTGCATCTATTCAGTACAGAGATAATGTGCTTATGTGCTTGTTACAAATAAACATCTCTTTAAAACAAGTGTCACGATTGGTATTTTATTTCTGTGATAACTTCCATCGTCTAGTTCTGTATTTTCAGTATTTGAGAGGCAGCCTCTGTGTGTGTGTGTGTGTGTGTGTGTGTGTGTGTGTGTGTGTGTGTGTTTTGGTCTAAAATTTTACAGTATTTTACTAAATAAGGGTAAATGATAGTGAAAATAAAGTTCTTTCATCTGCTCAACTAAAACTCAGCATTGACTTGGTCGTTAAAAGTTACGATCTGCGCCCCAGTATGGGCTGCTACTTTTTCTAAGGCTGTACTGAAAAAAATACCTGGCCCCTTGGCTTTAAACAGCTTTCATATTTTTTTCCTTTCTTAACTTAAAATGATTATTTTTTGATTTACTCTAGATCAGGAGTTCTCAGTTGGGGGTGATTCCCCCCCACCCCCCAGGAAACATTTGGCAGTGTCTGGACACATTTTTGCTTGTTACAGCTGTGGGAGTGGGCAGTGTGCTTCTAGAGGATAGAGGCCAAGGATACCGCTCAACATCCTACAGTGTCCAGCATAGCCTTCTCCCTGCCGGCCTGCAAAATTATCTAGTCCCAAATAGCAACACTGCTGAGGTTGAGAAATCCTGCATTTAGATAGATGTGAGACTGGCCTGCATTAGAATAATTAGAAATTTTTTAAGACCATGGATGTTGGACTCCACCTCTGGAAATTTGTGGTGGGATTGAGAATCTTTTTTTTTTGCGACTAGTCTCGCTCTGTTGCCCAGGCTGGAGTGCGGTGGTGTCATCTCGGCTCACTGTAACCTCCGCCTCCTGGGTTCAAGCAATTCTCTGCCTCAGCCTCCTGAGTGGCTCGGATTACAGGCGTCCGCCACCACGCCCAGCTAAGTTTTTTATATTTTTAGTAGAGACGGGGTTTCACATCTTGGCCAGGCTGGTCTTGAACTCCTCACCTCGTGATCCACCTGCCTCGGCCTCCCAAAGTTCTGGTATTACAGGCGTGAGCCACTATGCCTGGCCACAAGAATCTATTTTTAAAAAGCTTTCCAGACGATACTGAAATGCAGCCGAATTTTAGAACCACTGTTTTACATCACAGGTGTAGGGACTGTTTGTGAGTTAAGGGTTCCTTTGGGAGATCTGTGAACTTGATCTTTGCAGTACCTAGATCCTGCCTTGGAGATTATTTAGTAGTGGGGATTATTTAGATGGTATACTTAACCATTTTTCAGATGCCTGAAGACTGAACTTTAGAAGCATTTGTTAAATAAATTGATTTTATAAAATATCTTAGGACTCTTTTTCTTAACCTCATGAAATACATTACCATACTATGCTGAAACTAAGCAAAATTCTTAGATATTTAGAGTTCGTTTCTGTGCTGAATAATCTTACACTACTGTAATTTTTGAGTTATGTATCTTTTGCCCTCCTTTTGTCAGTCAGTGGTCAGGTCTGTTTTTAGATGCCAGCTTCAACTTTTTTTTTTTTTTTTGGAGACAGTCTCACTATGTCACACAGGCTGGAGTGCAGTGGCGTGATCTTGGCTCACTGCAACCTCTGCCTCCTGGGTTCAGGTGATTCTCTTGCCTTAGCCTCCTGAGTAGCTAGGATTACAGGTGCATGCCACCACACCTGGCTAATTTTTTTTTTTTTTTTTTTTTTTTTGAGATGGAGTCTCGCTCTGTTGCCCAGGCTGGAGTGCAGTGGCGCGATCTCAGCTCACTGCAAGCTCCACCTCCTGGGTTCAGGTGATTCTCCTGCCTTAGCCTCCTGAGTAGCTAGGATTACAGGTGCGTGCCACCGCACCTGGCTAATTTTTGTATTTTTAGTAGAGACGGGATTCCACCATGTTGGCCAGGCTGGTCTCGATCTCCTGACCTCAAGTGATCTGCCTCCCACTGTGCTGGGATTACAGGCGTGAGTCACCATGCCTGTGTTTTGTTTTGTTTTGTTTTTTTTAAATAAAGACCGATTCCCAGAGAATTAGCCCTGGATCGCTTTACCAGTTCTGCCCATTGAGGGCACAGACAGGTATACAGTATGCTCAACCTTTTAACACAGTGATCCTGCCCACTGGTAAGTTGGACTCTTCTGTTCCCTAGACTCTGATCCGAACGGAGAAGTGTTCTTTTCTCCTGGGGAGATGAGTTGCAGTAGTAGAGACAAGGGTAGATCTTTTTTGCTCATATTAAAATTTAGATTATCCAGTTTATTGAATGGAAGAATATTAGGAAAACTATACATTTTTGGCAACTAAATGTTAATGCCTGAAGTTACAAAAGGTCATGGAGGCATTTTCTTATTCTTCACCCTGAAATTTGGCCTGTGGCTATGTTGAGAACTACCAGTGACCCCCATCTACTTCTAATATCCATTTATTTGATCAACAAATACATTAATTGAGTCCTTTCTCTGCTAGGAACTATATTAGGGATTCACTGATGAACAGGCCCGTAAGTACTTGCAGTCTAGAGGAAGAGGCAAACAATTACAAGAGACAGCAAAGCTGTTAAGAATTGTACATGGTGTCAGTGGGGCCTGGGAGGAAAGAGCTTCTGTTTGCTGGTTAGTTGATTTGCTTAAACTTTGGGTGGTTGACATTTCCAGAAGTTTTGCAAAAGAATAAAATAGTTAGAGTTTGTTACTCATTTATACGAAGTAGTTACTTCGACTTGCCTCCTTAGTTTGGGGAGTCTTAAAAAGCAGTGCCATTCTTCCCATGCTGAAGATGTTTTGTAATGACAAATAGGTGTTTACAGCTCCATACACAACAGGTATCCGTTGACCAAACATCAAACCCTGACTCTCTGGTTCCAGACCCATTCGAAGCTTGCTGTAGGTTTTTGCACAACATTTTCGGCATTCCTGAAACGGATGATGCTTCAAGTGGGAGTGGGTGTTTTTCCTGCTGCACTATGGGTCTAGGTTGACTGGAGATTTTGTTTTGGCCTTTTGACTTTGGCTTAGATTTATTTGTCATGGAAGCCTCCTTCTTCCCTCCCACCCCCTTTAGTTTTATGAGGAGGGAGAAAGTTGCTAGTCAGATCAATACTCAGTTTATTTCAGGTTTTGAAAGATTACAGACTGACATTTGGATACCAAGTAGACTGGCTACATGGCAAAGAAGCAAGTAAAAGGGCATCTGACGGTTTGTGAAAAGGTTTCTTATCTCTATGCCTAGCTAGGACATTTTCATGTCACAGACTGGACAAAGAGCTGCTTTACCCTGAGTAGAGGCCATTTACTATTTGTCACAGCTGGCTAATGTTGACCTGTTTTAGATGCATTAGTGAAGACTATACAGTTGACTGAACTTATACAATTAAAGTTCGATAGGTTCCGAACATCTTTTTACAGATATAAGGAGGCTCTGATTTTGTACTTCACAGCAACTCTGGGGAAAACCAGGGGATTATTAGTTCCAGAACTACTTACAGTGGAAATATATAGTGACTTGAAGTGGTTTGAATTCCCCAGAGATTTGACTACCATGAAATCTGATGGCCCAAGAAAAGATGAATGAAAGATTGTTTTTAGGAACATGAGAGAGCAGGACTGACAGGGCTGCAGACTGATGTTGAGTCAGACAGACTTGGAGAAAGTTGTGTGGGACTGTTGGTTGGAGCCTTGGGTTTCCTATACCTCCATGTAAATCTGAACAAATATTCTGGTGGCAGAGACACACTTTGAGAAAAAAGAACTTGCCTGAGAACACATGTCACACTGAGACCCTAATCAGGGCAGTTCACACTGCCCACTAAGGCATTCTCCATGGTTGGCTGGTCAGATTGGTTGGACTTTGGTCCTCAGATGGGCGTAGCGGGAGGAATATTGACTAGTCTTGACGATTGACTGGGGCTTCCATTCATGAGAATCATGGTTTTGGACTGGAACAAAACTTAGAGGTCATTGTTTTTTTTTTTTTTGAGACAGAGTCTCACTCTGTTGCCCAGGCTAAAGTGTAGTGGCGCGATCTCAGCTCACTGCAACCTCCGCCTTACAGTTTCAAGTGATTCTCCTGCCTCAGCCTCCTAAGTAGCTGGGACTATAGGCGCGTGCCATCACACCTGGCTGGTTTTTTTTTTTTTTTGAGACGGAGTCTTGCTCTGTCGCCCAGGCTGGAGTGCAGTGGCCGGATCTCAGCTCACTGCAAGCTCCGCCTCCCGGGTTCACGCCATTCTCCTGCCTCAGCCTCCCGAGTAGCTGGGACTACAGGCGCCCGCCACCTCGCCCAGCTAGTTTTTTGTATTTTTTAGTAGAGACGGGGTTTCACCGTGTTAGCTAGGATGGTCTCGATCTTCTGACCTCGTGATCCGCCCGTCTCGGCCTCCCAAAGTGCTGGGATTACAGGCTTGAGCCACCGCGCCCGGCCTGGTTTTTTATTTTTAGTAGAAATGGGGTTTCACCATGTTGGCCGGGCTGATCTCGAACTCCTGACCTCAAGTGATCCATCCACCTTGGCCTCCCAAAGCGTTGAGATTACAGGCGTGAGCCACCATGTCCAGCCCATTGATGCTTACAGAAAAATGGAGGCCATGCAGAAGAATGGACCCAGAAGGAGTGGAGAAATCTCAGCCCCGGTGATTCCTTAGGGTTGTGGTGGTCCCACCAAACCACAGTTTTAATTGCTGTTTGTTTCAAGAGTGACTTCACAGCTGGAGTTTACTTAGAATTCAGAATAAATTGTTAACATCTGGAATTTTATTTTTGGCGGTAGTGTGTGTCAGTTTTTTGTCACTGTATATAGTATTTGAGGGGTTCTCTTTTGTTGATATAGGGATACACAGGGTTTCTATTGCCTTTGGACAGTGGACAGGTCTCATCTGTCTGTTGTCTGCAAGTGAGACCCTGCCCCTTCTGAATAAACAACACTCTGAATGACTGCCCCTTTCCACCCTGGACTTCTTGTTATTACACCCGAAGATGGACTCAGCAGCTATACGATCCTCCCATCATAGGTATAGTATTTTCTAACAAAAGTACATAAACAACTCCAAGGTGCAGTGAATGATCTCAAGGAGAGAAGTGGAGTATTATGGGATCGTAGAGAGGCCTGGAGGCCTAACCAGCTGCTCTGGGGAAGTACAGGGTGGTGATGGTGGTTTCAGTGGCGGGGAGGTTACAGAGTTAGTGTTGATATGCAAATTTTCTTCCTCCAAATTAAATTTGGAGTATGCTATATATGTTTTAATGTACATAACTGTGAATATGAATATTACATTAGAACATGTGTAGCGTAATTTCTGCAGGTGGAGTAGAGATAATAAATTTGAGGTTTGCAGTTTGCTTTCTGAAACATCTTTAAAGTTTATTCTTTCCTGGCACTCAGGACATTGTAGGGTAACTTTGTTTGCTATGGAGTCTCACATTTTATATAGAATCATTTTTTCAACATAGTGTGGATAATCACATATGCCTTGAAGGGTCAATATATGTTAATAGATGATTGGATCTTTTTGATTTTTGCACTTAATTTCTTTACAAATCCTACATTATAACCAGACAGCTCTACTGAGGGTTTACAGATTTTTTTCTGTAAAGGGCCAGTTAGTAAATATTTTAGGCATTGGAGGCTAAATGGTCTCTGCGAGGACTCAACTCTGCTTTTGTAGTGTGAAAGCAGCCATAGCCAATCTGTAAACAAATGAAGGTGGCTGTCTTCCAATAGAACTTCACTTAAAATAGCAGACAGGGAGCTGGATTTGGCCTGTGGGTTGTAGTTTGTCAATGCCTGCTCTAATCTGGTTTGTTTTTGTTTATCTTTTTGAGATAGAGTCCCAGGCTGGAGTGCAGTGGTGTAATCTGGAGTGCATGCAGTGGTTGTAATCCCAGGCTAGAGTGCAGTGGTTTTTGTTTATTTTTTTGAGGTAGAGTCCCAGGCTGGAGTGCAGTGTAGCTCACTGCAGCCTTGACTGACCTCCCCGGCTGAAGCGATTCTCTCACCTCAGCCTCCCGAGTAGCTGGAACTATAGGCACATGCTACCACACCCAGGTAAATTTTTTTTTTTTTTTTTTACTTGTAGAGACAAGATCATCCTATGTTGCCCAGGCTGGTCTTGAACTCCTGGACTCAAGCAGTCCTCCCACCTTGTTTTCCCAAAGTGTGAGATTACAGGTGTGAACTACCACACCTGGCTTCTAATCTTTTTATTTTAACTTGTAATTGGACTATGAATTCAAAGAGTATATATCAGCATGTGTCCAGATATTATTAAACATTAGAACTGACACTTGTGTACACACTAACCAGCTTGGGAAATAGAATGTTGCCATACCTTTGGGTCCCTGTGTCCTCGTCTCACCGCTTCCCTCTTTCTGACCTCCCCAAGGCAAATACCTTGCATGTATCATTTTTCTGCTTTATGGTGTTGCAAGCTATGAATGTATCCTTATATAATGTAACTTCATTTTTTCATTCCTGTAGACAATGTACATGGAGTCACTTTGTTCTTTTTTTGCCCCCACTCAACATTGTTTTTGTGATCCATTTATTCAGATGTTTGAGTGCTTACCATGTCTTGAACACTGTTCTGCTGCTGGGCATGTTAACATTAAGCAAAGCAGATGAAGAGTCCCTGTTTTCATGGAGCTTCCATTTTGGTAAGGAAAAGACAATTAACAGATAAATGAAAGATACAGTAGCCGCATGGTAATACAAACAGGGAGAAAAGTAAACCAGGAGAGGTGGGGTGTGCGGAGTGCTTGTTATCTGCAGATTGAAATACAGCAGTCAACAGAAGGAATGCAGGGACCCAGCCACAAGGCTGTGGGTGGGAGTGGGGTAGGGGCAGCATTTTAGGTGGACGGTCAGCAGGACAAGGTGCTAAGAAGAAGGCGTGTCTGCTGTGTTGGAGGAGCAGCGGAGGCTGGAGTGAGGAGCCTGAGGGAGAGGGGGAGGAGAGTAGGCCAGATGGATGGGGGAGATGGGATATGGGGGAGGGGGGTAGGTCACACTGGCCATTGTGAAGATTTTGTCTTTTTCTCTGAGTGAGATGGGTAGTTCACTTGGTGTTTTGAGCAGAGGGTGTCACATGATGTGGTTTCTAAAGGTCCCCTGAAGCTGTGTTAAGAATAACTGTCCTGTGCTGCTGGAGGGAGGCTGGAGGCTCTGGCAGTGATCCAGGAGAGCAGTAATGGCAGCTGGGACTGAACGGGAGCAGGGGTGGGAGTGAGAAGAGGTTGGCTGCTGGATCCTTCTTGAAAAGGAAGAGCAGACAGGATTTGCTGGCAGATTGGAGTGGGTGTGAGAGAGGAGGAAAGGATGATACCAGGGATTTTTGCAGCTGGTGGGCGTTGCCATGTATAAGGGAAGGGAAGACTCTGGGAAGAACAGGCTGTGGAAATAAGATCAGGAGTTGGGTTTTGTGCATATTCAGTTTCTGAAGCTTTTGGAGAGCAGATTGGAGATACGTTGGACTGGGGTGTTTGCTGCTCAAGGGAGAGATTTAGGCTGCAGATAGAAATAGGAGCCTTCAGTGTTTAGGTGGCGCTTAACAGTCCCGAGCTTGAGTGAGAGCACTGGAGGAACGAGGCTCTGTGGCAGCCTGGAGGGTGGAAGGAGCAGCTTTGAGGCCTTGGGAAAGTGCTGTCATGGAGGATGGAGTGGGGACCTTGACCAGTGCTGCTGCTGTGAGGTCACCTGAGATGAGGGCCAAGACTCGTCTTGTGGCTCTCGCAGTGTGGAATTAATCAATGATCTTGATGAGAGCTATTCCCACATGGTGATGTGGGAACAGCCTGGAAGGGAGCATTCACAAGGATTGAGAGAAGAGAAAGGCGAGTAGAGAGAGCTCCACCATGGGATTTGCCACAGTGATGAAGGGAGATTTGGGATCCTGAGGTGTTGAGATGGGAGAAACCACAGCATTTTTGCAGTGTTGGTGAAGTAATTATCTAGAGGATGAATGACATGATGAGTTAGGAGAGGTGACCATTGCTGGAGCCACATTCTTGGGAAGGCAGCAGGAAATGCATGGGTGACCATGTGGAGAGTTGGCATCCATGGGCTCCACCCTGGTGGGAGGAGGGAGAGCAGACTAGGGGAGATGAGATAGTGGGAGTAGGTGGACGTTGGCCGCTGCTGCTGCTTTTTTTTTTTTTTCTTGGTGAGATGGAAGAGTTCTCAGCAGTCAGTGAGAATGAGGGGGAGTCAGGGCTGGCGGGGTGTGAGGAGAAAGGAGGAAGTATGACATATTCTGTGGGAAAGTAAGAATGCGTGTGAATGGAATGGCCTACCTGAGGGAAGCAGTCCTGAGTTCCAGTGAAGACAGCACGATTTGTTATTTTTCCTGGAGGAAGAGTAGGCATTGCTTCATTTAACTGGGGTTGTGGTTTTCCTAATCAGAAATAGCAAAGCAAGAGAGGGGCTGGGGAGTGATTCTGTTGGTGGGTCATGGTACAGCCAGGAAGGGAAGGCGTGCAGACGGGTAGGTTTGCCCGCATTGGTGCGTGTGGTTGTGCTTTATCCGTCTTCACTTCTCTGTTATATTGCAGACTGAATATGTCTCATTTTCTTCTTTGTTCTGCCATTGGGGAGTAGAATTGTTACTAGTATGAAGGAATGCTGCCTTAAACAAGTGCAGATGCATTTCTCCAAGGTATCAGCCATGTAGAGAACTGCAGGGTAGTGGGACATGAACATCTTCAACTTTATTAGATGGTGCAAATTGTTTTTCAAAATGATTTGTGCCTCTTTACCTCACTACCAGCACCGTCCTTCATCCTTGCCAGCCCTTAGTATTGTCAGACTTTAATATTTGCAGGTTTGGTGGATGTAAACTTATATCTCAGGGGTTTTTTTGTTTGTTTGTTTTAGTGACAACGTTATTGAGAGATAATTTACATACTATTCAATTGATCAATTTAAAGCGTACAACTGAGTGGATTTTAATATATTCACAGAACTGTGCAATCATCACCACAATCTAACTTTGTAACATTTTTATCACCCCCTCAACAACAACAAAAAACCCATCTTGTACCCGTTGGACTATTCTGGACATTTCATATTAATAGAATCATACAATATGTGGTATTTTGTGACCAGCTTCTTTCAACTTAGCATGTTTTCAAGTTTCATCCATGTTTTAGCATGTATCAGTATCAGTCCTTCATTCTCTTTAGTTGCTGAATAGTGTTCAGTTGTATGGATATACCACATTTTATTTGTCCATTCATCAGTTGATGGACATTTGTTTCCTGTGAAATATATATTTGATTTTCATCCTTGGCATGGTTTCCAGGCATACAGCTCCTAAAATCTTTGGACTTTCCAAAATGGTAAGTGTCTTTATGTATGCTCATGAGTTGACTGATAGCTAGCTGACCTAGGCAGCTTCAGGCTAGGGGCTGGTCACTGGAAAGACCTAGCCATGTTAAAAGGGTTGGGACTTTCAGCTTCACCCCCAGCCTTCAGTGAGAGGAGATTTGCTGAACGTTGAATTGATCAACTGCCAATGATATAGTCAGTTGTGCCCAAGTAATGTCACTGCCATAAAAACCTAGAAGGACTGGGTTCTAGAAACTTCTAGAACACATGGAGGTTCCTGGAGGGTGGTGTGCCCATAGAGGGCATGGAAGCTCTGAGCCCCTCCCCTCTTACCTTGCCACGTGCATCTCTCCATCTGTAAACTTTGTAATATCATTTATAATAAACTGGTAAACTTGTTTCCCTAAGTTCTGTAAGCTACTCTAGCAAATTAATCAAACCCAAGGAGTAGGTTATGGGAACCCCAGTTTATAGCTGGTTGGGGGGAAGCACAGGTAAAACAACCTGGAGCTTGTGATTGGCATCAGAAGTCAAGAACAGTCTTGTGGGACTGAGCCCTCACCCTGTGCGATCTGACTGAATCTCCAGGTCGATGGTGTTGGAATTGAATTGGAGGACACCCACCTGGTGTCTGCTGCAGAACTGATTGCTTGATGTGTGGTCACATAAGTATCCTGTGTTGATTGTTAAGTGAAAGAATAGGGGCCGGGCGCGGTGGCTCAAGCCTGTAATCCCAGCACTTTGGGAGGCCGAGACGGGCGGATCACGAGGTCAGGAGATCGAGACCATCCTGGCTAACACGGTGAAACCCCGTCTCTACTAAGAAATACAAAAAACTAGCCGGGCGTGGTGGCAGGCGCCTGTAGTCCCAGCTACTCGGGAGGCTGAGGCTGGAGAATGGCGTGAACCCGGGAGGCGGAGCTTGCAGTGAGCTGAGATCTGGCCACTGCACTCCAGCCTGGGCTACAGAGCGAGACTCCGTCTCAAAAAAAAAAAAAAAAAAGAAAGAATAGGAAAAACACTCTGGCTTGTTTATTTTTGTCTATTACTGGATTTCTACTTTTTGGCTATTGTGAATAATACTTCTGTGAATATTTGCATACAAGTCTTTGGGTAGACATGTTTTTATTTCTCTTGGTGTATATGTAGGAGGGGAATTGTTGGATGATGTGGTAACTTTAACATTTTGAAGATTTGCCTTTTCCTTATGGTTAATGCTGCTGAGTGTCTTTTTATATAGCTTATTGGCTATTTTGCATGTTAAAAAGCAATTATCCTTTTTTTTTTTTTTTTTTTTTTCCTGAGACAAGGTCTTGCTCTGTCACCTAGGCTGAAGTGCACGGTGGCGTGATCATAGCTTACTGCATCTTGGAACTCCTGGACTCAAGGAATCCTCTCGCCTCAGCCTCCCAAGTAACTGGGACTACAAACACTCACCACCATGCCTGGCTAATTTTTACAATTTTTACAGAGACAGGGGTTTTGCTTTGTTGCCTAGGCTGGTCTTGAACTTCTGGCTTCAAGCAGTCCACCCACCTTGGCCTGTCAAAGTGTTGGGATTACAGGCATGTGCCACTGCGCCTGGCCTGATTATCTTTTTAATACCTTATTGGCTATTTGTGTATCTTTTTTAGAGGAAGGATCACTTAAATCTTTTGTCCTTGCTCTTTTTTCAAAAAAGAAATGCTGTATTTTTCCCATTTTTAACTTACCTAATGCCTTACCATTTATGTGTCCATGTTCATGGTGAGATTGGCCTGTAATTTTCCTTTTTTGTATCAACCTTGATGAGTTTTATTATCAAGATTATTCTAGTCTAATAAAACAAACTGTTTTCCTCATTTTTGTTTTCGAGAGTTTATGTAAAATGGAATTATCTGTTCCTTGAAGGTTTGGTAAGCCTTGCTGGTAAGACCATTGGGGCCTGGTGTTTTCTGTCTCAGATTTTTAAATTACTTATTTGGATGTTTTAATATTTATAGGATTATTAAAATACTTGTTTTTTCCTGAGTCACATTTGATAGTTTATGTTAAAAAATTTATTTATTCTTGTCTGTATTTTCACATATATCAGCATAAAATTCTGACTTACTATCTTTTGCATCTCTATCATATTTGTAATTAATCACTAATATTTAACTTAAACAATATGTTTAGGTCATTAATTTTCAACCTTTTAATATACTTATATGTACATACATATCTAAATAAAGTAGTAATTTCCTTTTAAGTACCACTTTATATGCTATACGTTTTGCTCTGTATAATTTTTATCTGTAATTCTGAATATATTCAGATTTTCATTATGATTTCAAATCTTGGCATATATATCTTTTTAAAATCTTTGTTATTGATGACAAACTTAAATTGTGTTAATAGGGTGGTGTGATGGCTCACTCCTATATTCCCAGCACTTTGGAAAGCCTAGGCAGGAGGATTGCTTGAACCCAGGAGTTTGGGAGCAGCCTGGACAACATAGTGAGACCCCAGCTCTACACAACTTTTTTTTTTTTTTTAATTAGCTGGGCGTGGTGGTTCGTGCCTATAGTCGCAGCTACTCAGGAGGCTGAGGTGGGAGGATCGCTTGAGCCCAGGAGTTCGAGGCTACAGTAGTGAGCTATGATTGCACCACTGTACTCCAGCCTGGGTGACAGAGTGAGACCTTGTTTCTTTAAAAAAAAAAAAAAAAAAAAGGGTTAATAAAATGTGGTCTGATGTGATTTTGATTCTTTGAAATTTGTTGAGGCTAGTTTTAGTCTGTGTACATTTTCATCACGATTCCATTTGTGTTTAAAAAGAATGTGTATTTCCAAATTATAAGGTGAGGCTTTTCCATGTCTGTTCAAACTAGTATCCTTAATTTTTTTCTGCTTGTTTTGTTCATTGGTGGGAGGTTGGGGTGGGTGTTAGAATACAACACTGGATGTCCCTGACTTGCAATAGTTTGACTTAGGATTCTTCTACTTTATGATAGACTTATTGGGATATAACCCCATTGTAAGTTGAGGAGCATCTGGACTTCATGATGGCTCAATTTATGCTTTTTCAGCTCTGTAATGAGTTTATTAGGGTATTAAATTCATTTTCATGAGGTGCAGTAGCTTATGCCTGTTATCCCGACACTTTCGGCATCCGAGGTGGGAGGATCGATTGCTTGAGTCCAGGAGTTTGAGACCAGCCTGTGCAACATCTCTACAAAAAATTTAAAAAATTAAGTGGGTATTGGCAGCATGTGTCTGGAGTCCCAGCTACTCAGGAGACTGAGGTGGGAAGATCTGCTTGAGCCCAAGAGGTGGAGGCTGCAGTAAGCCGTGATTGCGCGACTGCACTCCAACCTGAGAGACAGAGGTAGACATTGTCTCTTAAAAAAAAAAAAAAGAGAAAAATATATAAAATTTCCAACTTACAATCGATTTATTGGGACATAATCAACCCAATGGTAAGTTGAGGAGGTTCTGTACCTTCGATGATGGGATTTGTCAGATTCTGTAGCACTCAGTTTTTGCTTTGCATCTAAAAGTTTAGATTTTTTTGTGTGTATAGAGACAGGCTCACTGTGTTGCTCAGGCTGGTTTTTTTTTTTCTCCTTGAGACGGAGTTTTCCTCTTTCACCCAGGCTGGAGTGCAGTGGCGTGATCTTGGCTCACTACAACCTCTGCCTTCCGGTTTCAAGCGATTCTCCTGCCTCAGCCTCCCAAGTAGCTGGGATTACAGGCACTTGCCACCACGCCTGGCTAATTTTTGTACTTTTAGTAGAGATGGGGTTTTACCATGTTGGCCAGGCTGGTCTCGAACTCCGGACCTCATGATACACCTGCCCCAGCCTTCCAAAGTTCTGGAATTACAGGCGTGAGCCACTGCGCCCGGCCCAGGGTGGTCTTTTAACTCCTGGGCTCAAGCAATCCTCCCACTTTGGCCTCCCAAAGTATTGGAATTCAGAGGCGTGAGCCCCCATGCCCAACCAAGTTAAGAATTTTAAACTTGCCTGTGAATTGCACAATTTGTCATTCTGTAAATCTTTGTTTCTCTGAATATTTTCCCACTAAAGCATATATATAGGCTGAAAACTTAAGTATCTTTTGTCAAGGTGTTATGTAACTATGACAAGTGACTTTTGGTTACTGTTTGCCTTATATATCCTTTTCTGCCCTTTTACTTTCAAGCCCTTTTGTGGTCTTAATGTTTTAGACGTGCGTTTTGAAAGCCACACATAGCTAAATTATAGTTTATAATTTGACTCTAAACTGATGAGTTAGTGCACTTGGTAATTTTTTTTTTTTTTTTTTTTGAGACAGTCTCACTGTGTCGCCCAGGCTGGAGTGCAGTGGTGTGAGCTCAGCTTACTGCAACCTCCACCTCCCGGGTTCAAGTGATTCTCCTGCCTCAGCATCCTGAGTAGCTGGGACTACAGGCGTGCACCACCATGCCCAGCTAATTTTTGTGCCTTCAGTAGAGACGGGGTTTCACCATGTTAGCCAGGATGGTCTTGATCTCCTGATCCACCCGCCTCAGCCTCCCAAAGTGCTGGGATTACAGGCGCGAGCCACCATTACTGGCCAGTCTGAAGGTAATTTTATACAATATTTTCGTATATGAAACAAATTTGTATACATTGAACCAACAGAAAGCAAAGGTGTCACTATCTCAGCCATCCATGTGGACAATCTATGGTTGCTAGACATCACAATTGTTTCTGACATGAATTTATAGGCTATCAGTAAGCAATCATTTTCTTATGATTATTCACATATAAGTACTTAACAGTAAGGGATATGGCATACCATTAATACAATTTAAAAACAATGCATAGAGGGTAACTAAGCAGCATAGTTCCATCACCGGAATACCTGTAACTGCTATTAAACAGCAGCAGATGCAGGGGGCCAGGAGGGTCTTTTTCCCCTTGGAGACACTGAATAAACTGTGTTGTGCGCCTGCATTTGGACTGTGGTCTGTCACATGAGGTCAAGGTGGAATTTTTTACTTGTGGTATTAAAAATGTTTGGATTTTGGAGCATTTATGATTTTGGATTGTTTGATGAGGGATGCTCAACCTATACTTTTATATTGTCGTTCTTAAAAAGGTTGTTTTGCCTAATATCCAGTTCTGGCTCAATGATTGTTTTCCCTTAGCACTTTGACAGCACTTCCATCTTCTTTTGCCATTGTTGGTGTTGAGAGTGATTAGAAGTTAGGTGTCAGTTGTTCCTCTGCGGGTCATCTCTAGCTTCTAAACTCTTTCTTCCATTTTTTAAAGTCTTTTTTTCTCATTATTCTTCAATTTCATTAAGAATTATTTATGTAGAGTTCTTATTTCTTATCCTTTCTCTGCCTGAGGGTTGGTTTCTTTCTTTCTTTTTTTTTTTTTTTTGAGACCGGTCCTTGCTCTATCGCGCAGGCTGGAGTGCAGTGGTGCTATCCTGGCTCACTGTAGCCTTGGACACCTGGACTCACGTGATCCTCCCACCTCAGCCTTCCGAGTAGCTGGAACTACAGGTGCAAGCCACCACCCCTGGCTAATTTTTGTATATATATATTTTTTTTGATGAACAGGGTTTTGCTATGTTGACCAGGCTGGTCTCCTAGACTCAAGTGATTATCCTGCCTTGGCCTCCCAAAGTGCTGGGATAACAAGTGTGAGTTACCACGCCTGGCCTGGTATATTTCTTCAATTAAAAAAAAAATTCTCAGCCATTTTTGCTTTGATATTTCTCACCTGCTTTTTCAGTTATCTCCTTCTAGTACTCTTTTGAGATCTTATAGTTAGTATATTTTCTATAATGCGTTGTTTCAGCTATATGGACTATATATTCTGTAGGTAATACCAGTGGTTGCATGCTTTTCTGCTCTGATCTTTTGATGTTTCTTTCTGAAAACTTATTTCCTCTTGTGTTTGCTGTTTTTGATTTTGTGGTAACCAATCTTTGTCTGCCATGCTCTAATTTGATGAGAATGGCCAAATGCCCTCAGTACATTTGTAGTCAATGTTCAACAAATATTTTTTGAGCTCTTCTATACCAGACACTGTCTGGGCACTTGGTATTTACCGAAGAACAGAATAGATAATATTCTGTACCTTGGTGGAACTTAGCATCTAGTGAAACAAACTTCTAGGGTAGGGATGGAGGTAGCTGTGAGAATTTTCTTGTTTTTGTAAGCCTAGCTTTGCATTTAAAGAGGTGCTTTAATATCAGTGTCCAGGATTTTTACATATTCCGGGCTTAAAGTGCTTCTCCTGTTGGCCAGTCAGCAAATGTTTTGTTTTATTTTTAGGTTGCTGGTATTATCTGCTATTTTGGATTATTCTTTTGGAGTCTCGATATGTCCAAATAACCAAGTACCAGATATGTGTTCTGAATAATTGCCAGCTAGTATTCAAAATATTTTAAAAATTACAATAGGGGATTTTCATTTTGCTAAGAGTTAGCAAATATATGACTTTTCCCCTCCTTCATATGGAGTGTTCTTGTGTCAATTTCAGGAAATTCTTAGAGATTTTCAACTCTTTTACATTAGTTAGCTCATTTTTTATATCCAGAAATGGGAAAGATTTCAAGGATAATTACCATTTTGAAATGGGATCATTTGATTGCTAGAAAATGTTAACATTGACTCCAGCTAAGTACAGAACATTAAAAACAATCTGGAAAAAGGGATATGGATCAAAATAGATTATGAGCCAAATCTGTCTCGAGGAAGGAAGAGAGTAGAGTTCAGCATTTATAATACATGGCCTATCCCAAGAGAGGGGAGGGACTATTTTATACATAAAAAAAATTAAAAACCTTACTTTGACCAATAAATTAAAAAGAGGCAATCAGAAACAAGAGCCATGGAGGGACATAATGACACATAGGCTGGGGCTAGTACTGGAGTTCATTTTGTGACACTCTGGTATCAGATCCTGTCAGTTCTGGTCCTGTCTCTGCCATGGTCTTCATTGAGGGTTAGGGGCTTTGGTGGCAGCAGGAGCACACTGCTGATCCCAGAAGCACAGGGTTAAGAACTAACTGCCTTGAATATGATCTTAGTGATTTTCAGTGGAGCCAAGGAGTTTGAATTGCATAGGCAGTATAACTTCATCAAACTTCAAAGAGCCAAAGCTTGATAATCTTTCAGGGTTATGAGAAAAAGAATGAGAGGGGATTATAGAGGACATGGGTTAGAGAGAGAGAGCTGGTTTAGCAGAATTGTTGTGAGGATTAAAGATAAGTATTACTGGGCATGTTTGTATCTATCTCCAGGAGAAAGTAGAGTCCATTCTCTCCGTTTACCATATTGTCAGGCCTAACATTTTTCAGTTCTTGGTATCAGTTACTAGTAAAGTGCCTCATGGTTAGTGTAAACCTTCAGCAGCCTGCTGTGCTTACTTACCTCCACTTGCAGGAGGTAGGTGTGTCTTTTTATTTTTCTTGCTGAGTGCCTGCTGTTAAATTGTCACTTGCGCTTGATTCTTTACATGTGTTACTTTTAACTCTTTATTCCTTCTAGATGAGTGTGAAGTGTGAGGTAGTCATCTTAAGATGAAGCAGCTGGGAAGAAGGGAGGCAGTCTGGCCATAATGGTTAGGAAGAAGGTCATTAAGGTAGTCAGAAATGGGATAGAACCTTGGTTTGACCATGACTAGCTGTCTGACCTTGGGCAAGTTGTCTCACCTTTCTTTTTTTTTTTTTTTTTTTTTTTGAGACGGAGTCTCGCTCTGTCGCCCAGGCTGGAGTGCAGTGGCGCAATCTTGGCTCACTGCAAGCTCCCCCTCCCAGGTTTACGCCATTCTCCTGCCTCAGCCTCCCAAGTAGCTGGGACTACAGGCGCCCGCCACCTCGCCTGGCTAGTTTTTTGTATTTTTGTAGAGACGGGGTTTCACTGTGTTAGCCAGGATGGTCTCGATCTCCTGAACTCGTGATCCGTCCATCTCGGCCTCCCAAAGTGCTGGGATTACAGGCTTGAGCCACTGCGCCCGGCCAAGTTGTCTCACCTTTCTAAGCTCCAGTTTCTTCACATGTAAAATGAGAATCATATTAAAATTATCCCAGCCAGGTGCGGTGGCTCATGCCTGTAATCCCAGCACTTAGCACTTTGGGAGGCTGAGGCAGGCGGATCACCTGAGGTCAAGAGTTCAAGACTAGCCTGGCCAACATGGTGAAACCCTGTCTCTACTAAAAAAAAAAAAAAAAAAAAAAAAAAAAAAAAAAAAAATTAGCCAGGTGTGGTGGCGGGCACCTGTAATCCCAGCTACTTAGGAGGCTGAGGCAGGAAAATCGCTTGAACACGGGAGGCAGAGGTTGCAGTGAGCCAAGATAATGCCAGTGCATTCCAGCCTGGGCAACAGAGTGAGACTGCCAAAAAAAAAAAAAGAAAAAAAAGAAAAAAAAAAACTAAACTCCTACCTTTCCCATAGAAAATGACTTTGGGTAATTTGAAATTGTGGAGTGTTTTGTTTTTGCAAGTTTTCTAGTGTAGAAGTCCTAAACTTACACAGAATAAGTGGTTAAATGTTAATTAATAGTAGCTTATTTTATGCACTCTGGCTTTGGTTTTGAAGTCTTGACTGTGGAGGTAGGATATTGTAAACTTTTTTATTCAACGGACTTTCCTTTTTTGGTTTGGGATAGAAAGTCTTAGCTTTTTTAAAAAAAATTAATGTGTGATATTTATTTTGAAAAAAATTATAGAGAAGGCTAAAACCCATTCTGATCACCTTTTCCAAATCCTTTTCCATCTTCTGTTGTTACTGGTTTTGTGTTTCCTTTCTTGATTTTTTTTCTGGATATTTGCGTATATTTGCTGGGTATGTGTGTTTTATATAAATATAATAGCACCATACTATTGTGCGGTTCTTTTTTCATTCATCTCTTTTCACTGAGTCCCATGTAGTACTAATAGGTCTACCTTTTTCTTTTTAATAGCTGCATACTAAGGGTATACTTTATCGCCGTTTCCCATATCAGGGGTCTTTAGATTTTGTTGTTGTTATCACAAACAATTCAGCTGGCTTTTAGTTCGATGTAATAAAGTTGTTTGTTCTCAGAAGCCTTTAGAATTACATTGTTCAGTACAGAAATAAAACACTAAGTTATAAGCTGAGTTCTTATGCTTTTTTGTCCTTGCAAGTAAAGTACAAATGTTTAAGCAAAGGGAAGAAAACTTTTCTTAGAAATGTATTTTGTTTATCTCCTTTCAAAATGAGATATGACATTGCTTTTAAATTCTATAAATGACTAATTATTTAGCAAATCTTTTAAACTTGTGGGAAAATACATAACATAAAGTTTGCATTTTCACCATTTCTAAAAAAGTTCCCAGCAAAATTGAGCGAAAAATATGGAGAGTTCCCATATACTCCTGTCTCCACACTTTTGCAATAACATCCCTCAGGAGAATGGTGCATTTGTTAGAGTTGATGAACCTACAGCAACACATTATCGTCCAAAGTCCATACTTTACATTAGGGTTTACTCTTGGTGTTACACACTCTGTAAGTTTTTTAGGCTGGAGTGTAGTGGTGTGATCTTGGTTCACTGTAACCTCTGCCTCTTGGGTTCCAGTGATTCCCCTGCCTCAGCCTCCTGAGTAGCTGGGATTACAGGCACTTGCCACCAGCCTGGCTAACTTTTGTATTTTTAGTAGAGACGGGGTTTTACCATGTTGGCCAGCCTGGTCTCAAATTCCTGACTTCAGGTGATCTGCCCTCCTTGGTCTCCCAAAGTGCTGGGATTACAGGTGTGAGCTACTGTGCCCAGTCATATTCTATAAGTCATATTCTATAAGAAAAATGTGTAAGGACATGTAGACACCATTGTATCATACAGAATAGTTTCACTGCCCTAGAAATCCTCTGTGCCTCATCTATTCATTCCCACCTCACTGCAACCTCTGGCAACCACTAATCCTTTTACTGTCTGCATAGCTTTGTCCTTTCCAGAATGTCGTACATTGTTTATGTAGCCTTTTTATATTGGCTTCTTTCACATAATAATATGCGTTAAGTTTTCTTCATGTCTTTTCATGGCTTGATAGCTCATTCCTTTTTCGTGCTGAATAATATTCCATTGTCTGGATGTACCAAAATTTATTCATTCACCTACTGAAAGACATCTTGGTTGTTTCCAAATTTTGGCAATTGTGGGTAAAGATGCTGTAAATATCCGTGTGCAGGTTTTTGTGTGGACATAAGTTTTTCAGTATACTTGGGCAAATACCAAGGAGTATGACTGCTGTATAGTACAGAAAGAGTATGTTTAGTTTTGGAAGAAACTGCCAATTCATATTCCACAGTGGCTGTACCATTTTATATTTCCACCAACAATGAATGAGAGTTCCTCTTGCCCCACATTCTTGCCAGTGTTTCATGATGTGTCTTGGGTTTGGCCATTTTAATAGATGAGGGCTATCTCATTGTTGCTTTAATTTGCAGTTCCCTAATGATGTATGATGTTGAACATGTTTTCAAATGCTTACTTGCTCTCTGTAATGTTTGCTCAGGTCTTTCGTCCATTTTAAAATCACGTTTTCGGCCGGGCGCGGTGGCTCAAGCCTGTAATCCCAGCACTTTGGGAGGCTGAGACGGGCGGATCACGAGGTCAGGAGATCGAGACCATCCTGGCTAACACGGTGAAACCCCGTCTCTACTACAAAATCCAAAAAGCTAGCCGGGCGAGGTGGCGGGCGCCTGTAGTCCCAGCTACTCGGGAGGCTGAGGCAGGAGAATGGCGTGAACCCGGGAGGCGGAGCTTGCAGTGAGCTGAGATCCGGCCACTGCACTCCAGCCTGGGCTACAGAGCGAGACTCCGTCTCAAAAAAAAAAAAAAAAAAAAAATCACGTTTTCATTTTTTTGAGTTGTAAGTGTTTTTGTATATAAAATATATATTTTTTGAGACGGAGTTTCGCGCTCGTTGCCCAGGGTGGAGTGTAATGACATAGTCTTGACTCACTGCAACCTCTACCTCCTGAGTTCAAGCGATTTTCCTGCCTCAGCCTCCTGAGAAGCTGAGATTACAGGTGCTGGCCACCACGCCCAGCTAATTTTTGTATTTTAGTAGAGATGGGGTTTCACCGTGTTTGGTCAGGCTGGTCCCAAACTCCTGACCTCAGGTGATCCACCCACCTCGGCCTCCCAAAGTGCTGAGATTATAGGCATGAGCCAGAGCGCCCAGCCTTCTTTATATATTTTGGATAATAGTTGATTATCAAATGTGTTGTCAGATTTTGATCAGGATTGCATTGAATCTGTAGATAAAGTTAGGCAGAATTGATATCATGACAGTATTGAGCCTTCTTATCCATGAACATGGAATATCTCTTCATTTGTTTAGTTCTTCTTTGGGGTCTGTCATCAGAGTTTTATAGTTTTCCTCATATAGATTTTGTACATATTTTGTTTTATACCTAAGTATTTCATTTTTTGGATATGCTAATATAATTTTTTTTTCATTTTCAAATTCCACTTGGTTCCTTGCAGGTATATAGGAAAGCAATTGATGTTTGTATATTAACCTTGTAGCCTGTAACCTTGGTATAATCGCTTATTAGTTCGGGGACTTTTGTTTTTTCACTTCCTTCAGATTTTCTCCATCATGTTGTCTGTCAAAAAAGACAGTTTTATTTTATCCTTTCCAATCTGTACACTTTTTATTTCCTTTTCTTACTGACTTCCAGTATGATGTGATGGAAGAGGATGGGGAGAGGGAACATCTTTGCCTGCTTCCTGATCTTAGTGGGAAAGCTTTAATTTCTCACCATCTATTATGATGACAGTTGTAGGTTTTTGATAGATGTTGTTTATCAAGTTGAGGAAGCTTCTTACTATTCCTAGTTTTCTGAGTGTTTTTTGAAATCATGAACAGGTGTTGGATTTTGTTAAATGCCTTTTCTGCATCTGTTGATGTGATCATATGAGTCTTCTTGAACCTATTGATTTGATGGACCATATTACTTGATTTAAAAAATTATTTATTTTGAGACAAGAGTCTCACTTTGTCACCTAGGCTGGAGTGCAGTGGGATGATCTTGGCTCACTGCAGCCTTGGCCTTCTGGGCTTAAGCAATCCTGTCTCAGCCTCCCAGGTAGCAGGGACTACAGGTATGTGCCATCATGCCCGGCAAAGATTTTTGAATATTAAAGCAGCCTTGGCTGGGCACGGTGGCTCACACCTATAATCTCAACACTTTGCGAGGCTGAGGCAGACGGATCACTTGAGGCCAGGAGTTGGAGACCAGCCTGGGTAACACAGTGAAACCCCGTCTTAACTAAAGATACAAAAAAAAAAAAAAAAAAAAAGCTATGCCTAATTTTTTGAGACTCAAAAAGAGTCTCAAAAAGAAAAAAATTAAAGCAGCCTTAAATACGGGATAAATGCTTGGTTGTGGTATATAGTTTTTTTAATACATAATGCTTTTTATGTATAATTCTTTTTATATGTTGATTCAGTTTTCTCATATTTTGTTGAGGATTTTTACATCTGTGTTCATGAGAGATATTGGTCTGTACTTGCCTTGTAGTGTCCTTGTCTGGTTTTGGTATTATGGTTATGCCGACCTCATAGAATAGAATTAGAAAGTATTCCGTCTGCGACAGCTGGGCGCCGTGGCTCACATCTGTAATCCCAACACTCTGGGAGGCCGAGGCGGGTGGATCACAGGGTCAGGAGATCAAGACCATCCTGGCTAACACGGTGAAACCCCATTTCTACTAAAAATACAGAAATGTAGTTGGGTGTGGTGGTGGGCACCTGTAGTCTCAACTCCTCAGGAGGCTGAGGCAGGAGAATGGCATGAACCTGGGAGGCGGAGCTTGCAGTGAGCTGAGATCACGCCCTGCACTCCAGCCTGGGCAACAGAGCAAGACTCCGTCTAAAAAAAAAAAATATTCTCTTTTCTGGAAGCGATTTTAGAGAATTGGTAAAATTTTTTCCTTAAATATTCAGTAGAATTCACCAGTGAACCCATGTGGGCCTAGTGCTCTCTGTTTTAGAAGGTTATTCAAATTTTAAATTTATAGGCCCTTAAGATGATCTCTGTTTGTGTACATTTTGGCAGATTGTTTCTTTCAAGGAATTCTTCCATTTCATTTAGGTTATTAAAGTTTTGAGCATAGAATAGTTGATGATATTTCCTTATTCCTTTAATGACCATGGTATCTGTAGTAATGTCATTTTTCATTTTTAGTATTGGAAATTTATGTCTTCTCTCATTTCTCTTTCTCCTCAGCCTGGCTAGAGTTGCGTTGATTTTATTGTTCTTTTCTGAAAACCACCTTTTGTCTTTTTCTCTCTTGATTTCCTGTTTTCAGTTTCATTGATTTCTGCTCTAATTCTTTCTTCTTTTCTTAATGGTTACTTTGGAATTAATTTGCTCTACTTTTTCTGGTTTCCTAAGATAGAAGATTAGATTATTGGTTCTGGATCTTCTTTTTTAGTGTATTACTCAATGCTATAAATTTCCTTCTAGACACTGTTTTTGCTGTATCCCACAAGTTTTGATAAATTGTATTTTTCAAGGCCAGGTGCGATGGCTCATGCCTGTAATCCCAGCACTTTAGGAGGCCGAGGCAGGCGGATCACTTGAGGCCAGGAGTTAGATCAGCCTGGTGGCCAACATGGCAAAACCCCATCTCCTCTAAAAATACAAAAATTAGCCAGGCATGGTGGCACATGCCTGTAATCCCAGCTACTCAGGAGGCTGAGGCATGAGAATTGCCTGAACCTGGGAGGCAGAGGTTGCAGTGAATGTGGATTGCACCACTGCACTCCAGCTTGGGTGACAGAGCAAGACTGTCTCAAAAAATAAAAAAAATAAAAAATTGTATTTTTTTTTCTTTTCTTTTTTTTTTTTTTTTTTTGAGGCGGAGTCTCGCTCTGTCGCCCAGGCTGGAGTGCTGTGGCCGGATCTCAGCTCGCTGGAGTGCTGTGGCCGGATCTCAGCTCACTGCAAGCTCCGCCTCCCAGGTTCCCGCCATTCTCCTGCCTCAGCCTCCCGAGTAGCTGGGACTACAGGCGCCCGCCACCTCGCCCGGCTAGTTTTTGTATTTTTTAGTAGAGACGGGGTTTCACCGTGTTAGCCAGGATGGTCTCGATCTCCTGACCTCGTGATCCGCCCGTCTCAGCCTCCCAAAGTGCTGGGATTACAGGCTTGAGCCACCGCGCCCGGCCATAAAATTGTATTTTTTTATTTACTTAAAAATACTTTTAACTTTCTCTTGAGATTTGTTTTTGACCCCCATGTTATTTAGAAGTATGTTATTTAATCTTCAGGTATTTGGGGATTTTTCAGTTGTCTTTATGTTATTGATTTCTAGTTTAATTTCATTGTGGTCTGAGAGTACATTGTATGATTTCTGTTATGTGTTAAGGCCCAGAGTGTGGGCTGTCTTGGTGAATGTTCTATATGAACTTCAGAAGAGTCTGCTGTTGTTGAGATAATGTATAGATGTCAATTATATCCAGTAGATTGATGGTGCTATTGAGTTCATCATGTCCTTAATGATTTTCTACCTGTTGGATTTGCCCATTTCTACCTGTTGGATTTGCCCATTTCTGATGGAGGGGTGTTGAAGTTTCCAACTATGATAGTAGATTCATCTGTTCCCCCTTGCAGGTCTATCAGTTTTTGTCTCATGTATTTTGACAGTGTTATTAGGCAAATACACATTAAGGATTGTTACGTCTTCTTGGAATATTTCCTTCTCTATCATTATATAATACCTCTCTTTAGCCTTGATAACTTATTATGAGGTCTGCTGTGTCTGCAATTAATACAGCTACTCCTGTTAACTTTTGATTAGAGTTAGCATGATATATCTTTTTCCATCCCTTTCCTTTTTTTTTTTTTTTTTTAAACAGGGACTCGCTCTGTAGCCCAGGCTGCAGTGCAGTGGCACAGTCATAGCTCAGTGTAACCTCCCAAGTGTGTGCCACCATACCCAGCTAATTAAAAAAAAATTTTTTTTTGTAGAGATGGTGGCTCGCTGTGTTGCCCAGGCTGGTCTTGAGCTCCTGGGCTCAAGCAGTCCTCCTATCTTGGCCTCCCAAAGAGTTAGGATTATAGGTGTGAGCCCGGCCCCCCATTCCTTTACTTTTGATCTACATGTGTCTTTGTATTTAAAGTGGCTTTGTTTTCTTATTTTTGGTTTCTATGTTTTTGTTGGGAGCCACGGGGGAACGGCTTCTTCCCTGTCAACAGAGGTGCTCACAATTTTCTCAGCCACTCCAAGTTTGGGCCCTAGAGCACCTGGGGGGTCCTGGTGATGGCTGGACACATCAGGCATGTTCTCATCGTGTAGAGGGGCACTGGCTAGTTGTAGGGTGTGTCCTGATTGATCATGATGGCCTCCTTGGTGTAGGGGCGGAGTAGGGGTAGAATCACAGAAGCTGGTGATGGTTAAGGACACATTGGCTCAGGCATTCTTGAGGAAGGCAACAAGTCTCGCTGCCATCTTGGTCTTGAATCTGGCAACAGCTAGGTTCCTTGTAGACGACATATAGTTGCGTCTTACTTTTTGATACACTCTGAAAATTGCTCTTTTAATTGGTGTACTTAGACCATTGACCTTTAATGTGATTATTGATACAGTTGGATTAATATCTGTGATACTTGCTGCTGTTTTCCAGGTTTTGCCCTTATTTTTTTGTTCCTCCTTTTGTCACATATACTTTTTCTGCCTTTTTTTGGTTTTAATTGATCATTTTATATGATTTCCATTTTTATCTTCTTTCTTAGCATATTTATTAAACTACTGTTTTTGACTTTTAAAGGGTTACACTGGAGTTTGCAATATTTATTTACGGTTAATCTACGTCCACTTCCAAATAACACTACACAGGTAATGCATGTACAGGCATACCTCATTTTATTGTGGCTCACTTTATTACACTTCGCGGATACTCTGTGCGTGTGTTTTAAGGAACAAATTGAAGATTTATGGAACCTTGTATTTGCTAGGCTATCAGTGCTATTTTTCCAGTTGCATGTGCTCACTTTAGCATTTTTTATTGGTAAAATACTTATAATTAAAGTCTGTGCTTTTTTTTTTTTTAAAGACGTAACGGTATTGCTCTCTTAATAGTGTAAACATAATGTTTGCATATGGGAAACCAATATGTTTGTGTGACTCACTTTATTGTGACATTTGCTTTATTGTGATAGTCTGGAACTGATCCTGTAATATCTCTGAGGTATGCCTTTACCAGTAATAACAAATATTTCTGATTCCTCATTCCTGTCTTGTCATTTTTACTTATTCATAAGCATGTATGAATACATAAGGAAGCATACTTAATTGAGTACATTGTTATTGTTATTTTTTTGAACAAACTACTGTTAATTAAGAATAAGAAAAATCAACTTTTTTTTGAATCTTCACTTATTCCCTCTCCAGTACTCTAATTTGTGTTTCCTACCTGGATCATTTTCCTTCTCTCTGAAGTAATTTTGTCATCATAGGTTTACTGGAAACAAATCCCCTCAATTTTGTTTGTCTCTTTCACGTTGAAGGATACTTTTGCAGGGTGCAGAATTCTAGGTTGGTGTTATTTTTCCCCCTCTCAGTACCGTAAATATTTTATTCTACTCTTTCCTGCTTGCATGGTTTCTAAGGAGAAGTTAGATGTAATTCTTGCCTTTGCTACCCTGTAGGTAAAGTCCCCCCCCAACTCTGATTTCTTTTAAGATTTTTTTTGGATTTTCTGAAATTTGACTATGATATTCCTCGGTGTTGTTTTTTTTGGTGGGGGTAAGTGGGGAGGTCATTGCTTGGCTTTTTATTGGCATTGTTTCCTGAGCTTCTGGATCTATGGTTTGGTGCCTGACAACAATCTGGGAAAATCTCAGTCATTATTACTTCAAATATTGCTTCTTTCCCCCTTTTTCCAGATATTCCCATCACATGTGTTATACCTTTTGTAGTTGTCCCATAGTTCTTGGATATTTTCTGGTTTTCTTTTTTTTTTCTTTTGTATTTTTTCTCTTTCCTTTTCAGTTACAGAAGTTTCTATTGTCATATCCTAATACTCAGATTCTTTCTTCAACCGTGTTTAGTCTACTAATAGATCCACAGAGGGATTCTTCATTTCTGTTACAGTGTCTTTTTCTCTAGCATTTCTAGTTGATTATTTCTTAGAATTTCCATCTGTCTCCTTATGTTGTCTTTCTGTTCTTGCTTGTTGTCTGCCTTTTTCACTAAAGGCTTTAGCGTATTAATCGTGTTTTTAAAAAAATTGCTTGTAGCCGGGCATGGCCTATAATCTCAGCACTTTGGGAGGCTGAGGCAGGCAGGTTGCTTGACTCAGGAGTTTGAGACCAACCTGGCCAACATGATGAAACCCCATCTCTACAAAAAGTACAAAAATTTGCTGGGCATGGTGGCGCCCACCTGTAGTCCCAGCTACTTTTAGGGCTGAGGCAGGAGGATCACTTGAGCCTAGGAAGTCAAGGCTGCAGTGAGCCTTGTTTGTGTCACTGCACTCCAGCCTGGGTGACAAAGGGAGATCCTGTCTCCAAAAAATAAAAATTGCTGGTTTGGTAATTTTGCCATTCCAGCCATCTCTGACTCTGGTAGTGATGCTTGTTCAGTGTCATTGTTAAACATTTTTTTTCCCGAAGTCTCAGTGTTTCAGCCAGAAGGTTGTTAAGTGTCTTTAGCTGTGTGTGTGTGTGTCTGTGTGTTTGAGACAGAGTCTTGCTCTGTTGCCCAGGCCGGAGCGCAGTGGTGCAGTCATCTTCTAGGTGCAAGGATCCTCCCACCTCAGCCTCCTGAGTAGCTAGGACTACAGTCAGACACCACTGTGCCCAGCTATGTTTTTAAAAATTTATTTTTTATAGAGACGGGTGTTGCTGTGTTGCTCAGGCTTGTCCTGAACTCCTGGGCTCAAGCAGTCCTCCTACCTCACCCTCCTAAAGTGTTGGGTTTACAGCTGTGAGCCACTGCTCCCAGCCCATTTTAACTGTTTTGGAGTGGACAGTTCAGTGGCATTAAGTACATCCACGTTGTTGATCAACCATCACCACCATCCATCTCCAGAATGGTTTTCATCTTCCCGTACTGAAACACAGTACCCATTAAATCATCTTTTGGCTTCCTTGGGCTACATTGAAAGAAGAGTTGCCTTGGGCTAAACATAAATTACAGTTAACACTAATGATAGCTGATGAGCTTAAAAAAAAATCACAAAAAAAACTCCACGTTTTAAGAAAGTTTATGAATTTGTGTTAGGCCTCATTCAAAGCTGTCCTGGGCCACTGGTTGGACAAGCTTACATTAAACACTGACTTCCCATTAGCCACTCCCGCCCAGACCCTGAGAACTCCCATTCTACTGTCTTCATGAATTTGACTACTCTTTTTTTTTTTTTTTTTTTTGAGACGGAGTCTCGCTCTGTCACCCAGGCTGGAGTGCAGTGGCCGGATCTCAGCTCACTGCAAGCTCCGCCTCTCGGGTTTACGCCATTCTCCGGCCTCAGCCTCCCGAGTAGCTGGGACTATAGGCGCCCGCCACCTCGCCCGGCTAGTTTTTTGTATTTCTTAATAGAGACGGGGTTTCACCGTGTTAGCCAGGATGGTCTCGATCTCCTGACCTCGTGATCCGCCCGTCTCGGCCTCCCAAAGTGCTGGGATTACAGGCTTGAGCCACCGCGCCCGGCCTGAATTTGACTACTCTTAAGTACCTTGTGTAAATTGCATCATACAGTATTTGTCCTTTTATCACTGGCTTCAAGCACAGTGTCTTCAAGGTTTACCCGTGTTGTAGCATGTGTCTGAATTTCCTTTCTTTTTTTTATTTTTAAATTTTTTAGAGACAGGGTCTTGCTCTTTTGCTGGATACAGTGGCATGATCATAGCTCACTGCAACGTCATACTCCTGGGCTCAAGGGATCTTCCCACCTTAGCCTCCCGAGTAGCTGGAACTGTGGGTGTGCACCACCATGCCTGGCTAAGTTTTATTTTTATTTTTTGAGGTTGCCCAGGCTAGTCTTGCCTGGCTTCAAGTGATCCTCCCACCTTGGCCTCCCAAAGTGCTGGGATTTCAGGCCTAAGCCACTGCGCCTGACAGACTTTCCTTTAAGGCTGAATTATATTTCATTATATGTATATACAACATTGGTTATCCATTTATCCATCAATGGACACTACATTGCCTCTGGCTTTTGGCCAGTGAGAGTGATGCTGCCATGAACATGGGTGTATAAACATCTGTTCAAGGCTCTGCTTTCAGTTCTTTAGGGTATATACCCAGAAGTGGAGTAGCTAGATCATATGGCAGTTCTCATTCTACTTTTTTGAGGAGCTGCCATACTGTTTTCTGTGACTGCACCGTTTTACATTGCCCCAGTGGCGCATGAGGGTTTCACTTTGTCCACATTAGCTAGCACCTTTTTTTGCGTGCTTAGACATGAGCTGTACGGTGGTTTTCAAAGCATTGTTGGTTGCTTAAATCCTTCTGGCAGCAAAATCCAGGGAAGTTTTCTTTGTAGAATTTACAAGGTCTGTGGTACTATATTTTCCTGGTTCTCTTCCTACCATTCTTGGCGTCTCTTAATTTTCTTCCGGGCCACTTTCACATTTTGTTCTCCAGCCTTTATTATTTTCCACACTGTCCCTTGGGTGGTCTCCACTTTCATGGCTGAACTTACCAGGTATGTGCTAATGATGCTCATACCTACTTCTAACCCTGATGTTCTGTTGAGTTCTGGTGCTTAATGGGCATTTCCACTTGTGCTCATTCTGCCCTCAAAGCAGTTATGACCCTGGTAATGTAGGGTCTAAGTGCTAGTGAGCCTGAGTCCTGATACTTCCAAAGCCTGGTTATTTGCTCTCTTAGCTTCAGTTTCCTTGCTTACATATGGGAAGGATAACCGTTATTTTAAGGATTAAATGATAGTTCATATAATGTTTAGATTACAGTATGCATTGGTGGTAGTTAGCATGTCTAGCCATTATCACTATTATTCTTTGTATAATTTCTTCCTCAATTTCATAAATTTTTAAAAATTGTCATGAGATTATGTAATCAAAAGGTGTTGCCATTTTTAATTTTTAATTTTTTAGAGACGCAGTCACCAGGCTGGTGTGCAATGGTACGAACATAGCTTGCTGCAACTTTCAGTCCTGGGTTCAAAGTGATCCTCCTGCTACAGCCTCCCAGTAGCTAGGACAACAGGTGTGAGCCATAATGCCTGGGTTAAAAAAAATTACATAATATGTATAAAACATATATAATATATAACATATTATATATAATATAACATATAATATAACATATATAACATATATGTTTTATATATAATATGTTATATATTATATATGTTTTATACATATTTTATATATAGTAGAGATAAGGTCTTACTGTGTTGCCCAGGGTGATCTCAGACTCCAGACCTCCCACAGTACTGGATTAGAGGCATGAGCCACTGCGCCTGGTCAAGGTACTGTTATTTTTATTAATCTCGTATGTCATTATAGTACTCTTTTTTAAAAAAAGCTGATACCTGAGCAGGTGCGGTGGCTCATGCCTGTAATCCCAGCACTTTGGGAGGCCGAGGTGGGCAGATCATGAGGTTGGGAAATGAGACCACCTTGGCTAACATGGTGAAACCCCATCTCTACTAAAAATACAAAAAAATTAGCTGGGCGTGGTGGTGGGCTCCTGTAGTCCCAGCTACTCTGGAGGCTGAGGCAGGAGAATAGCGTGAACCCGGGAGGTGGAGCTTGCAGTGAGCCGAGATCACACCACTGCACTCCAGCCTAGGTGACAGAGCGAGACACCGTCTCAAAAAAATAAATAATTAAAAAAAGCTGGTACCTGTATGCAAGTATATCAGCAATAGATGAATGGACCTGTTTCCCTATATTCCCCTCCCAGTATTAATTAGTTCTAATTATTTATGATTTGTTTGCTGGTTCACTGGATATAAAGGAATACCTTATGGATTTTCATTAAGAAAATTAATGAAAAACTAATAAAAAGTTAAATGTTAATGAAATGTTGACTTGCATTTTGGTTTTTTCTTGGCTGATTTCTTGATCACTGGGTTTCTATTTCTTTGGCTCCCACTAGGTATTGTATAAGCTTAAAAATTATCCTCTGGTGTTTTGAGTTTACTCCCCTTTTTGAAAGGACTCTGTTTTGTTTTAATCTCTGTACTTTGTATCATTGCTTCTCTATTGTCTGGATCTTATGCATCACCCAGCCCCATTATTGAGAACTGTATTTACAGCGAGCCCCTTCAAAACAAATTTTATATTTGTTTTTACAATATACAGTTAATTTCTTAGTGTCATCAGCTATAAATGGAGTTATGAGAAATAAATGAAAATTATTCAATAAATATTTCAGTGCCTGTGACATGCCAGACTAAAAAATGTTTAAGAACTGCCTGGCACATATGAGATCCTCTGTAAAAGTAGTAGCCGTTGTGATACTTCCACATGTACCATAAACTTTTCTTTTCATAATTTGGTAGGCAGTAGCATGATGGAAATAGGGTGGCATTTTTGTGTCCTTCCTTAGGCACTTCCCTACTGTGTTACCTGGGTCAGTTACTATCTTTCCAGCTCAGATTATTTGTAAAACATGATATAACTTACTATATAAGATTGTGAGGGTCAAATGTAAATGTGTGAATACATTTGGTAAAGCAAAGTACAGATGCTAAAACCCTTAAAAAAATCTTTTCTTAGCACCTTCCTTTGCAAATATAGATTGCATTTTTCTTTTATAACAGCTTTATTGAGACAACTCACCCACTTAATGCATACAATTTAATGCTTTTTAGTATATTCATGGAGTTATGCAACTGTCATCACAATCACTTAGAATATTTTCATTATTCCACAAGAAACCCTATACCCGTTAGTAATTAGTAATCACTTTTCATTTTTCTCTCATCTCACTATACCTAGGCAACCACTACTGTACTTTCTGTTCCTATAGATGTGCCTATTCTGTGCATTTTATGTAAATGGAATCATACAAACATGGTCTTTTTTTGGGACTAGCTTTTTCCCCCTTAGCCATCTTTTCAAGATTTATCTGTGTAACATATATCAGTACTTCATTTCTTTCTTTTGCCAAATGATACTCATTATGTGGGGAATATTACCTTATATTTATTCATTCATCAGTTGATAGATACTTGGATGTTTCTGAGTTTTGGCTTTTATGAATAACGGTACTGTGGACATTTATGTACAAATTTTTCTGTCAAAGTATGTTTTAATTCTCTTGGATACATACCTAGGAGTAGAATTGTTGGGTCATTATGGAGCTCTGTGTTTATTCTTTTGAGAAACTGCGAGACTATTCTCCAAAGTTTCTACACCATTTTACATTCCCACTAGCAGAGTGTAAGGATTCTGATTTTGTTACATCCATGCCAACACTTTTGTTTTTTGAGACAGAGTCTCACTCTGTTGCCCAGGCTGAAGTGTAGTGGTGCAGTCACAGCTCAGTACATGATAGCCTTGACCTCCTGGGCTGAAGTGATCCTCCCACTTCAGCCTCCCAAGTAGCTGGGACCACAGGCATGTACCACCACATCTGGCTAATTTTTTTGAGTTTTTCTTTTTTCTTTTTTTTTTTGTTGTTGTTATTAAGACAAGGTTTCACTACGTTGTCCAGGCTGGTCTTGAGCTCCTGGGCTCAAGCAATCCTCTCCTCTCACCTTGGCTTCCCAAAGTGCTGGGATTACAGGTGTGAGCCACTGTGCCCAGCCTTTCCCATCCCTTCCCATTTCCCCTTCCTTTTTGAGATTGGGTCTCTCTGTGTTGTCCAGGCTGGACAGGGACTCCTGGATTCAAGCAATCCTCCTGCCTTAGCCTCTCTAGTGGCTGGGAATGTAGACATGTGACATTGCACTTGCCTCATTTGCTTTTTATTTTTTTTGAGACAGTCTTACTCTGTCACCCAGACTGGAGTGCAGTAGTGCAACCTCCGCCACCTGGGTTCAAGCAATTCTGTGCCTCAGCCTCCTGAGTAGCTGGGATTACAGGTGTGTGCCACTGCATCTGGCTAATTTTTGTATTTTTAGTAGAGTCTGGATTTTGCCATGTTGGCCAGGCTGGTCTCAAACTCCTGGCCTCAAGCAATTCACCCACCTCGGCTTCCTAAAGTGTTGGGATTACAGCAGTCTACTGTGCCTGGCCTCACTTGCTTATTTTAAAATTGAGTTGTTTGTCTTTATTACTGAGTTGTAGGAGTTTCTTATCTGTTCTGTATTCCTGTCTTTTTTTTGTTTTTCTTTTGAGACAGAGTCTTGCTCTCTCGCCCAGGCTGGAGTGCAGTGATGCAGTCTTGGCTCACTGCAAACTCCGCTTCCCGGATTCACGCCGTTTTCCTGCCTCAGCCTCCCACGTAGCTGGGATTACCGGTGCCTGCCTCCATGCCCGGCTAATTTTTTGTATTTTTAGTAGAGACCGGGTTTCACTGTTTTAACCAGGATGGTCTCGATCTCCTGACCTCATGATCCACCCGCCTCGGCCTCCTAAAGTGCTGGGATTACAGACGTGAGCCACGGCACCTGGCCTCTATATTCACCTGGCCTCTGTATCCCTGTCTTTTGAGATAGGGTTTCACTCTGTCACCTGGCTGGAGTGCAATGGTGTGATCACTGCTCACTGCAGCCTCCACTTCCTGGGTTCAGGTGATCTTCCCACCTCAGCCTCCTGAGTGTATGCTGCAGGAGGGACTACAAGTGTATACTACCATGCCTGACTGATTTTTTTGTACTTTTTATAGAAACGGGGTTTTACCATGTTGCCCATGCTGGTCTCAAACTCCTGGGCTCAAATGGTCTGCCTCCCTCTGCCTCCCAAAATGCTGGGACTACAGGCATGAGCCACTGCGCCCAACCTTGTATTTGTATATAAATCTTTATCAGATATGTGATTTGTCAGTATTCCATTCTTTGGGTTTTCTTTTCACTTCTTGATGGTGTTATTACTGAAGGATGAAAACTTTTAATTTGAAGTGCAATTATCTTATTTTTCTTTTGTCTTGTGTTTTTGGTGTCATATCTAAGAAAGTTTTGCTTAATCCATGGCCACAAAAATTAACTCCTGTGTTTTTTTCTGAGTTTTGATTGCCTTGTTTTTTAATAACCATACTTTATTGGATAGGTAAAAGAACCTTGGTTCAGATGAGATCATTGTTGTTTATTGTTGGATATTTAGGAACCATGTATTTGTGGATGACCTGGATTGTTTGTTCTGTGGTTTTCCCCACAGTGTCGTCTTCCTCTATATTTAGACATTTCTTTCTATTATAAGCACTTTGAACATTATTATATATGACTTTGTGTTCAGTATAAACACCTTAGAATAAACTCATAGAAGTAGAATAATTGAACCAGGGGTATGTAGATTTTAACAGCTTTTTGTTATCTGTGGCCAGAAAAATTACCCCAGTTACCATTTTACCAGCAGTTCCAGTCAGTTTTATGTTAATACATTTTAAAATTTGTTTTATTGGGGTAAATTTGAACATACAGAAATTGAACAGTATAATGAAACTATCAATTAACCCAGCTCCAACAGCCATACACTAAAGGCCAGTCTTGTCCCACTTAACTTCCCCATTTCCCACCTCTCTTCTATATTGTTACTACTTAAAAACTCTATTGAATTACAGTAGAAATATAGAAAAGTACATATAATAAGTAGATTTTCACAAGCTGAAATCCACCTGGGCAATGTCCACTTCCAGTTACGCCCTCTCTAGGGGCAGCCGGTATTCTAACAGCTAACAGCACCGATTAGCTTTGCCCAGTTTTATTTCTATTAAATAGAGTCTTACAGTAGGTACTCTTATATCTTTCTCTTGATGTTGTTTGTAAGATTATTGAAGTCATTGCATACTGCTGATTATTTGTTACTGGTGCTTCACAAAATTTTGTCATAGGAAATTGTTCTGTTGTTGATGGACATTGGATAGATGGTAGCTTTGGGCTGTTACAAATAGTGCTGCTCTGAACATTCAGTTTGTGTCTTTTGGTCAAAGACATACGTATGCGTGTCTGTTGTTCAGTATACCTAAGGGTGAAACTGTTAGGGCATAGAGGTGTATGTATAGTGGTGGCATCTACTAAAGCTGTTGTACCAAATTAGGCTTCCATCAGCAGTGTGTGAAGTTCCACTTACTCTGGATCCTCTCCAGTGTTTCATATTTTTCATCCTTTTCATTTTAGCCATGCTGGTAGCTGTGTAGTGATGTCTTATGGCAATTTTAATTTACAATAGTGAGGTCAACTGCCTTTTCATATGTTTATTGGTCATTTGGATATCCTTTTTTATGAAACATGTTTAAGCCTTTTTAAAAATATTATCTTTTTTTTTGTTTGTATTACCTTTCTATTTTTTTGCTGCATAATAAATTATCCCCAAGTGTAGTGGATTAAAACAGCAATCAACATTATCTTGCAGTTTCTGGGAGTCAGAAACTTGGGAGTGGCATGGTTGTCTGCTTCTGGCTTGGGTGTGATTAGCTCTCTGAAGCCTTTGTAGATCCGCTGGAGAATCTGTTCTAAGGTGCCTCATTCACGTGCCTGGCAAGTAGGTTCTGGTTCTGGCTCTGGCTGTTGGTGGGAGACCTCAGGTCTTTTTCACATCAGCTTTTGCCAGGGATGTGTTAGTGTCCTGTTCTCAGGACATGGTGATAACTTCTCATTGAGAAAGTGATTCAAGAGAAAGGGCCCCAAGTGTGGAAGCCGTCATTTTTGTGACCTAGTCTTGGAAGTCACGTAGTGTCTAATTTTCCCATGTTCTGTTTGTTAGAAGAGAGGCACATTGTGCACTTTTTAAAAAGTGACAGAGTCTCACTCCGTCACCTAGGCTGGAGTGCAGTGGCGCGATCACAGCTCACTGCAGCCTTGACCTTCCTGGCTCAAGGGATCCTTCCACTTCAGCCTCCTGAGTCGCTGGGCCCACAGGTGCGTGCACCACCACATCTGGCTAAGTTTTGTATTTTTTGTAGTTGGGGTTTTGCCATGTTTTCCAGGCTGGTCTCAAACTCCTGGGTTTGAGCATTCCTCCCACCTTGGCCCTCGAAAGTGCTGGGGATTATAGGCAAGAGCCACTGTGCCCAGCTGAGATGTATTTTAAAAGATCACTTGGTAGGATTTTTGTGTTTTGGACAGGCATCTCTTGTCAGATGTATGTATTGTGAATATCTTTATCTATTCTGTGGGTCCTTGTCATGTCTTTTGAGGTGAAGAAGTTCTATTAAATTTTTTTTCCTTTATAGTCCAGTTTTGTCCATTATATTTTGAAGATATTCAAATTATTATTGCTTCTTCTATAAATATGTCAGTATATGTCCTCAGAGAATAAGGACTCTTAACCGTAACAACCACAAAACCTCACATCTTAAAAATAAAATGAACACACAATTGCTTGACATCATTCAGTACTTAGACTTGAAAGTTCCAGTTGTTTCATATAACTTTTTTGTGTGGTTTTCTAATTTTGGCAGTGGCAAATCAGGATCCAAATAAGAGCCACTGTTTTTTTTTTCAGTCTGTGGGTTCCTCATTTTTTGCTCTTCTCCCACCATGCTATCCATTTGTGGGAGGACTGGGCTTCTTGTTTTGTGGTATTCCCTACAGTGTTGTGTAGCTTCTGTTTTCTGTGCACTGGTAGTTGGATCTTGAGGAAGTTTCTCTTGGAGAATAAACTTTGTTGGACTCTCACTTTAAACCTTTTTTTTTTTTTTTTTTTGAGACGAAATCTCAACTCTGTTGCCCAAGCTGGAGTGCAGTGGCACGATCTCAGCTCACTGCAACCTCCACCACCTGGGTTCAAGCGATTCTCCTACCTCACCCTCCCAAGTAGCTGGGACTACAGGCATGTGCCACCACGCCAGGCTGATTTTTGTATTTTTAGTAGAGACGAGGTTTCACCATCTTGGCCAGGCTGGTCTCAAACTCCGGGCCTCAAGTGATCTGCTCGCCTTGGCCTCCCAAAGTGCTGGGATTACAGGCGTGAGCCACTGTGCCCGGCCTTCAAATTATTTCTTAAAATGCATGTGTATTCAAAGTTTAAACTGAAAGAGTTGTTTTCTTAATTCCAACTGTATTTTTAAAGTATCATTCAACTTCAAGTAATAATTAAATTTTTCATGTTTTGTTTTTTAAGTGAATGTATGTAAATGATACCAATTTTTTGGCCACTAATTAATTCAGCAGATACCTTGGGTGCCTGCCCTGGGCCAATCCTAGCGCTTTTTGTGCTTTGGTCATACGGTAAGTCCTCACTTAACACCATTAACAGGTTCTTGGAAACTGCAAACTTAAGCAAAATGACATAGAACTAAAACAGTTTTATCTACCTCATCAGTGTTATAATGGGATGGCATTATCCAAGAAGCTGCCATATGTCATTTTGCTTAAAGTCACAGTTTGAAAAAACCTGTTAACACTATTAAGTGAGTACTTACTGTGTACATGGTTAAAGATGATGGACATGGGGCTGGTACCCTCATGAAATGCTCAGGACAGTGTTTCTACGAAAGACAATACAGGCTATGTATGTCATCTTACATTTTCTAGTAGCCACATGAAGAAAGTAAAAACCACATAAAACTAATTTTAATGTTTTATACAACCCAATATATCCAAAATATTATTTCAACATATAATCAGTAGGAAAATGAGATATTTTCACTTTTTTTTGTACTGAATCTTTGATTCCATTGCATATTTTATGCTCTTAGTACCTCGTAGATCAAACTAGTCACATTTCAAGTGCTCAAAAGCCTTATATGGCTACCATAGTAGGCATTATATATCAGAATTATTATTATTGTTCATGCTCACATGGGAGTTGCAGGAGGCGCTGACCAAGAACCCAAGTAAACAATGGGTTGGAGGGGCCAGAGGAGACTGGGAGATGAATTAGGAAGCTGTGTCCAAAGGGTATCTTACAAGATCTTTATGGATGAATGCACACTCCAGTTTACCTTATTCCAGGCCATGGCAAAAAATGCAGAGAAGGGAAAGTGTAAGGCGGAACTGACAATGTTTTGGTGAATTGGATTGAAAGGGAAAAGAGGCTATTTTCCGGGCTGCCTTTCACAACTGGGGTGTGCCTTTTACTGAGATGGGGAGAGTATGGTGAAGAGGAGGTTGGGTTGGGTGGGCAGTGTGTGATGGAGAGCAAAAGCTCCATTTTGGAGATATACCATGTGCTTGTGAGATATCCGAAGGGAAATGTCTGCTAGTCATCGGGTTACCTGTGTTTGAAATGCCATGATGGTGGTTTTGGTTTTATAAATTTGGACCTTAGTTGTGTTTATGGGGAGGAATTTTTCTTTTTTTTTTGAGATGGAGTCTCACTCTGTTGCCCAGGCTGGAGTGCAGTGATGTGATCTTGGCTCACTGCAACCTCTGCCTCCCAGGTTCAAATGATTCTCCTGCCTCAGCCTCCCGACTACCTGGGACTACAGGCATGCACCACCACGCCTAGCTAATTTTTGTATTTTTTAGTAGAGACAGGTTTCACCATATTGGACAGGCTGGTCTCAAACTCATGACCTTGTGATCCGCCTGCCTCAGCCTCCCAAAGTGCTGGGATTACAGACGTGAGCCACCGCGCCTGGCCTGGAGAGGTATATTTTAAAAACTCACGGAAATGGCTTTGTTTATTCAACAGAACTTGTCTTGAATCTCTCAGCGCTTTGTTTTAGTTGCTGGGGAAACAGCACAAATAAAACAAATGTGAATTTACTTCGAGCAAATGTGGTGCACTCAGGAAAGTGTGCTAGGTCCGCAGCCTGACCTCTGTGGGAGCCTCTGTGTTATCAGTGGGACAGAAGAAGGAAGGAAGGAAGGAGAGGAGCAGCCCTCCAACTAGGGAGACTGAGAAATGTCCAGTGAGAAAACGAGTGTGTGACATCAGAGAAGTCACGCGAGGAGAACGTTCTAATGAGGAGAGTCTTCTGGGGGACTGCCTTGCATGCTGCTGAGAGTGAGGTGTAAGTGAGGACAGAAGAGTTTCATTTGGATTTAGCCCCATCTGGAGGTTGTCAGTGACTTGAAAGAGCAGTTTGAACTGAGTGGTAGAGAGATTGCAGATTGGAATGAGGTGAAGAGGGAATGGTATCAAAGGACTCTTTTTCTTTTTTTTAAATAACCCCTACAAATCATTGAGAAGACCAACCCAGTAGAAAAGTAGACAAAGTATATAAACAGACAGTTGGCAGAAAAGTAAAGTATAAATGGTTCTTAAATATATGAACAGTGCTGAACCTCACTCAAGAGAAAAGCAAATGCATTGTTGACCAGGTGTGTGGAAACAGGCTTTCACACATCACTGGGGGAATATGGATATACCTGACCTCCGTGGAGAGCCACTTGGCCATGTACTAATTAGAAGTGCACATTCTTTCATCCAGCAGATCCACTTCTGGAAATGCTGGCATATTTTTGTAATAGCAGAAAGTGAAAACTAAATGGTCATTAGTGGTGGCCTGGTTAAATCAGCAGTAAAACAAAGGAACGTCTATACCAGGTAAAGCATTATATTCCTGAAGAAAGTATACATTTTTTTTTTCTTACTATGCTATAAGTCAGGTTCTTTGAGAGTTACTTTTTTTTTTGTTAAAATTTGCCAAGATTGAGAAACATACAGGTGGGTCTGGTATAGGCCACACAACGTATATAGAGAGGTGCCTTTGAAAAGAGCTGTGTAGAGCTTGTCCTTCTGCCCTGACCCTCTACTTTTTCACGTTTCACTTAAGTCAGTAGGCTATATTCCCTTCTCCAGATACCTGTTAGGATTCTTTTGAGTGGATTCTTTCCTATTTCATGTATGTACTAGGCTATACACCACAGGAAAGGGTATCTTACAATATCTTTATGGATGAATGCACACTTCAGTTTACCTTATTGCAGCTAAAAGTAATTGTACCTCTTGTCAAGAGAGCATCCCGTTTGGCTCACTGACAAAGGAAGCAAGCTCCTGATGCAATTTGAGAGTCCTGAAAGCAGCAAATGGGGATTCTACTTCAGCTGTCTAGTGTGGGAAGATTTTCTTGGTCAAGTTTTTGTTGGGGGAAAGAACAGTCCAAACCTTTGTGAGCTGTGTGTTCTCACCCCAGCTACATGCACGTGGCTATTTAGAACTTTTTGCAGTTTGGCCTTCTTTGGAGATAGCAACGTGTTTTTACATGTGGACTAAAGCAAAAATGAAAAACTAGGCACATGCCAGTAGACCAAATCAGCGTCCTAGCAGAGCACACTGGCATTGTACAGTTTACATCCTCTGTCACTGGGGTCTGGCTTCCATTTACTTCATTTCTTAAGAGTTTACACTGGTATTTATATTTGTTTTTCTTTATTTCTTTGAGTATCTTGGTTTCACTTATTTTATTTGTTCTTTTCTATGTCTTCTTAGATCTAAAGGAATGAAGAATTTTAGGATTTGAAGTGTCTTAAGTAATCATTTAGTCTAAACCTCTCATTTGCAGATAAGAAAACAAGCTCAGAGAGATGTGGTGACTTGCTCAAATAGTGACAGAACTTCCTCGGCCATATGGAGGGGTCATATAATACCCTTGTGTCCTCAGTTTGAGGTACCTCCCATAATTTTAAGGGGTATGTGGCTTTAATTACATTACTATTTGAATGAAGAATATTAATTTATGTGCTGCACTAGTTCATTTAGAATCATGGACACAATCGAGTTGAACTCTTCTACATTTTTTGGTTGAGAAAGTTAAGACCTAGAAGATAGAAATTTATTCATCCAAGATTACAGACCATAAACATTTATTCTGTGTTTAGATTTTTTTAAATTGAATTATTTTTATTTATTTATTTAGAGAGAGAGGATCTTGGTATGTGTGTGCTTAGTTTTAACGTGAGTCAGAGCAGTGCTATCTAGTAGAATGTTGTATTAGGTTGGTGCAAAAGTAATTGCAGTTTTTGCAATTAAAAAGTAATGGTAAAAACCATGATTACTTTTCACCAACCTAATATAAGTAGTTGAAATTAATTTAAAATTCAACTCCCAGGGGAGTGGGGTGGAACAACAACAGAAAACCAGCTCCTTTGCCTGTACTAGCCACGTTTCAGGTGCTTAGTAACTGTGTGTGGCTGTGGCATTGGACCGCTCAGCTGCAGGTGCTTAGTAACTGTGTGTGGCTGTGGCACTGGACCGCTCAGCTGTAGAGTGTTTCCCTTTCTTGTTAATCTTGTTTTTAGAAATGTTAGTGGTGGAGACCAAGGCATGTGAGTATGACTAGAATTGCCAGCTACACATTAGAAGGTTTAGGTTTAAAACTGGGAGTAAAGGGCTGGGCGCGGTGGCTCAAGCCTGTGATCCCAGCACTTTGGGAGGCTGAAACGGGTGGATCACGAGGTCAGGAGATCGAGACCATCCTGGCTAACATGGTGAAACCCCGTCTCTACTAAAAAAAAAAATACAAAAAACTAGCTGGGCGAGGTGGCGGGCACCTGTACTCAGGAGGCTGAGGCAGGAGAATGGCGTAAACCCAGGACGCGGAGCGTGCAGTGAGCTGAGATCCGGCCACTGCACTCCAGCCTGGGCAACAGAGTGAGACTCCATCTCAAAAAAACTCTTGGAGCTTGGGATAGTGCTACAACTAGTCCTGGCCTGAGCCTTTTCTTCATTCATGTTTTATCCTTTTTTTTCTTTATTTTTGGACACTGATAAGAACCTGTATGAGATTGTTTCTTTTTTTCCCCCCCGTGTTGTAGGTATCTTGTTTTACCAGTTTATTAGGTTGGTGCAAAAGTAATTGTGGATTTTGCCATTACTTTTAATTGCAAAAACCACAATTACTTTTGCACCAACCTAATAAAAATCCCAACCTTAGGCTCGAGTTCTCCTGGGCTCAAGCAGTTTTCTTACCTCTGCCTCCTGAATAGCTGGGACTGTAGGTGTGCACCACCACACCTGGCTAATTTTTATGTTTTTGATAGAGACGGAGTCTTGCTATTTTGCACAGGCTGGTCTCTAACTCCTGGCCTCAAGTGATCCTCCTGCTTCAGCCCCCAAGGTAAGGTGTTGGGATTGTGGGCATGAACCACTACACCCAGCCCTTTATACTAAAAAAAAAAAAATTTCCTAACTGTAAATTGATAAATTATAGCTATTATTGATAGGGTACAAAGTGATGTCATGATTCATGTATATAATGTAGAATAATTAAATCAAGTTAATTAATATTCATCACCACAAATACTTTTTTGTGGGGAGAAAATTGGAAATTCTCTTTTTGATTTTGAAATGCGCAGTGGGATGAGTATTTACTACATTCACTATGCTATGCACTATATCTCAAAGAAAAAACCCTTTTTTCCTCGTAATTAAGGCTTTGTCTCCCCTGACCATCATCTTCCCCATTCCTCTCACCTTCCAGCAGTCTTTATACACTTTTCTCAGATAGTAACCACTTGATTGCCAAGATTCCATATAAGAAGTTTTGGTGTTTTTTACCTTTGTACTATGGATTATGGAAGTTTCAGCTTTTACATCAAATAAAGGTTGATTGTGTACCTTGGCTGAGTCCACTAAATACAGCTTGGTGATTGGGATCATGTAGTCATTTGTACCTTTGCTGTGCGTCCTTGCCCACTGTTGTTACAATAGGCAGAGATAGTTCTTTGGGCCCTACTTCAGATGTTGATGTACTAATTTATGACTTGGTTGTATTTTAATAGCAGCTTAGATTGTGTTGGCTTCATGTGTACCTACAGTGATTTGAGTGTCCATTAGGGTGCATAGCCAGACAATAATATAATTCAATTAGGTGCCAAGGTGTTTACTTCAAGTACTTTACATACATGATTTTGCTTTTAGAAGGTGATAGTATGGATTTACCTTGGGTGTTTTGTACTTTACACAGTAGTCTTTTTGCATTTTTTTCCTTTTTTTTTGGTATGGTGATTATTGATTAATGACTTAGAAGCCTTGATACTCCTACCTCGGCCTGCATTAAAATGATTGGTCTTTCTGAAATTAATCGAGTTGCCTATATATAGATTTTTGTTGGAAGATGCCTCTGAAGACATGGGAATTAGGTTATTTATCAATAGTCATGTAAGTTGGTTGTTTCCTGATTATGGACATTTGTGCAGTTATTTTTGATGGTTTTTGTATTTAAAATTTTGTGGATGATTTTTAAATTTACAGTGTGCTATGCATTGAAGGTAAAAATGGTGAACAAATCCTTGTAGAAATGAATTATCTTCCCATCTCATTACCTTCCATCTCTTCAAATTTGGGTGTTTTAGAAAATGTGTGAGGGTATTTGCAGCAATGGGATTGTTGAGATCTGCATTAGGAGGGCATTCTGAGGTGGCCTGTCCTGGGACTTCCTGATGCCGGTTAAAAAGTAGAGTTCTTTGCTTTTGTGTGTCCAGGCTTTGTGATACCACCTGTGTGTCTAATGGAGAGTGCACCTTTTTTTTTTTTTTTTTTTTTTGAGACGGAGTCTCGCTCTGTCGCCCAGGCTGGAGTGCAGTGTCACGATCTCAGCTCACTGCAAGCTCCGCCTCCCGGGTTGGTGCCATTCTCCTGCCTCAGCCTCCCGAGTAGCTGGGACTACAGGTGCCCGCCACCTCGCCCGGCTAGTTTTTTGTATTCTTTTGAGTAGAGACGGGGTTTCACCGTGTTAGCCAGGATGGTCTCGATCTCCTGACCTCGTGATCTGCCCTTCTCGGCCTCCCAAAGTGCTAGGATTACAGGCTTGAGTCACCGCGCCCGGCCGAGAGTGCATCTTTAGTTGTGTATGATATATGCTCTCAGGAGGAAATGCTTTCTTGCATGTTATGCAATAGCTATGGTTTCCTCTTGTGAGTTTACATCAAGAATATCATGGTATTTATATTAGAAATTTATATGAGGCTGAGTGAGGTGGCTCACACCTGTAATCTATCACTTTGGGAGGCTGAGGTGGGAGGATTGCTTGAGCCTAAGTGTTTGAGACCAGCCTGGGCAACATAGCAAGACCTTATGTGTTAAAAAAAAAAATTTATGTGAGAGGATAGGGAGCAGATTACTGCTGCTCTCCCCCCCAGCCCACCCAAAGTGAGTTTTTTGACTTTTTTTTGTTTGTTTTTTTGAGATGGAGTCTTGCTCTCATTGCCCAGGCTGGAGTGCAATGGCGCTATCTCGGCTCACTGCAACCTCCGCCTCTGCCACCACGCCAGGCTAATTTTTGTATTTTCAGTAGAGATGGGGTTTCACCACGTTGGCCAGGCTGGTCTCGAATTCCTGACCTCGTGATCCCCCCACCTCAGCCTCCCACAGTGCTGGGATTACAGACGTGAGCCACCATGTCTGGCCGGCTTTTTGTTTTTAAATTTAGTGTCCATATAAGAGTGATTTGGGGTAAATTCTTTATTTTCCTCGACTGTAAAACAGGGAAGATGTTGATAATTCCTTTATTTTCCTTGACTGTAAAACAGGGAGGATGATAATAATAGGATGGAAAAGCACTTGTACAATGCCAACACAAAAGGTTTGTAAGGATGGTTTTCATTCCTGCTCTTCTCAAATTTTGTGATTAATTAAGCAAGTTCACTTAGATGCTGTTTAGTTGAGAATTTGTGGTTTTGGTGTTTTAGTCCAAAGCAGTCCTCATTCTGAAATGTTATTTTTATCATTATGTTGCACTTGCATTCTCTTTATTGGTGTTCGTCAGAGTCAGCAGTACTGAAAAGAAGAGAAATCTTGTGACAGGGTTAGGTTGTGTGACAGGGTTAGGTTGTGGGACTGTTGAGAAAAATGCAGTCTGTTGAAGGAATGATTGGCTAAAAATAAAAGTATACTATTTTCTTTTCCTGTCTTGATTTCTTTTTTGGAGAGAAGGGGCTTTGGATTCATTCCTCTAAGAGAATAGTCTAATGCTATCAACCACTGAACCACATCTGATATTATTATTGATTAAAACCATAGTCTTCCTTGTTAGCTTCCATGATGCTGTGCAGCAGAGCCCAGTGTTTCGGAATAGCCTTACTCTAAACATGTCCTTTCTCACTCCGTCCTTTAATTATGATGTAAATAGAAATTAAATACTTGGATAATTCCTCCCTTTTCAGCTTTAGTGTTCTTTAGGGAGCACCTTTCATCATCCTCATGGATTCCACCCTCATCTGTTTATGTTTAACTTTCAAAGCATCTCTTTGTGGCTTGGCTTTTTTTAATGGTCTTGTGCCATAGTATGTCTGGATACTGTCAGTTAAATTCTTTCCCTGTGAGAATAGGAAACCTTGGATCTTGATTTTTTCAACCATGCTTGTCTAACTTCTCCTTCACCATCAATACCTTCTCAGTCCCACAGGGCTTAAAGCAGATTTTAGTTTTTTATTTTGCTTCTCTGTTTTTTTTTTTTTTTTTTTTTTTTTTTTTTTTTTTTTAACCAAGTCCTGCTTAATTTTTTCTGTAGCCACTGGTACCATGTTTAAAGCTTTATTTTTATATTAGGGTCATACATTGTTGAAGCAACAAGAAAATTTAGAGTTAATTTATTCCAACTCTCTTATTTTTATTTTTGAGACAGGGCTTCACCCCCGTCACCCGGACTGGAGTGCTATGGGGCAATCTTGGCTCATTGAAACCTCTGCCGCCTGAGTAGCTGGGACTAGACACAAGCCACTGCATCTGGCTAATTTTTTTTTTTTTTTTTTTTGAGACAGAGTTTTGCTCTTGTTGCCCAGTTTGGAGTGTAATGGCACAATCTCAGCCCACTGCAACCCCTGCCTCCTGGGTTCAAGCGATTCTCCTGCCTCTGCCTCCCGAGTAGCTGGGATTACAGGCACCTGCCACCACACCTGGCTAATTTTTTTTTTTTTTAAAGTAGAGACGGGGTTTTACCTTCTTGGCCAGGCTGGTCTCAAACTGTTGACCTTAGGCGAGCCACTGTGCCCGGCCTTTTTTTTTTTTTTTTCCCGGTAAGTTTTGTAGGGGTGGGGTCTCACCATGTTGCTCAGGGTGTCCTCTAACTCCTGAGCTCAAGTGATTGGCCCACCTTGGCCTCCCAAAGTGCTGGGATTACAGGCATGAGCCACTACTACACCTGGCCTATTTTATTTTATAGATGAAGAAATGGATACTCAGGTTAAGTGATTTGTCTTAGCTTCTCATTACCTGTGTGAACTGATATTACAGCTCTGTGGTCTCTCAACATTTAATACTTCTTCCCAGTCCAACATTCTTCTTTGGGTTTTTTTTTGTTTGTTTGTTTGTTTTTTGAGACAGGATTTTGTTAGGTAGCCCAGGCTGGAGTGCTGTGGCGCGACACAGTTCACTGTAGCCTCGACCTCCTGGGCTCAAGTGATCTTTCTGCCTCAGCCTGTCGAGTAGCTGGGACCACAGGTGTGCGCTACCATACTTGGCTGATTTTTAAAATTTTTGTAGAGAATGGGGTCTTGCCATGTTACCCAGGCTGGTCTCAAACTCCTGGGCTCAGGTGATCCTCCTGCCTTAGTCTCTCAAAGTGTTGTGATTATAGGCATGAGCCCCAGCATTTTTTTCTTAAAAACTTCTATGTTTTCTTTAAGCTAAAGTTTTATATGTCCATATTTTGGAGTCAACTATTCTAGGAGATTGGGTAAGACAAACAGGAGTCCTTAAGTATCCCACTCTCTTTTTTCCCTTTCCTGAAGATAGTGTAATACTTTGGGCTGTTTTAACCAGTTAAAAATATATATTTACTTCCATATGTCTGAAGATTATATTTGAAGACTTCATACTTGTGTGTATACTTGCGGATTTTTTTTAGTTCTAAGCAGTATCTATTGATTTTCTGACATGGAAGATAAGGATTGGCTCTCACTTCTTTCCTTTATTGCACCTTCATTGCCATTTTCTGTCTTCCCTATCCAGCCAGTAGAGGTTTGTTAACATTTTGGTTAAATCACTTTAGTTTTTTCATTACAACCATGTATATACTACATTATGACCATGTATACTTTTTTTTTTTTTTTGAGGCGGAGCCTTGCTCTGTCGCCCAGGCTGGAGTGTCATGGTGCGATCTCAGCTCACAGCAACCTCTGCCTCCTGGGTTCAAGCAATTCTCCTGCCTCAGCCTCCTGAGTAGCTGGGATTAAGGCATGCACCACCACGTCCGGCTAATTTTTGTGTTTTTAGTAGAGATGGGGTTTCACCATGTTGGTCAGTCTGGTCTCAAATTCCTGACTTTGTGATCCGCCTGACTTGGTCTCCCAAAGTGCTGGGATTACAGGCATGAGCCACCGCACCCGGCCCATGTATACTATTTACAGCTGTTAAGTGGTAAATTACAAATGCTTTCCTTTCCTAAACAACTTTTGGTTTCCTCTGGAAATGTGTTACTGTGTTACTCTCTGTGTGTGTGTGTGTGTGTGTGTGTGTGAGAGAGAGAGAGTTGGAGTCTCACTCTGATGCCCAGGTGTTACTGTGTTACTCTGTGTGTGTGTGTGTGTGTGTGTGTGTGTGTGTGTGTGTGTGTGTGTTTTGAGTTGGAGTCTCACTCTGATGCCCAGGCTGGAGTGCAGTGTCGGCAGTCTCAGCTCTGGCAACCTCTGCCTCCCGGGTTCAAGTGGTTCCCCTGCCTCAGCTTCCTGAGTAGCTGGGATTATAGGCGTGTGCCACCATACCTGGCTACTTTTTGTATTTTTAGTAGAGACGGGGTTTTGCCATGTTTGCCAGGCTGGTCTTGAACTCTTGACTTCAGGTGATCCACATGCCTCAGCCTCCTAAAGTGCTGGGATTACAGGTGTGAGCCACTGCGCCCAGCCGTGTGTGTGTGTGTGTGTGTGTGTGTGTGTATGTTTAAATGTACTTATCACTAATTTAGCCTCAGACTTTTAGCCAGTTACATGTTCAGATCTTCCCTGAGCTTTATCCTTTTGAAGGAATTTTTCTAGTTTGGACTGCTGGCCCTCCCATTCTGCGACCTTTGGGGTTCTTTTTACCTCTTTTCTCCCCACTGGATCTCCTATTCCTGTGTTCTGTGTTACCTTGTTGCTCTCACTGGTTTTAGTGGAGCATAGTTGCCAGTAGTTTTCAGTGAGAAAGGTGTGTAGGAGGTAGATCTTTTGAGACTGTGTATCTTTCTGTGTACTCGTGATTGATACAGTTTAACTGGGTATATGCTTTTGGGTTGGGAAAATTTTTCCTTCTATTTTAGTCTGCTCAGGATTGCCATAACAAAATATCATAGGCTGGGTGGCTTAAACAACAGAAATTTATTTTCTCACGTTCTGTAAGCTAGAAGTTCAAAATCAAACTTCTTGCTAATTTAGTTTCTAGTGAGTGGCCTCTTTCTGGTTTATAGACACCATCTCTTCTCACATGTGGTGCCAGTCATCATACCAGATGACACAGTCTGGAGCACCATAATCCCAAATGTTGGAATACCTAAAGATCAGAATCCCTGTAGATCAAAATCCTTAAAGATCATAATCTCTAAAATTCTGAAAATCACAAAAGATTAAAATCCTGGGTGTTGAAACCCTGAAAGCCAATTACTAGGGAAGGGATTAGTATGTATTTTGTTGTACATAGGATAGTTGCATCACGTTAGATGGAACTATTACCTTGTTACTGTCTTTATTCGTAAATTAAGTATGGTTTAAGGAGATGCGTGTGGGTGCCAAGTTGACAATAGGTGGACTTGTGGACTCAGTTTTAGATGACACCTTAACTAAGGAATACCTAGCAGCCTGGTGAAACATTAGGTTTTGGCTGTGTCTGTGAGAGTATTTCCAGAGGAGATGGAAAGATTCTCAAAACAGCATCTAAATGCACTTGCTTAATCACAAAACGTCAGGTATGAATGTCTGCCCTTACAAACCTTTTGTGCTGGCATTGTACAAGTGCTTTTCTATTCCTGTTATTAGTCATTATCCCTATTTTATAATTGATAATACCTCATTCACTAATGCGTGAGTCTGAGTGGGCTGCGGGGAAGATCTGCCCTCAGTGTTGGCGGGCACCATCCAATCAACCAGGGCCCAGACAGACTCTTCTGCTGCCTTGGACGTGAGAAATCCAGGGTTGCCAGCCTTTGGACTCCAGGATGTACACCAGCAGTCCCTTTGGGTCCTGAGGCTTTTGTGGACTCAGAGCTAGAGATCACTGGTGTCCCTGGTTCTCAGGCTATTTGGATTGAGCCTTGTCACTGGCATCCCGGGGTCTTCAGCTTGCCTGTCGTGGGACTTCACAGCACCATAATCGCATGAGCTCATTCCCCGCATAAATCCCCTCTCATGTATCTGTATACATATCTTATCAGTTCTGTCTTGCTGAAGAAGCTTAATACAAATCTGGTATTGGGGAAGTCAAATATTCTTTCTTACTGTGTTTCTTAAAACACAATGGAACAGATCTGTGAAATTGTTCCCTTGCAAAAAGGCTGTGATAAGTGTATGAGGCTGCTTAATGGTGAAAGGTGAAAATGTTAAAGTTAATTATTATTGGGGCTATGAAAGCGGAAAATTGCTTAATTGCAACAGCTGGACACAACAGACTTTGAAACAGACAGCATGTATTTACAGAGTTTGAAGACCACAACCACTCTTCAAATACAAGTGTAACGAGTATTTTGAAGATCATAGACGTAGATCTGAAAACAGACAAAAACTACAAGAAATCTCTTCTGCCAAATTATTCAGTCCTATAAGACTTCTGCCCATTCACACGTAGCGCCAGTTTGCTATGCTATGTATTTAGTCTTCACATCATATTCAATACTAGGGGTGTAAGTGGTATATATTCTTTTTGTTTTATGCATTTTTTGCACATTTGACTCCATGTTGACTTTGTGTGTAAGCATTGTACATATGTGTAAAACTGTTGAAACTTCCTCAGTAAATGAAGAGATGTCCTTTTTGTGTATCCGCATTTGTGAGAGACAAAATTCAAGATCTCGGCTCTCTGAGCAACTGCATATGTGATGTTGATCCATCGTGGTTTTTTGTAGATCTCATCAAAAGACATAGGTTGTCTATCATGGTATTTTAGATGACTGCAGTTATAAAGCTCAGTGCATACAATTACCAACCGTAGTTATATGCATTTTAATGTATGTACGAATGAATGAGTGAGACAAGATCTTGCTTTGTCACCCAGGCTGGAGTGCAGTGGCGTGATCATAGCTCTCTGAAACCTCAAATTCCTGGGATTTAAGCAACTCTCCTGCCTTAGCCTCCTGAGTAGCTAGGACTATAGGTGCGTACTCCAAAGTCCAGCTAATTAAAAAAAATTTTTTTTGTAGGGGTGGGATCTCACTATGTTGCCCAGGCTGGTCTTGAACTGGCCTTAAGCATTCCACCTGTCAGAACCTCCCAAAGCTCTGGAATTTCAAGCTTGAGCCACCATGCTGGCTGTTATATGCATTTATGTATTTCGTTTTTTTTTTTTTAAACCTATTTCTTTATGAATGTGGTTTGTCTGCTCATAACTGTTAGTCTACCCATGTGACTGTCATTATTAGACATGAATTATACCTTGTATCCTTGCAAAAATATGCATGTGATTATTGCCTTTTTTTTTTTTTTTTTTGAGACGGAGTCTCGTTCTTTCGCCCAGGCTGGAGTGCAGTGGCCGGATCTCAGCTCACTGCAAGCTCCGCCTCCCGGGTTTACGCCATTCTCCTGCCTCAGCCTCCTGACTAGCTGGGACTACAGGCGCCCGCCACCATGCCCGGCTGGTTTTTTGTATTTTTTTAGTAGAGACGGGGTTTCACCATGTTAGCCAGGATGGTCTCGATCTCCTGACCTTGTGATCTGCCCGTCTCGGCCTTCCAAAGTGCTGGGATTACAGGCTTGAGCCACCACGCCCGGCCTGATTATTGCCTATTTTATTGTGTAAAGTGACCTATGACGTGTTCTCTCATTTTTTAATGTTTCTCAAATCCCCTTTATTTTTTATTTTTTGAGACGGAGTCTCACTCTGTTGCCCAGACTGGAGTACAGTGGCGTGAGCTCAGCTCACTGCAACTTCTGCCTACCAGGTTCAAGTGATTCACCTGCCCCAGGCTCCCGAGTAGCTGGGATTACAGGCGTGCACCACCATGTCCGGCTAATTTTTGTATTTTTAGTTGAGATGGGGTTTCACTGTGTTGGCCAGGCTGGTATTGAACTCCTGACCTCAGGCGATCCACTTGCCTCAGCCTCCCAAAGTGCTGGGATTACAGGAGTGAGCCACCATGCCTGGCCTGAAATCCCCCTTTAAAAATGTAAATACATGTCTTTGAAGTTTTTTTAAATTATTTTTTCCAGAATTACAGTTTTTGGATTTTGATCTTTTGGAATTGTAATTTTCAGGATTTTAGACTTTAGAGCTTTTGATCTTTCAGGCTCAAAAGGAAAGAACATCTCCCAGGACCAGATGTGGAGTAGTTGGGAATTGGAGAGAAGCTGAAGCCCAGGTCCAGCACCAGGCTCAGGGCCCAGGCGCTGCGGGGGTCCCAGCCATTAACAGAGCTTCATGCAGGTGGGCAGCTGGAGCCAGGGGGGCTCACTCTCTTGTGAAACGAGCAGAAAATAGGCCAGATTCTGCTGGGGGCTCCAGGTTTTACAGAGCAGCTGGTCTCCCGAGGCAAAAAAACACATACTTTGTGGAGGCCAGGAACTGGACCAGCCTGCTGGGGCTTGGTAACTCCATCCATAACATCCTCAGGGTCTCCACAAGGCAGACACAGTGCAGTACCATAGGAGATGGCCGGGACAAAGAACCAGGAGCTGGCGGGGTGAGGCGGTGGGTGGGGGGCGGGCAATCCTGAAACAATGAGAAGAGCATAGAGAAGAGAAAGAAAAGTCACACCAGCTCAGAAGAGCTTGCAAACTGACTTTCAAAACCACGCCCAGAAGTCTTTTTTTTTTTTTTTGGTGAGACAGAGTCTCGCTCTGTCGCTGTCGCCCAGGCTGGAGTGCAGTGGCGCGATCTCGGCTCACTGCAAGCTCTGCCTCCCGGGTTCACGCCATTCTCCTGCCTCAGCCTCCCGAGTAGCTGGGACTACAGGCACCCGCCACCACGCCCGGCTAATTTTTTTTGTATTTCAGTAGAGACAGGGTTTCACCATGTTAGCCAGGATGGTCTCGGATCTCCTGACCTCATGATCCGCCTGTCTCAGCCTCCCAGAGTGCTGGGATTACAGACGTGAGCCCCCACGCCCGGCCAACACGCCCAGAATTCTAATGTTCACAAAGTTATCCAGTCAATAATTAGAATCCACTGCAGATGAGCATTCAGCATTTGGGATTGTGGCATTCAAGATTGTGTCTTTCGAGATTATGGCCCAGACTGTCTCAACATGGCCTTTCCTTTGGTTCATGTGCATGTGGTGTCCCATAAGGACACAAATCCTGTCGAATCAGGGCCCCACGCTTATGACCCCATTTAACTGTAATTTATTTCTTTCTCCAAATATAACAATGCTGGGAGTTAGGACTTCAACATATGAATGGAAGAGAGAGGGAACAGACATTCAGCCAGAACGCATCTCTTCAGAATTCTTTAGACATTGCCTCATCATTTTTTTATTGTAATAAAATACATCTAACAAAATTTCCCATCTTAGCCATTTTAAGTGTACGGTTTAATAGTATACCTTCATAACATTGTGCAATCATCACTATCCTCCATCTCCTATTCTGCTTTCTGGTTCTGATTTTGACTATTCTGAGTACCTCCAATAAGTTGGAATTACATAGTCTTGTGCCTTTATCAAAAGACATTTTTGTCATTCTTGTGACTGGTTTATTTTACTCGGCACATTTTTATGGTTCATCCACATCGTAGCGTATATCAGAATTTCCTTTTTAAGACTGAGTAATATTCCATTACATGTATATACAGGTTAAGCATCCCTAATTGGAAAATTCGAAATGCTTCAAAGTCTGAAACTTTTTGAGTGCCGACACGATGCCACAAGTGGAAGATTCCACACCTGACCTCATACAGCACATGTGACCTCATGTGACTGGCTGCAGTTAAAATATAGACACACAATACACAGTTTATTTAAAATATCGTGTAAAATTACCTTTAGGATATATGTATAAAGTACACTTTAAACACAACTTAATTATATGTTTAGATTTGGGCCCTATCCCAAGATATCTTGTTATGTATATGCAGATATTTAAAAATGCAAAAAAATGGAAATCTGAAATACTTCTGGTCTCAAGCATTTTGGACGGGGATGCTCCATCTCTGCCATACTTCACTTGCCCATTCGTCTGTTGATGGACACTTGGGTTACTTCCATGTTTTAGCTGTTGTGAGGAATGCTGCCGTGAACACGGTACACAAATATCTTTTCAAGACCTTGCCTTTAGTTCTTTTGAGTGTAGAACCAGAAGTGGACTTGCTGGATCATATAGTAATTCTGTTTTTAGTTTTTTGAGGAATGAACATATGGTTTTTCCATAGCTGCTGTACCATTTTACATTCCCACCAGTGGTGCGCAAGAGTTCCAGTTTCTCCACGTCTTTATGGACACTTATTTCCTGTTTTTTTTTTTTTTTTCTTCTTTCCCTATAGTAGCCATCCTAATGGGTGTGTTGTGTTACTTCACTTTTTTGTTTTCTGTTCTTGAGAAATCTGAAACTATTCATATTTTTGGTTGTAGAAGACCTAGGCTCTTCTTTGTGCCAGGGTCATGCAGTTTAACAGTAATGTTCCTTGGTGTGGGTCTGTTTTCAGGAACATTTTTGGGAATTATTTATCTGATTTCCTCCCTTCTGTTTTTTGTTCTCTCTCTCTCTCTCTCTCTCTCTTTTTTTTTTTTTTAAAGAACCTACCCTGTGGGTTGGATATTGGAAAATGTTGCTAAAATATTCCATTTTAGGCTTTCACTTTTCTTTCGTGTTTTCTGATTGTCTTTTCCTCTAACTTGCATTTTTCTGTTTGTTTTGCTACTTTTTATGGTAGAGGCTTTCTGGAGGTGTCTGGTAATCCTTGATTTTTATTCATATTTAAAAGTCAGGGATACACAACAGAGTTGGAACATATGAAATTGACATTCCTTCCCAGCTTTGTTCACTATAAAAGGACAGAGGAAGTGCCAGCCTCAGTATCTTTGAACGTACTTTGCTCTCAGACCTTCATTTCTAAATTACATCCCCCACTAAAAGGAACCAAGACTCCTTGGAGAAATGGCAGATTTCGAAGTCGAACAGAGAATGCATAAGACAAATCCAGAACATGTTACATGAGGAAATGAGGAAGTGCTTGAGAACTAGGAAAAGCATACAAGAGCATGCTGGAAGGGGCTCCCACTGGCTAAATGTGGAACAATTTGAACATCAGAGTGAATAATGATGTTAATTGGCCAGGCACAGTGGCTCACACCTGTAATCCCAGAACTTTGGGAGGCCAAGGCAGACGGATCACTTGAGGTCAGGAGTTTTGAGACCAGCCTGGCCAACATGGTGAAATCCCGTCTCTACAAAAGATATTAAAATTAAGCAGGCATGGTGGCGATTGCTTGTAATCTCAGCTATTCAGGAGGTTGAGGCAGGAGGATCACTTGAGCCCAGGAGGTGGAGGTTGCAGTGAGCTGAGATCGCACCACTGCACTCCAGCCTGGGCGAGAGAGTAACACCCTGTCTTCAAAAAAAAAATAAATGAAAATTAATAAAATACGAATCTGTGAGTCCATACTGATGACATAAGGAAAGAATAAGTGGGAAAGGGCCGGGCGCGGTGGCTCACGCCTGTAATCCCAGCACTTTGGGAGGCCGAGGCGGGCGGATCACGAGGTCAGGAGATCGAGACCACGGTGAAACCCCGTCTCTACTAAAAATACAAAAAATTAGCTGGGCACAGTGAAACCCCGTCTCTACTAAAAATAAAAAAACTTAGCTGGGCATGGTGGCGGGCACTTGTAGTCCCAGCTACTCGGGAAGCTGAGGCGGGAGAATGGCGTGAACCTGGGAGGCGGAGCTTGCAGTGAGGCGCCTGTAGTTCAGCTACTCGGGAGGCTGAGGCAGGAGAATGGTGTGAACCCGGAAGGCGGAGCTTGCAGTGAGCCGAGATCGCGCCACTGCACTCTAGCCTGGGCGACAGAGTGAGACTCTGTCTCAAAAAAAAAAAAAGAATAAGTGGGAAGAAGGGAGCATCCCTCACTGAAGTTTGAATGCCAGGAGGAACCGTAGACTGCCTCAAAAAACCTCATCATTTTCATAACTGAGTATCAGTTGATTCAGACAAGAGTTGCCAGTTGGCACTAAAATTACTAGATGAACGTTCTAAGAACATAGTCTCTAAGTATTGTTCTACAGATTATGAATTAATTACTAAGGAAAATGCTCACTTTACAGTGAAGAAATCTGGCAAATATAATTTTAACCAAGTGATTGAAATTATCACCAATAATGGGGCAAATTGACATCATCTTGTCTCTGTCTGCGTTGCTCTGGGAGAAACAAAGCTTCATTTATGTAGTACTACTGCCAGAAACACATAACCCATATTCTTCAAAGATGTCAGTGAAATGAATGGAAAAAAATGTTGAATTGTTTCAGATGAGAGGAAATTAAGGAAATAGGACTTTCGATGTGATACACAATCCTAAATTGGAAGGAAGAGGGATTTGCCATAGAGGACCTTTCTGTTTTGTCTAAGGACTCCAGCAGCACAGCCACATGGTCTGTTCTTATTTTAAGCAAAAATTTGGATGATTATACTTTTTGCAGTGTATATTCAAAAACCACCTAACTGGTAAAGTATTTTATTTTTAAAATTAAATATGCTCATTTTAATTTGCACCTAGGCTTGTTACTGTTATTTTTGTTGATTGATTTTAACAGATGTTTAACATAATTTATCTTACTTGAGGAAAAATGTTGATATCACAATGTAGTATGAGTTTTATGGGGGAAAGACATTAGATGAACAGCATTGTTTTGGAGATGCCTTGTAGATTGCATTCTTAGAAGATTTCTGGTTTTTTTTTTTTTTTTGGCCCTGTCAGGCTTCACTACTTAGAAGAATTCTAATTAATTCAATGTCCACAGTTTAAGTCTTTTTCCGCAATATTAAGCTATATATGAAGTGCGTGCCTTGGAAGATAATTTCTATCCTTTTCATGTGCAGTGTTTGGTTAATTGACATTAGAGATTTAATTTGAGTATAGCTAGAACTTCAGTGATCTTAATGTCATGCTTCCTGACATTATTATTAAATGTATTAAGTGGACTGCTAGGGGGCATTTAAAGGAAGGAAATTGTAAAATTTTAGTGTTTTAAAGTGTGGTGCCTTTATAGTGGGCCCTATGTTGGATAAGAATAGAATTGATGTTTTCAGAAGACAAAGGTGAGAATATGTATTTTTCTTCTTCACTCATTGATAGTGCTATTATGACATCTGTATTTACTTCTGAGCTACTGTAAAGTAGGATACAAGCTGTAATGTAGGATACTGTAATGTAGGATAAAAGCTAAGGTAGAGAGCTGACAGTGCCTTTTTTCTTATGTTCGTATAGAAAAATTTTAATGATTAACTAGAACTTCTCAATTCCCTGTGGTATAGTTCTGTGTGACCCAAGACCCTGACCCAGTATGCTTTAATGGCAGCTATCATTAAATGTGATTATCTGCTTTTTTTTTTTCTTTTACAGGAGAGCTTGTTTCATATCCATATCCCACTTTATTCCTGCTAATCTGCTAATGTGGTAAATTGGAGGAAAACTGTTACCAGGATAACCTGTAATGGGCAAGGAGCCACCAAGAAGAAAACATTTCTTTTAATTTTTAAACTTGTTTTGAAAGGTAAGAACGTTACGATTAGCAGGAGTTTCCTTCCATTAATGACATCAAGGAAAGCTATGGTTCTGTTGTGAGACCCTGGAGTCGTAGCAAACCAGGTGGAGACCAGTCTCTCTGAGCTAGGTGCAGTATGGTTCTGTGGTACTGTGGTATTTTTAGGAAGTTAAATGACACCCTCTTTAGTCTGCTTTGGTATATCTTAAATCTGCAGAACTCAAGGGATTCTAAGTTTACAGGGGGTTATTGAGAGGGGCGCCAAAGACCAGCCAGGCCTAGTAAGCTGAAGTAGCAGCATGCAGAGAAAGAGTCGCCACCCAGGCCACTGCTTCCAGGGCACTGGGGCTCTCTCTTTGTGTTTGTTTTTGTTTTATACCAGCAAAAGGACATTTGACTTGTGGTCAGTCACTTGTGTCTTTCAGAGTCCTAATCTCCATCACTTTAGAACTTTTTATTGAAGATTAGAGATTGAATTTGCATATTAGACTTTTGGCCCAGTTGACACTTACTAGGAAGTGGCAGAAGTGGCACAGTAGTTCCTTTTGGGGAAAATGCAAGCATAGTTAATCAAATTTCATTTGTCCCCATTGTATCTCTAGAAGGTAGACAAAAATCATTTAATCATCTACCTTCCTGAACTGGTGCTAGCTCTAAGACTTGAAATTTTAGTCACTTTTTACTCGGCTTTGTTTTTATCCTGATGAGCAGTGATTTACCAGGGCCTGTTGGTTCTACTCTTGACTCTTGCAACTGTCTTTTTCTTTTTGTTTCCACGGCTGCAAAGCTAGGTCAGACTTTGTTGCCTGGGGAGATCCTATGGTGGTTTTGCTGTGAGGGGTCTGTGCTTCTGACTGCCAGGTGGATGTTTCATAGGCATGTAAAATACTACTTTGCATATGGTGTCTCCTCAGCCCCAGCCCCTGAAGAACAGTCCTACTCAACCCTTGCAGTTCCCCTTGCACTTAAACAGTGACGTCCTATTCTTGTCCCCGATATTCAGATTCTTGTACACAACTTAGGATTTTCTCAACTTCACCTCCATATTCTTCTGCCTGAATCCCATGTGGAGAATTCTCTGCAAGTATTCATTCCCCTTGTGGCTCCTTGTCTCATAGAGTTTTTTTTGTTTGTTTTTTGAGATAGGGTCTTGCTCCGTCGCCCAGGCCAGAGTGCAGTGGCGCGATCTCGACTCACTGCAACCTCCACCTCCTGGGTTCAAGCAATTCTCCTGTCTCGGCCTCCTGAGTAGCTGGGATTATAGGCGCACACCACCATGCCCAGCTAATTTTTGTATTTTTAGTAGAGACAGAGTCTCACTATGTTGGCCAGGCTGGTCTTGAACTCCTGGCCTCAAGTGATCTGCCTGCCTAGGCCTCCCACAGTGCTGGTATTACAGGCGTGAGCCACCGCACCTGGCCTCATAGAGTTTTATTGTTGTTCTTTGTATTTGAATTCACGTCTTCTGGGGCTCAGCTTTCTTCCTGCCTTTTCTGTCAAACCACCTTGGATTATTCCAGTTCCCTTGTGGTCACTCCTTTGTGAACTCTTAGAGCATCTCATGAAATTATTTTAGAATTATTTTTTTCTCTTTAACTACGTTTTAAGTATTTTGTGAGTAAGCAGCTTTAACTTCTTTGTGTCTTTAGTACTTTTCACAAAATATAGGTATCATTAATTGTTTGGTGGTAGGAGCTAAAATGTCAGAGGCATTTCTCAGGATATTTTTGAGACTTTCTGTCTCTCCCTCCTTGTTGTTTATTTTGTTTTCCTTTGCTGATAGAGATTCTTAGCTTTGGCAGCTTGCGGAACCATTTCTAACCTTTAGTTATTCCTCCTCCTCCTCCTTTTACACATCTCTGCTCGTCAGCATGCTGTCCCACACTAGAGTGAACCCTTCACAGTCTGCAGGAGTCCTAGAATCAATGCCAGGTGGTTACAAGGGTTCCTGGAGAGGAACAGCACTGTGGGTGTAGGGCATTTTAGACCAGGGACTGGCAAACAAAGCATTTATTGCAAAGGCCAGATAATAAATATTTTAGGTTTTGTGGGCGAAGAGGCAAAAAAGAGAATTTTATGAAGGTATTTATATACCAAGAGACACAACAAGTTTTCACAGGCTTTGTTATTGATGAGATTCAAATGTAATAATTGAATTCAATTTTCTGTAATACAGCTCTCTCTTACTGGTGAGAAGACTGGAATTCTTTTTTCTAGGGGGATAATATTTCACCTAATTGGTCTTTAAAGTTAGAGTAGCTCTCATCAAAATGTATTGCAAAGGTACATCAAATCTATTAATATTGATCTGCAGCAAGGTTTTAACATTTTTCATCTTTGGAAATGTCTTTTTACACAGGTAAGTACTCCCACATTCTCTATCAGTCCCCAAGCATATTACTTCAGTTGAGTATATTCATTATTTGGAAGGCATATGTAGAATTCTCTTGGATTCTTCTCTTGATACTTACTTTTTAGCATGTCATTACGTAGTAAATTAATCATTTCTAATTATAGTTTAGGTGAAAGCTCCTTAATTGCACCCCTAAATGGATTTTGAAATATGGAGATTTCCTTTGCCTTTGCATCAAGGTCTGCAAAATGCTATGTAACTGTAGTTTCAGCTCAGAAAACAGGTCCACTGCCAATTTTTTATGGGAATGGAGAGCTCATATCCTACAGGAAGTGTATGAAGCAGCTTGACCTTCCTTATCAACCAGAGAAAGTTGTTTAAATGACATTAATTTAGTAGATGATTCACATATCAGCCATTGAGACTTCAGCAAAGGCAGATTTCTACAGCTGTCTAGTGTTCAGTAATTGTCATTCACAGCTGTTCTTCTTGTTCAGAAAAATTTCAGTCTTTGCCCTGTGCTCAAAAAATCACAATAAAACTTTACCACATCAAGTTGCTGTGTCAGAGGGCAAGCCAGGATAGTTAAGTCCATGAGTGAATGAAGTTTACTGTTGGTGCTACTGGTTCAGTAACAGGTGATGGATTTCAAAAGTCTCCAAATGCCTGCTGGCGAATAATCAAAGAATAACTGTAAGCTTTAAACACCTTAAATTTTTACAAGTTTTCTAAGTTTGTTGAACTACGCCCTTTATTGTTCTATACACAATCACAATCAGTTGTAGCATGTCCTATCAGATTCTACTATAGGTTGTCTTTTCTCAACTTCTTTGGAAATATTCTGCCTGTAGTTCTTTCATGAAGACACTTCACAGAGGCTAAGAAGTCAGAGGTATATTGCAAGGTTTATAGCAAAAGATAACAATTGTTCCATCTTTCTCATCTTTGAATTACTCATTTGGGACTGCCACCTTCATCTCTTAGCTGTTTTCTCTTATTTCCACATTTCTAAATAATTTGCCTGTATGTAACTGTTTCTAATCTACTTATCTTCTAATTATGAAGAGGAGGTTTTAGTTCTTACATGGGTAACTCCTTCCCTCCTTCACCTTTTGGATAAAGTCAGTATTAAAGGTATGTATATTTTGGTTAATTATTCCCAAAATCCCTCACAAAATTTGCAAAATTCTCTTCAGTGTGGTCAGATACATCTGGCGGTCAGCTGTGTCTCTTTCTTGGACTCACTTTTTCCACACCCTCTGCCTCATGCCTTCCTCTGTACTGGTTGCACTTGACCTTCTCCGTAGTTGCTGGTGTTTCTCCTCACCTTTCTTCTGGGAGTTGTCTGTCTCTTGATGTCTCCTATTTCTGGTTTCATGTGTTGTCATGTTTTGGTGAAGAACATTCTCCAGTAGCTACCTGAGAAAGTGTGAATAGATCCGTCAGATCTTCCATGTCTGAAAATGTTGGTTTCAAGAATTGATACTAAGTTATGGTCCTTTTTTTGTGTTGTTTTTGTGAGTCCCCCTCCTCCGCACCCACCACTAGAAGGTTTAGATTCTTCATTTCTGCTACCATGGAACTACACTCAGTACATTGGGAGGATCTGTCGCACCACTCATTGTGTTGGCCTGTGCAGGCCCTAAGGAGAGCCACATTTGTTAAGCTCTGAGAAAATTGCTTTCTTCTGTTTCCTACCCGTGCCCCCACCCCCACCACCCCCGACCTTTTTTTTTCCCTTGGCCAAGAGGTGGGTGATATATTATAATATGTTATTCTAAAACTTCTTTTATTTGAATATTGGACTTCCTAAATTAAGTTTTTTGTCTTTTCATGAATTTGTTGGCGTTCTTGGCTGTCGTTTCCTTTTTTCTCCTTTGTCTTTTATTTTGTTGTGTTACTAGAGTTTCCAGAGCAGTGAAGAATGCGTGGGGTTCAACCCACTAAGCATCTGGAAGGTTGCATAATCTTTTCTATTTTCTTACTGGAGCTCCATGTCAGCCCAAATGTAGCCATGTATTGTACCTTTTATATCCGATAGATTTTGGGAAGAGATTTATAAAACAGCATGTTAATCATTTAGTACAACCTTCCTGTCCAGAACAGAAACTCCTTTTGTTCTTATAGAAAATCATCCAGGCTTTGCCAGGGCGCCTCCAATTGAGGGGCCTCGCATGCAGCCACAGCCCTCATCTTTAGCAAGTTTTGCTTCTACTGCTTGCAGATAATTGGCACTTTTTACTTACTGGTTCTTATTTCATCATTGGGTACAATACAAGACAGGTCTTTTCCTATAAGCTTTTAAATATATTCAGAGGTAGTTACTTTATGCCTCCAAGTAGTGAGCCTTTCTGCTGCCCTGACCATCTCTTTGGATGCCATGTGGTTGCCAGACTCTTTGTTTTCCTTCAGAACAGAATCTGCTATTTCCTGGTGTGACGTGATATGCTCAGGGCAGGCCACAGTGGGATTCGTTTCTCCTCTGGTCCCAGACATTGTTTATCTATTACTATATTCTGAGATTTCTTTGCTTATTAGTTACTCATTTGGGACAATCATAATATTAGAACTTTCTATTGGACTTATAATCAACTGAAATCTTTGGACTTTTTTGTTTCTTTTCTTCACTTCAGCAGTTTTCTTCTCCCTGGCCGCCTTCCCATCTTGTTTTTCAGTTTTTGTCTGAAAAGGACTTTATATTCATTCATGTTAAATAAATTTTTCTTGATTTGTTGTGTCAAGCAGTGTGACTGCTGACTTGCCCAGCGTTAGCTCTTCCTCTTAGCTTTGTGTTTTCTGTGCATTTTGGCAAGCCTGTGGCATCCTGCGAATCCATGTCATCAGAGCCTCTGGCCACAGGAGCTGAACTTGTCCAGAGCCACCACAAGCACTCTTTAGGCTGAATGCCCAACTATCTTGTCTGGGAGGTGATTCTCCACCCTGTGCACAGAGACTCACGGTTCCTCTTCATGAACTTGTCCTGAGAGCCATTGGATTGCAAGACTGACCTGCTGTTGCTGCCTTCTATAAGCTGAGGTCACACACAGCTGGGCTGGGCTGGGTCATGCTCTTGATGACTGCTGCTTTGACTAGGAAGAGTGCACACTTTGGAGCTAGTCATACCTGGGTTTGTATTCTGCTAGCATGTTTACTAGCTCTGGTCTTTCGTAGTAAGTCGTTTGACCTCTCAGAATTTTAGTTTTTCCATCTGCAAAATGAGAACAAAACCATGAAGGTATAGAGTATCTTGTATTTAAAAGCATGAAGCCCAGAGTTTGGCAGTATGGTAGGCACCTAATTGGTAGCTGCTGTTAATAATTATGTTTCCACCTTTATATAAAGTTACAATGTCCAGACAGTTAATGTAATTGTGGAATAGCTAGGAGAGATTGAAGATTGTTTTTCATAAGGAGCTATAAAGACCATTCTCTGTTGAGCTTTTATTCCTGAGCAGTCTCAGTAGTCTACGAATCTACTTTAACTTTTCTTGCACATTAACTTGCATACTGTAAAACATTTACAAAAGAAATAACTTCCTGAAGGTTAACAGTTTATTGCTGCTTTTCTGAGGCTGTTGAGATAGCCCTGAATACTTAAGGATTATATACAGTCTGATCAAAGTTTGCTAGGGAAGGAAGATTGACGATAATAGCTAAAATTTTAAGAAACTGGCTTTTAAAAGATTTTTTTTGTGACCAAGTTGCCAATTCTGTCTTTCATTGTGGAATTGTTTATAACCACAAAATAAATTTGATAGCTTTTTTCTTAGTCTGAAGACTGCTTCCTTTTGACCATTTGCCAAAAGCATCTCAGTGTGCTCCTGAATTTCTACTTGATTAGGAAAGGCCATTTTCTTTGGGTACATTGTCTGTAAGATATTTAAATAATAAATGACCATTGTCACTTACCTCAGGTTGGGTGAGTCATAAATGGCACGTAACTGGGTTTCACTTAATATAAACTTCACTGACTTGGATTTTCCAAGTTTTCCCTTCACCACATTAGTATGGAATTCCCTTTCTAGCCAAGCAGTTCACCATTTTTCATTTGCTGAGGGCCACCTTGTATCTCTTCAGTTTTGGAGACTTAGAAACTTTTTGTGTTGTTTCAAATAGCCATGCCAATCATAACCATGTTTCCTACTCTCCTCCAGTTACGTGTTGCTTCCTTTCTGATGTTTGACTCATTTGTTTGCTCTTGGAATCCTACCCAGTTTCAGAGATTCCAAGAATCTTGGATGCTTCAGATGGGAAACCTTTCTAGGGCCCATGAGAATTTAGTGATTTGCCTTTGACTTAAAATTTTTTTTAAAATTTTGAGACAGGGTCTTACTCTATCAACCAGGCTGGAGTGCAGTGGCGTGATCTCTGCTTCCCAGACTCAAGTGATCCTTCCACCTCAGCCTCCTGAGTAGCTAGGACTATAGGTGTGCACCACCATGCCCGACTAATTTTTTGTACTTTCTGTGGTGGAGACAAGATCTCCCTTTGTTGCCTAGGCTGGTCTTGAACTCCTGGACTAAAGTGATCCACCTACCACCATCCCCCACAAAGTGCTGAGATTACAGATGTGAGCCACTGGGCCTGGCTAACGTTGACTTTTATCATACCGTCTTACCTGTATTCACACACCCTCACCTCCAGCATGCACACGTGCATCTGGATCCAGCTGGGTATTCCTTGCCTCTCCTCGGTTTCCTTGGTCTCTTAAGAAGACTCCTGGCAAAAACTCGACTACCCTTGTGCCATCCTCTTTACTTGCCTTTCCCCACACAACCCCTCAGTCTCACTTCAGCAAAACTTGTTCTTAGTATAAATAACCCATGCTTTGCTTGTACTTGGACTGAAGTTTTCGAAATTGTGGAAAATAGGCTCAGAAATTCCTGTACATTCAAACTATCATAATGAGAATTTGTAGAGGAACATGTTACTGTAGTTGCTTTAATTTGAACTAGTTGACAAAAGTAAGACTGGATTTTTTGGTTGGTGGTTGACTTTTTAAATATAAAAGAGAAGTGAGTGATAAGGTTGTACATCTTGTCTTGCTGTTAGCATCCTAGCAGTGTATTTGGAGTTAGTACAGGGTATATATAGGCATTTGCCTTCTGAGGGTTGTGTATTTCCCAGACAGCTTAGAATTCTAAAGGCAAGTATAAATTTGTATAATTTGATACCAAAGTACAGCTCCAGAATGAAGAAAAAGTGGAAATTAGACTTGGAGGAGGTAGAATGCTGGTGGCATTAGAGGAATAATGGTCATTTAGTGTGAAATCTCATAGCGGATGCCTTGGCTTTGAGCACAGAAGCCATTGCAAGGCATCATCTTCTGCCCTGGTGGGCCCCTCTTCATTAGGCTCGCCCCTCTCCAATCTGTCTTTCACGTTGTTGACAGTTACGCATTCACACTCTAGATCTGCTCTTGCAGACTCCAGTGTCTGTCTTAGCACAGTGGGCAATCTCTACAGTGCCCCACCTCATGCGTCTTAATCCCCTTCCTTTCTTGTCCCACATTTAAGTCATATTCACACTTGGCCAGACCCAAAAGAGGTTTGTCCTCTTCCCTCTCTCTTCACCTTTGTAGGAGATATGAACTCTGTTGAGAGTGTACTAACCACAGCATCATTGTCATCTCCACATCACTTCCAATGTCTGCTTCTGTTCAGAATTGTTTTTGTATGTTATTAAAATACTTAGTTTAATCTCTGCTGTAGATATTTCAATACACACTTCCCTCAGTTAAAACTCATTGGGTCTGTCTGCTTCTGCAGCAAGTCTGCACAGTGCGTTCACACACAGCCCTTTGTGATCTGGCCTTGTGTTGCCAACCTAATCCTACCACCTACCCAAAGGCTCCTTCTTCTTGTCCTTAGGGTCTTCTCCCTGCTGTGACTCCTGAAGCTACTGGGTCTTCCTGTTCACTGCTTTCAAGGAGGTGTCGCCTGGCCTGGAATATGTTGTGCAGCTCCATTCATCACCTGCTAAATGCTCCATACAGTATTTTGAGGCTCAACTTAGGCTTGACATATAATGAGCTCTTTTTTGGCCAGGCTGTCCTCCCTTGAGCTACCTTTCTGTGGAGCAAGGTTGAAATGTATGCCTTCCTTTCTCTGTTTTCTCTGTTCTCAATTTTATTGTATTTTTCAAGGCTTTAGGGACCATCTGTCGTACTACTCCTGTATTCCTTAACATAATTCATATTAATACTTTAATACCTGTTGGTTACTATAGCATATTAAATGGATTTGATTCCTTTATTTATTCTCAAAGAAAAGCTTGAAATATCAAAGCAGTTTCAAGTTAAAACTGGAAAAGATTCTGGAATACCTGGATGGTAGAAAGCTGATTGCTTTTGACACCTTCTTTGGAAGAAGCAGTTGCAGAGATACAATAAAACTGGATTTGAGTTTGTATTGCCCTCTTCTCTAAAGAAATATATTGACTCTAGTATGCACCTGATATTTGATTTAATTTGTGTGTCTAGGGGGCTGCACCTTTATGAAATTGACACCTTTACTAAGAATGGAGAAACAGCTACTGCGTGAACTTTCTGTGTTTTGTGGTCTTTTTTCTTAGAAGTTAGTGAGAGCTGCTTTCAAAGACCAGTGGCGTTTACTCCTTTGTGTTCCATGTTTCTGCCCCTTCTTGTGAAAATTTCCCTGGGCATTGAGCTTTGCTGTCAGGGGGAAGAGTTTCTCATTAACTTGCAACACTAAGAGATAACCTCAGTTGGAGTGACTCCGTTTTTCCTGTTAATAGACACTTTCCTCCCTGGCCCTTTCTTAGTGGCATGCAGCTTTTAGCATACCTGGAAGCAATCACCAAACCCTCCTGGAGCCCAGCAGTTTTACATTTGGATCTTGTCAGGCACTGTTCAACTAAGCTTCCTGCATGCGTGAATCCAAGCCTAGAAGGAAGTCCTCAGCCTCCAGGTGTCTGGACACTGCATCAGTAGATGAGCCAGTACGAACAGCCTTGCCTCAGCTTGGTTGTTCAGTACATTCTGTTCCCCAGCCTGCTTATAAACTTGGCCAGAGGTTCGGTGTAAACGCGTCTGCTGCTTATGGAATAATCAAGGGATGCCGTGAGGTCTGTTTTCTTGAGGTTGAGTGAGAATTCTAGTTTTTTGTCCACACTAATCAAATATCTTCGTTTCCCAACATTTTTTTAATGGCCTGGGCATTGCTTCTTCTTCTGAAAATATATTTTGAACTAGCTTATAAAATGAAATCAATTCTCAGAGATATGTACCTGTTTTTGTGTGTGTGTGTGTGTTTTATTTTTCAGATGGAGTCTCACTCTGTCACCCAGGCTGGAGTGCAATGGCACGATCTCGGCTCACTGCAGCCTCTGCTGACTGGGTTCAAGTGATTCTCCTGCCTCAGCCTCCTGAGTAGCTGGGATTACAAGTGCCTGCCACTGTGCCCGGCTAACTTTTGTATTTTTAGTAGAGACGGAGTTTCACCATCTTGGCCAGGCTGGTTTTGAACTCCTGACCTTGTGATCCACCCACTTCAGCTGCCCAAAGTGCTGGGATTACAGGTGTGAGCCACCGTGCCCAGCTGGTGTGCATCTGTTTTTAAATTTGGCTCCTTAAGGTCTAAACCAGCGAAGACCCACCTGTGCCTCTCGATGAAAGATCTAGCTCTTTGCATTATTTCAAGATGAAGGATTTGAAAACTTTCTTGTTATTGGTATAAATGTTTCTAGAAATTAGAGGCTACAAAACAGTTCTCGTTTTCTTGTGATCTGCTTTTTTTGAGTTGAAGAATGTCTGCCTTCATTTCAAGAATATACATGATTTCACCTGTATGTTTCTGTTTTAAAAGAGAGGAAAAACGTGGCCTATCACCTCTTCTTACCTACCCCACTTTGGCCCTTGTGTGGAAAACATTGTTAGTGATAGTAGCTGTGGAAGGAGATGGGGGGCTGTTTCAGTGCTGAGAGAGACTTTGAATTATAATGTCATTAGAGCGGGGCTGTCTAGTACAGCAGCCACTGGCCATGTGTGACTCTTGAGCATCTGAAATGTGGCTGGTTCAAATTGAGAGGTACTGTGAGCATAAAATACACATTGGATTTGGAAGACTTAGTACCAAAAGAAATAATATAACCCTGTTGGATATATTCTGTTAAAGATACTTTTAAATTTAATGTCATCATTTGTTTTTCTCTTTTACTTTTTGATGTGACTACTAGAACATCTAATGTGTGGCTCATAAGTTTATTTATTATTTCTGTTAGATGGGTCTGACTTGGATGACGTAGAGCTTGTGTAGTTCTAGTAGTTTTAATAGTGGTGGGAGAAGGGAGTGCTGACGGGAGACTTGGGGTGTATAGGAATTAGAACTTGGGCAATGTGTGTTTGCATGTCTTTGTATAAGATTGTGTGAAATTTGTGTGTCAAATATTTTCTTTGTAGTGTTGTGTTAAATATATAGTATTAAAAGTCATAACACATTTTGTTGTCTTAAGTCTTTCCCGTGTGTTTTCTTGGGCGGAAGCAGCTGCTTCTATTTTTGTTCTGTTTGTGCTCCATATGTTTAGGTAGCGGCAGCTTCTACTAGAAATATCTTCTGCGTGTTTATTGCCAGTCTGGCATATGATGTCAGATATTCACTTCGGTGTTGCTATCTTGAGGATTCCAGTGGGACCAGTTATTAAGAGGTATAGACAGAGCTGGTTTCATGGGTGTGGGACCTGTGCAGTCTCACAGGGCTCGGAAACACTTGGATTAATGCTCTGCTGTTTGGATTCTGTCTTGAAATGCATCATAATCTTTGAATCTTTTTCGGAATCTCTAAACATTTTGCTCTGGGCCCAGCTAGTTCTGGGTACAGTTATTTCACAGTTGATAGTGTACAGTTTATTGTTCTTGGATACAAAGTTGCCAAATTTAAGCAGAGTAAGTTCATTTTAGTGGGAGATTTTGAGTTTGAAATTCATTGAAGATCTTGTCATCCTCACAGCTGACTGCTCATTTGTGGGTGGGATCACCAGTAGTTCCTCTCTTCAGAGTTCTAATAGTTTATCTTTTGTCGTTTTTATGGTGTTATGTTCTGCCTCTGTCTTGTTGAATGAAAACCCATTAATATCAGCTTTTTCAGAGGGGGTTTCTGAGATAAATAACACAGTACCGTTTGCACTAGTATGCTTTCCTGTGTTTTTCATGACTATATAGTTATTTTGAATATATGGATTTAAATTTGTGAAGATGTAGATTAAAACAGTCCTCCATTTATGAATTGTAAGCTGTCAGCAGTGGTTTAAAATCAGGCATCAGCAGCATCTGGGGACTAGAGATGCAGAATCTCAGGCCTGAGCCCTGTTTTATTGAGTCAGAATCTGAGACTGTGTTTTATTTATTTATTTGTTTGTTTGTTTATTTTTTAAAATTTTAGGACAGGGTTTCACTCTTGTTCAGGGCGGTATGCAGTGGTATGATCATGGCTCACTACAGCCTCAACCTCCCAGGCTCAGGTGATTCTCCCACCTCAGCCTCCTGAGTAGCTGGGACTATAGGTGTGTGCCGCCTGTTGCCCAGGCTGGTCTCAAACTCCTGGGCTCAAGCGTTCTGCCCATTTTGGCTTTCCAAAATGCTGAGATTAGAGATGTGAGCCACCATGCCCAGCCAAGACTGCGTTTTGACGAGGCACTAGGCTATTCATTGCTGTGCCTATGAAAGTTTGGGAAACTTTAAAGCTCACTGATTTCATTGTTGGGTATATTCATTGCCCTAGTAGCTTCTGTTTGCCTGAGTGTGCGTATGTTGGTGCCTGTATTTTCTAGCTGCTATTGTGGGTCTTTCTTATTGACTCTCTGCAACCTGTTTATTTGCTAAGGATACTGAGGCTTAGAGATGAAGTAGCTTTCCTGAGGCCTCAGGGCTAGCCAATAGTGGAGCTGGTGTTAGAATCCAGGTCTGTTAAGATTCTTAATAGTCCTAAAAGAGGTTGAGGGGATTTGTATATTTGATGAAAACAAAGCGTTGTAGGTGGTTCACATAAATTATCATTGGACCCTTATTGAATATACTAGCATTCTACTAGCAGTGCCTTGGCAAAGTTCACAGATAGACTGATGTTCTTGTTCTACCTCTTGTAAATAATTTAGCCACTGTACCAGTTCCTAGTTCCTGTGTCAGAGACAGGGTGGCACCTTTTTCCAGAGAATGTCACTGCTTGAATACCTTGAATTCAAGGTACTTGGCCTCAGATTTTGAAAGGCTTTGATATCATGAAGGTATTTTAATAATTTTAGAGGGTCATTAAGTAAAGCAGTTGATCTGCGATGAATAGATTTACTCAACAAATGGATCCTTTGATCCTATTTTGTGTATATAAGATGGCAGTTTTCACTTGTCTTACATTACAGGAAGGTGGGGAACAGCAGACATTGTCCTCTGTGGCATAAAGTAACATGACTCCCCAGTGACCTGCTTTCTTAATCTTAGCCCTTTTGGAGAAAACTCCGTTTTCAAACTACTTAATCCAACTTACAAAAAAAACTCTAGGATTTTGAAGAAAGATAGAGGGTAGTTTGGCTTTACTAAACTCTTTGCCCCACTGACTTTGGTGGAAGAAATTATCCCTAAATCCTATTTAAGCACGGTCATGTGCTGCATATATGACGGTGCTCCCATAAGGTTATAATGGGGCTGAAAAATTCCTGTCACCTAATTAATGACTGATATCAATGATTAGTTTGGGGGGATTCTTTAAGGTGATTTTGCTACTTCAGCTAAACAACATCTTAACATGGTAGTGTCTGTTTAGATACACAAATACTTAGCATTGTCACGACTACCTCCGTGTTTCAGTACACAGTAACATGCTGTGTACGTTTATAGCCTAGCAGCAATAGGCTATACCAGATAGTCCAGGTGTGTAGTAGGCTAGACTGTGTAGGTTTGTGTAAGTCACTCCATGATATTCACACAACGACCAAGTCACCTGATGAAGCATTTCTCAGTCTGTATCCCTGTCATTATTCGTTGCATGGCTATGTAGTCTAGGTTGTGAATTTTAAAGGATATTTATGTTTACTAAAAACAAGTTGTTGAAGTTCTGACATTTTGGTTTTTCTGCATATTTTAGAGTAGTTATATTTTTTAAAGGACTCCATTTTACCCCAGGGCTCTGGCCAGTTGAACTTTGTAACTGTTATTTCATACCTGGCTTCTTCCTACTTGAAAGAGTACAAATAGGAGTGAAGGCCGAGCAGGGATGACTCACTTACCAGTGCCATTTGTTCCCAGTCAGCTTGCTGTTTGGCTAAAAGGTAAGATACGTAATTTTTGCATAAGGAATTAGCTGTGGATATATCTTGGTTTTGAGTTTGTAGTATGTCCAGTACAAAGATGTATATTTCAAAGTGTTCTTATCTGAAAAATGCTATTCTAACTCTGAATAGTGGGGAGCAAAAGGAATTAGTTGGCTGAATGTGGTGACTCACACCTGTAGTCCCAGCACTTTGAGAGGCTGAGGTGGTCGATTGCTTGAGGCTAGGAGATTGCTTGAGACCAGCCTGAGCAACATAGTGAGACCCTGTCTCTACAGAATTACAAAAAAAATTAGCCAGGTGTGGTGTTACAGGGCTATAGTCTCAGCTACTCTGGAGGCTGAGGTGGGAGGATCACCTGAGTCCAGGAGACAGAGGTTGTAGTGAGCCAGGATAGTTGCTAAAGAACTCCTTTTCTTGTGTTTAAATCTCAAGTTTAAAATCAGTGTACTAAACCCACAAAGTCATGGCTGGGGAATTGGAGGACCTGATTCATGAGTTAGGCCACGCTGCAGGAGCACACAGGCTCTGCTACAGGAAGGTTGCTTCTGGCTCACTGGAACAGCATTGGCAGGAACTTAGAGCAGTAGGTGACTTTCTTCCATGTGGTGATTTGGGGACCAAGGCATGTTCCATGTTTGGTTCTACCATCCCTCAGGGTCTTTTGGTCTTTCAGCATTCAGCCAGATACAGGTGAAGGACCATGGGAGGTTTGATGGCTCCTGGCACGATGGAGGAAACTCTGTCATGTGGCCACACCTATATGGTGAGTGCCCCAGGAAGGGGAGAATGGAGATGGGCGACTGTCAGCACCTCACTGGGCAGGGTGCAAGGGCTGTGGGGTAGGTGTTGGGTGGATTCAGGAGACTGCAGAAAGCAAAGTGGGTGTTAGTGGGACTTTTATTTCCTCTGGAACAAAGGACACTACACTTTTCTGTGAAAGACTAGGTAGTAAATATTTTAGACTTTGTGGGCCGCAGATGGCCTCTATCATATATTCTTTTTTTTTTTTCTTAAAACAACCCTTAAAAAATGTCAAAATCATTCATAGCTGGCAGGCTGTGAGCTGGATTTGGTTTGCCAACACCTCTTCTTACTTCATCACAACTAATTATCTCTCTTCTTTATAAACCCAGTATTAATGAGTTTCCTTTATAGTAAGGTTGAGATTTTGGAAGTCAGTTTTTACTTGAGGCAAATAAGTTGTATCTTGATTCATAATTCAGAAGTGTCATTTTATCTAGTTTTTAGACATAGCTTGTCACCTGATTGGTGAATGTATACCCTGTTTATTATTAGCTAAAAATAAGTGCTTGATATCAGATTCACTTTTTTTCTGATTTATTTCTTAGTATTTTTCATACTTTGCCTTTAATACTAAGTATGGGGAATAGTAGTAAAAATATATTTTAAAAAAAGGTTTTGTGATTTTTAAGAACACAGAGGAGCATGAGCTGTATTACTCCACCGGAAGCATTGGTGGGTGGCGCTGGCGTTGTTATTCCGTGCCCTCAGACAGCGAACGGTGGCGCTGGCGTTGTTATTCCGTGCCCTCAGACAGTGAACCACTTCTCTTCCTCTGTGGGAATGGAAACCCAACTTTTTCCCTCTTCCATTGAAGTTATCTTTTGTCTTTTTTTCTACTTGTTAGTTGTATTAGTATAAAATGGCATAATAAAGTTATTTTGTTTACCATTTCCCACTCGTCTGAAAATCGCAAAAAGCATTTATTGCTAAGGTTTATATCCACTGACCTTTTCCCCAAAGTTCTTTTCCTGTTACTTGTATGTCGTCTTTGCCCTTATTTCTTTAATATTTGTGTTAGAAGTAGCTTGCTCTTATTTCCTTCACTGGCAGATGTGTTACATTGCCCACTGGGTGGCTTCTGTGGATGCCCCTACCCACCCCTCGTCTTGAGCAGAGAAGTCCTGTTAGCTTAGGACCATAGTGGCTGCTGTCAGTGTGAGGAGTTGTGCTTCTCTAGCATGGTCTGTGATGTCATTTGGACATAATTATTAGACTAATCCAATAGAGGAACGAGAGAGCCCTGCCGCTGACTGTGGGCCACTGCTTTGTGTCATCCCACAGAGCTTTGTGCTGAACGTCAGTCCTCCACATCGACTCCTCTTGTAAGATGCTGTGTCCAGCCATCACAATGGCTGCCATCCTTAAATATGTCTTGGTCCTGTTGCTGCTAATTGATGTGAGCTTGTCGCCATGTGTCCTTTAAAGAATTTAAAGGTTTTTTTTTTTTTTAAAAACAAGGAAGACTTTTGTAACACCCTTCACTTTTTATAATATTCCTATTTAAAACTTGTTCTTTTAAGGAGCTTTTGAAAGCTTCATTAAAACTGTGCTTGGCTGGGCACGGTAACTCATGCCTGTAATCCCAGCACTTGGGGAGTCTGAGACAGGTGGATCACTTGAGGTTAGGAGTTTGAGACCAGCTTGGCCAACGTTATGAAACCCTGTCTCTACTAAAGATACAAAAAAAAAAAAAAAAAATCAGCCGGGTGTGATGGCATGCTGTAATCCTAGCTACTTGGGAGGCTGAGGTAGGGATTACTTGAACCCGGGAGGCAGAGGTTGCAGTGAGCTGAGATCATGCCACTGTACTCCAGCCTGGGTGACAGAACAAGACCCTGTCTCACAAAAAAACTCTACCTATATTTTAAATAATATGCTCATATACTTAAAGAATAAAATGTTCAGTGATCTCACTGCCTATCCTGTGAAGTGGATCTACTTTTTACAGAGCCTTGAGTAACCTGCCATGGTACAGAGTTTGTTTTCCTTCTTTTATTCCTGGATTGATCAGTGTTTATACTAGCAGTGTCAGTGATTTTGCCCTCTATGATCTCTATTTAAAAAATTTTTTTCTTTTTTTTGAGGCAGATGTTCATAAAAGCATAAAATCAGGATATATTCCTGCCTGATCTCCTAATGTGGGTGGGTTTTTTTTGTTGTGTTTTTTTGTTTTTTGTTTTTTTATGGAAATAGGGTCCTCACCCTGTTGCCCTGCTGGAGTATAGTAGCACAATCATGGTTTACTACAGCCTCAGCCTCCTTAGTAGCTGGTACTACAGGAGTGTGCCACAATGCCTGGCTAATTTTTTGAAATTTTTTTTTTCTTACAGACATGAGGTCTCACTATGTTGCATAGGCCGATCTTGAACTCCTAACCTCAAGTGATCCTCCCGCCTTGGTGCCTGCCAAAGTGCCGGGATTACAGGTGTGAGCCACTGTGCCTGGCCCAAATACATACTTCTAAAAATATGTGCTATGCATGGACTACCATCCTTTGCGGCCTCCTTCCTTTTACCTAGGCTCTTGTAAATAGCATGTGGATAGTCATGCTTTTTTGGAGATAATGATAATGGGACACCTCACTAAGTGGGTAGTGAAGCTCCAGCTTATACATAGGTTTCGTTTAGGGGTTACAGAGAGTCAGTATGTATTACCAAACTCCGGTTTAGGAATTCTGCAGTGAGCATATAGACAGACAGGAAAGGTCTTTGAATGGTCTACTGAGGTCTTTACTGTGATGCCATCATCCCATCATGTATCTCAAAAGTGGCTTTTGAGATCATCCCATCATGAATGGCAGCCTTTAGATCATGTAGTGAGCCCTCTGTTTTATGTTTCCGTTTGTAACAAATAAGTACCTTTTTTAGCTCTAGAATTTGAAGTAACAAACTCTGTTTTCCTTGTTGAGGAAGGATGGGCATGAAGCTGAGGAACGAATATGTATGTGGCGTAGTGATTGGGTTTCATTGTCATGTTTTGCTAGTAACCAGAGGAGAAGCAGTTTCTCTAACTCCTCGAGAATTAGTTTTCAGTTTTTAGTAGTATATTAAAAATGGCACAGATTTTACCAGTTTATTTCTTCAGGCTTTTGACTATGAAAGTACTGATTTGCAGTGATTATTTAGTTCTTAGTCTTCTGAAGCCTTCTAGATATTTAGGCCTCACTGCTTATCACTTGTTGCTGAAGATATTCTGTCCTTCACCGTTAAGAAAAGAGTGACTTTTCTCTTTTCCCAGCATCACTTCTTAACAAAGTATGGATGAATTACTTTTGCAGGTTAAAATCGTCCCAAGTGTTAGCTTTGAGCATTTTCAAGTCAAAATTTTTTATCAATTAAAATATTTTCTTTTTTGAGAAGGAAAAAATTCTGCCAGTTATGCTTTAAAAAGTATTTTATAGGTTCAGTGTGAAGCTTATTTAACTTATGTGAGCGAAGTTGGCATTTTAGACTATAAAACTGAACTGAAATATGAATTATGGAAAATTAATTTGTAAAGTTGAAATTTTATGAAATACTTTCTGCATTTTGTTTAGACCAGCATGTTTTGGAAATTTGATCTTCACTCATCATCCCACATAGACACACTTCTAGAAAGAGAAGATGTAACACTGAAGGAGTTAATGGATGAGGAAGATGTTTTACAGGAATGTAAAGCCCAGAACCGCAAACTTATAGAGTTTCTGTTAAAAGCAGAATGTCTCGAAGATTTAGTCTCATTCATTATAGAAGAACCACCTCAAGACATGGATGAAAAGATCAGATACAAGTAAGACAATTCAATCTTTTCTCTAGAGTGGGACTAAAGTGAATTGGGGGTAGAATATACAGCTCTTGTTCAAGGATTCTCCAGTGTGACTGTCGCCATTTACAGAAGGGTAAGATAGTCAAGAATGACAGGCTCAGTGGAGCACAAAATCCATTCTAGCAGTAAGTCCAGGGAATCACAAGAGTTTAAAATGAGTGTTCTGAATTTCATTCAAAGGTTTTTTGGAAAGGCAGCGTGCTTTGTAAACAATGACGACAAATGTCTCAAAAATAGTAAGATGATTAAAATATTTACTTTACAAATAGGAAGATGGACATTATGTGACTACGCAAAATCGCACAGCAAATCTAAGTCAGAACTTGGGGTTACTGAGAGCATTGCTTATACAATAAATTCTGACCTTTTATCAGCTGAAAATAAAGGAATGGGTATTAGTGAACATCAGTGTAGCTGGTCACACCATGGGTAACTACAGTGGATTTTGTCTGCTAGTTTAATCTGCTTACAAAGAGAACGACAGTACAGTGAGAATCCATTATTACCATCACTATAACACTTTTTATACAAACCCCTGGAAACTCCATAGGTATGTAAAGTATTGGGGCTTCAGTTAATTATTTCTCCATATCCAACTCTATTGAAATATTTGGCTCTTTTCCCTCCAGAAGATAGAGCAACTTCAGAAACAAAAATTGATGCATTACATAAACTTAATGGAATAGGAAGAATTAGGCTTTTAGTAGTGTCTCTCTTGCCATTTCTCCCTCAGTTTCCCTTTCTTTTCAGACATCTTTTCCTTTCTTCTTGGGGAGAAATGTGTTGTTGGGGAAATACTTGTTAACGCTTTCAAGTTGCTAGTGGCTTAGGTCTTCAAAGATGCCATGTTCTCTGCCAACCATTAACATTGATACCTAGCATTTAGTGAAAGCCTTCACTCAGAGATTAGTGTCTTAAAAAAGAGGAGGAAAGGCCGGACGCGGTGGTTCATGCCTGTAATCCCAGCACTGTGGGAGGCTGAGGCGGGTAGATCACATGAGGTCAGTAGTTTGAGACCAACCTGGCCAACATGGTGAAACCCTGAGTCTACTAAAACTACAAAAATTAGCTGGTCCTGTTGGCAGGCGCCTGTAATCCCAGCTACTCAGGAGACTGAGGCAGGAGAATCACTTGAACCCGGGAGGCCGTGGCAGACATGCTAGTGTGCTCTCATCCCCCAAACGATAGACACTTTGCTACTTGGAATTCCCTTCACAGTGAACTAGTGTATGGGTGGTGCTACTTGAATTGGGGCTCATCCGTGTAGGAGGGGTGTGATATGCATCAGAGAGCACAGGTTTTGGATCCGCCCCTTCAGAGGAGTATGACCCTCTTCTCTTCCAATCTCTGAGAGCTTGGGCAGGGAGCTTACCCTTCTTGGGTCTGTTTCCTCACATGCTGAGTGAGGCTAGTGATGTTTTAATCATTGAAGAGTAGGCATGCCTTCTATGAAGGGCTTACTTTCTCCAAAAGAAGTAGTGGCCCCTCCCACCCATTATAACTGTGTGGCACTTGTATTGTGTTGCTTTGCCAGTGTTTTTGCCTTTGAGGTGGCAAGAGCAAATGCGCCTCCTCTGGACACAGCCTTCTGCATGGTACCATTTTGAAGGAGCACCACTTGAGTTGGATAGGGCAGTACTCTGCCATGCTTCTGGCCTGAGCAGAGTCACCACCTGTGTGTAATGTACCTTGGATGATGCCACAGCTAGATGAGCATAGAGGGGTTTTTCAGCTGGGATCTGAAAGTGTTTTAGGGTTATGGTTGACTACAGTCATTTAAGGAAGTTTAGACTGGGATTGTGTAGTTTTGGGATGAAAGAGTAATTGCTGTATTGGGGTAAACCAGACTAAAAAGCCCACCAATAGTTTGTCAGGTAAGACCTCTGGAGAAAAATGGAGCATGACGAGACAGGGAATGCTAAAGGTGGTGGAGTGGGCAGAGGAGCTCAGGGAAGGCCTAATTAAGATGGTGCCATCTCGTCAGAGCCATGCAGGAATTAAGGGGGTTGCCAAGTGGGTACTTAAAACAAGGAACATCCAGGCAGAGGGAACAGCAAGTATGGAAGCCCTAATGTGCTCGTGTGCGTGGTGTACCCCAAGAACATGTGGGCAGCCAGAGAAGCGGCAGCATTGTGAATGAGGGAAAATGGAAGGTGGGAGAGTTGGGGTGAAGTTGGAGCACCTCTAGAGACAGGCCATACAGGGCCTGGTAGGCTCAGCCAGGATGCTTGCTATACTTGGGACAAGATGGGAAGCCACCAGAGGGTTTTGAGCAAGTATGTGCCATAGTCTGACTTTGTTCCCGGGAGTGCTGTGCCTGCTCTGTGGTTAGGGACTGTAGGAGGACAGAAGTGGAAGTACAGTTGGCTGCAGTGATCAGCAGAGAATAATAAGATCTTAGTGGACGTGATTGGTGAGAAGCAGTCAGATTCCCGGAGGCACTAGATGAAGTTAGAACTCAAGGGGTTTCCTCTAGGTATGGAATGGGAGATAAAGTGTCAAGAGTGACTATGAGGATTTTGGCCTGGGCAGTTGAGAGGATGGAGTGGCTTTATGGCAGTGAAGAAAGATTGCAGAGGGAAAGGGCAGGAGTTTGGGTCTGGCCCTGTCACATTTGAAATGCCTGTTAGACGTGAGGCAGAGATGAGGCCTAGCAGCAGGTAGACGGAGGACATGTAAAGCCATGAGGCTGAATGAGATTGCCGGCGGAGCTGGAAGAAAGCTTCCGAAACTGGAGATGGGTAGTATGGGCTGGCCAGGGTTCCACTGAGGGATGGATGAGTGACTGGATGCAAGAGGAGAACCTGGGGGCTGCTACCCTGGAAACCAGGGGAAAGTCTGGCTTCAGGAAGGAGAGGGGGACAGTGGGTTAGGGGTACTGCTCATAAAAAAACCACTCGGTTTGTAACGTGGAGATCATGGGCCCCATCAGTGCAGGTTCTTTAGAGGGGCCCGAGTGAAAGCCTGGAGACAAGCAGAGACAATTCTTTTTAAGTGATTTCCTGTAACAGGAGCAGAAAGGAAGTGGTAGGTCGAGGCAGATGTGGAGTCAGGGGCGGTGTGCGGTTTTGTTTTTTCCTAAATGGAAGTGATGGCCTGTGAGAATGTTGCAGCACAGAGGAAGCACAGCCAGTGTGAGGGAGCAGGCCACTGAGCGATGCGTTGTGCTGGATGGGCGGGGGTGGGGGCATGTGGTCCAGAGCACACATGCAGGATGACCTCAGGAGCACGGGCTGCTCCCCTGGAGCAGGGAGGAAGCACCTAGGTGTAGGTCGGGATGTGGTAGGGCTGGGACCTCTTCTGATTGCCTCCTCTGTGTTCTCAGGCAAAGGAAGTGAGGTCAGAGCCTGTGGAGGAGGAGGGGCCTTGCTGAGGGTGGAGTGGAGGCATCTTCGGGTGCTTGGGAAGCTGCTGCACCACCCCCTTTTTTTTTTTTTTTTTTAAAGGCAGAGTCTTGCTCTGTCGCCCAGGCTGGAGTGCAGTGGCACAGTCATAGCTGGCTGCAACCTCCGCCTCTCAGGTTCAAGTGTTTCCTGTGCCTCAGCCTCCTGAATAGCTGAGACTACAGGCATGTACCACCATACCTGGTAAATGTTTGTGTTTTTAGTAGAGATGGGGTTTTGCCATATTGGCCAGGCTGGTCTTGAACTCCTGACCTCAGGTGATCCACCTGTCTTGGCCTCCCAAAGTACTGGGACTGTTGGTGTGAGCCACTGCGCTCGGCCTTGAGAAGCTTCTTGAATGTTAAGGAGGGAGGGAAGGAGAATAGCCCCAGCCTGTGTGGAGCCAGAACTCTGAGCTTTTTGTGTAATGTCTAACATTATGCATGCTTCTTGAGTTAGGTCATACCACCCAGTCACCTAGAAAAAGTGAACAAATTTTAAAGTTGCTCATCTGGACTTTGTCAGAGTTTGGAGAAAACACTCATGCATTTGATTCACAGCCAGGAGTCCGCTGCCTTTCACTGAGTCCTCTATTTGTCAGCAGTTTCCACATTAAGACAGTTGAGTGAGTGCAACTCCCCAACCCACCCTAGCAGCATTCTGCCATTTTATAGTGAAAATAAAGAGGAATGAAAACAGCTGTCATTTTTTAAGCACTTACTTACTTTATGCCAGGCCCTCTTCCCAGCCTTTTTTACTCCTCTCCTCCATAAGATAAGGACAATAGTCCTTAATCTTACTAACTTGGAAACTGAGGCCCAGAGAGGTTAAGTAACTTGCCCAAGGTTATACAGCATGTAAGTGGTAGAGGCTGGTTTTGAACTTAGCTAGTGTGACTCTAGTTGCTGCACCTATAACCACTGTATCAGCCCACTCCTGGGATAATGGGTACTTTACAGGGGTTTATATTCTGGCATGTTGAAGCCCATGTTATGTAAATTGAGAGAGACTTTACTTCCCAAAGACCCATACATCTGCCAGGTCTGTTTTTTTTCCTTTTCTGTTTTCTTTATACAAAGGCTTATTTCGGGACCTTCTCATACTCTTCTGTCTTTAGGCCTCACATCAGAGCCTGTCAAGTGCTGCAGCTTTCTGGTTCATCACCAGTGGTCTTTTTGTGCCAGGGTCTTGCTGCAGGCAGCACTTGCTTGCCTTGGATGCCCCAGGTGTGTCCTATATGTGTCTCTCCCGCCCCAGTCTTCCCTGGTTTCTTTTGTCGTACAGCCACGTTTGGCTATTTTGCCATCTCCCTGTCTTGCTCGGCCTTTGAGCTTGCCACTCCTGATGACTGTTTGGGGCACTGGGTCCTGGCTATTTAGCAGGGAGGAGTGTAAGAGCAGAGTAATCCTGGGTCAGCTAGAGTATCGTCTGGATAGGCTCAACGTCTCTGTTGTTACTAGTGAAAACAGACACGAGATTGTGGTAGAAGGAGTAAGTGGAGAAAATGGACCTGCTGCCTGTTTGCGGAGGGTCAGTGGTCTGGTCGTCAGAGGCAAGCATGCTTTAGGGGGTGCAGGCATTTCTAAAGCCGTGGGATCTGTAGAAGAGCCTGTGTGGTTCCATCCAGAGCAGGTGTCATGTTCTTAGCTGTGGGCCTGTATCCTACAGGAGAGAGAGCACGGTGAAGACTGACAGTGGACTGATTTTGTGTCTGTGCTAATCTCCAGATACTGGAAGGCTGATGTGGAGAGCACTAGTTTTGTTTTGTTTTGGTTTTGACACAAGGTCTCACTCTTGTCCAGGCTGGAGTGCAACAGTTATAGCTCACTGTAGCCTCAAACTTGTGGGCTCAAGTGATCCTCTAATCTCAGCCTCCTAAATAGCTAGGACTACATTATTTTGGTATACTGCTTCCTGCCTTGGTAGCCTAGGCTGATGTCCTCTTCCCTGCTTCATTATAGTAGGATGCTTACTCTCTTAAGATGTAATATAGACTGAAAACAACTTCGTAGTACCATTTGCAACCCATCTAAAGATAAAGGCTGGTCCAGGTCCCTACAGAGTGTCTTAAGTCATTACCAGGTGCTGTGTGCAGTGCAATTTCCTGGAAACCAGTGTGCTCCACAGTTGTCCGCAAGCTATGCTGCTTCCCATGCCAGAGGAGGCTGTAGCCCGACGGCTCGCACCTCCAGCCGCTTTTCTCGCTGATCATGGAGAAGGCCCGGGCCCTGCAGCATGACCTCCCTGGGCTCCAGAGTACTAGGTGTGCTCTAGTTTTTTCAGGGAAAATGTATTCTTATTAAAGCTTGGTTTAAAAACAATTTTTTAGATAGTAGAAAATTTATTTTAGTCTGGAGGTTGGTTGAACAGAATGAATTGAAATGATTTCCTGATTCCCAGTAAATGATTTTATTGTTCTCACAAAATCTCGGGAAGCCTTTCTGATTTGTGTTTATCTTTATATAATTAAACTGTTAATAAAGATGATGATGTAAGTATCCTGTTCTTCTAGGTATCCAAATATATCTTGTGAGTTGCTCACTTCTGATGTCTCCCAGATGAATGATAGACTGGGAGAAGATGAATCCTTGCTAATGAAATTATATAGCTTCCTCCTAAACGATTCCCCTTTGAACCCACTACTTGCCAGTTTCTTCAGCAAGGTGCTAAGTATTCTTATCAGCAGAAAACCAGAACAGGTAAATATGATTTTCCGAAAGGTAAGTATTAGGCTGATCATCCCCTTGAGGTGATCCCCCAGTCGCTGTTGCTTTAGAGTTCTAAGAGAATGTATTTTAAACCTTAAACATTCTAAGCACTCACATACTATTTATACATTGACGAATATTTCTAATGTGGTATAATCTCAAATTTCACGTAATTTGTTAGCATACTTTGGTTTCCTCTTTTGATAAGTGGGTAGAAGATGAGAATATTGGGTACCCATTTGTGAAGACAGGGCTTAACTAAGATGGCAAGTGTAATAACTAAGCCATTGAATATGTCACCAAACGCTTTGTTTTGTTTTTCCCCTATTGATGATCACAGATGAAGCTTAAACCAAAAACCTTTCCCACAAATGTAATTGGTGATTGGTTTGTACTAATGGTGATTCTGTTTTGATTCTACTCAAAACTGCTCCAGTGTCAGGCTTGAGACATCTGAGTGTATAGACTGCTGTATACATTTGTAGCTCTGCTGTTCATATCCAGTGTGGTTTGACAAAAACTTCACTTGGTTCTTTAAGTGTGGTCCCTGAAGCAGCAGCACCTCAGTAGAGAATTTTGTTAGAAATGTAAGTTCTTTTTTTTTGGAGTCTTACTCTGTCGCCCAGGCTGGAGTGCAGTGGCCGGATCTCAGCTCACTGCAAGTTCCGCCTCCCGGGTTTACACCATTCTCCTACCTCAGCCTCCCGAGTAGCTGGGACTACAGGCGCCCGCCAACCCGCCCAGCTAGTTTTTTTGCATTTTTTAGTAGAGATGGGGTTTCACTGTGTTAGCCAGGATGGTCTCGATCTCCTGACCTTGTGATCCGCCCGTCTCGGCCTCCCAAAGTACTGGGATTACAGGCTTGAGCCACCGCGCCCGGCCAGAAATGTAAGTTCTTGAGCCCTATTCCACACCTGCTGAATCAGAAACTCTGAGGGGTGGGCCCTACAGTCTGGGTTTTAGCAAGCCTTCAGCTAACTCTGATGCATGCTGACATTTGAGAACCTCTGCTTTAGTGGATATTGTTGTGAAAAAGGATCTGCTTATCTGGAGATTTTAGTCATTTTATGGAAATAGGCACCCAGGGAACAACTAGAGCCTCAGATATTCAAGTATAAACTATAGCAGATTTGCCAGAATTGCAACAAGTATGAGTGTGATGATACGGGGTAAAAGTGGTCAAACCAGTTGGTCCTGCCATCCTTCATGATAGAAAATGGCTCTGGGTGACCCATTCTTGCTCTCAGCACTTGTGGAAGGACTGGAGCTATTTTGGGCCCAGTGTGTCCTGTCCTATGCCAAGGTAAAGTGGATACATGTTTTATTTTAGAAAGAGATACCATTCTTTCTTTCACTTAATGGAGTAGGATAAGCTTCCTAAGTTGATTGGAAATAAGATTCTTTTCACTTTGATAGTAATCCCCAAATCATGATTACTCTAATGTAGATTGTCTGTTTTTTTCTGCCTTCTAGTTAGAAATACAAGAACTGCTGGCTGTTTTAGGAGAGTGGAAGCCAACCTATCACCCTGATATTACCAGGCAGTTCTCAGGGCTGGTTGTTACAGCCATTATCCAGACATTATGCTTCATTGTGCTTTTTCTCCTCACTTCTGTGCTGTTGGGACCCAAGTTTGCAAGCCCCGATTTTCAGTGTACACATAGAGAGAATACACTTAAAACTTTATGGGGCCTTGAGTATTTTGTATTAGACGTCAGAGTCCAACCCGACATTCTATCTGTGTAGAGATGATGGCACTTGCCAGTTACATTCTGAGACAAGAGCCCCTCGGCCTTTTGCTTGTTACACTTCCCTGTCACAACTGTATGAATGATAGCAAGAGGATTCAGTGGCTGTGGGTTAAGATCAAACCTGGCATTTCTCTATCCTTTGCAAATTAGGAGTGTAAATAAAGGTTTTCTGTTATGTGATAGTATTAGTAGGGATCTATGCAACTGTAAGGAAGGACAAAAATTGAGACTCAACTGGCTTAACCAGTAAAGGCATTTGTTAGCTCATGGAACAGAAAGTTGCGTAGTGGGGCATCTTCAGTGCTGCATGAGTCAGCACCCCAGTGGGGTCATCTGGGCCACAGGTCCGTGTTGTTAGTGCTGTACTGTCCACCACACTAGCTCGGGTTTGTTCCTTTGGGCTTCAGGTCTGCTGTTTCTGGCACTGAATTATGGAATACTTGGTCACATGTGACTTTTTTCATCCTTTCTCCTCTACTGTCCTTTTAAAAACTATTGTGGGACCCAATTGTGAGTGAATTATTTATGTGTCATGTCATTTCTTGAAGTTTTATATCATAATGCTTGACCTCATTGTCTAGAGAAGCAACGTGTGTTGGTTAATCCTGTATTTATACTTAATTGTATGAAGCAGTTTTAGTTGTCATCTCTGGCTATTAGACTTCATATGATCTAATGGAAAGATTGTGGCTTTTGTGGCATACAAATCCAAGTTTAAATCCCAGGCAGCCACCTTTTAGCTCTGGAAGATACTTTCTGAGCCTTGGTTTCCTCATCTCTAATGGGGTGTGGGGGTGGGAGTGACATATTCAACCCCCCCACGTCCCAGGGCTTTTGAGAAATTTCAGTAAGATCCTGTTATAGCAGCTGCCACACTCCCCCTGGGACTCACAGAGGGTTTGGGAATAGATGACATGTGCACATGAACAGAGGCAGAGGCAACGAGGCTGCATGGGACACGGGGATGCGTGGGACAGAGTCATCTCCCTGATCTCCCAGTGCAGAAGAGGCCAGCAACAGGGGCCTGATTTCCGTGGCTATTCTCACGTTCCTTCAGGGTAGCTCTCTGCCTCTCCACCAGCTGCCCTTCTTGTGCTAAGCTATTGGAGTGAATTGGTGAAGTCAAAATCCAAGGCGATGTTTGTGTAGCCAGGTGAGTTAGTTACTTTGACTGGAGTAGAAATGTTTGTTTTGAAATTTTTTTCTCATACTTGTTAGGGTCCAATTAGGATTTTGAATGTTACTCATTTTGGTGCAGAATCTTAACAGACTTGCTTTATGTTCATAAACTGTAAAATGGTATATTCTCTTGCTCTTTATAGGGATATTAAATTTTTGATCCCCATTCTTTGAGAATGAATAATGGAAGTGAATAGAAATAAAAGATTCTGTTAAGTTGTATTTGTATTAATGGACATGTGCTAATTTAGGGTTTTTTTTTCCAAGGGGTTTTTGAGTGTTGTAACTATCAGCCAGGCTTTCCAATTTGATATCTTGTTGGTAATTCAGGATTTGCCATTTCTCAACCTAAAGTAGTGATAAAATTGGGAGGAGTGGGGGTTGGGACTTAAAAGGTAAAGTTTATAGTTTCCAAGTTACATGTCTTTCAGTTTCTGATCTGTTCTTCTCTAGATTGTGGATTTCTTAAAGAAGAAGCATGATTTTGTAGACCTTATTATAAAGCACATAGGAACTTCTGCTATCATGGATTTGTTGCTCAGGCTCCTGACATGTATTGAACCTCCACAGCCCAGGCAAGATGTACTGAATGTGAGTAGAATTCTGACCTGCTGTTGACTGGGGTTAGGGTGCTGGCATGTGAGCCCACCAGGCTGCTGTGTGCTGGGAGGGATTGCATGGGATTAGGGTACTTGGTAGCAGAGAGTTGTCTGGGGAGCAGGTAACAGGGTGGGGGAGAAAGGTTGTTCCAAGATAGGAAGAGATCCAGATTTTGCAGAGCTAGAATTTCAGATGGGCATATCCGTAGGTGTGTGGAATGTTTTGTTGTGAGTGTTTTTTCCTTTTTGCTGGTTTGCTTTTTATGGGGGTGGCGAGACATTATGGGTTGAGCATTTGTCTTAAATCTGGGCCTGATGGTAAAAGCAGAAATGAGAGGGTTGGGAGCTCGAAGTCCCATATGAGTATGTTGTGAGGCCACACTCTTCAGGGCCACCTCTGAAGGTCAAAACGGAGAGGTGTTGATAACATCCAGTGATTCAGACTTCAGAAGTAATTCTCTTCTCATGGGTACCTAGGAACAAAGGATAAGGAGAGCAGAGTTTACTTTGAGAAGGACATATTTTAAAATGTGGACAAATGGTGATTTTTAGGATGTATGCCTCCTGAATAGATGTCTTAGGTGGAATTTGGGTGGGAAGGAGGGGAGGGTGTGAGTAACTTGAAAATAAGGTTTCTCCCAGGCTCCCATCTCTGCCTTCTCTTCTTGTCTTTTGTGTCTTCTCCTCTTCCTTTCTTTTTTGAGTTGGAGTCTCACTCTGTCACCCAGGCTGGAGTGCAGTGGCATGATCTCGGCTCACTGCAACCTCCGCCTCCCAGGTTCAAGCAGTTCTCCTGTTTCAGTCTCCTGAGTAGCTGGGATTACAGGTGTCTGCCACCACACCTGGCTAATTTTTGTATTTTTAGTAGAGACAGGGTTTCACCATGTTGGCCAGGCTGGTCTCCAACTCCTGACCTCAGGTGATCCGCCCTCCTCGGCCTCCCAAAGTGCTGGAATTACAGGTGTGAGCCACCGCGCCTGGTCACTCTCCCTTTCTTTCCTTTCTCGGAAGCTTTGTGAACCATGCTTCAGTCTATCTGTCTTTAATACTAACCTGCAACCTTAGAACTTACTCATTTCTTTGGAAATGAGTTTTGTTAAAAATGCTAGTTATTATTTAAGATCTCAAGGACTAGAAGGAGGGCCTATGAGGAGGAAGGTCTTTCAGGTGGTGCCCAGGGCAGGGCATGTTCCACTGAGGTAGGGAGGTGTGCCAGGTGTGCATTTATGTGATGGGGTCAGGGCTGGGTTTGTTGGTGACCCAGGCACTGTGATCACTGTGAGTAAACAGCTGGGTGTATCTAGTGGATGTCCTGGGACTTGTCTCTTGGCAGGGACCTTAAATTGGGACACCTGTCCTTTTGGGTGTGTCTTTGTAGATGTATCTTTTCTCAAAAGAGGTTGAGGATTCTGGGAAAGACTTAAGGATAGGGAGGAGGGTGTCACCTTTATATTGGGATTATCATAGGGAGAGATTTATTCAGGATGGTTTGTAGGAACCAGTTTATTCCTTTGGTTGCTTCTGGGTTGAAGTTTAGGACCTGTCTGGTTTCCAAAGGAATCAGTGTGTTTGTGGAGAGAGCGAGTGACAGGAGGTTGATAAAGGTGTAGGTCAGGGAAAGGTTACTTAGAACCCCCTGAATGTCTTATTTTGATTTTGTGGATCCATGGTTGAGGAAGACTACAGAAGTGGGCTTGGAATGTAGGTTCCTATGAATAGCTGTGGAAACAGTAGGGGTCTGGGACTGATGAGTTCACTGCCTGGAAGGTTTCCTGGTTTCTCCTGTAGCGGTCAGGAATGCCCCGCACCTCACACAGATGTTTACTCTCCTCTGTTTCAGGACGTTATTGCTCAAAGAGTGGTCCCAGACATCATTTGTGAGCTTGTTAGAAATCTGTAGTCTCAGGTCTCTTCCTTGGCCTTCTGAATCAGAATATGCATTTTAACAAGATTCTTGGAGAATTTGTGTGCACATTTTAAAACAGATCTTAAAATATAAAGTTGGACCTCTACCTCTGTGGTGCCTACCGAATAGCTTCACATTTTCCTTTAATTGGTGTTTTCATTGAGCAGCCAGAGACAGTGTCAGGGTTTCTTCTGTGTTCCTTAAGCAAATTGTGTTTGATTTCTGCCTCTGCTGCCCGCTCTAGTCTCCTTTAGCCGTATTTTCTAGGTAGTGAGCTGCCTTGTTGATGATGGTTTTCGGCTTCTTATGGCATTAATGTTAAGCCAGATGATTTTTCCTTTATTTTTTTCTGAATTTGGATCCCTTTCGTGTTTTCATTCACTGTAGCATTTCATACATGGATTAAAAGGAGATGGCCATAGCTCTTTGCCAGCACATGACAGGGCGGATAAACTCTGCCTCTGTGCTTCCTCAGGCCCCCACGTTTCCTGCAGTGGGTTTGGTTTTGTAATCTAAAAGTCCCTTTTGTTCATCCTGTGTTTTTCTTAACCCAGAGACTTGGTGCTAAATACTGCTCTTCTCAATCTTTCTGAAGCTTGGAGTGAACATGCTCTTAAAGAAAATGTATAAATTCCATCCTTCTTAATCTCTCAGTCCTCTCTTAAGAACCAACCTACAAACCCTTTTAGTCCTAAATGTCTGGGAGTGACCTTATGGCTAAGAAGCTGATGTATAGAATTTTAGTGTGTGGGTATTGTAATTTGGGGAGTTTTTGGTACTGTTGGCCATTGTTAAAACAATATATTCACTGGCATTTTCCTTGGGGGACTTTTAATTTTCTGTAGTGTTCAAAGTCCAGAGAAACCTGTAACATTCTGCTTAAAATGTGATGGATATTTCCAAGTATGTTAATCTACATTGGGGCTTGAACAAGAGCCACTCATTGCTATGATTACTTCTACAATGTGTTTTACAGTGGTTAAATGAGGAGAAAATTATCCAGAGGCTTGTGGAAATAGTTCATCCATCGCAAGAAGAAGATGTAAGTTCACTTGTGTGACTGTAAACTTGATCAAATAGAAAAAAAAGAACTGTTTATTGAGCACAGAGCATACTTACATTAAATGTGAACATGATCAGAGAGTAGAGGGAAAATAGCAATCTATTGTTCTTAAAGTTGATACTTTTCTAAACTGTATTACATTTTGCCAATACCCAGAAAATTTCCAGAAATGTACAACAGCAGGCCCTTGTTACAGCACCATCTCCTTTCTAGAGCCGGGATTTCATGCCGAACCAGCTGGCTTTTGTTACAAACCTCCTTTGTTCATGCTCCTTTTTACTTTTTTTTTTTCCCACTTTGAGATGGAGTCTCACTCTGTCACCCAGGCTGGAATGCGGTGGCGCGATCTTGGCTCACTGCAACCTCCATCTCCCAGGTTCAAGCAGTTCTCTGCCTCAGCTTCCCGAGTAGCTGGGATTACAAGTGCCTGCCACCACGCCCGGCTAATTTTTGTATTTTTAGTAGAGACCGGGGTTTCATCATCTTGTCCAGGCTGGTCTTGAACTCCTGACCTTGTGATCCACCAGCCTCAGCCTCCCAAAGTGCTGGGATTACAGCCATGAGCCACCGCACCCGGCCTCCTTTTTATTTTTATACCCATCTGTAGCAGTTGATGTGACCACATTTGCATTTGTTTTATCCAGTCTGGTTACAACTTTGCAGGCAGTGAAGTGGGATGTTGGTCACCATTGAACCCCTACAGTAACTTTGTTGTTATACGTCCTGGCCCTGGCTGTTAAGTTTGACAGGTTTGGCTTTTGTCCTAGGTACTGTAGGTTGACTTGGCTATAGGATTGAAGCTAGATTTGGAGCTTGCAGATTGAACTCTGTGCTGAGGGAATGCCCGTTGGGACCAGTGGGTGCATGTGTCTCTAGAAGAGATCTGTAAGGTTACCACCTGAAGTATCAGGCCAAGCCATATAAAATTGGCAGTAATCATCCATTTTTACCTACAGACATGACAGTTATCTATGATTCAACCTAATATCTACAAAGGAGTTGGTTTAAGGACAATTCAAGGTTTGTCCTGAAGCTGGGGGAGCCTCCTTGTGTGCCTCTAGGTTGCAGGTTAGATGGGGGAGCGAGTACCGCAGAGGAACATTGGAGGGAGAGGCACGCAGTGGAGGCTCCTCTCTCACAAAGATACATTTTGTGTGATAGTAGATCGAAACCCTTTCACTCTGATCCATTCAGAAACTTTTGATACCTGGACTTTATTAAAGGGGCTGTCACTTCCCCATTATCCCTCTTTGGGAGAATGCAAGGTATGCTCCCTTGCAGTAGTTGTTACTGTTAGCAGAGTTGACATTTGTGGACACATCCAGTGTAGACATGGATTGGGAATATGGGAGCCCCTGCTTAGAAGGTGCTCTCAACCTAGCTGGGGTGATAAGCCCTCCTCCTGTGGGCAGGGGAGTGTGGTTCTAGGAGCGGGTTTCCCTGTGATGACATGTGGCCTGTGCAGGCCGTGGAGAGCCATGACAGGAGTGTGGCCTGCCCTGTTGGCAGGGAGGAGTTTCTTACTCCTTACTAGGTTCATGTTCTTGAGCAGAGGAACTTGATTGCTCAATGGGCTAAGAAGAAGATTGCTCAGTAGGGCCTGTCCGAAGGGCCCAGGAGAAATTGATAATGGAGAAGTCCAATTCTGCAACAAATTTTTTGAGAAGGACACCGCATTGTGGACATCAGCACCTTCTCTGCATGACTTACAAGAAAGTTAATTTTGGCTTTTGGACAGTCCTGTTAATACTTCTGTTTTGTATTAAGTGATGAATTACATGTTAAAATTATACTGGCCAGTTGATACTTACCAAGGAAATGCTAGGCTCCTGATTCCAGTCAGTGGGTTTGGATACCCTAATCTGTGCTCTCCTCTCTTCTAGAATATGAGTGTTCTGCCCGTATTGGGAGCACATTGCTCAGTCTTTGAGTTATGCTCAGTTTCTTATTCCAGAGAATAAAATGTGTTTGGGTGCTGAGATTTTAGAGCTTTTCTGTAAGGTCAATACACTGAGAGAAGGCTTAATATTTCTTACCCATTGGTATTCTACAGAAAGCTGTATTTGCTTTTACTTTTTTTTTTGAGACGGAGTTTCACTCTTGTTGCCCAGGCTGGAGTGCAATGGCGGCATCTCGGCTCACTGCCATCTCCGCCTCCCGGGTTCAAGTGATTCAATCTCCTGTCTCAACCTCCCGAGTAGCTGGGATTACAGGTATGCGCCACCACGCCCAGCTAATTTTGTATTTTTAGTAGAGACGGGCTTTCTCCATGTTGGTCAGGCTGGTCTTGAACTCCTGACCTCAGATGATCTGCCTACCTCAGCCTCCCAAAGTGCTGGGATTACAGGCGTGAGCCATCGTGCCCAGATGTACTTTTACTTTTTTTTTTAATCCAAAAAAAGTATGTGCATCCTTCTATGCTGATAAGAGTGTATTTTGGGGATACACGTTGAGTATCCCTTATCTGAAATGCTTGGAACCGGAGGTATTTTGGATTTCAGTTTTTTTTCAGATTTTGGAATACCTTTATTTGCATTATACTGGTTGGACATCCTGGACCTAGAAATCTGAAATGTTCCAATGAGTATTTCCTTTGTCAGTTTTCAAATTTTGGAGCATTTTGGATTTGGGATGCTCAATCTGTGTATTTTTTCCCAACTATTTTAGAAATTTTTACTCATCAGAACCTTGATGACATCTCCCTGCACATAGTAATAATGTACTGTGCACTATTATAAAGCTCATTTGAATGCCTGACAAAATACATTACTTGTGATGTGATCTCTCTTGGCCTTGACCTTTTGCTCACTGAAGCTTATGGCCAGTGTTAATTTGTGTTATTTCTTAAATAACTTTCCCTTTCATTTTTAAATGATAAATTTAACTTCTAACATGTTTTATGGTTAAAATTGTACTTTTTTCCTTTAGCGACATTCAAATGCATCACAATCACTTTGTGAAATTGTTCGCCTGAGCAGAGACCAGATGTTACAAATTCAGAACAGTACAGAGCCCGACCCCCTGCTTGCCACTCTAGAAAAGTATGTGTAAAACTCTGTTCTTGTTCTTCTTTCATATTGATGCTGTTCCATGTGTTACCATTGTGAGTGATTGGTAAGTGTTCCTTATGTGGGAATCATGTCCCTTGAAAATAACCTTGGGTGGGTGAGAAGGTAGGGAATTCTGCTTCTTTTATCTCAGTAGAAGTTTGGCAGGATAAGAAGATAAATGACATTTGTATCTAGACTTTGAGTTTTCTAATTATTTGTAAAATGGAATTCTGTAGAGCGATCCTAAGATGTGGTAGTCATTTAGAAATAACTGTCATCACAACTTCCAAGGGTCTTTTGATGAAGAATAGTCTTGTGTAAGTACGAATGTTGCATGTTTTAGTCAGCGGCTTTTATCAGATGATCTTTAAGGCTTTATTGTATCTTTGCAGCTGATTAGGGACAGTTATTTCATGTTTAGGTAGAAGACAGTTTGGGGATGGGATGCTATTTTTTCTAGATTCACATGTTTTCAGAAAGAATGTTTACTGTCGACTTCGCATGTATTTGACCTGCATTCAGACAGCTGAAAGTTATTTTAATAATCAGGCCATTCCTCACTATGGAAGAATAATTGGAAAGTATGCATACAGCTAGCAATGTTAAGTACTAATGGCAATCTTGCTTCAGTTTACTTCTATTATTGTTTTTAATGCTTTTGTCAATCCTTTTTATTCCTGCTATATATTGAGACTTTTGCATCTTTGGCTTAACTACCTATAATGCCCTTTTATTAAAATAAAATATTGTATTATTTCCTTGACACATGTAAGACAGGCAAGGAATACATTACAGACAAGTTAACGTGTCTTCAACTCTGTCTTTGCGAAGTGGAGTTGTGTTTTCCTAGCATGTAGAATACGAAGGAGTTGAGTTCTCTGAAGTAGCAAAACTACAAAAGATTGCCGGCTTCCGAGTAAAATGGTATCTTACCTGTCCTATTTTAGTAATTCTTGCACTGTGGCATATATAGTCCTTTAAAACTTTTAAGACATCCCACATTCAAATACAAATTGTGGTATTAATTAGATTGAACCTTGTAAAATTGCCATTTCAGTAGGTTAGAAATGTTGAATATCAGCAGTGTCATATGGCTCACTGCAGTGCTGCCCAGTAGAAATAGAATCAAAGCCACATGTAATTTAAAATGTTTTTGTCCAAAGTCTTGGAAATCCAGTGTGTATTTTATACTTAGAACATGCTGGTCAGACGAGTTAAATTTTGGGTGCTTGATAGCCACATGTAGTGAATGACTCCCATAGTAGACAGTGCAGGTTCTGCCCGAATATCAGACTGCTTAGTAGTGATTGCTAAGTTCTTCAGTGCCGCTCCAAGCCCTCCGTCCACACAACTTTATTTGGACCCAATATGTAACCTAGCCACCAGAGCCCATGGGCACACTAGCTTTTATATTTCAAGCTGTGTTTTAGTCCTAGATCAGGTAACTAATTTCTGGGATGAAGATAGGTAAATACCTAGAGTTTACATCATTAAATTAGTTGGAGTAACTGTGTTCAAATACATGGACCTGATGAATCAGTGGCCCTGTTGCCAAGTGAAACCTCCATTGCATTTAACGGTGGCAAGAAAATCTGTCATAGTGCTTCCCACAGTCTGTTTGAGAATGAGAACCCACCGCTTCTAATATTTGACACACTGCACATCTTTTAGTGTCTGTTGATTCAGACAATACACACTGAGAAAAGATTTCTATTTTAGTAAACTTATTAATCATAATAGCATCTGTGTATATTTAATCTATTATGTGATAATATGTAATATCTTTTTGATAAATTATAATTATTTAACAATGATATTACATTATTAAATCACTGTACTGGCAATACATAATGTACACATAGCTTGCTGAGCTCTGTACTATGATGCTAAGTAACCCACAGTGTGAACACCACTGTATATAGGAATGTCACATGTGTAAATGTTAAGCGCAGATTAGCACATCTGGAAAAATTTGAAATGAGGTAAGATTAAAGAAGATACTAAAGAGTGGTAGTGGTACCAAGAAATCTCAGAAAGCGGACTGAAGTGTTAAATAAACAATGTTTGGCTTGGGAAGCAATCTGGGCCTAAATTGAATGCATTTTATTTAGTGACTCTGGAAATTTTTGAAGTTCAAAAATTTTTAAAAAACAGTTTTATTAGAATAGACTCTGTCTGAATTCTTGATACTAATGACCTTAGAACAAGTTGGGTTTGACCCCATTCATTTGAGCCAATTGGTTTTTTATAAGTGATTTTTCCTGTGGCCATTCACATTAAAAAAAAAAAAAATGAGTCATTGTCCCAAAGGCATGGATAAAGAACCTGGATGGCTTCATGCAGGAAACAGCTCATATCATAAGTTTTAGTGATGTCTATCCAGAAACTGCTTTTTTTTAAAACGTGGAAATGAATATATTTTCTTGCATGTAATTAAATACCTTTTTATTGAAAGAATGTGAAGGCATTCCTTTTATTTTGTTTGATAAGCTTCAGTCCTTCGGTTTACTATTTCTTCGGGGTTTGGTGATATTTGTGTGTTCGGGTAAAACTCAGAATGTGGCGCAGCTATTGTGGTATTGTATTTTGACTGTCAAGTTTTCGCTGGTTATTATGTTTTTCTTGTCCATTAGTAGAATTCTTTCATGGATACAATAGACTTCCAATTTGATACGACAGTGAAATGGCTAGGGCCCCTGTTAGCTATTCCCTTCAGGCATCTGTATTGACAAAAGTGACAGTGCCTGCTGATGAGTAAGAGTGCTATGACTGAATGAAGAGAGTGTGGACTTCCACAATCGCATGCTGTCAGTACCCCTCCACCTGTGGTGAGGCTGCTGTTGAAGAAAAACATATTTATTGTTAAAGTTTGTTTTCCAGAGCTCAGTTCCATACCGAACAGTTAGTGTATAGGCTGCTGTGTGTGATGTGACTTTTATAGTACTGTTCTGGTGAGAGGTCTCACAAGCAATTTAATGCTGGTTTGGGAGTACTTGAAAAACCTCCTCCTGCAAGGGGACCCTCTCAAGTTAGGTTAGATACTAGTTTTGTTTCCCCAAAATAGAGATTCTCTCCTACTTGCTGCCCTGTGTCGGCAAGAGGCAGTCAAGGAACTGGTGTACAGTACACTGAACACAACTATACCTTGGGATAAGGTGTCAGGTGAGCAACCAAGGACAACCCAGCTGCCTGTCACAGTGTAAGGGAGATTCGAGACTCCATTTCTTTTTCTTTTTTTGCAATGGAGTCTGGCTTTGTCACCCAGGCTAGAGTGCAGTGGTGTGATCTCGGCTCACCGCAAACTCTGCCTCCTGGGTTCAAACGATTCTCCTGCCTCAGCCTCCTGAGTAGCTGGGATGACAGGTGTGCACCACCACACCCGGCTGATTTTTGTATTTTTAGTAGAAAAAGGGTTTCACCATGTTGGTCAGGGTGGTCTTGAACTCCTGACCTTGTGATCCGCCTGCCTCGGCCTCCCAAAGTGCTGGGATTACAGGTGTGCGCCACTGCACCTGGCCTCCATTTATTTATTTATTTATTTATTTATTTATTTTTGAGACGGAGTCTCGCTCTGTCGCCCAGGCTGAAGTGCAGTGGCCGGATCTCAGCTCACTGCAAGCTCCGCCTCCCGGGTTTACGCCATTCTCCTGCCTCAGCCTCCCGAGTAGCTGGGACTACAGGCGCCCGCCACCTCGCCCGGCTAGTTTTTTTTTTTTTGTATTTTTAGTAGAGACGGGGTTTCACCGTGTTAGCCAGGATGGTCTCGATCTCCTGACCTCGTGATCCACCCGTCTCGGCCTCCCAAAGTGCTGGGATTACAGGCTTGAGCCACCGCGCCCGGCCCCATTTCTTAATTCACGTGAATTTTGAAAATTACTGAGCGGCTAACAGACTAAGGTTTTCCTTGAGAATATAAATTCAATGAACTGGTTTATGTTAATTGTGATCTTATGATGTGTATGAGAGAAGGGTAATGGAAAGAGCCTGCAGATAATGCTTTTTGGACATTTAATTTAGTCACATTTATTTCGTTGCTGCCATTTTATTTTGCTTTTTCAAATTTTATTTGTAGAGTAAAATGCAGCAACTGATGTTTTCTTTTTTCTGTTTCAGATCTTTGCTAATTACACATTCATGCCTTTGTGGGAAAACGTTCATGAACATTCATGGGTTCTAATAGCCTTTCTGAATGTTTTCCCTTCTTTAGTGAGGGTGAAAGTTTCTATGTCTTCTTGCCACCCCCAGCCCCAGTCATCATCATCATCATCATCATCATCATTCATCATCAGAGTCTTGGTTTGAGTAGGAGGTGACTTTGTCTTGAAATTCTGTTGGCTCTCAACAAAATTGGCAAAGACAAGCATGGCCCAGGTTATTTTGCTGAGGGAAAGAGATAGGAGGGTGAGTGAGTGTGTTTGTGTGCGTGTGCATATGTGTAAATTATAAATAGGATCAATTGCCTACTTTAATAAGTATATAGAAATTAGTAAAACAAATATGCCCAAGTGTGATTGAACTCTTCAGTGACGCTTGTCTTGTGCTGTCGTCTTTTTTTCTGAAGTTGTTGGTGATAAGTGATACTGCAGTTAGTGATTATTGATTTGTTTCCCTAGGCAAGAAATTATAGAGCAGCTTCTATCAAATATTTTCCACAAGGAGAAAAATGAATCAGCCATAGTCAGTGCAATCCAGATATTGCTGACTTTGCTTGAGACACGGCGACCAACGTAAGCTTTTCTTATGTCTTACAAAATGAACCATATTGTTTTGCTTCCAGATTTTTTTAAAGTTAAGAGTTAAATTCTTGGTGGATAAGCTGTCATAGAGTACCTTTGAATTGCAGTTGCTGATTCTCCTTCTACTATATGAACCATAGCCAAGTTTTATATGAATACCACATATAGGGATGCAGTTGAAAACTGTGGTTTGGTGACACTATTTATTGGCAGTATTTAGACTAGTCATTTTTTTTTTTTTGTAGTAGTAGTTAGGAAAATGCTACTATAATAAATGCTATAATCGAAAATGTATGATGGCTCAGAAATAGAGAAGCTTATTTCTTGCTCATGATAATTGAAAATAGGTGTCCCTGGTCAGTGGGTAGCTCTCCTGGTCATTGAGAAAGTCTTTCTATCTTGTGATTCCTTTCATTCCTTTTTACAGATACTTAGGCCTTCAGGTGGTGTTTTCCTGGGTTTCACATTTGAGGGCACTGCAGTTGAGGCTGTCTTAAAATGCATGGGCAAGTGGCTTGAGCCTTTAAGGACGAATTTCTGCTACGTGTTTTATAATCAGAAATAAAGCCTACTTTTCCCACGTGTGGCCTTCCGCCCCTAGACCAGCCATTTAATGTGTGTCGTGTTATTCTTTATAGTTTATGTCCAGTGCAGATTTACTTATTATCAGAGTTTTCTAACTGCTCTTAGAGCATGAGAATCATAAGTTTTCCAGGATTGTGTGATATAGAGATTGGAATTTGTATTTTTTACCCCAGTATTCATTCATTAAATAAGGGACAGAGTCCATCCTTAGCATATGAAACTTCAGCCATTCACGGTTTCTGTATTTACTTTTGATGGTGTAATTTAGGTTTCTAGCAAAATAGTGAAGACAACCTTACCAACCAATCCCTGCTTCCCCAATTCCTGATCTCTGTTGCTGCTTTGCCTAATCTTTGGTCAATACTAATGGAAGGGCAGTGTGGTGGCACTGCTTCAAGTATGTTGTAGTTTGGGGGTTGTTTGCCTACCTGTGTCTTTCTAGGAAAATCAGTGCCCTCTTCCTACCCCAGCGGTACAGTACCCTCTTCCTACCCCAGCGGTACAGTGCCCTCTTCCTGCCCCAGCGGTACAGTGCCCTCTTCCTGCCCCAGCGGTACAGTGCCCTCTTCCTGCCCCAGCGGTACAGTGCCCTCTTCCTGCCCCAGCGGTACAGTGCCCTCTTCCTGCCCCAGCGGTACAGTGCCCTCTTCCTGCCCCAGCGGTACAGTGCCCTCTTCCTGCCCCAGCGGTACAGTGCCCTCTTCCTGCCCCAGCGGTACAGTGCCCTCTTCCTGCCCCAGCGGTACAGTGCCCTCTTCCTGCCCCAGCGGTACAGTGCCCTCTTCCTGCCCCAGCGGTACAGTGCCCTCTTCCTGCCCCAGCGGTACAGTGCCCTCTTCCTGCCCCAGCGGTACAGTGCCCTCTTCCTGCCCCAGCGGTACAGTGCCCTCTTCCTGCCCCAGGGGTACAGTGCCCTCTTCCTGCCCCAGCGGTACAGTGCTCTGTTCCTACCCCAGGGGTACAGTACTGTCTTCCTACCCCAGGGGTTCAGTGCCCTCTTCCTACCCCAGGGGTATAGTACTCTCTTGCTACTCAGGCTACAGGGCCATCACATCATCTCTTAAAAGTGGTTTAAAAACACATTTGGTGGTCCTGTGAGGTTCATACTACTTGAGAAATAAATGAGGGAAAAACAGCATAAATTTTTGTGTGTGGAAGTGAAAAACACATAAATGTACAACTTAAAGAGCAAAGAAAGTTAACAGTAATATAAGAAACAATAAAGGGAAATTTCTGACCAGAAGGAACTTATCCTAAAACCAGAAAAGGTTTACCAAATACCACGCAACGCAAGATTGAAGTTTTAAAATAGGACTCAGGGCCAGGCGTGGTGGCTCACACCTATAATCCGGGCATTTTGGGAGGCTAAGGCGGGCAGATCACTTAAGGCCAGGAGTTCGAGACCAGCCTGGCCAATATGGTGAAACCCTGTCTCTATTAAAAATACAAAAATTAGCTGGGCATGGTGGCGTGTGCCTGTAATTCCAGCTGCTCGGGAGGCTGAGGCAGGAAAATCGCTTGAACCTGGAAAGCGGAGGTTGCAGTGAGCCGAGATCATGCTATTGCACTCCAGCCTGGGCAACAGAGTGAGACTCTTGTCACATATAAAAGAAATAAAATAGGACTCAGATCTTAGCTTTATACTGATAAGATTTCTGAATTCCGAGGATAAAGAATAAATCTTAGAAGTATCTGTATAAGAAAAAATGGGCTACCTGTGAAGCCAGTCAGATTGCCAGATGTCTCCTTTATGAAGCTAAATAAATACTGAACAACATAGTGCAGGATTCTGAGGCTGAAACATTTCTGTTGATATGTGAGGGCAAACACTCAGTGTTTCATCTGTGTACTGTTGATGAGATGAAATTACTTGAAGATAGACTTTATTAAAGCCAACCAGAAAAATAAGAATGAAGAACTAAGGAAACATATTGGTAAATTATGATCAAGAAATGGGTAGGGATGTGACAATATTATTATGAAGTTTAAATGTTAAGAATAAATAATCGAAATAAGTCAAATATTGAAAAATGGAAGGAGTTCCAGATTATTTTAACAAAACTCAAGAAATAAGGAGAAAAGTGTCAATTAGTACATATTGGAGTTCTTATACTGGGGCAGTTGAGGTACATTCTCATACATGGTATCTTCATCTCAGTAAAATTATAGTTCAGGTGTGGTTTTAAATAAATGTAGTAGAATAACAATAGGTCATGTAACTTCCAAAGCATCTTAAAGGTCAAAGAGTAAGGAAACTCTGACAGTCCCAGACACAAGGGACCCTGGCAGTCCAAGACACACACTTGCAAGCCCTTCTGGACAAGAAATACTAACAGCAGGGCAGAGACCAGAGAAAGCTTTCATTGTAGTTTAGGCCTGAGGAATGGAGGAGCAGCCCTTGGGAGAAATACACACTACGCCTCCAGGATCCTTCTCTATTCTTGCCCCTACTGAACAAAACTCTTAAGCCACTGAGAACAGGTTAGCAATAAAAGCCCTCTGTCCCCTGGTAGAAGTGGGAATACGTTCTGGATCCAGACCATTAGAGAATCCCCTACCACGAGGGTAAGGGCAGGATCACTGAGAAGGCCTCAACCCTAGACCTGGGTACACTTCAGCTGCCTAAGACTGAGGTTGAACAAAGCAGAGCATTCCTGCATCCTTTCCTTCTCCACCAGGCCTCTCGTGATCCAGTAACAACACTGCTGTGGAGGAAAGGCTAGCGTCGGGGAGGAGCCTCTTGTAAGTCACAGGAGCAAGTTTAAAGAGAGGACCTCAGCTGATGGGCAGAGCAGACAGTGAGAGACACCTGGCAAACTGGCCTTAGCCATAAACACCAAGTAACTTGAGACAGACTTGAAGTTCTTAGTGCACCTTGAGAAATCATAGTAACAACAAAGCCCAAACCTAGCTCTGCAGATGACTAGATTGATTCAAATCCCCACACTTAAGACCTAGAAAAGAGACATGTTCATTCTTATATAAATGCTATTTACATCAGTTTTTATGTAAGATGTCCGTCTATCAACCAAAAATGACAAGAAACAAGATAAAAACGCCAACAAACTGTCAAGGGAAAAAGCAATCAGTAGAACTACATTCAAAAATGTTGGAACTGTCAGATAATTTAAATGTAAATAAGATTATGTTAAAGACTTGTGGGAAAAGTGGAAAATATATGAATAGATGAAGAATATTAGCAGAGAGATGTAAGAGCCTATGGAAATGCTAGAAATGAAAAACAGCAGAAATGAAGAATGCCTTTGGGCTTAGTTGACATAGTTGAGAAGAGAATCATCATAGGACCTTAGAAAGTATCCATACTGAAGTATGAAGAGTTAAACAAAAAAGATACTTGTGAGCCGAGAAGTCCCAGCAATAATGACGTGCCTCCAGGAGCAAATGCAAGTGCCCAGAATCTTGGTTTCTATTACTGTTCTCCAATAAAAGGAACCAGAGCTCCTCAGAGAATTGGCTGGTTCTGTGACCAGGGCAAGAAACATGTAAGTCTGAAACAACTTACAGTACCAGAAAATAAGGAAATCCTCAAAATTAAAAAAAAAAAAAAAAAAAATTAAAACCCCCAAATGATGGCAGCTGTCATTGGGACATTGGAGCCAACTAAATAGAGTTCGCAATGGTCAAAGCCAGAATAAGTTGTGTAATAAACTCATTTTGTGTTAAAGCCCAAATTATAAAATACATATATAAATGGGTAAAAGGAGACAGATCTCCCATGTAGAAGAATTCCAAATAGGTTACGTAGGTACTTCATCTTCAAGGAGGTAGAATAGCACTCTCTACTCCTAAGTGTGGACTGTGCATAATTCCTTCTAAAGAGTACAGTATGGGAAAAAGAGAATTAAAAATGTAACTTCACAGTGGAAAAACCTGGCAAACACTACCTCAGCCAGATATTCAGTTAATTGCTAGAGCCAGGCTCATTGGTTCACGCCTGAAACTCCAGCAGTTTGGGTAACTGAGGTGAGAGGATCGCTTAATCCTGGAAAAGCTGCAGTGAGCTGTGGTTACTACACTGCATGCAGCCTGGATGACAGAGGGAAACCCTGTCCCAGAAGAAAAGCCAGTAGCCAATGTTTTGTTGACAGCATATACTCTTGATATGATGTATTAAAGATCACACTTTACCCATGTAATCTTTCTCTCAAAAAACCATAACCATAAGAAAAACTCCAGAATGTTCCAGTCAAGGGACATTCTGCAAAATACCTGACCATTACTCAAAACTGTGAAGGTAGGTAAAAACAAAGTCTGTTACAGCCAAGAAGAGGCTTAGGAGACTTGACAACTAAATATAAACTAAATATAATGGGTATCGTGGATGGGAATCTGGAACAGAGAAAAGACATTAGGTTAAAAACTAAGGATAGCTACATAAAGTATGTATTTCATGTATCGATACTGGTTCGTTAATTGTGACGTACAATACTAATATGTTAATAGGGGAAAGAAACTGTGTGGCTTCGATGGGAACTCTGTACCATCGTTTTTTGTGTATTTATAAAATTATTCTGTAGAAGTCGAGAGAACATTTAGACAGAAGGTCATTAAGAATGCAGAAGACTTAACGCTGGCAATCAGCTTGACCTAATTGAGACTTGTAGAACACTCCCCTAGCAGCAGCAGAATGCACATTCTTTTCAGGTGTACATGAAGCTTACCAAGTGTCTTAGCTCAGGCTGCTATAAAAAACTGCCATAGACTAGGTGGCTTTAAACATCATTTATTTCTTACAGTTCTGGAGACTGAGAAGTCCAACATCAAGGCACTGGCAGATCCAGTGTCTGGTGAAGGCTTCCCTCCTGGTTTTCAGACAGCTACTACCTTAATATGGCTTCACGTGGCAGAGAGATTGGAAGCAAACTCTGTTTCTTCTGATAAGGATACTTACTCCATTTAGAGGGCTCTACCCTCATGACCTAATTACCTCCTGAGGGCCCCATTTCCTAATACCATCTTATTGGGAGTTAGAATTTCAACATAGGAATTTGCTGATAACGAGACCAGTTTCTCATAATAAAACAAATTTAATAAATTTAAAATAATAAGAATCATGTAACATTTGTATTTAGACTATACTTTGTTTAAAGTAGAAATCAATAAAAAAGATTTCTGAAATAGCCTCAAATACTTGAAAATTAACACACTGCTAAATAATCCAAGTGTCATAGAGGAAATGACAAAGAAAATGAAAGTATTTTGAGCTAATTGATAATGGAAATAGGACTTGTCAGAATTTGTGGAATGCAGTTAAAGCAGTAGAAGGAAATTTATAACATTAAGTGGTTATGTTAGAAAAGAAGAAAGAATGTGTATCAATGATCTAAGCTCCTGCCTTACAAATTAAAGGTAAAGGCAGGGCAAACCCAAGGCAAGCAGAAGGAAAGAAATAATAAAATTCAGAGCAGAAGTCAGTGGACTTGAGATGAGAAAAATAATACAGAAAATCAGTGAAACCGAAAGCTGGTTCTTTGAAAAGATCAATAAAATTGATAAACTTCCATCCAGATTAGGAAAAGAATAGAAAAGAGACAAATTACAAATAATAGGAATGACTGTGTCCTTTGAACTTTAACACTGTTTCCTGTGGACTTTAGATGAATAATAAGAAAATACTACAAACAATGCATTAAACAGATTCAGCAGTTTATATGCGATGGAAATAATTGCCAAAGATGACTGAAGAAGAAGCAGGTAGCCTGAGCAGCCCCATATCAGTTGAAGAAATTGAACTTACATTTAAAACCTTCAACGAAGAAAACTCCTGGCCTTGATGGGCTCCATTAGTGAAGTCTACCAAAGATGGAAGAACTCTGTCAGAATATAGAAGAGAGAACTCTTTCCAACTCATTTTATGTAGCCAGCATCACTTTGAAACTAGACTAAACTACACAAAATCATGGGAACAAAAACTAGATTTGTTCCTCTGTATCTGCTAAGGATTGGTTCTAGTACTCCGATGCATACCAAAATCTGCGGTTGCTCAAGTCTCATAAACGGCATAGTATTTGCATATAACCTACACATATCCTCCCGTATACTTTAAATCATCTCTAGATTACTTATGCGTAATACAATGTAAATGATATATGTTATGCTCTTTTATTATTTTAAGTAGTATTATTTTTTGTTTGGCATTTTTTTTTTTTTCACCTTTTTTTAGAGATGCAGTCTCACTATGTTGCCCAGACTGGCCTTGAACTTCTGGCCTCTAGTGATCCTTCCGCCCCAGCCTCTTAAGTCGCTGGGACTAGGTGAACCACCTCGCCCAGCTTTCTTTGAATATTTTTCATTTACAGTTGATTGAGTCAGTGGATGTAGTACCTGTGAATACAGAGGGCCGACTGCAAGTAGCAAGATGCCACAAGAGCTGAAATGTAAAATTCCTCAAGAAAATATGAGTGAATCAAGTCTAACAGTATATTGTAAGGATAATACATATCATGACAAAGTGTGGTTTGTCTTGGGAATGCAAGGCTCATTCATCCTTCAAAAATCTTCACATCAACAGACAACAGATCTGATCACATCAGATCAATGAAGAAAAACCATATCATTTTGTTAAATTCCTTTATGATAAAACATCTCAGCAAATTAGTAATAGAAGGGAACTTGGATGAAAACTGATAAAGCCCTCTTTCATTTTATTTATATTTTTTGAGATAAGATCTGCCATTCAGACTGGAGTGCAGTGGCACAATCGTAGCTTACTACTGACTTGATCTCCTGGGCCTAAGTGATCCTCCCACTTTAGCCTCCTGAAGTAGCTAGGACTATAGGCACAAGCTATCATGTCCAGCCAAATTTTTTTAATGTTTTGTGGCGATGGAGTCTATATTGCCCAGGCTAGTGTTGAACTCCTGGCCCTAGGTGGTTCTCCCATCTTGGCCTCCTAAAATGTTAGAATTACAGCCTTGAGTCACAGTGCCTGGCCAACCCCTCTTTTAAAAATCCCATAACTAACATAGTTATTAATAGTTAAAGACCGAAGTGATTTTCTCTGAAACTGGGGAACATAACAAGCATATTCACCATCACTACTCTTATTCAAGCCATGCTGGTGGTCCAGGCAAGAATAGTAAGGCAGGAAAGAAAGAAAAGACATTCAGAGTGGAAGGGGTGGTGTGAGACTGCTTCTGTTCACAGATGTCAGGATTGTCTTTGTAGAATATCCTAAAGAACATTAAAGAAAAAAAAACCATACTCCTAGAACTAACAAATACATTTAGCAAGATTGCAAGTATGAAGTCAACACTCAAAAATTAATTGCATTTCTATGTACTAAGAATGAACAATTGGAATTTGAAATTTTTTCAAAGTATTATTTTTTATAGCATAGAGAAAAGGAAATACTAAGATACAAACCTAACAAAATGTGTGCAAGGTTTAATGCCCCAAAACTATAGAATATTGATGAAATCAAAGATGACCTACATAAATGGAGAGAAATACTCTGTTCATGGAGTAGAACACTCAATATTGTTAAGATGTCACTTCTCCCCAAAGGGACCTGTAGATCCAATGTGATTCCAAACAAATTATAAGCAGGATTTTTTAGAAATCAACAAGTGAATTCTAAAACTTGCACGAGAATCTAAGTAAGTACAGTCGCCAAAACAATTTTGCAAGAGAAAACAAAATTAGAGGACTCACACTCTGATTTTGAGACTGAATACAAAGTGACAGTAATCAGGACGGTGTAGTGAAAGAATAGATGTACAGATCACTGGGACAGAGCAGAGTCCAGAGGTAGACCCACCCCTGTGATCAGGAGGTTTTGGACAGAGGCATGGGGGCATTTTAGTGGAGAAAGGACAGTGTTTTCAATAAATGGTCCTGAACAGTTAGGTATTTTATGCAAAAAGTTGGACATTGATATGTATTTTGCAGATTATGCAAAAATTAACTCAAAATAGATGATGGAACTAGACATAAAACTCGTAGTTCTAGAAGAAAATAGAAGAAAATCTTTGTCTCAGAGTTATGTAGAGATTGTTCAGATATATTGCCAAAACCCAATTCATAAAACAGAAATTGACAACTCAAGACTACACTAAAATTTTAAAATTGTGCTCTGAGACTCTGTTAAGAAAATTAAAAGACAGGCCACAGACTGCCAGAAAATATTGATAATGTGTGAGAAGAGACTTATATCCAGGTATATGAAGAATACCTAGGCTGGATGTGTTGGCTCATGCTGAGCACTTTGGGAGTCTGAGGCGGGAGGATCACTTGAGAAGGCCCCATCTCTACCAAAACAAAACAAAACAAAAAGCCAGGCATGGTGGCATGTGCCTGTACACCTACTTAGGAGGCTGAGGAAGGAGGATCACTTGAGCCCAGGAAACAACAACAAAACAGAAATCTATCCTCTCACAGTTCTGAGTCCTAGAAGTCTAAGATCAAGGTGTTGATGGTGCTGAATTCCTTTCAGAGATGCTTAGGCATTCCTCTTCTAGCTTCTAGTAGTTCTTGGCATTCCATGGCTTGTGATCTCTCTGCATCCTCTTTACATTGCTTTCCCCTCTGTGTCTGTCTTGCCTCTTCTCTCTTCCAAGGTAGTTATGATGGCATTTAAGGCCCACCTGGATAATCTAGGATATTCTTTCATCTCAAGATCTTTAATTAATTTCATCTTCAAAGATCTTTTTTTCCAAACGAGGTGATATTTGCAGGCTGTGCATATTAGGATGTGAACATATGTTTTGGGTAGGAGAGCATCATTCAGCCCACTACTTAGCTAAAGCAGACAGACAGAATAGACAGTACTCAGTGCAGTATGCAGGGCAGCTGGAAGTCACACACATTACTGTTGGGAATGCAAAGTGGGAATACAGCCACTTCGTAGAAATATTTGTCAGTTCTTAGAAAGTTAAACATTTTTAATGTCACCCAGCATTCCTATCCTTGAGTATTTACCCAACTCTCATTCCACCTATAATTGTTTTCCTGTAAGAAGTAGGTTATAGTGAGCATAGATGAGCTTTGTGTAGAATAATTTAAACCTTTTAAATAGGAAATAATGTTGATTATCTAAGAAAAACTGTATGGAACAAGTATAGGCCTGTTCATTAATAACAAACCAAACTGGCAGGCAGTGTGGGGTGCCCTATAATCCAGAGACTGGATTCCTTTTGCTCTAAATTTCCTGGTCAGTTAGAGGAACTTACAACGTTTAGAATGGGAAGAAATAACATGTAATTTCTTACCTGATACTGTAGCTCTTTGGGTTGCAGGTTATAGAGGCTGAGGTTTTATTAACCCTCTTCTGCCTCATTATGCTTTCTTCCTAGCCTTTCTTCCCACAGCCAGAAATGTTGATATAGCCATTATTATATAATCACTAAGTAAAGACATACATGGTTGGTAACCTTGAATGATTTGTTCTGAAATTATAATAACTAAAATTACCTTGCTTTGTTTCAAGATTCGAAGGCCATATAGAAATCTGCCCACCAGGCATGAGCCATTCAGCTTGTTCAGTAAACAAGAGTGTTCTAGAAGCCATCAGAGGAAGACTTGGATCTTTTCATGAACTCCTGCTGGAGCCACCCAAGGTAGGGGAGCTATCTTAAGCATGGCTGCCCAGCCAGTAATTGGGTTGACACAGTCATTCGAATGTATATGGGCCTTAGGAGTGGCAGAACTGGCTGCGGTCTGCATGTACCAAATGTGTGAGAAGGTAACACCGTCAGTGATTTTTACTGCTTTTGAGTGGAGAATGGAGAATTAAACAAAATATTCATCTGCTTAGGAAGTTTACCTTTTCATTCTTCTGTGAATTCTTGGGTACTTACATGCCAATAAAGAAAAAAGAATTTTCTTCTTGTAGCATAACATATTATTTTTGAATGTTTCAGGAAAAGCTAATCTTTCAGAAACTGATCTTTGAAATTGTGTTTTCTTATTCAGAATTGGAGCAGTATATGTCTGATGTACAGTTGACCTTATTTAAGAAAGAGTAGGTTGAAGTTAGTGTACAATTTGGAGAGAATATGACTTGGAGGTTTTTCAGTACAGAGCCTCCCATGTGCTAATTTTAAAATGACTGTTTCCTCAGTGAAGACCCATAAGAGTTTTGTCAGCAGTCTATAAACGGTGTTCTTTCGCCCCTTGGATTGGTACAGATTTAGATAAGGGGAAGAATCACTTGCGTTTGGAGTCTAGGGTGGAAGATTCAGTTCCGTGCGATTTCTGTTCCCAGCAATAGTTCTTAAGTTTCCTTTTTTTTCTGCCCTATGTCATTGAATCTGGTGTCCCATATAGTGTCTATCTCTGTGGTTATCTACTGTGTGAGTTATTGAGAATTCAGAATACTAGTTTCTCACTTCTAAATTAGATGTTTTCTGTTTATTTAACTATTTGGAGTTGTGGGAGTACAGGATAACTTACATAACCAAGGGAGTCTAGTTGAGCTTCAGATCATCTTTTCAGATACCCGATGCCATTGGTTAGCAGGTCGTGGTTCCATCGCTGCGCTCAAGAGTTTGCGTTGTTCTGCTGGTTCCATTCCAGCCACATCTTCTTATCTGCATTCAGCCTGTGTTGAATGTGGACCATAGTGTTGGTGCTCGCCCTTAGGGAAGGTGCCTCTGTTGGTGTTTGACAGTGATCATCCTTCGTGCCAGTCCTGGGAAGAAAAACAGTAAGGAAAGAAAAAGGAAAGATTTAGAAGAGGATAGAACATCACAAATGGAAGACAGAGGTGGGAGAAGGATCTGACAGGGAAGAAGGTGTGTGAGGAAGGGCCCAACCTGTGTCTTAGGTGGCCTGCCCATCTTCTTTCTGGGTGGACCAACAGGTGGCATCTGGTTCTTGGCCCCGATTCAAAAGTATTAGGCAGGGTCTTGTTTGGGCTTCCCTGTTACTCCGAGGACTGAGTGAGTTCTCTTTGCACCTGGTTTTACTATGTGATGTGTCTGTAAGTAGATCCATGAAGTTTTTTACAAAGCCTGCCAATTAGAGCTGTTTTCCATAGAGAGCAGAACCGTGGGCCTTACAGCTCTGTCAGTCCTCGGGAGGGTGGGAGCCAGAGGGAGCGAGGCTGTTGATGTGGATGGGGAAGGGCAGAAAGGGCAGCCTGACCTAGGGTGTGACATGCCACCCTTGCTCTCAGACTTCTAAAGTTAGGAAATGTTCTGCTTCTGTCTTTTGTGATTTCGGACTATAGAAACTCCTGTTGATGGACAAGAACAGGTTTAGAATGATCACATTTCAGGTTTGTGATCCAGAGGCAACGTCTGAATTTGCATTTTTATCACAGATTTGGCTCAGACTGAGGATTGTATTCCAAAACCACTTGTAGCAACTACTACCACTACCACCACCACCTCTACCACTACTACTACTTTTTTCTTCTTCCTCTTTTTTCTTCTTCCTTTCTTCCTCTTCCTCTTCCTCCTTCCTCCTTCTCTTTCTTCCTCCTCCTCCTTCTTTCTTCCGTCTTCCTTTTTTTTTTTTTTTTTGAGACAGTGTCTCACTCTGTTCCTCAGGTTAGAGTGCAGTGGCACAGTCACAGCTCACTGCAGCCTCAACTTCCCCAGGCCCAGGTGATTCTCCCACCTCATCTTCCTGAGTAGCTGGTACTACAGGTGTGCATCACCATGGCTGGCTAATTTTTGTATTTTTTGTAGAGACAGGGTCTCACCATGTTGCTCAGGCTGGTCTCAAACTCCTGGGTTCAAGTGATCCACCTGCCTCGGCCTCCCAGAGTGCTGGGATTATAGGAATGAGCTACTGTGCCCGGCCATAACTTCTTTTAGTTTAGATTTCTGGTCAGATTTTGAAATATTGTGCTTTTTCCTAGGGTATTCTGCAGCCTTCTGCTTTCTTCTCATGACAGCTTGGAATGTTGAGGCAGGGAGATACTTGATTTCTTATAAAATTTATGGTCCAGAGAAATTACTTGCTTTTTTTTCCTTTTTCCTGCTGGTTATTTCATTGTATCTGAAAGATATCAAGAGCAACTTTAGATTTTATTTCAGGTGTAAAATTAAGGCCATGTTGTTTGCAGGATTTAAACTAGAGTCATGTCTTAGCAAATACACCATTTGCTTTGTTCATTTAACTGAATTTAATTGGAAAGCTTTTTCTTCTTCAGAAAAGTGTGATGAAGACCACATGGGGTGTGCTGGATCCTCCTGTGGGGAATACCCGGTTGAATGTCATTAGATTGATATCCAGCCTGCTGCAAACCAATACCAGCAGTATAAATGGGGACCTTATGGAGCTGAATAGCATTGGAGTCATATTGGTGAGATTTTCCCTGCTCACAGACATTTTAATTTGCCATTGATACTTCATGGAAATTTAACCAAGTTACAACCTTACAGATTTACAATATGTCAGTGACTTTTCTTGGTCTGAGCATAAATGGTGTTTTATGTAGTTTTTGCCTTGAGTTTATCATAAATTTTGAATGCTTATAATTGTTCACTAGGCATCTACTGTTGCTTTGTATAAAGAATTGTAACACAGGATTTTGAAGATGATTAAGAGACATTGGCCTTTCCCTTGTGCTCCGTCTCGTGGACGATGACTGCTGGGTGCAGCATTGTTTTCTGTTCGTATTTAGTGAGGGGACAAACCTTTATCTTCTTGCCACTGGGAGGTACCTGTATAATGTACCTGATGCCATATGGTCTTAATTGATTTGAGTCTGGATTGACTCTTCCTTGAGACAGTTATTAGCGTGCTTATTGATGGAAGGAGAAGGGAAAGCCCAGGGGTGATTTAGGTCTCCCTGACCCCTGAATTCCCCAGTTTCAGAGTTTGTGCTTAGAATCCACAGGCCCAGCTCTGGAGCCCATGCTTCTCTCTGTGCTGCCACCCACAGCACAGAAAGCATGAGGGTTAACCCTTTAGCAGGTTTCACAAGACATCTGGTCACATCATATATTTGGGGGAGATTTGGGGGTGTTTCAAAGGAGATGTTTGTTCACTTTATGACGGGCATTGTAATGTTCATCTTCTGTACACTATTCACGTGATCCTGGGTGATCTCCAGGACAGCCAGGTGAACATTACAGTGAGAGGGAGGATATGTTTTTCAGATCATGCCCAGAGAGAGGATACGTTCCATCGGCTAGTGAGTGGTGAAGCCAAGATTTGAATTCACCCAATTTCAAACTCATATGTGCTTTATCAGCCACATCATTATGATTCCTAGCATCAGTGAGATATTTTTGTTAGATTTCAGCTTTGGGTTAAATCAGTATAGAGCATAGAAAACAGGAGCAATTTGGAAAAAGAGATGAAGATTTAAAGAATCACCATTTTTTTGATAGCTAGCATGGTCATTGCCCTCTGGGGATGTAGTTTTTGTCTTACCTTCTAGTGTATAAAACTCTGGGAATATAACTGCGAAGTCATTAATCACTAGTCTTTAATTTTACTAATAAAAGTGTACAGTTATTGTTAATTTATTCTGTTAATCTTAAGGACTCCTTTTGATGAGACTTAATTTGATGAGACTACTGGAGGAGTCATTCATTACTTTTTCATTCTGAGATTAGATTACCAGATCCAACCATTTCCTAAATACATACTTGATGCATTTTGTGCTTTTAGAAATTCTTTACCTTTTGAATTGCTATTACCTTTTCAAGTAATTTGAAAACCCTTGTACTTCCAGGAAATTCACGTTGCTGCCTCTCGTACCATTTGTTTTTGCTGATAGTTCTAGTTTTTGTATGCCAGAGTTGAGTCATGAGCACCTCAAGATTGTGGACCATATTTTTGTGTACCTCAGTCTGCCATATTGCATCTCGTACAATACCGTGCACAAAGCAGTAAATATTTGTTGCATCAAAATGAAATTCTTATAAATTTTCTTGAAAATTATAGAAAATTTACCACACTTAGTATTTGTGTTAGTTGCTTTGAAAACAAAAATGATACTCCCTTTCTCTTGGAGAAACGTTCTCTTGTCTTTGTATGTTTGTCGTTGGTTTTTTACTAGATTCCATGCCAGTTTTGGCATGTCACATAAGCAGATAGCATGCCATTTAGGCTCTAAAGCAGTATTTCACATCCCCATGTAGTCCCCGTTATTTATGAGGGATACCTTCCAAGACCCCGTTTGGATGCCCAAAACCACAGATACCTAACCCTATATATATATACTATGTGTTTTTCCTATACATACCTGTGACAAAGTTTAATTTATAAATTAAGCACAGGAAGAGATTAATAATAACTAATAATAAAGTAGAGCAATTATAATACTATACTGTAATGAATGTTATGTGAGTGTCATCTCTTGCTTTAGCCTGTCTTACTGTGTTATACTCACCTATTTTCAGATCATGGTTGACTATGGGTAACTGAAACCACAGAAAATGAAACTCTGGTTATGCAAGTACTAATGATGTGAACTCGTGTTCCTTTTAATTGGTCCTTTTGGACTGAGAGCACATCATTTTTACTTTATTAAATCACTCTTCTATAAATGTATTAAAGTATTGGCTTAAACATTGAGGTAACCAAATAAAACATGGTTTTTCTTTCTTGTAGAACATGTTCTTCAAATATACATGGAATAACTTTTTGCATACACAAGTGGAAATTTGTATTGCACTGATTCTTGCAAGTCCATTTGAAAACACAGAAAATGCCACAATTACTGATCAAGACTCCACTGGTGATAATTTGTTATTAAAACATGTAAGCTTATTTGGTCTCATTTTTCTCCCACTCTCTCCTGGTTAGAACAGTTTTCCACTTGACTGTGGTATGAATTGAGGTTTAAGGGCTTGAGGTTAGATTTCAGAGTCTAAATATTTAACTATCATGTTTGTTTCATGTTTAACCAATCGTTATATAAATCAAGTACTGGACAAATAACTATTAAATGAACTGTCTTGTGAGAAAAAAGCTAAGTGGCCTCTTTATTTGATAAAATTAATAGGTTTGAAGATATACAAATATTTTGATGATTTGAAGAATCATAGATATTTAAATACTATAGAAAACATTCGCACTATTATTTGGCAGACCAGAGTATACTTTCTTTGCTGAATACGTTGACTGAAAGTCAGGAGAATTGAGTTCTTTGTGATGTTGAGAGTCTCTTCCTGGGGTCTCTTTTTCTCTTCTGTCAAATATGAGATAATTTTACTAAGTCAGTCTTCAGATTTTTTCTTGCTTGTTAGTTCTATGGTACTTTAAAAATTTCTAGCCCACGCTTAGTTTACTTGCAAACCTAAAATGTAGAAAAGGCTAGCTTGGAACAGTGAAGTTGATGGGAAAGACAAATGACACCTGAGAAGAATTAGCACTGCACATTCCATTATTGCAGCCCGCAGCAGTTGTCTCTGACTTGCAGAATTTGGGCAAAATCCACCTGTGTTTAATATTAATGCAGTCATGTTCATCTGGAAGTAAGACTTGCTCACATTTTAAAATTACTAGTATTACTTTGGATTCTAAGTTAAATTTTTGCCAAGGCATAGTTTTCTTTATTCCGTTTTAATTTAGTTCAGGTTTTATATTTCTGGTCTGAATTTTCACAGCTAATAAAACCTGGTTTTGCTTCAGGTTAACTGCACTACCTGTAATACTGAGTTTCCCGTAGATGTTCTGTGGAGGGTGTGGATCCTGATTTGAATCCCTGTGGTGTTCTGAGGGTCTGCAGTAGATTATCACATTGCATTTGGTTTAGCAACATTTAGCTTGCTAGATTATGCGTACTACTATTCTCTTTAACCTAGAGTTCTGAGGGCTAATATCCAGAACCTATAAAGAACTCAATCAAATTTACAAGAAAAAAAACAAACAACCCCATCCAAAAGTGGGCAAAGGATATGAAGAGACACTTCTCAAAAGAAGACATTCATACAGCCAACAGACACATGAAAAAATGCTCATCATCACTCACCATCAGAGAAATGCAAATCAAAACCACAATGAGATACCATCTCACACCAGTTAGAATGGCAATCATTAAAAAATCAGGAAAGAACAGGTGCTGGAGAGGATGTGGAGAAATAGAAGATGTGGAGAAACACTTCTACACTGTTGGTGGGACTGTAAACTAGTTCAACCATTGTGGAAAACAGTGTGGTGATTCCTCAATGATCTAGAACTAGAAATACCATTTGACCCAGCCATCCCATTACTGGGGATATATCCAAAGGATTATAAGTCATGCTGCTATAAAGACACATGCACATGTATGTTTATTGTGGCACTATTCACAATAGCAAAGACTTGGAATCAACCCAAATGTCCATCAGTGACAGACTGGATTAAGAAAATGTGGCACATACACACCATGGAATACTATGCAGCCATAAAAAAGGATGAGTTTGTGTCCTTTGTAGGGACATGGATGCAGCTGGAAACCATCATTCTCAGCAAACTACTGCAAGAACAGAAAATCAAATACCACATGTTCTCACTCATAGGTGGGAATTGAACAATGAGATCACTTGGACACAGGAAGGGGAACATCACACACCGTGTCCTATTGTGGGGGGGGAGGGATAGCATTAGGAGGAGATATACCTAATGTAAATGAGTTAATGGGTGCAGCACACCAACATGGCACATGTATGCATATGTAACAAACCTGCACGTTGTGCACTTGTACCCTAGAACTTAAAGTATAATTAAAAAAAAAAAAGTTTCAATGCTTTGAAGTGTTAACTGGAATATTCTTTTTTATTCAGCTTTTCCAAAAATGTCAATTAATAGAACGAATACTTGAAGCCTGGGAAATGAATGAGAAGAAACAGTAAGTAAATTGTTTTTTGAAAGGAATTCAGTTTGGTAATATGAAGAAAATAATACTTCCTTGCCCTAGTCAGAAAAAAAATGGAAATAATTACATGATACTGGCCATTTTACAATTTAAACTTTTCCCCAGCTTATTTCATTGTAACAGTTATTTTTATAATATTAATAACTTCTTGTTAGGTCCTCTCGTTTTGGGGGCAAAACCAGTGAGTTTGGAGTGTTCCCCACCTCTGTGCTGCCTTTGAAACTTCCTGGTCCTTTTTGAATGGCTATTGTTCTAAGAGTTAGAAGGTTTAAGTGAAGTCCTTGATGATTCAACTTAGTGTATTTGTCCTGGTCACCTTATACTTAGAACAGATCGTACTACATACGTATTTTCATTGTAGAGAAGAGTTGCTTAGTACAGGGACCTAGAGGAAAAAATTGCTGAGTATTTTCTTTTTAGAAAATGTTTGTTAGCTGATTGGCAAGATTATATGAAGTGTTAGTTGATACATGTAAGTAGCTTTGTTACACAAAACTTTTTCTTACAGGTGTTGTCTGTAACAGCGTTCCTCTTTAGTGCTCTGGGAGCCTGTATGTCCTCCCGTAGATTCTGAAGCATGGCGGCATAAGGGCCTGTTTGGGAAACACTCTCAAGGCATGCTTCTGTGTTTGTTTTTAAGACAGGTTTATTGAGATATGATTCTTACATGGTAAAGCTCATTGTGGGTGTGCATTCCTAGGAATTCTGACTGATGCCTGAAGTCACCACCACCACCACCACCACAATCAAGACATTTCTGTCACCCCCAAAATTTCTCTCATGGTCCTTTGTAGTTGATCATTTCCTAGCATTCTTGTTATGTGTCTCTCTGTCTCCAGGAAAGCTAGATGACTCTTGGGAGTCAGCCTTACTTTTTGAGGTGTGATTTTTTTTTTAATTGTTTAATAAGCACTGCTGGGGTTTTGATTTGGCTTCGTGTGGGAAATTGGTATTTTGTTTGTTTGTGACAAGGGGCTAGTACTGGTAGACCTTAGTTACATTCTTCCAAATGGAGCTCTTTGAAGGTGCTGTTTGTGGCCTAGTCGACATCTCTGGTTATATGTCTGACTCTGTCTTGGCTTCTGTGTGCCCTTCCCAACCTCCAGTTTTCTTGCTGGCTCCTCATCTGGCCAGGGCTGAAATATCCTTTGTGCCCTGCTCTCCTGGTGAGCCCCGTTTTCTGGAGGCCTGGTGAATACCATTCCCTCCATCTGGAGGGATCCTGAAAGAACTTTCCTTGTCTCCTTGCACAGCAGCCTGAAGCAATTTGAAGCCGTTCACCACCTTGGAGGTGGGCCTTTGTTTTTTTTTCACTTGTGTACTTGAGGGAGTGCAGGAGAGTGACTAAGTTGCCTCTAGGTAACACCTGGCTCTCTGGATCTTACTGAAGAACTAAAAGAGATTCTGAGCAACTCAGTGCAGATTGACCCTGGCCAGGCACGGTGGTAGACGCCTGTAATCCCACTGCTTTGGGAGGCTAAGATGGGAGGATTCGTTGAAGCCAGGAGTTAGAGACCGGTCTGGACAACATAGGGAGATCCTGGCTCTACAAAAAATTAGCCGGTGTGGTGGTACTTGCCTGTAGTCCCAGCTACTCAAGAGGCTGAAGTGAGAGAATTGCTTGAGCCCAGGAGTTTGAAGCTGCCATGAGCTGTGATTGCACCACTGCACTGCAACCTGGATGACAAGCAAGGTCTTGTCTCTAAATAAATAATCAACCCTGTACTTTCTTACCCTTAGGCACCCCTAAGCCCTCTAAGATTCTCTGGCAGATACTTTATTTTCCAAGCAAGCCTTCAAGCATAGGATGGTTTTTTTTTTCTTATTGCTCCTGAAAGGCTTTTCTCTCTCTAAGCAAAAATCTCTGCAGTGTTTGTTCCCTGCTATCTGCAGCCCAAAATCTTTTATTTCATAGCGCTTAAAGTCTTGGCACTTTGTAAATATGCAGATAACTCAGATTGATATGAATTTATTTATTTTATATATATGTGTGTGTGTGTATATATATATATATAGAGAGAGAGAGAGAGAGAGACACGGAGTCTCGCTTTGTCACCCAGGCTGGAGTGCAGTAGCACAATACTGGCTCACTGCAACCTCTGCCTCCTGGGTTCTTGCAATTCTCCTGCCTCAGCCTCCTGAGTAGCTGGGATATCAGGTGTGCACCACCACGCCTGGCTAATTTTTGTATTTTTAGTAGAGATGGGATTTCGCCATGTTGCCCAGGATGGTCTTGAACTCCTGACCTCAAGTGATCCACCCACCTCGGCCTCCCAAAGTGTTGGGATTACAGGCGTGAACCACTGTGCCTGGCCTGATGCGAATTTATTTAATTGTAAAGATTGATCGTGGTTGGGAAGATGAGACCCTAAATTGGAAAAGGACAAGGACTAAGTTTATTTGCACATGTTCAAAATGGTGTATGGTCAAGTACCAGTTGACTGTCTCCTATCTTGGCTAAGTCCTCAAATCAGCTAATATCTTGAGACATGTCCTTGGTAGATAATTATTTCTATTCATTGACATAATAAAAATTTGCTATCTTTTAAGAAAATGAACTAGCAGAAATCTCACTTCAGTTCCTTATAATCTGATTAAGGTTTGAAAACGTTTCATAAAAAAGATATTTTTTAACAGTAACATTAGGTATCAGTGAATGTTTATTTGATCTTTTAAAAGATAATGTGTTATTGACAGTGAGTGATGATTTTTGAGATTTGAATAAATTGTGGCCTCTTGACTGAGGCTGCCATATAATCTTTGACAATTTCAGACCCCTCCCCGACCATGCTGCATGGTCATATTCTGGCACCTTCCATTCCTTTTTCTTTTCTTTTCTGTCCATTGTCATCTTCTTCAGTGCCTTCAGTGTTTAAAATGATTGCTTAAAAGTCTGCAGCACTTACTGAGTGTTTCATCACTTCATCCTATCAGGAATCTGAGTATTTATCCTTTACCTCTTATCAGGGCTGAGGGAGGAAGAAGGCATGGTTACATGGGACACCTGACGAGGATAGCTAACTGTATCGTGCATAGCACTGATAAGGGCCCCAACAGTGCATTAGTGCAGCAGCTTATCAAAGGTAAGTTATTGGTGAAATTTGAATTACGTTTTTGTTGGGTTGCAGAAAGGATTTAAGGATCAAGTAGAAATGCATGTAGCATTTTTTATAGTGATTTGTGGAACTTCTTTATATTTGGCAAATTATCTATTTGAATGAGGTTCTTGAGAATGTATTTGAACAGTGTCAGTTTTTGGCTCTATTGCTGTTCACATAGTTACAGACCATTCCTTAAGCATTCGCAGGCTTGGCTGGATTCAGCATACAAGAGTCACCTATTGTCATTCTTAAGAGCGTTGCTCGGTGAATCATTCTTTTGAATATTGTGAGTGTGAAGTACTCATATGCTAGCAGTTGAGCCACTTCAGCTATAATTTTGCCTTTTATTTTCTGAAGGCCTCTATATAGCCTCTGAATTAAGTTTCTTTAACTGGAATATTAGGGCATTTATCAGCATTTCTTGCTATCACTGAAATGAGCGGTATTGGCTTCTAAAGGACTCTTTCTGTATAGCATTTCAGTTTAATCAGCCCCAGCTTATTTGGAAGAGATTGTATGGATGCTTTTTACACTGGCCCCAAGCCATGAGTCTTCTTCTAAAATGAGAGCATGAGGAGCTCTGTGTACTCTGGGTGTTTGTACCCAACAGGATTACTAATCCTGAGACCTATTCTGAATGTGAACAGTCTTTAACATCCATGGTACAGAAGAGTTAAAATCATTTCCCAGTCCTTCCGTTTTTTTCTTAAAATGTTTGTTTGTTCAAGAGGCTATTCCCTGTTGAATGTGCACTAAAAGCACAGTTGTCACCCAGGGATGGAAAAAGTGCTGTGTGCCCACTTGTAATTTTACTTCTTGAGAGAGGTATAAGAGGTATAAAACTCTTCCTTGGGCCATTTCACTACACAGTTTATCTTTATGTCCTAAGAAGAAATGGCCATGTGATATCATTAAGTTTTTAGATCAGTCTTTCCTTTATGGAAGCTGCTTGCCAGGTGGTACGTGTGTACACTTGTGTGAGTGTGCACATATGCATGGCTGTTTTAAATCAGAATTATCAGATGACAGCTTTAGTTAGGCGTCTAAAATTACATCACGGTTTTACTTTCTCAGGAAAGCAGTTGTTTATCCTTTTCTTTAACATTTCTCTAGAAGGTGGAATTTCACTATTTACATGTGTATCCATGTTGGCCCATGACACAAAATATTTAGGAAACATGATCTTAGAGCAATTTGAGGAGCCATACTAGGTTCTGTGGAACATTCATTGGCCAGGTGCCAATGAGAGCATTTCAATAAAGTGCACAGGAGCTGTCATTTGCAGTATTTTCTAAACTTCACCGTGGAAAAAGATCCCCTCACCCCTACACCTTCTCAAACACCTACCACCTTTCTCAGAAAAGCTTGTTAGAAACACACTTTCCAGGTAAAGTTTCTACCAGAACATTGTTAGAAACTTGTTAAGTTCACAGAGCTACCTTAGGGCTCTTGGCCTAATCAAGCCTATACCATTGGGTACGGGGATTCTGGTTCCTGAAAGTCTGTGGGATTTGGGCCTATGGAAGGTGTAATAATTCCATTTCTCTAAGAGCACTGGGCTGGCTGTCACCCAGTTTCTCAGCTGATAGGGCCTGCTCACCATTGATGAACCAGGTGAGTAGGCCCACTTTTATATTACCTGTTTACTTTATTTGTCTGTGTGGAGGTCATTGTGGTGCTAATACTGTTTTGGTTTTCTCTCTCTGAAGATCTTCCCGACGAAGTCAGGGAACGATGGGAGACATTCTGCACAAGCTCCTTAGGAGAAACTAACAAGAGGAACACGGTAGATCTAGTAGGTTTTACAAGGTTACATTTTTATTTTTTCAGTGCTCTTAGCCTTTGCCCATTTATTCAGAAAGATGTAAAAGATCTTCCATTTGCCTTAGTAACTGCGAGCCAAAGATAAGTTCTTATCTCTTTACCAGGAAGAGAGGTCAGTAGTCACAATATTCTTGCCCATTTGTCTAGTCTACTCCTAATTACCTGCCTGGGATGACAGAAGGATATTGAGAAGCCACTGATTTCTGCTCCACATCCTACTTGTGTCCATTTCCCTCCATGCCCTGCTGCCTAAGCACCTCAATAGAACAACCCTCTTGCCTTCCTTTCATTCTGCTGGGTTTGTGGCCATATGCCGCTGATAACCCTAGGTGCTTAGGAACCGAAAGATTTCATTTGGATATTTTTCTGATATTATTGAGTTGAGTATACCCTTGTTTTAGATCATTCCCAATGGGGGAGTATTTTGTAGATGACTTTGAAACCCCAGCTTTAAAATTTTTTACCAGAATCGGTACTCTGAGCTAGGGAATAATGGCATTGATAATTTTTTAAAAAATATATTGGACTTTGGAATGTATTTTTTGGTTTTTTAACAGATTAAGTTTTAAGGTAAGTATTGCTTTGTTTCTGCTTTTAAAGATGGGGAAAGCATTTCCTTTTACAAGTACATGCCAGCTGATAGTCGAGGAGGGGTGGCCTTGGCTTAGACAGAAGCAGCACGTGACTCGACATTGAAGTGTTTGTGTTTGGCATTTAATTCTATATTTCAAATTTAGCAGTGGCAGTCTTGAATTCCTAGTACGCAGTTACACCTTGACTGTTAGGAATTCAATGATCTGGCAGCCTGAAACAAGAGGCAAGCAGGTTCTGAAAGCCAGAGAGCAGCCACTTGGTCCTCCTGTGTCACTCCCTGGAGGGCTGTGCCTCCTACTTTGTGGATTACCTAAAAATATGGCCGTCTTTTTCCAGACTCTCGACAGAGCCACACTTTTGAAGCTGGGTATAATGATAGAATTAGGAAGTATTAAGAGTTGGAAGAATTATGAAGTTGAGATAACTATTACAAGGCCATTTAATTAAAATAGACATAAGGCCCAGTAGCCTGAGTGTCTCTGTGTGGTACAGCCCAGCAGAGAAAATGACATTAGTACTGACAGCCCTGGGTCATCAAGGAAGGGTTGAGTCATTTTTAATGAATGTTTTACCCATTGTAGATAGATGCTTGGAATATTCGCTTAACTTGAGTGTTCTGGATAATCAGGGGGTTTTTTTGTAGAGTGAAATTGTCCTCTCCCATGTTGTTAAACCGCTTAATTTTAGAGGTTCCCATGTTGATTCCTTTGCAGTCAATATAGTCTTTTTTAAGGGGATTTTTGTCTTGTTTCTTACTTATAAAGGAATATTTAGTAATATTCTGATTTTGTTTGGGAAACTTTTTAAAAAATTATCCTTTGATTGGCTTAAAAGGTAGAAGTCAAAAATGTCCAATTAAGCTTGTTACCAGACTTTTAAATAAACGTTTTTATCTTAGGTAGCTCAAGCGTATTTCTCTTGTGAGCAGTTCTGTAATAAAGAAGGACTTCATTACAATTCAGATAATGCTCACTTACTGTACAGTATGCTGTCAGCAGATCTGCTCTGGGATTGTGTGTGAATGTTATTACATATATCCCCATGGAGGGTGTGGTCATCCAGCAACAAATAAAACTTTCAGCCCCTGGTAGACTGTGTTGGAAAAAATTGTTTTGGGCTCCATCCATCTGTCACTCAGGTTGTGTCTCAGTTCTTCTTTGCTTGCTCTACTTCTCTGCCATCATACTCGGACTACATAATCTAAAGTCAAACAGAATGATAAGTTGGCTTATATAGCAAAAGTGGTTAGATTTATAGAGCCCTTTAACATTGCCTATATCCCCTGATGAGTTAGCCCCACTCCGTAATTTTGCTGTCTGTTGAGACTTCAGGTGTATCTCAAGACTTCTTCAATTCTTTGTTCCCGAGCCCTTTCTTAAATACCAGTTGCATTTAGTCTGAAGTCCTTCTAATAGGGAGTTTTGCTTTGTAGTATTGTGAGGGCTACAGCGATTCCAAGTGTTTAATATGCTTATAGAGTAGGTCTAGGCACCAAGGAGATTTTAACCATATCCTCCAGGCCGTTCATTTTCCTGTCCAGAATGTTTTCGAGCTGTATCTCAGTGGGGTTGGGTACCATGTTTCAGGAAAAATATGCAATTGTAAATATCATTATGAACACAACTTGGTAAATACAGTGGGCCTTACCCTTGCAAAAGTGACATAGAAAAAGAGTGCCCATGTTTGAAATGTGGTAGTTACACTTGCCTTCTTAACACACTCATCACTGGAATTGGTAGTTAAGTAATAGCTTACTTATTCCCTGCTCCCTTTCCCAAATAGATAAGATTAGATACAGTGCCTTGACTTAGTTGATTTTGGAATAGCTTGGCTACCTCTCTGGAAGTCATTTCAGGTATATTCATAGAAGTGGAATCAGCCAAGTTCAGCACCACATGCTTAAGTTAGTACATTGTTAACCTGACCTGTTATTTTTCTGTTTACAGCAAGGATACATTCATTTATACACCAAACACCTGTCCTGTGGGCTGTGTGCCTGAGGACTTGCTCACTTCTTTTGGATAAGCTGTGCCCAGCTCCAGGCTCCTTTCACTTCTATAACATTTTAGTTAAATTCTCTCTGAGATATTTGAAGTGTTTTAATCATTTGGCTCCATCATACCCAAATATGTGCACAGCAGATTCATATACTCCCTATGTTTTTATGTTTGGAGTTCGTGATGAGCAAAAGTTGGTGTTTTAATTATATCCAAAGACCTCTATGTTTTGACCAAGTCCCCAAACTAAAAATTGGCAAGGATTTAGGTAGAGTGAATTTAGAGAACATAGGACATGTTTTTGTACTGACTTTGAAAAATTTGACTTTGTTTCATTTTTTGCCCACTTCTCCAAGGGGGAGAATGTATTTAAAAGTGTTGATGCTTCTTTCCCATCATTGACAAGATAGTTTATAGAAGAGGAGATGTAGAATGATCTGAATGTGTGCCTGTATTAATCACCAGGAGTTTCTGCAGGTCGGGGTGAAAGCTGAGAGTGGGTGTTTCTAACTAACCCTAGGTTTTGTTGGTGCTGGGGGTCCTCAGTGGGACCATACTTTGAGGATCAAGGAGTAAGTCTCTACCTTTCACTCATCACTAATATGGGCCTCAGAGTTTAACACTCATTTCACACTTCTGATTTCCCTTGGTAACCTAATCAGCCAAAGTAAACACCAATTTGCTTTTTCCTGTAACAACAGTTAACAAAACAAAAATTTTATTATGAAAGAAGATAATATCTCAGAAACTGTTTGTACCAAAACAAGAGTGTACTTTACTTACAGTGTATCTAGCTTGGCAAGAGTGTTATATACTTGTTGCTTTTTGCTGTATTTGTTTATATTCAGTGATTATTAGTATTCATTAATTCAGTAAATATTTGAGTGCCTACAATGTGCCAGACACTGAAGGTATAGTACTAGACAAGATTGGCAAAAATTTCTGCTTCAATGGAGATGGATAAACAAATGAGTAAGGTCTCAATATGTGTCATACACAGTCATGGACTGCATAATGTTTCGATCAGCAGTAGACCACATATATGACAGTGGTCTCGTAAGATTAGAGTACTCGATTTTACTGCACATTTTTTATGGTGTAGATAAGACACATACCACCGTGCTCCCGTTGCCTCAGTATTCAGTGCAGTACTGTGCTGTGCAGGTGTGTAGCCTAGGAGCAGTTGGCTCTACTGAATAGCCTAGGTCTGCAGTAGGCTCACCACGTGAACTCTATGATGTTTGCATGATGACAGAATTGCCCTTGTCAGAATGTATCCTTGTCGTGAAACAATGCATGACTCTGCATGTTTCAGATGATAAGTGCTAAGGAGCCAACACATGGAAGGGAGTTAGGGAGTCTTTGGGGCAGGTGTACAATTTAAAATCTGGTGTCAAGAAAAATCTCACTGGGAAGGTGCATTTGTGGAGTGGGGAGGGAAGGGCGAAATGCAGAGGACCAGAATGTGGGTTGTTCCCAGTGTGTGCAGGGACTGGCATGTTGTCCTGTGTGGATGTAGCAGTAAGCAAAGGAGAGAACAAAAAGACTGGAGGCCAGAGGTGCTGAACAGCCAAATTTTCTACAGCTTTTTAGTCTATGGTGAGCAGCTTATTTTTTGATCTAATGAGAATTTGTTAGGTTTTGAACTAAACAGTGCCATACCTTGATGTATGTTTTTAAAAGATGGCTATGGCTGTTGGGTTGAGAACAGACTGCTCAGTGGGGCAAGAGCTAGGAGGAGGGAGACTGGGGAACTGCCAGCTGTGACATTAGTGTAGGCGAGGAGAGTGCTGACTTGCACTGGGAAGCTGATAACAAACTTGATGAGGGGCAATGGGTCTGGAGAGGGATTTTAGGCTCCATTTTGAAGCTAGAGGGGACATGGTGGGTGGGCTGGAGGAAACAAGATGACCAAGGTTTTTAGCTGAAGAAGAGTGAAGGTGGCAATTACTGAGCTGGAGATGCCTCAAAAGGAGCGTGTTTGGAAGTGTAGATCAGGAACTCAGTTTTGTGTACGTCTGAGTAATGAACTTGATGGGATTCCGATTAGCATGTTTCCCCCATGGGTAAATAATCTTTTTAGCTCATTTTGTTAATAATGATTTTTCAGACACAGATGGTATAGGTAGAATCAGGCTCACATCTTCCATTAATGCAATTGCGAAGATGTGTGTGCATTGTGTTGTTATTAGTAAGTTGCTAAAACTAGTTTCATTTTGGAGAAAAAGCATTTTTAAATATCTTCTAGTATTGCTTTGAGGATCCAGTTTAAGTAGAACATGTGAAGGGGAGGTCACAATGTCTGGCACATAGTAGTTCAATAAAAGTTAGTTTCTTTCTCATCTTTAATTAAAGAGTGTTAAAATCTTATTTTGTAGGAAAAAGCAAAAGTATGAATGAGGATACATTGAATCCTATTTTAACTTAGACAGCAAGACCTGGCTAAGAGTCACCAACTCTGTTTTGTCCTATTTTGTTCAGTTCTTTGCGTGGCTTTCTATTTCTGTGCTCTACCATGGGGTTGCACCCCTAAAACACACTGGCCTAGCATGATGTGTGTGCTGGCTTGCCAGCCAAGTGGCCCAAAGCTCCTGAGTGCACTGCAGTACAACCACTTGACCTGCACTTGAACATAGTCCTGTGAGATGCCAGCTGCCATGACCAAGCAGTATTCCCACTCCTCTTCTGCATTCTGGCAAGGCTTTCCTGGAACATCTCCATGCCCACATCTTTACCCGGTAACTCACTAAAGCCATTCTTGACTCAAGCAGGTGCCCTTCATTGATCACAGAATCTACCTTTGATTTCATCAGGCCAGATTCACAAACGGAATGGGAGTGCTTTGTCTATACCTTCGAGAGAATGGAGAGTGAAATAACTGGAAACACTGGGTTATTACAGCTTAATTTCATCCAGGCTTGGTGTCGTTACCAAAGACGGTTGGGGAAAGAGAAGGGAGATTCATCTTACTCAGGCAGTGATTTGCTCAGAATTTTACAAGCCATACCCTGTACAGACCTATTTGAATTCTGCTGTGGGTTTATTGAACCAATGTTGGAACAACTTTGCAAAACAGACCAGGCCAGTTAGGTACAGCTTCATGAGTTGGCAGGTAGCAGCAGCCCGTGTCTTCCCTAAGATGACATTCCCTGCCCAAAACACTTCTGTGAAAAGTACAGGATAAACAACTCAGAGAATACAGTGTAAGATACCCGCAGAAATACAGTACTTCTTTCTAGAATTTTACACTGTCCATGTTTGTCCCTTGCCGTATAGCAATCACTATTATTAGTGCTGTACTTATTTATCTTGATTTCTAATTGTTAATGCTTCCCCCCCATATTGTGTGACATTTGTAATTAATAAAAATCACTTAACGATGAATTGGTGAGCAGTTCATGTTTGTGTTTTTACTTAATACTTACTTAAAAGGGGGCACATTTTTAGGGGTAGATGATTTGGGGTCTTTTGTGAGTGGGACACTATCGACTCAAGTCACATTTAGTACTATTGGACAGTGGTTTTCTTAATGTGGGCAGGAAGTCCAAGAATTTGAAATGGTTATATTTAAACCTGACCTTTTGAGTGGCGCACTGGTAATCCCTGGGGATTGCAGTTTGACCCTGCAGGCCCTGTACACAGAAAGGGTTTCTATGTTTCATCTGGGCCATTATTTCTGTCTTGTCTTTTGTAAACATTTAATTGGAGGTGATTATCAAAATCACTAAAATGGAGTAACTCACCTCTCTTCTTGTCTGTTTTCTGGCGATGTCAGTAGTGAGGAGTGGAATAACTAGAAGGGAGCGGCAGGGCAGCAGCCTGGCCCCAGGGAAGGAAGGGTGCCCTTGACACACTGGGCGGGTTTGGCAGTTTAACTGTGACTGACTTTGTTTTTTCTGTTACACATTGAGAGAAAAACTAAATGTGATTTTTCCATAAAAATGCTGATACAAATGTCCAAAACGTTTCTATGTTAAATAGTCTTTTACATTTTTATGCATATAGGTTACAACCTGCCATATTCATTCATCCAGTGATGATGAAATTGACTTTAAAGAAACGGGTTTCTCACAGGATTCTTCTTTGCAGCAAGTGAGTCACGCCTAAAGCTTTGCTTTTTGTTTTTATTTTAAATGCTTAGTTTAGTTGCCTTTTATGAATCAGCTTCAGAGTCAGATTATGTATTAGAATGTGATTTGGGGTTACTTATTAGTTAGGCCAAAGCATTTAAAATAGGAAGTGCTGGGTACATGAAAGATAGATTTATATTGATTATGTTTCAAGGGATTGTTCCACCTGATAACAGTGATGAGTCAAGTACATTTTCAGAAAATTTGAATGAACTGAATAGTTAAGGCATCTCACACATGCTTGTTACGCAGACCTTTACAGTAGTTGAGTTGTTGCTTAAAGATTTGTGTAGTAGAGATCTGCCGGTAAAAATAATAGAAATAAGACGTTTAAAATGTAAGTAAAAGTAAACTGTCACCATTACCCCTGATGTAAGTTCTATTATAGTTACATCTAAAGTAAATTTTTAGTTGAAGTAATTCATTGCAACTCCTCTCTGCCTGTCCCTGAATTTTTCATCTCCCTTTATCACCTACTTATAATCTTTGTGGGGGAAAGCCTCAATATAAATAATAAATGTACTCATTTATCATCCATTGTTAGTTCTTGGAGAAGTGACAAATGATTTTACTTCTCTACTAGGTGTGGGAGTTAAAAACAGAAGCCCTTTTGCAGGCTATCAGCTTTTCATATGGAGAAGTTGTCCTTAGCCAGGACCAGAATGCCTTGGCTTACATGTTGCTTTGGTGCAGCGATAGAATTGACGGGGACACCTTCCCACCCAGCACGGAATGTTGTTGCTTGGCTTCTTTTTTTTAGTCTCTAAGCTTCGTCTTAGATGAAGCTTCATGCCTATGCTGGCCCTGTCTTTTGACTTCCAAGTCTTACACCTGTCATACTCCAGTATTGGTTGAGCTAAAGCAATTGTTTGATTTTAATACTAAGGCAGTTTAGCATTCATCTTTCCCAGATAGGTCTGAAGTGTAGCATTTCAGCATTTGGCTGGCTTCTCTGTTGATTCTTGACACTTCCTGCCCTTTGACAGCGGATTTCCAGAGGTTAGGGTCAGGAAGTAGCCAGTCCATAGGGGGCACTGTTGAGCAACAGTGCCTTCTCAAAGAGTGCAGCTCTCATTGCTTCCTGCCTTGGCTTGCTATTAGGCTGCATGGGCCATGGCGGTGGCCTACCATGGCTCATTGTGAGCCCTCGTGCCTACAAGCATCCCTTTTCCCAGAGCGCTCTGGGATTGTCCCAGGAAGCACCTTGACAATGGGCTCTCCCTCCACTGAAGCACCTGTAGAGTACTGAAATAGTCCACCCAGTTGGCCGTGAACCTGAGTGCTATACATTGGTCCACCCCTAGAATGAAGCTTGATGATATCAAATGTATATTATCAAGGTAATTTTGTACCTGTTGACATACAGCTTTAAGAAAAAGAACACCTTACTAGTAATAATAATAAACTTGGAACTTTGGGCTGTCAATTTAGTCTAGATTTGGTTAAATTTAGGCATTTGGAAAGTGGATTCCTTTATTTCTCGTGATATCTGGTACCAGGGTCATACCTATTCTGGGGAGAGTTTCCTTACATTATTTTGTTTGTTTGACCGACAGCTCATGTGCATACGAAGCAATTTCATTCACAAAACTAACTTACAACAGCCCTTGCCAAGCTCTTAGTCTTGCGAAATTTACCCACTTCATATGAACCTTTCAGAGTGGAAGAATAATTACTCTTCTCTGATTGACAAGCTTCCAGTACATTTTTCTTTGCATGTTTAAACCAATCTGTATCATTTTGAAAATAAATGCGCTCCAAAGCACTTCTTAAAATTTTGAGAATGCAAAAAAGTCTTGGTTAGTTTATTAGAGTTTCGTCATAGTCTCCATTAAGATCGGAATATTAGTTTGTAGACTTGAACTTCAAGTTCTTGTTCACGTTTGAGGTTGGGCATCGTGTTGATAAAGTCTCCAAATGTAGAGAGCTCAGGGCAGATCATTTAACCAGGTAACCCAGCCATGTCACCAGTGGGGAGTGCCTCCAGGCGTTTGTGCCCTGCCCATTTGTTTCTCCCTTTAGCCTCGTCTGGTCTCCTCAAGTCTAGTGTTTGACTCCCCACCTCCCTGATTCTGCCTTATAGAAGTTTGGAGGGTGAGGCCCCCATGGAATGTCTGGAGAATTCAGACTGACTGCCGCATATGGGCTCTGAAGCACTGATCTCCTCATTTCCCTCTACCTCACATCACATACGGGCGTGCTGGTCGGCAGTCAGGCCTCATTTAGTTGACCAGTAGTTTCTGTTGCCTGGGTAGCATTACTGTTAAGAGATTTGCTTAATAAAGTGGTTGGCTCACTTCTCAGTGACTTGAACAGTTTCTGACTTTGGCCAGGATGACAGTACTAGGAAAGTGTGCTTTTTAAAAGTAATTATACAGCCATGTTGTGCTTTCCAGATACAAGTTTCTCAGAGTTCAAAGCACTTTTTATATACCTTTAAATATAATACAGTAACAGTCTTCACTTACGTATATTTGTAAGCTGTGGTAGCTTTATTAGTAAAAATGAGATTTGATATGTGAAGTTCTTTGCTAGAAGCTGTAATAGACTTAGAACTAATGAGGATTACATTTGATCATTTTTCTTTTTTCTGTGCATTATTGCATGGAAGTTACTAGTGTCTGTGTCAGTTGCTATGTATCTCTCCAGATGGATTAATAGATAAATACATATTTGTATATGTATTCTGTATGTACATGTATGTATGTATACATTTGTATTTAGTATTTGTTTTCTATTTTTGAATCATTTAAAATATAACAACATTTTGGGGAGTATTGCTTCCCCTTTACACCCAGGAGAATCACATTAGGATCACTGGAGGTATAAAAATTTTGAGAGAGTTAGCTGCGATGGCTTGCACCTGGAGTCTGGCTACTCTGGAGGCTGAGGTAGGAGGATTGCTAGGTGGTAGGAGTCTAGGAGTTTGAGTCCAGCCTGGGCAACGTAGCAGACCCTGTCTCTTAAAAAAAATTTTTTTTTTTGAGGGGAAAAATAAAACAATTGGGAGGGACCTTTTCCCTTGCATGACCAAATTTCTGATCTGTAGATAAACTCAGAGCATGGTTCATGCTGCTTATTCAACAGAATCACTTCATGGTTCTTTACCAGATCTTTGAAGTACTGAGCATCTGTTTTGCCTCATAAAAGATAAAGCTGCAATTCAGAGGACCTGATTTATTTTTGATGTAATTAATATTAATGCTGGCTGTCATATTGTCCATTCATAGGCCCAGAACTCAGCCCAGCAGCCCAGGACTTGTCCCTACCCTTCTGCTTTCAGCCAGACCCCCATGCTCAGCCTTGGTTTGCACTCCATGCCTTACCAAATGGCCATTCCACAGCCAGTCGCTCGCTGCCCCCTGCTCCCTGCCCCCCTGTGCTCATCTAATATCACCTCTGGGGGCAGGAAAGGGGACAGCACGGAAGTGGGAGTGAGCAGAGGGCCAGTGGGTGTGCCGTTGTCTTGCATGAGCAACAAGGGAGGTTTTGGGTTCTCTCTGTCTAGTCAAACTAGACATACAGAGCTTTTTTTCAGACCTAAGCAGTATAGCTACCTTCCAAAGCCTAATATAAGGTTTATTTTTAAAGTATCTACAATAATTATCCATGCCATAATTCCCTGCCACCAGAATAAGCAGTCAGGAATTAATGGTAGAGGCATTTCTGCAGTGTACATCTGCAAAGTGGAATCTGTAGGCTCTGCCCATCTGTGGAACCAAGGAGAAGGTGGTTTAATTCAGTTACAGCTGCCTCCTTCCCAGCAAGTGCCAGTGGGAGTGATGCCTTCAGTTGAGCCAACAGCCGCCTCTCTGCCCTCCACGGGCTCACCCGTAGAAAACGGCATCTCATCTGTATGCAGCTCTAGTCACCGTATTTATTGTTTGGGTTAGAATGAGGAGGTGGCACTAGTTCGTCTTCATATGTTCTTTACTCCTGATTACTACGTAAGAACATACTTGCTGATTTCACTTGCTTCTTTGGGCCTGCTTGTTTTAAATTAGAATATCAGCATTTTCCTGGGGTCCTTTATAACACCGCCCCCCCCCTCCATTTTTCAACTAAAAACCCAAGCAAGTCTGGTACTCTCTAGATTTGACGTAAGGAAACGGAACTGGCTCCTCTGTGGGTCTTCTAGTGTTAGAGACTTTTCAGAGTGATTTTGGATAAGTAGTCAAACATTTACCCTCTTCTTAAGGTAGGTAGGATAGAAATTATTTTCGTTTTATATTCTTCCCAGCCTCTAAGACTTAATTTTTTTAAAAAGAAATGAAATGTCCCTGAACACTTTGTTTCTAGGATTATGCTTGTGTTGATCAGTTGGTTTTCCTCTGGTTTGCTGTAGTAGACTGGGGTGGAGGAGGTGGCAAGGAGGGAGGGGGTGGTCACCACTTGTTGGATCTTAGGATAAAGTTGGTTGTGTCCAGAGGTGACTGATACACCTTATAATTTCAGACTGTTCCATGTAATGTGATCACTTCAAGCTAGGCTTAATCCAAACCTCTCTCTAAAGATAATTCACAGTAGAGGACAGAGTGGTCACATAATGTTTCTTACAGTGACATGTGCATTAGAATGATTTGTAGACCAAATTTCAAACGTTTCCTTTTTTGGCAAATTGTGTCTGAAATTATTTGATTTTTCTTTTAGAAAAACACACCAACTTTTAAAGCCCTATGGCTATGTAAATAAGATGATTTCTGGAACACAAATGGGCAAATAGTATGTAGAATATCATTAGAATCATTATATCACTGTCACTGGTCCTGGGGTTGCCAGGCCTTTTCTGATTATCAGATGCAACAAATGACGTCCAATTTTATTGACCAGTTCGGCTTCAACGATGAGAAGTTTGCAGATCAAGATGACATTGGCAAGTGAGTATATTTTTCTGTTTTCACTCTTGCTCTTGCACAACCTTGATCTTGGCAGATGTATATGTGATTCTGCAGGATTATTAGTCTTGAGCATTCATTCGTGAGTGGGAGGAACCTGCTGTCTCCACAGTGTTCCTCTAGTTCTAGCAGATTGACCCTGAGACTGGATAATTAGGACTTGAAATAACACTCCAGTGGCCTTGTGCGGTGGCTCACACCTGTAATCCCAGCACTTTGGGAGGCTGATGCAGGCGGATCACTTGAGGTCAGGAGTTCAAGACCAGCCTGGCCAACATGGCAAAACCCCGTCTTTACCAAAAATATAAAAAATTAGCCAGTTATGGTGGCGGGCACCTGTAGTCCCAGCTACTCGGTAAGCTGAGGCAGGAGAATCACTTGAACCCAGGAGGCAGAGGTTGTAGTAAGCTGAGATGTTGTGCCATTGCGTTCCAGCCTGGGCGACAGAGCCAAACAAACAAACAAACAAAAAAAAACAATATCCCTGCAAAGAAAGCAGCATTCACCTGTAGGGTTTCTCCTCTTTCTCAGAAGCCTGTTTTTATTAGATTACACTTTTAGGAATTCAAGTCACCGTTCTTAATTTTAGCTTTTAATGTTAAATAGTATTATCTAAAGTCCTTAATCCTGGCCAGGCGCAGTGGCTCACACCTGTAATCCCAACACTTTGGGAGGCCGAGGCAGGCAGATCACTTGAGGTCAGGAGTTCAAGACCAGCCCAGCCAATGTGGCAAAACCCCGTCTCTACTAAAAATACAAAAAGAATAGCCAGACTGGGTGTGTGTGCCTGTAGTCCAAGCTTCTGAGGAGGCTGAGGTGGGAGAATCACTTGAACTTGGGAGGCAGAGGTTGAACTGAGCCAGGATTGCACCACTGCACTCCACTCTGGGCAACACAGGAAGACACTGTCTCAATAATAACAATAACCATAATAATAAAGTTATTAATCTCTGTGTTTTTAACTGGGGCATCACGTTGCAGTAGATGACCAGGTTGGCAGGAACAGCTCTGCCCTGTGTGTATTCTCTTCTCTAGGTGACTCATCATAAGGTAGATTTGGGTGTTTTCAAGAGCCAGACACTCTAACCACTCATTCTGCAGTCAGGGTAAGAAGCAGAGAAATGAGAATTATTGATACTGTACAGAATTAACAAGTAGAAAATGTGTAGGTGGTTAACAGAAATGAAAACAGGTGGTCTAGCATCTGACATTGGGATGGAAGATTTATAAACAAAATATTTTGAGATAGATATTATAGCTTATTGACACAGTTTAAGAAAAAATAGGAAGGCAGCTGGTATTTGAATATTGGATGATGACTGTCACAGGAGACACGATTATGCCATAGACACCCAGTATCTGCTATGGTCTTTGGAAGCAGTAAATCCTCAATAATTTTTTGAACCACAGCCAGTGGAGGCTGTTGTTTGTCACAAATTGCAGTTTGCAGTATGTGAGAAGCCAAAATATTTTTACAGCACACTCTTAATTGTGCTATAAACATGCCGTATGGGCACAGTGGAATGGAGGTGCCCCTGTAAACAGCAGCAGTTGAAGGCTGTTACCTGCCTTGAGAATTGGTTCATTTTAACTGAAAAAGAGCAAGAACACAAGATGTTCTGTCCATACCCCAGGAACATTCTACTGAGGCCAGGATCCACCGCCTTCACACCATACGCTGCAGGTCCCTGTTTGGTGTCTTGATGTTCACGTGCCTGGACTCTTGCTTCATCTTCCTAGTTAGGATCTATAATCTCTTTACAGTCTGTATTGCATGCTTGGACTAGTGATTTAGTAGAACAGATCTTTTAAGAATCATAAGATAGCCCCTCCTCCTCAAACTTACGTTTAATAAGCAATGAATTCTTTTACTCCCTGCTTGCTTTTCTAGATGATACCTTGTTATAGCATAAGATTTCATGGGTGTCTATTTTTTGTGTATGAGTTTGACTATCCCTGGAGAAAACTCCGTGTCTGACAGCTTTTGTATACTTCATGTTTTGACTTGGTTCTTTGCAAATAACCTTTTTCTTGGTTATATTAGTATGGCCCATGGAGCCATGGTTGTTACCATAGATGTTAAAAATCTTTTATGGGAAGGATTTGAGGGTGTCCCAAAGGCTTTATGTCTCAGAAGGCTTCCATTGCAGCCCTCCTATCCTACATAAATTCATTAATACCAAGGGAGCTGGCATCATTTAATATAAGAAGGCTGTTTCTGTTTGTTTTTTATTTAGAGAGATTTTGATAATAGTGTAAATATTTTAAATTTGGAAACTTTCATAAATACGGTTTCTGTGAGCCGATAGTAATTAATGCTTCCTACACTTCTATTTTTTTTTTTCACAGTGTTTCTTTTGATCGAGTATCAGACATCAACTTTACTCTCAATACAAATGAAAGTGTAAGTATAAACCCTCTGTTGTGAGTGGTGTGGTGCATGAGAGGTTAAAAATTGGGTTAGTCTGTGTGTGGATGCCACATGCTGGGACCCCTGTGCTCTAGAGCCCTAATCCTAAATTGGTGTTACATACTTCACTCTGTCCCACGACCTGCCTGGCACCTGTGGGTGTGTGATTTTTGCAGCCCTAGTTTATGACTTGATGCAGCTAATAAAACCAGGGTCACTTGTGACTGCAGCATAGACAGTTGACTTCAAAGAGAAGGCTGCAGTTTGACGCCAACTCACTGCCTTTGACTCCTTTGTATTGCCAGGAGAGAAATGTGGACTGGGTCAGGGCAAGCCCCTCATTACTAGGCATTTCTGTGGAAGCACCGAGACAGTCATGTCATCTGAATGGGGACAGTTTATTGATTTTATGTTGACTAGCATGAGAGACCACTGGCTTATTTGCTGATGGAGTAAGGTAGGAACTGCTGATTTGAGCCATTGAAGGTCATCACTGCTCAGCTGGACTAGTAAAAGCAAACAAGTACGATTGCTTTTCCTTGCTAGGACAGACCTGGGACCGCATCTCCAGGACAGGGGAGGCTCCTGGGATTACAATGATGGTTTGACGAGATGAAAGAGGATATGGTTTATGCTTCTTTTTGCTAGTCTTTTTAGGGAAACCCAGTCTTTTTTAGGGGAATTCTTGCTGTGGACACAGAAACTAACGTTAGGTGTTTATATTTTATTTTGGTATATGTGACAGGCACCATTTTGTAAAGCAGTGAAAAAATGCAGTTTACATTGGTAATGCTTAAGAGAAGATAACTTGATTTTAAATTTGTTTTGTTGGTTTTTTTCTCTCATTTTTATTTAGGGAAATATTGCCTTGTTTGAAGCATGTTGTAAGGAAAGAATACAACAGTTTGATGATGGTGGCTCTGATGAGGAAGATATATGGGAGGAAAAGCACATTGCATTCACACCAGAATCCCAAAGACGATCCAGGTGAAAGATAGTTGGTTATAGTTGTAATTATAGCCAACCTATAAAGAAAATGATTATCATGAGATGTACATTGTGTAATCACCAAACGTACATGTTTACCCCAGAAACCAATGTTTTTTTGTCATGGCCAGAAATGCGCTTGGTGGGAGTTGGTGCTTCCAGTGTGACAGTGATCGGCTTGAAAATACTGCAGGTGTTTAGACATAGTTCATGAGATGCTGTGACCCAGCGTCTTCCGAAGGGGAAATGTGTCAGACAACCATGGTCACGTAGTGCCTTTTACTAAATAAATGTTCCCTCACCAGTAATTACAACACCAGTTATGTGGTGTTTCTTGTAAAAGATGGAAAACTTCCCAAAGGAAGGGGAAATTGTTTTTAAAAGTTAATCTATTTGGGGAAGATAGGGTCATGTCAGTTGATACATCTGGGTCAGTCCCGTCCTTTTTTTAATCACCCTTATCACAGGAACCTAAATAAATGTTGCTTCTGTACACAGATCTTGTTATATGAGTATTCATTATCAGAATCTTCATATTTAAGAGAGAGGAGTATTTGATCAGTGGCTGAACTTTCAATTTTATTTCATTTATTGTTACTCATTTTATTCATTTACTTAAAATAAGTAATGTTTTCACATGGCCTAAAATTCAAAGGGAATCAAAGAGTATTCATTGAAAAGTAAAACTGCCTCATCCCTTCTCCCAGCCATCCAGTCCTCTTGCCGGGGAGTCCTTCAGCATCACCTCTCGCTGCCAGTTACGTTGCCTCTTGTAGGAATGCTTGTTGCCACAGGTTATAGCAGACTCAGCAGTGGCTTGAGCAAGTGAAGCTGTGTTTGTCTCAGCAGTCCAGACTTGATAAGGGAGTTGAATAAGGCTGTTAGACCAGGCATCTTTTATTTATTCCTGCTCTCGTCTTGTTGATCTATCTCCTATGATCACAAGATAGCTGCTATAGCTCCAGAGCCAGACAGCAAAAGAAAAATACCTTCATGGCATTTTTGTTTGTTCGTTTGGATAAAGTCCCACTCAGACTTGTTTGGCATCATTTACTGAGATTTTGGTTCTTAGGTTCAGTGGATTCACCAATGGATTCCTTGCCCACAGCATGACTAATATGTGTGAGGACAGTAATACAGTATGGCCTCACAGAGCACCATGTGTGGAAGGCACAGAGAATTTAGTGTGTCGGGGAAGACAGTGTCCTGGGGGAGATGGCACCTGATACCCAGAGGGAACACTGATGACAGAAGGCAGCTTTTATTATTTAACAACTCTGTTGAGGCATACTTGACATAAACTGCATTTATTTCAGTTGTACAATGTGGAAATTTCAACATGTGTATACATCCATGAAACCAACATCATGAACTTAACCATCACCCCAAAAAGTCTTCTCATGATCTTTTGTATACCTTCCTCCTTCCTGTCCCCCACAACCATCTGTTTTTTGTTCCATTAGTTTGCTTTTTCTAGAGTTTTATATAAATGAAATCAATACATTATACTTTTTTTGTCTAGCTTCTTTCACTCAACATAATTAATACGAGAGCTATCCATGTTGTCTAATGTTTTAGTCCATTTCTATTTTTGGGGGGGCGGGGGCTGGGTAATATTCCATTAAGAGGATACACTACAATGTGTTTATTCATTTTCCTATTGATGGATGTTTTGGTTGTTTTTGGTTTGAGGCGTATAATGTCACTTGAAGATAGATAGTGATGTTAGTATATGTGCTGCCGAAGCGAGCACGATAGATAGTGATGTTAAAGGTGCATACTGTAAATCCTAAAGTAGTCACTAAAATAACAAAGAGTTATTGTTAATAAGCCAACAAAGGAGATAAAATCAAATCATAAAATACAAAAGAAAACAGAAAAAGAACAAAGGGCAGCCTGGACAAACAAAACTACTGAGCAGCAGGATGATAGAGTTAGTCCTAAATAACCATGTGAAACAAACGATGCAGACACCCTCATTTAAAAGACAGAGATTGGCTGGGCACAGTGGCTCACACCTAGAATCCCAGCACTTTGGGCGGCCGAGGCAGGTGGCCTACTTGAGCCCAGGATTTTGAGACCAGCGTAGGCAACATGGCAAAACCCTGTCTCTACAAAAAATACAAAAATTAGTTGGGCATGGTGGCATGTGCCTGCTGTGAGGTGAAGCAGGAGGATTACTGGGAAGTCGAGGCTATAGTGAGCCAAGATAAAAAACAAAGATGGTTAGATTGGATAAAAAATGAGGCCTAATTAATGCTGCCTATGGGAAATGATTTAAATACAGAGAAACAAGTACTATATAAAAACACAAAAAAGAAAAAGATATGTCAACACTAAGAAAAGCCAGAAGGTCTGTATTAATCTCAAAATAGATTTCGAAGGGAAGGGATAAAGAAAGTGATAGATATAATGATAAACGGATCCATTCATTCTAAGAGGACATCGCAATTTTAAATGTCTACACAAGCTAATGACAGAGCTTCAGGATACACAGAGGAAAAAACTGGTAGAGCTGTAAAGAGAAGTAGAGCAGTCCACAATGATAGCCAATATTTTAACACCCCTCTCTCAGTAACTGATAAAATGGTAGGTACAAATCAGTAAGGCTGTGGAGCACTTGAACACCACCATCAACTAACTTGTCCTCCTTGCATGTTTATAAAGAATCCTGCCCAACAACCACAGAATGTACATTCAAGTGTGTGAAATATTTACCAAGATAGACCATAAAGCAAGTCTCAGATTTCAAAGGGTTCAAGTCATTTTCTGACCAAAATGGAATGAAATTAGTAATCAGTAACATAAAGACTTTTGGTAAATCCCCCAGCATTTTTTTTTTTTTTTTTTTTTGAGACGGGGTCTCCCTCTGTCACCCAGGCTGGAGTGCAGTGGTGTGATCTTGGCACGCTGCAACCTCCACCTCCCGGGTTCCAGTGATTCTCCTGCCTCAGCCTCCCAAGTAGCTGGGATTACAGGCGCCCACCACCAGACCTGGCTAATTTTTGTATTTTTAGTAGAGACAGGGTTTTACCACGTTGGCCAGACTGGTCTCAAACTCCTGACCTCAGGTGATCCGGCTGGGCGACAGAGCAAGACTCTGTCTGGGGGAAAAAAAAAGAAAAAAGATGCTGGAATCTACAGAAAGACTACTAGAACAATTAAAATGACTGTAGCAAAGCTGCATGATACAAGAGCAATATAATTTTCCATCTTCATACTGCAACGAACAGTTGAAATTGATAAAACAAGCCAAGCATAGTGGTGCATGTCAGTAGTCCCAGCTGCTCGGGAGGCTGAGGCAGGAGGATCCCTTGAACCCAGGAGTTTGAGACTGCAGCACGCTATGATCACACCTGTAAATAGTCACTGCATTCTAGCCTGAGCAATATAGACACCCATCTCTTAAAAAAGGGAGAGAGAGAGATAGAGAAAGAAACTACTAAATAATACTATTCATAGTAGCACCAACACTATTAACTGTATTAAACATTACTGGGCAGGTGGCTCCTGCCTACAATCCCAGCACTTTTGGAGGCCAAGGCAGGAGGATCTCTTGAGCCCACGAGTTCGAGACCAGCTCAAGGAACATAGGGAGACCCTATCTCTATTTTTTTAAAAAGGGAAAAAATTTAAATATGTAGGGACAGATCTGACAAAGGATGTCCAAGACTTGTATGCTGAAAAGCCTAAAGCATAGCTCTGAGATAAAGACAACTTGGTAAATGTTTATAAGTAGGAAGACACAATATTGTAATACTAAGCTGCCAGCTCTCCCCAGGTTGAATCTATAGATTCAACACAAACAAAATCCTTCCAGCCTTTTTTGTAGCTATTAACAAGCTGCTTCTTAAATTCATATGGAAATGAAAAGGATCTAGAATAGCCAAAACGACTCTTATAGAGAACAACAAAATTGGAGGAGAAACACTACCTTATTTTAAAATTCAATAGTTAAAACAGTATGGTATGGGCAAGAAGGTAGGGCATAGATCAGTGGAACAGAATAGAGAGCCCATAAATACAGGCTTATACATATGTGGACAACTGACTCTTGATAGAGGCGAAAGGCGATTCAGTGGAGAAAGGATAGTCTTTTCAACAAATGGTGTGGAACAATCAGGCATCCATATTAAAAAAAGTGAACTGATCCATACCTCTTACTATAATACATTAACTCAGAATGGATCTTAGACCCAAATGTGAAACATTAAACTATAAAACTTCTACAAGAAAACTTAGAAAATCATTGTGACCTTGAGTTAGGCAAAGATTTCTTAGATGTATCACCAAAAGCACAATACATAAAAATAATTTTTTTTTTTTTTTTTGAGACGGAGTTTCACTCTTATTGTCTAGGCTGGAGTGCAGTGGCATAATCTCAGCTTACTGCAACCTCTGCCTCCCGGGTTCAAGTGATTCTCTTGCCTCAGCCTCTGGAGTAGCTGGGATTACAGGTACCCGCCACCACACCCGGCTAATTTTTGTATTTTTAGTAGAGATGGGGTTTCGCCATGTTGGCCAGGCTAATCTCGAACTCCTGACCTCAGGTGGTCTGCCCGCCTCAGCTTCCCAAAGTGCTGAGATTACAGGCCTGAGCCACCACGCCCATCCATAAAAGAATAATTTTAGTAAGCTGAACGTCATCAAAATTTAACATTTTCACTCTTCAAATGACACTTATAATAGAATGAAACGATAAACCACACACTGGGAGAAAACATTTGCAAATGACACGTTAGGTAAAAGACTTGTGTGCAGAGTTAAGAAATCTCTTTACTCAAGAAAAAGACAATCCAGTTTTTAAAAAGCACAAAAGTGTGAAAAGACAAGAAGATATAGGATGGCAAATAAGCATTTAAAAAGATGCTCAACCTCCTTGGTCATTAGGAAAGTACAAATGAACACCACAGGGAAATGGACATCTCCACCCCTGCGAGAAGGTGGTTCTTAGATTGTGGCCTCCACTTTAAGCAGAGCCCACGTGCTCCTGCGGTGGAGGCTTAGTGTGAGGTTGGGCAGCACGTACACAATGCTGAGTCTTCCCGGGCATCCTGACCACGTGGTGCTCAGGCAGATGTGATCCTGCTGAAGCACCACAGGATCTTTTGTTGCTAGGTGACTTAGAATTTTCTGGATTTAGCTGGTGGCTGATAAGCAACGTTAAATACTTTGGTCTTTTTTTTTTTCTTAGCTCGGGGAGTACAGACAGTGAGGAAAGTACAGACTCTGAAGAAGAAGATGGAGCAAAGCAAGACTTGTTTGAATCCAGCAGTGCTAACATGGAGGATAAAATGGAGGTGGATCTGAGTGAACGTAAGTGGTTTCATTCTTCACATCAGCTGCCCTGTCTTGGAATTAGGTACTGTGAACATTGGCAAAGGAGCAGTTCATAGCATCTGAGATGATTTCTGAAGGAGTGGTTGGGTTGAAGCGTGTTGTCAAGTGAACTCCTCTTGGAGGTTTTAAGTTTCAGAGACAGCTTCAGGGAAGGAGCACAGCATGCATTTGTGGCTAAGGTACCTCCTCTTCCTGGTAGGCAGTGAACGTCAGCTGTGTGGGTCTGGCTGGAGGACAGAGCCCGCTGCTAGGTCAGCCTCCTGGCTGTGTTGTCCGTGTGCTCTTGCAGAAGGAAAAGACCCTGCGTTGGTGGGAAGAGGAGGACGTGGTTGTGTTGTGTGGGTTCGTGAGTGGAATCAGCCAGGGGACGCAGCCTTAGCTTAACCAGCATTTCAGTGCATTCTTCGTAGTTGATTTCAGAAGCTCACAGCCTTGAAACTTGTCCAGCTGAGTGCTTGCTTATGCCCTGCTCCTTGCTAGGAAGACTTGAGTTAGCTGGCCTTTTAAAAATACTTTAAAAACTTCTAAAGGTTTGGGAAACAAACGTTCACATGAAGGAGCCTTATGGGCCGATAGCGAGGCTTGCCCCAAGCCTGGGCAGTCTCTGATTGCCCCGCAAGGCCTTTTTTGTGTTCAGTCCGAGAGGCTGAAGCCCAGCTAGGGTGGACCTTGTGGTGACTTCAGAGCTAGATGGGACCATATCAGTCATCCAGCAAACTGCCACATATTGCAGATAAGGAAACTGGGGATGGGAGAAGAGAGAGCTTCTTTCTGCTGCCCCTTTTCCAGCCCACCCTCAGGAGGAGGAAGTGGACTTTTCTCCTTTTTTTGGTCTGTTTATAACCCGAAGATAAAAGCCTTTGGTTACTTGAGGGTGTGATTGAAGCAGCTTGCTTCTCTTTACCCTCTGTGTGCACGTCTCTGAGTTTGTGGGAGTGAGGGATAAAATTCAATTTCAGTCAACATGCCTTTGTCAAGTTCCTACTGTATGCCAGGTGCTAGGCCTGTAACTGCGAATGGGCCACAGACTCTGCCTCCAGGGGCTTAGGGTCGGCTGGGGAAGCAGATGGGCAGCGCAGGGGAATGGGGACAGGGTGCTAGAAGAGGGGAGCCTTCCATTAGGCATCTTCGTAGAGGCAGGTGGGTGTGAGGCCGAAGGACTCGTAGGGATTTGTCCTTGCGAGAGAGAAAACAACTAATCGGAATGCCCAGAACGTGCTGTTTCACATGGCTCGGGGATGAGGTGGCAGGAGCTAAGGCCAGAGGCCAGATCAAGAGTTGTATTCTGAAGGTTGTAGGGAGCCCCTGAGGATTTGACTAAGAAGATCATTATTGGATCTGTTTCAAGACACTCACGGCAACAGTAAAAAAATGGACAAGAAAGCGCATAGTAGAGACAGGAGAACCATGAAGACATTGGATTGTTGTTACACATGAGAAATAACGAGAACTGCGAGATGGGCTCCAGGCAGCAGGGAGGTGTGAGGAGGAGACAGGGTAGATGCCCTGATCTGTTGGCTCTGGCATCTGTAGGGTGTTTTGTTGTTGTTGTTGTTGTTGTTGTTTAATGTACAGTTCAAGGCTGGGTGCAGTGGCTCAGGCCTGTAATCCCAGCGCTTTCTGGAGGCCAAGTTCGGCGGATCACTTAAGGCCAGGAATTTGAGACCACCCTGGCCAACAGGGTGAAACCCTGTCTCTACTAAAAATAAAAATTAAATTAAAAAAAGTTGGACATGGTGGCAAACACCCATAGTCCCAGCTACTTGGGAGGCTGAAGCAGGAGAATCGCTTGAACTCAGGAGGTGGAGGTTGCAGTGAGCCAAGATCGTGCTGTGCACTCCAGCCTGGGCGACAGCAAGACACTGTCTGGGGAAAAAAAAAAAAAAAGTACAGTTCAGTAGTATAGTCACACTGTGGTGTAACAGATCTTTAAAACTTTTTCGTCTTGAACTAAAACTCTGTACCCGTTAAACAATTCCTCATTTCTACTTCCCCAGTCCCTAGCAGCCTCCATTCTATTTTCTGTTTCTCTGGGGTTGTCTAGTCTAGGGCTCTCATATAAATGGAATCATACAGTATTTGTCTTTGTGACTGGTTTGTTTTATTTTGCATAATGTCTTCAGAGTTCATCCCTGCTGTGGTGTATACAGGATTTCCTTCTGTTTGAAGGCTGAATGACGTTCTGGAATATTTGGTTCTTTTAGCAGGCTGGGCATGGTTAAGTGACAGGGAGGTAAACAAACACGTGGCTGGATTGTGTGCCGCTGCTGCTGTGATTGTGGGCCTGGGTGTAGGAATAAGGAGGGAGGAAGTGAGCACCCTGGATGAGGTTCGAGTTTGCCTACCTCCTGGGGTTAAATTGGCCGGGAACCAGGCCTCCTGCTTCTCTGCTCCTTGGGAAAGACGGCTTTTGCATCTTCAGATCTCTGGAGGCACAAGTGGGTAGGGTTGGGGAAGATTCTCTCTTCGGGCTTCAGGGCTACAGGGCTGCCCCAGAGAGCCTCTGCCATTTCACCAGTCTCTGTGGCTTCTTTTGGAGGTTTTGTGGACGTTCAGAATGGTTTAAAATGTTAACATGGACTCTGAGGAGCTAATCTCCTCAAAGAGATTATCAAAGAGAGAACAACAGAAAAGTCATTTGTACGTAATATAATTTAGTTGTAGAGTGGAACTCAGGTGGAATGGTTCCAGAGCTTTGCACACGGTGGGCAGGCACAAATATCTGTCAAGTTGACTTTTCGGAGGTTTCAGGTGAGATTTTCAAACGTTCAAGCATTTATTCCTTCTTAGTGTCAGTGGAGCCCTACGACACTCATACAGGTAAGTGGGCAAGAAGCATGGAGTGCACCCTAATTAAATACCTACTCTCTGCAGGCCTTCCTTTGATTTTTGCTAAGTGAATAGTCATTATGAAATCAAACAGATGAAGTCAAATACCTTGCTCAAAGTCACAGTCGAGCCTGTCTTTAAAATCAGAACATTTCTATTCTACACAGGTACTTCTTAGTCAGTTGTGTCTGGGATAAGCCCTTACATAACTTATACCAGGTTCCCTAGCATTCCTTCTCGCAACCTGGAGATTCCTAATTATGATAATATCCCTGATGGAATGCAGTGGTTCGCATATCCGGCTTGTTCCCAGCAAGGAATTGAGGATTCAGCACTCTGAAGGAAAAGCATGGTGTGCAGTTAGAGCAGATCCACAGAGACCTGACTTCATCAGAAGAGACACATGTCTGAGGAGGTGACATTTAAAGAGAGACCTGCAGATTAGACCCAAACTTGTCCAGCAGGCAGCATAACACGAAGAGCCCCACAGACTGCAAGTGTGCCCAAGCAAGTCCTGCCGCTTCAGCGTGAGGCCAGACCTGGTTCTGTAGGACTTAGGAAACCTAACTGCAACGCGCTGCAGTGAGCCCGCAGAGTGCGCCAAGGGCGGCCAGACCTGGACTGGGAAGCAGTAGGGTTGTTTCTAGCTTATTGGAGTTGAATAACCAACATGTTCTTTTTTTTTAGAAAAATAACCTTTTTACTTTTGAATAATTTAGATTTATAGAAACATTGCCAAGATAGTAAGTCCCCATATATCCTTCACTTAGCTTCCCCCAGTTTGAATATAGCCGTGGTACATTTGTCAAAACTAAGAAATTAACGTTAATCCCTCTTTGTGTACGTAGCTTTGAATCTCTGTGTAGTATTTCTTTTGGAACAGTTAGAAATGGGAGGTTTGAGGCCGGGCGCGGTGGCTCACGCCTATAATCCCAGCACTTTGGGAGGCCAAGGTGGGCGGATCACGAGGTCAGGAGATCAAGACCATCCCGGCTCACACAGTGAAACCCTGTCTCTACTAAAAATACAAAAAAATTAGCCGGACGTGGTAGCAGGCACCTATAGTCCCAGCTACTCAGGAGGCTGAGGCAGGAGAATGGTGTGAACCTGGGAGGTGGAGCTTGCGCGGAGCAGAGATTGCGCCACTGCACTCTAGCCTGGGCGATAGAAAGAGACTTGGTCTCAAAAAAAAAAAAAAAAAAAAAAAAAAGAAAGAAATGGGAGGTTGGAGAATGTGGGGGCATTGTTAGAGTGCCCTCCAGGTGGCTGTGCCCTGCCCACCCCTGCCCTCATTGGTGAGAGTGTCTTTCTCCCACAGCTCCAGTCTCTTTTGCTAATGTGTTTTTGATAAATACCTTGTGGGACATGAAACAACTAAAGCGTTTTCCAAATAAAATTTCTCCCCTCTTTTTAGCACCCAACTGGTCAGCTAACTTTGATGTCCCAATGGAAACTACCCACGGTGCTCCACTGGACTCTGTGGGATCTGACGTCTGGAGCACAGAGGAGCCAATGCCAACGAAAGAGACAGGCTGGGCTTCTTTTTCAGAGTTCACGTCTTCCCTGAGGTGAGTGAACATGTGCTGTCTCTACACCCTTCCACGGGCGACCTGGGAATGGTCAGGTGTTTGCTATTAATGTGTGTTCTTCACCTTGACTGACTTCCAGGTTGAATATACTGTCCTCAAAAAGATTAAACATCAGCATACTGACACAGCTCTGTGTTGTAAGAAACACAATCACCATCTTTCTTTCCTTTCCTCCTGATTAATTGGAAATGGGAGTAGTTCTTGAACAAAGTAGCTTGGGAGGATGCAGTCCCAGGAAATTAGCAGGATACAGCAGAAGATGCATCTCCATGGGCTTTTCTGGCTTCACAGAGCTGTCAGGGCAGAACTGAGAACAGGAATGAGGTGAAGCCAAGAAATCCTGACAGGCACAGCACTTCTGTGTGGGGTGTGGCAAGAAAATGCAAAGTGGAGCTTGAATTCAGTAGATAATATGAACTTATAGTTCACTTGCAGCTAGTCCAGCGCTGTAAATTAAGGGCTCCCAATCGTTGGTAACTCAGAAGATAGGAAGAAAAACTGTTTTGGGCTGACAGTTACTGTCTTAGACAAACCAAAAAATAGGCTGAAACCCATGTTGCTTTGTAGTAACCGTAGTAATAGCATTAAGTTACTGCTCAGAGGTACAAGTGAGATTTGTGAAAAATGTCTCCAAAATAATGAGTTATTTCATCTACCCTGCTTTTCAGTACAGGACATACATTTCACCTCCTCCTTTTTTTGGTCTGTTTATAACCCGAGGATAAGAGCCTTTGGTTACTTGAGGGTGTGATTGAAGCAGCTTGCTTCTCTTTACCCTCTGTGTGCACCTCTCTGAGTTTGTGGGAGTGAGGATAAAAGAGGAAGTGTAATGATCTCCCTTGCCCCCACCCCTTACTGCTCAGGCGTTTGATGTTTTTTACTATGTTTCCACAATTCCAACAACAAATATCATTAAGAGGGCCAGTCTCTCCCAGGCAGTGTGGCTCAAAATAAGTAAAGGTTTTTGTAAAACCAGTCAACGCAATAAATACAGTTGCCATTGTACGATGTATGTCTTTGCTGTTCAAGCTCTGGGAGACTCCTAGTGATTATGGTGGGATGAGAGGTTGGGACATGATGAGCCTGTCTAGAATGCTCTACAAAGTCCGTGTCACTGCCCTGCTGGCTTAACAGAACATTTCCCTGCCCATACTCATCTGCTCTTTCAAACAGCTACTGACACTTAGATCCATGTGTCGTTGGAGTTGGTAACCCAGTGACTCTCACACAGATGCTAATGTCTCCTAACAGAAACTTATTTGTAAAGGCTTATTGTGAATCATGGTGTAACTGAGGATCACTCCCTGCTGCTAATACCTGAATTGTCTCTCTTTTTTGAAAGCACAAAAGATTCTTTAAGGAGTAATTCTCCAGTGGAAATGGAAACCAGCACTGAACCTATGGACCCTCTGACTCCCAGTGTGGCTGCTCTGGCAGCGCAGCCAGAAGGTGCGTGCAGAGAGGCCTGGGCACACGGCAGGGTCACATGGCTGCTTTGCCAAACCAGACCTGACTCTCAGGCTCAGGGGCCAGTGGAGCCAAGGAAGTGAGATGGTAGGTCTGATGTCCACAGGGCAGCTGATGAAAGAAATTGTGCCTGCCCTTCTAGACGCACAGCATGCTGACTCTGGAAAGAGTAAGGGCTCTAAGTTACCAGGCATGCAGCATGCAGATTAGGAAACTGGGGTCTAGAGGGAAGAAGGCCTGAGCCCATAGTACCCAGGGTGAATAAAACTGGAATTAGACGTGTGCAGCCAAGCCTGTGTGTAGTTGTTCCTTGGAGTTTGCTTTGCTCGAACACGTGGGTGTATCTGGGTTTGTTTAGAGCTATGGGACTGTTTATTTTCACTTCACCACTGTAAGCAGATTGAATAGTCCTGGGAATCTCTAAAGTTCCAGTGGGTTTTCCTGTTACTCTACCTAGTCACATGTGTTCCTTGCACTGGCTCTGAACTGTTTTCACCTTGATGGACAGGGCTTTGGGAGGAGGGGGATGCTAGCAAAGGGAGTGTGATGGGAACTGAAAGGATGTGGAGGGCACGAATCTTGAGGTGGGCGCAAGGAGTGAGTTCTTAGAAAAAGAAATGAGGTGCAGGTAGAGGGTGTGAGAACCCTCCTTCCCTGGGGCCAGGGAAAGGAATAAAACCATTAACTAATGCCGGTTTCGTCATTCTCCTGGACATTTGATACAGATTCCCACATTTTATTCCTCAGTGGTTCTGTAAGTGGGTGCACTGATCCCCCTTTTCTGGATAAGGAAACTCAGGTTATAGACGAGGTTCCTCGTTCAAGTAGTCTACAGCTAGGAAGTGGTGATGTTGATGTTTGAATCCAGGAAGCCTCACCTCGGCCAGGCTTATCACCTATGTGGCTTCCTATTAGAGAACAAGGAAATGAGCCACCAGCAACACCACAAGAAAGTAATTTTTAAAACAAAGAAAAGCAAATAGAGCCCAACTGAGGAGAACAAGCGAGTAGAGGGTAGAATGTGTAACTGCCTGCTGTGCCCCAGACTGGAACAGTTAGGGGCACACAAGTGTCTGCTGGGAGAAGCTGTGTATGGAGGTGGACGCTGAGCTGGGAGGGATGTAGGGGACTTGCTAGTCTCTAGTAAAGAAAACCCATGAAACCCCTCTTTAGTGGGCACCTTTAAGAAGTCCATGCCCATCAAGAATGGCCCAGGCACAGCAGGCAGAAGCCATCCGCTCTTGTTTTCTTTGGGCAGTAGATGTCACGTTGGGTAGATGGGTTTGTACAGTGGTGGGGTGCCAGTTCCTTTTCGGACTTACTGTGTGTGACCATCAGCTGTGTTCTTTTCAGTGCCAGGCAGTGTGGCCATGGAAGCCAGCTCTGACGGAGAGGAGGATGCAGAAAGTACAGACAAGGTAACTGAGACAGTGATGAATGGCGGCATGAAGGAAACGCTCAGCCTCACTGTAGATGCCAAGACAGAGACTGCGGTCTTCAAAAGGTAACCAGGGGTGAGATCCTGCTGGCAGCTTCAGGTTACTGGGAGGATGGTGGGGCAGAAACCTCAAACGTTACAATTTTTAATTTGATTCAAATGAATGTTCAGATACTAGCTTGATGTCTTTCTACTGTCTCCATTAAACACAATAAATCTTAATGAAAAGATGGCGAGTTTAGGCCCCAAGTGTCTTTTCCCCCATAAATGTGTTCAGAAGACTGTATTTTACATCTAGCAGTTTGATAGAACTATGAGAATTGATAAATCTTTAATCACAGTAGAAATCGAGTTGTGTAGCAACTACAGAGCATGGCCCATGAAAACTGGTTTCAGTAACATACAGATGATTATCTCTGGACATAATGTAGTCATGAAAATTCAGTAGCAAAATGATAGCTTTAAAAAAAAAGTGACACTTAGAAATTAGCCTCCCTTCTAAACTCAAAAAAAGGAATTGTAATGGAAATTAAAAATCTAAAACTGAGAGAATAATGGGGAAAATGTCTGTCAAAACTTCAGGACTGCAGCTAAGCCTGCGCTTAGAGCTTTAGTCCTCATCTTAGAGACCCTTCCAGTCATTACAAGAAGAAATGCCTCCCAGCTTTTTACGAAGTCACTACACAACAAGGAGTGAAAGAAGAAAACTGATTGTAGAGACTGATTTCATACATGAGTGTGGATTCTCTAAACTTCTAAGTTAAAAGCTTGCAAACCATATATAGCAATGTATTTTAAAGTCATGACCAAGGATATGTGCTCCAGTGTGACAATGTAAACACCAATGTGTACATGGTAAAAATTATTCAGAGTGATTCACAGACAGAATGAGAAAAGCATTTGATTACAAATTAAAGCTGTTCATGATTTTCTTTGCAGCCTAGGACTAGAAAGCAAGCAGGTGAAACTGATAAGTATCTCTAGAAAATCTAGAGTAGACTTGATTCTTCACAGTGAGGCATTAGAAGTATTCCCTTTAAAGACAAGAACCAGAAAGTGGGACCTACAGTTGCTATTTGTCTTCAGCACTGTGCTGGCGGCCTTAGCAAATGCAGCATACCAAATAAATAGATAAATGTCGTTGTTTATAGACTATGATTTATACATAAAAATTCCAATTGAATCTGTAGAAAAAGATTAATAGAAAAGTTTAGCAAGTTTACTGGAGATCTACAAAAATCACTTGCATCCTACAAATCACTACAAGATATTCCATATGTGCCTGTTTGTTTTTAATAAAAATGTAAAACCTTATCTATAACTAGGAATATGACCTTTATGGGAAAACAGTTTAAAACCTCATTGAATATATTGAAGACCTGAATATAAATATCAAGATTTACCATGTTTATCAATGTGAGGATATCTTTAGAATTTCTGAACAAGTTAGTCTGTGCAATTAATGAAATTGCCATCAAAATCCCAATAGAGATTTTCATGGAAATTGAGAAACTGATTGTAATAGTCATAAAGAAGACCAAAGAGAGCCACGAATAGCCAAAAACATTTTAAAGAAAAAAAGTGAGGGGCTTCACCATATTAGATATCAAGACTTAGTAAAGCTGGCTGAGTGTGGTGGCTTGCACCTGTAATCCCAGCACTTTAGGAGGATTAGGCAGGCAGATTGCTTGAGCCCAGGAATTCGAGACCAGCCTAGGCAACATGGCAAAACCCTGACTCTACAAAAAATACAAAAATTAGCTGAGTGTGGTGGAGTGTGCCTGTGGTCCCAGCTACTTGGGGCTGCTGAGGTCGAGGCTGCAGTGAGTCGTGTCCCACACTGCACTCCAGCCTGGGAGACAAAGTGAGACCCTGTCTCACACAAAAACAAAAACAAAACTTGGTAAAGCTACTGAGATGGTGTGGCTTTGGCAAAGAATTCTACAAAGAGACCCCCTCCACTACATGAGCTTGTTACATGTTAGAATGCCATTATAATTCAGTGAGGAAAGAGTGGACTAGTAAATAGTGATTATCCACAAAGTAGAAAAATAAAATTAGATGTTTTGTCTCAACATAAATATGAAAAGCATGAACTGTACAGCTTTTAGAAGACAACAAAACAGAATATCTTTACAGTTTGGGTGTAAGGCATTTTTTAACCATAAAAAGCCAAACTATAAAGGAAAATATTGGTAAGTTTGACTTTAATTTCTAAAAACCCAGAAGACATAAAATGAAAAGACAAGCCACAACCAGTAAAGAACCAGTAGCCAGGATATGAGAAAGAACATAGTATCAATAAGAGATAGTCTAATTTTTTTAAATGAACAAAGGATTCAAACAAGCAGCTGTCTGTGGAGGAAAACAAGGAGCAAACCAAATCCGGAGTAAATGGGACCTGTCAGTTACAGTAGTAAGTGGATGCTGTTTCATGCTCACCAGTCTGCTAATTCCTGTCTTAAGTTGTTAGAGAAAATAGAAAAAGTACAAAACCTGCCTGGCTCATTTTATGAGGGCAGTGAAATCTGAATTCCAAAACCAGATGAAGATAATTACAGAAAATGATCAGTTCATGCCACTTACGGGCTACTGAATGCAAAAATCCTGTGTAAGGTATTTGCTGACTGGATCCAACAGTGTATTAAAAATAATTTATAATGATTAGTTAGGGTTTTATCCTGGAAGGCAAGGATGGCTCAAAGTCAGAGAAATCTGTCAGTTTAATCTCCATATATGGTATTAAACAAAGTCATTTGATTTTTTTTTTATAAGGTTCCATAGCTATATATGATTAAAACTCTGAGAAAACCAGTAACAGAAGTGAATTTATTCTCTGCCTCTTGGTCTCAAGCCATCCTCCCACCTCAGCCTCCCAAGTAGCTAGGACTAGGACTACAGGCACACGCCACCATGCCCAGCAAATTTTTGTAGGTTTTTTTTGTAGTGACGGGGTTTCACCATGTTGCCCAGGCTGGTCTCAAACTCCTGAGCTCAAGCAATCCACCTGCCTCCACCTCCCAAAGTGCTGGGATTATAGACGTGAGCCACCGCACCCAGCCATGAATTTCATTAACTTGGTATAAGTTAAATACCAATATCAAAGTGCTACAGCAAAACTTATCCCTAATGAGGAAATTTTAGATGCATTCACTTTAAGACAAAAACCAAATAAGGATGTCCATTTTCACTGCCAGTGTTAGGCAGTCCTGGAAGGAAAAGGAAATAGAGTTATAGGTAAAGATCAGGAGGAAGTGATAAAACTGTTGTTCTTTGCAGGTGGTAATGATTACCTACAACCAAGTCAGTAGCAAACTTGTAACTAATAAGAATTCAGTAAAGCTATTGAGTAAGAAATCAGTTTTAAAAATTAGTAGTCTTTTTCTTCATCAATAGTAAGCAAGCAGAACCTACAATAAAAAGCAAGGTATTATTCCAAAACACATCAAAATATAAATTATTCAGGAATGATCTTAACCCAAGTCTCTATAGAGAAAACTTGAAGAAATCTGGACAAGTGGAGACCATGGCATAGCTTAGTGCTGCAAAGACATTTGCCATCTTGAAGTTAGTGTTTAACACAGTCTCAATCCAAATTTCAGTTGGATTTTTAGAAGGAACGTAATACTCTAAAACTTATATGGAAAAATAAAGGTTCCCAAATTGCTTAGAGGTAACCAAAAGGGAAGACTGAAAAAGAGACTTGCCCTGCCAGGTACTCAGTCACACTGCAAAGTCACAGTGATTGGAACAGTTTTGATACTAGCGTCCAAACAGGTCCGGGTGTCAGTGTGATGAAATAGAGGGATTAATAATGGGGAGGAGAGAGGAAGAGCTGGCTCACCAAAAGGAAAAGTCAGGGGAGATCCTCCCTAATCTACATCCTAAAACAGCTCCAGCTGGATTAAAAGACAATAAGAAAAACATATGCAGTGCTTTCTGTGCACCAGGCCCTGCTCTCTACACACTTCATGTGTGGTAACTCATGGATTATTCTTAGGCACCCTATAAGATAGGTACTGGGATTATTATCCCTGCTTTCCAGGTGAGGAAACTTAGGCACTAGAGTTAAGTGATGTGGCCGGAGGCCAGAGTCTCATAATGGTTAATAAAAGAAATAGAGAATGTCTTCTTAATCTGTGGGCAGAAAGGGATTTCTGTATCTATCTATTTCATCTGTCTGTCATCTATCTGTCTGTCTGTCTGTCTATCTAATCTATCATCTGTCAGTCTGTATCTAATCTAGATTTTTTTTTTTGAAGACGAGGTCTCGCTCTGTTGCCCAGGCTGGAATGCAGTGGTGTAATCATAGTTCACTGTAACCTCCAACTCCTGAGCTCAAGCAGTCCTCCCACCTCAGCCTCCCAAGTAGCTGGAACTACAGGTGTGTGCCACCACTCCTGGCTTAATTTTTTTGTTTGTTTACTTTTTTATTTTTGTGGCCCAGACTGGTCTCAAACTCCTGGCTTCAAGTGAGCCTCCTTCCTCGGCAGGACTTCTTTAAAAAAACAGAAAGCCTTCAAAAACAGAAACTATAATGCAAAGAGTTTAGTTAGATTATATTAAAGTTAAGAATTTCTGGCTGATAAAATGCTGCAGACAAAATTAAGAGACTGATGGCAAACTAAAAAAAAAAAAAATCTGTAGTAGCTAAATCAACAAGAGACATTAAATATTCAAGGACTTCCTATAAACTAGTAAGAAGAAGAAAACCCAAATCAGAAAATTGGCAAAAGATAACAGTTTATAGACAAACCTTAAAAGCTTAAAAAAAAAAATTGCTCAAAACTCAGAGAATTATAAATAACAATATAGCACTTGATACTCTTCTTACGTGAGCAGCAGTTAAAGGTGGATGATACTGAGTGGCGGTGGGCTGCAGCCTGCGGGGCCCTGGTGGCCTGCTGGTGAGGAATACAGACCGGGACAGTCATTCTGGGTAGTAGCCCGGGGTTCTTTGTAGGTAGAAAAATGGCCTACAACTCTCCACTCCTGGGTGTCAAGTACTGAGAAATGCCCAGACAGGTCTGCCGGGTCCATGGACAGTGATGGTCGTCACAGCACCCTGCATGGAAGTGTGGAGGTGGAGGGCAGCTTTGGTTGGGAGAAGCCACACAGTGTGGTAGGTGCATGCCACGGGTGCTGTGCCACAGTCAGCAGGGACAGTGGGTCTCCCCAACTGGCTGAGTTAAGAGGTAAATACGATGAGATGTAGGGTTGAATCCATCCGAGTTAGTGACTCAGAATACACATATGTTATGACTATATATTTTTTAAAGAATTAGAATTAGAAACACATTAGTTGCTTTGAAGGGAAAGGAGTGGAGAGTGGGGATGAAGAAGAGTACTTAAGAATGGACCAGCTAATTCAGATGTTCACTGAATCATATGATTTTCACTCATTTTCCTACTTATGAATTGCTTGGAACTATCTGGAAATGACCCAAGAAAACATCCTAATGAGGTTTTTCATAAGCAAAATCCAGGACAGAATCAGCTGTGAGTGATGGACCTTTCCACAAGGAACCTCTAACTGACCTTTCACTCTTATTAGTGCCATTTCAATGATGTAAAAAGGAGACTCACAGACTGAATAGGCAGAGTCTAAATTTCTAGCCCACAGAGCTGAGGAAAGTGTCTCTTGTGTCTCTCCACCAAGAACCATCTCGGGGGAAAACAATCCTTCTGGGTCTCGTTTTCCCCAAATCCTCTGTGCCCTTAGGGTCAGCTCTTGGCCCCCACTTCTCCCTCGTGGCATTTGTGCTTCTTATACATTGTTCGAGGGCAACTCGAGGAGCCGTGAAATCTGATGCAGTCATCACGGTGACCTCCTCATGTGACTGAGACTTCCAGCCAGCAAGCTGATGGGGTCTGTCTTGCTGCTTTAATGGTGGGCTTCGCCCCAAAAGCAAAGTGCTTTAACTAAAGACTCATTCCTTCAAACAGGTTCTTTGACACCTTCACCGAGTCTGCAGTTTTGCTTACGTGCAGTCGTGGACATATTATTCCCCCAAATTCCTCATTTCTAGGAGTATTCTGAAACTCTTGTACATTTCTTTTTCTGTTTTGCACACTGGGCTTCAGAGTGTTGAAATCCTATCGGTATGTACAGTGTTATGGGACCATTCTTTATCAGACGCCAGCCACATTACATTGTCCCTCTTTTGGTTCCCACCTGTGTGCAACCCTTTCCTTTTGTGATTCCCCAGTCACTGTCTGTGGTCCCTGTGATCATGCACCCTGCGCATGCTCGGTCCCAGGACGCTTTGCCTCTGTGGCAGTCATGACTCCAGAGCCATCTGCATGTGACCTCATCCTCTGGTGCCTAGGTGCTGGTCCCTAGGGTGTTTGATGTGCCTGTCCTCCTCTTTACTGCAGTGAGGAAGGGAAACTGTCTACCTCTCAAGATGCTGCTTGTAAAGACGCGGAGGAGAGCCCCGAGACTGCAGAGGCAAAGTGTGCCGTGCCCCGACCTCCCAGCAGTAGTCCCGAGCAGAGGTAACCACCCGCCTCCTCACACCCACCCTGGCCCTGCCCCGACCTTGCCTGTTACTTCCTGGGAGTTGGAAGGGGACTAGAGGGGTGGTTTACAGCTGTGCTCAAGTCTTCGGCCACTGACCTGGCAGGACAGGGTTTTCTCAGTCCTTACTGAGCTGATTCCGACTGAACTGAGAACTTAGAAACAGCAGTTCCTCTCCTTAGCACAGAAGCTGAAAACCAGTTTTTAGAGACTCTTTAACATCACTTGCTCTTTCAGAAGTGGGTCTGAACAGAGGGGTCTCCTCGCCCTTGTTGGTGAGGTAATGAGCTCAGGGTGGCATTGAGCCCCTTCAGGACTTGAGTTCTCAGTGGCCCCACTAAAGTCATGCAGCTGCCAGGCACAAGCAGATCGTAGTGCCTGTTTGCCCACAGTCCTGCCTGTGTGACACAAGGAGAACTTGCTGGAGGCCCTTTCATACATGTAGCTAAATAATTCTTAGTGCTTAAGTGACTCCCTGTAATCTTAAGTATGAAATGCCCACTCTCAGAGCTGTGTCACTTGGAATGTGATGTTTTGTTTCTAGTCACTCTTTGCTTAGCCTGAGCCAGTGGTCTGAAGGGATGGGCCAGTCTAAGCCTCAGCCGCCTGGAGCCCATGCCAGGCCCTTAGCAAGACTGAGCGTGGCCCAAAGATGAGGCTACGCCCCTGGTCCACAGGAAGCTTTGTTCAGCACTTCCCACAATTAACTTCTGTGAGCACATGTAGCTCAGATTGTATATTCCTTCCCTAAGGAATAAAGTGACCTTTAAAGCTATTTCAGAGAAGTTTTAACCCCCCACCCCCACCCCATCCTCCCCAAAATCTTGCCAGCATTGTGTGAGAGCATAACCAGTGGGAACCAGCAGGGAGCACTCTTTGTTGGTCCAGAATCCTGTATTCACACTGTAGTAAACTGTTTGTGTTTTTCCTGTGGAAATCGTAGCCAAAATAAAGCATTTGTTTTTGTGATTAAAAATATCTTTTTGCATATAAAACAAATTGAGAACTGTTTGAGCATGTTGGCTCTAGCGAAGGCTTTGAGGGGAAGAGGCAGGGTGGCCTCTAGCACTGGGAAGTCACCTCAATTCTGCTTCTAAGGATTGGGCAAGTCACTCTTTTTCTTGGGGTTTTCAATGTATTTTTCTAATGGTCCTTTATAGGTCTAATTCCCAATCAATTGTGTCAGCTCTGATTTCTACCTATAAATTTCCTTTATATTGAGGGCTGCCTAGGAGGCAAGATCGTCCAGGTCCATCCCAGTTTGGGGAGTTGCTTCAGGGGAATATTCTTGGTTTTTCTGTCATAAGGATGCACAAAGCTCTGGAGTCATTTCCTTGGCTTTCCAGAGCACAGAAGCATCGTTTGCGTAAGGGGAAACCACTTGCTCTCCTGTGGCTGGGAATGCCTGCTCTGAAGAGCCCTGCCCTAACCTGCAGGGCCAAGGGATGAAGGAAAAGCTGGGGTGAGCCAGTGGAAGAAGAGGGGCATCACTCGGGTTCATGCCTTTGTCCATCTGTCCTTCTTCCATCTGACACACATTTGTGTGTGGTGGCCACTGGTCTAGGCCAGTGCAGCACACGGACACCCAGTAATCTCGGGGCATACTGGAGGCACATTCATGAAGAAGCCACGAAGCCATGAAGAAGGGACAGGGGTCCGTGTGAGCTGGGGTGTGGGGGAGAGGATCTCTGAGAAGGTGACACTGGAGCAGGCATTAGGGCAGACCTAGAGTGCGTCCTAGATTGCACGTGTTCTAAAGCGACGTATGACAACATGGGAGATAGAAGCTCACCCGTCTTCCCTGTGTGGTTCCCGTCCCAGCCAGATAATGCACTGCAGTTCCTTGGATTGGCAGGCGCACCGTTTACTGTCACACTTAGGAAAGATCTGCAGTGCCACATGATCTCACTTTTCACAACTGTTTTATCAAGCATGTTCTTTGTGCTTCCGGTGTGCTAAGCACACTGCTCACATTTATGTCCTTATTCCATATGTACACTAGTGAAGCCTTGTGGGCTGTGAGAGGGTTATTTTCCCTTTTTACAGAGGAGAAAACAGAACTGAGAGGGGCTAAAAAGTCTACTTATAAGATCATTCAGTTTGTTCAGTGAAGGCAGGTTATATACCGGCTATGTCTGGTTCCAGAAGTCTCAGTTCCTATGTCTCTCATACATGGAGCCACCATCAGATGTAAGTGAGCAGAGTGGACTGTGTGTGCAGAGCTGACTTCTTGGCTCACTGTATAACCAGCAGGTGTAAGGCATGGAAAGCATTCTAGCTGTAAACTGTGAATGGTAATGGAAAAGTGCTTGTGGGCATCCCAGTTACAGCCCTAAGCACCCTTTCCCAAGTCTGCTTGATACAATTTTGGTTAAGCCCTCCAGAATATATTGTATATTCAAGTTGTAATTTTGGCAGGAAGGTGAAACCTGGACATTTTGTTATATACTGTCCCACCTCTTACTCCTTTCCAGTTTTGAGCCTAACATTTGCTTTGCGGGAACATGTTCTTCAAGCAGAGACCTTTTTTTCCCCAGTAGTTTGTTTTATTTGCAAACCTTTTCTTTCATTTCTCCCCCTCCCTCCCCCCCACCTTTCCTAGTAGCAGAAGCCTGTTTCCAAGTGAAATAGTATGTGGATTCCAGTGTGTGGGTCACATAAAAGCGTTCTTGAAGGAGGGGTGAGCACATAGCTCCTGAAGGCTCTGGAAGCCACACTTTATACCCCACTGACCTAGTCTCTCCCTGTGCTTCTCAAGGCCGCGGTGGGGCGGTTTTCCCAGAGCATTTGCTCTGCTGCAGCCCTTGCCAAATGCCTGCTCACCTGGTGATGAAGCTTAGATGCCACTCAGATTTTTCTAGAGCTTTATCTCCATTCATTTACATGTCATTTTATTAAAAACTATTGAGTTCAAAACAATATTAAAATAAGCGGTCCCTGCCCTTGGGGAGCTCAGCGAAGTGGGTTTTGGTTTTCGTGTTTCTGCCGCAAGTACCTCTGATGCCTGTCTGTTGCTCCCTAGGACTGGCCAGCCAAGCGCACCGGGTGACACTTCAGTGAATGGCCCCGTATGACGGGTGACGTCTGCTGCTGCTGACTGAGGACTGCAGACCGCCACCACTCAGGGGCTCTGGAGGGGTCAGCTGGAGCCCACCAAGCTGTCACTGCTGCACTCACTCTGCAAGGGATCAGGACCAGCAACCTTTATATTCTAGATTCTAAGACATTGTACAGAGAAATTCAGAAGTGTAAAAATATTGCACATTGACAAATACCAAGAATTTTTGCGTATGTTTATATTGTATTGTTCTAAATAATGGGTAGCCTGTGAAATAAGATCTTGCCACCCATGTAATAATAGTAGTAATACTATAGTTAAAATGGCTGTAAGAATAGTTTTATAAAAGTGAATACACAGATCTATTGTATTTGAAACATAACTATTTGACAATTATTAGTGTGACCAAAGTATTAGGCGGTTTTCATACATTTTTCACCTTGTACAAAATTATGAATTCATTTTTCTTCCAGGCTGGCAAGGAGTTGTAGAATGAAAATGCCCTCTAAGTGTTATTTTGGTTGTTCTAACTTACAAAAGTGATTTTGAATAAGAAATATTTGGTGTTCTTTTTATAACCAGTTTTCGATTGGTAATTGTTTTCTGTATTGTTTAAAATGGATCAAAAATGTAAGTCTATTGGTAGAGATTAAGTATTTATTGCTACATCATAGTTGATAAATTGATGTTATTGTAAAGCCATATGTTCTGTTCAAGTCTTGTTTGCTTGAAATGATTATTCCTACAAGTGAAACACTAGACTATTTGGAGTGTATATGGCTTGTGTTTGGGGTTGTTTTTTTTTTTTTTTCTTTTTTTTTTTGGCTTTTGTTTTTGTTTTTTGTTTCGTTTGGTAGTTCATCTGCCTTTTAACCCATTCACCAAAATTTACCTTGTTAACAAGCATCACCAATGAACATTTCAGAGCAATCTGCATATTTAACAGACCTAAATCCTATTAGGCAAGTCAGTTGAAAATGCTCGTGCTGCTAATGGAATTAGAGTGCGTTCATTTTACAGGCTAGTATTTTAAAAGTAGAAATGAAAATCTGGCACCGAAGCATGCTAATTGTTTACTGTACCTTGTGAGGTTTTCACTCATAACTTTAAACCAGTGTATTTTTTTAGAACTGGTTTGTGTATATATATAGTGATTATGGATACTAATTCAATGTAATTTATAATTTTCTATGTCAATATAAAAATACATCATAGCCTTCTCAAACAGCTGAAGCAATATATTGTATATTGCCATATCGTCTGGTGAAAGGGTTAAATTACTTCACCTCTTGCACTTTTAGATGCAAATCAGTTTTTCATTTCTGTAATAGAAAATTATTCACGTATTTTTACATCATTTGTTTTTCCTGACCAGTATTTAAAACCAAAAGGATATTCTGAAAAATGGCCAACAATTTTTTTAGAAATAGCATCCCAAGCAGCGTGCCTAAACATTACATTGCATATGGAAATAAAAGAATCAAACGTCTAATGCCTTATTTCTGATTTCCTTTTTCATTTGAAGTGGTGTAGAGACTCCAGCACTCACAGGACAGTGGAGTCAGCAGTAAGCCCTGGGACAGGTGGCAAGAGTGGCTCCCTTGACCTTTGCACGCCTCCTGAGGAACCCACTTTCCCGGGTGAGCTCCTCTCTGAAGAGACTGTCCTCGGGCCTCCTCTGGAATCGGCACTGCCAGAGGACAGGGCTCCTCCTGCTTGCCTCAGGACTGCCTGGCTTGTGTGGCATTGGACTTCTGGAATTGCTGGTAGATAACATGCTCTGGTCTCACCTGGTGGCAAGCTTTGCCAGCCCTGGCCAGGGTTTGGCTCCAGTGGTGGCACATATGGCCTCCGTGGTATGGACCTGGTGGCTTCTGCATCCCACTGTGGCCTCCGTGGTATGGACCAGCTGGCTTCTCCATCCCACCGTGGCCTCCGTGGTATGGACCAGGTGGCTTCTCCATCCCACCGTGGCCTCCGCGGTATGGACCAGGTGGCTTCTCCATCCCACCCAAGGTAACAGTGTCTCGCTTCACCCACGGGCTGCTAGTGAGGGAGCCCCTGGGACTTTTCTTTGGGGCAGCATTTTGTTTTGTCTTTCGTGGCAGGGAAAGGATGTGATGATGGGGAGGACAGTTCTTTTGGAGGTTGGAGGGGCCAAGCCAAGGACAGGAGCGAGCGTGCCCTCATTTTGTTTCTACTTTAATTTCTGTGTGTCGGCCATACTGAATTATGAGACTAACAGATGTCTACAATACAGTACCTGTATTCAAAATAACAAAAATAAAGCCTGATTCTTTGTTTCTAGAAATCTCTTGTACCTTGCTTGGGCTTTTAATGGGTTGATGTGTCCTGCCATTAGGTCCCGTGTTACACTAGGTCCTGTGTGAGAAAGACCGCACTGCACTGGGCGAGAGTGGCCTCTGGGATCAGGGGCTCATCCTCCCCACTGCAGTAGCCCAGGTGCCCAGAAGAGGCAGTGCCTGACACTGGTGCTCAGTCTTGGGACGGTTCCAAGGGTTCTTCTGGACCTCCAGGTGGTTAACTTTATGTGCAGCGTGCCCCACCTATGTTGTTTGGCTTCTAGCCCAAGTCACACTCAGGTGCTCCATAATGATTCTTCAGATGTGATGCTTATTACATCTCCTTATTTTTCATTTTCCCTTCACCTATTTGCTTAAAAACATGTTCTCTAGCCATTACCTCCTAGCAGGTCCTCTGCACAGCCTTTTGCTTTCTGGGCACGCACTCATTCCTGCGTGCCTGGGCCCACAGGCATCTCACACAGCACTGAGTATACACCTCTGCATGCCTGGGCCCACAGGCGTCTGAGCTGTCTGGGCACACACCTCTACATGCGTGAGCCCCTAGGCATCTCACTGGCAATCGTGTAACCAGGCCATGAGCTCTCCAGCCGGGTGGCTCATCACAGCCCAACTCAGCCACTCATGATGGTGTAACTTTAGGCAGGTCTTTGTCTCAGCTTTTTCTGTCAGGTGGGGAAACAGTAGGAACAAGTTCAAAGACTAGAATAGCTTTTTACTTACGGTAAATGTTTAGTAAACGTTAGCTAACTTGTACTCACTTAACCCCATAATGTCACCTGCTAGCTTTTCTAAATTTCCACTTCAATCCCACCTATTATTTAAAACCTTTACCTTCAGAAAAGCTGAGCATCTTAATCAGATGGGTTTCGTTGTCCTTTAGCTTACAGGGTCAGCTGCATCTCACGTGCCAATCTGGCCACCACCTGTGTCTGTGAATAAAACTGGCTATTCGTATGGAAAGAAATGAAACTTTATTCCTACTGCACGTCATACACAAAAATTCATCCAAAATAGATTTACAGATTCAAACATGAGCGCTTAGACAATGAAGTTTTTAGAAGAAAAAATTATCTAAAATGTAGGATGGGCAAAGGCTGCTTCGGATACAGAGCACATACCATAGAAGAAAGAAATTGGGCTTCCATCAACATGAAAATTTTCTGCCCTTGAAAATCGACAAGCAAGCAGTGGAATGCCACGCAAGAAATCACACTTGTCCTGACAGAGGACTCAGACCTCAGATCTATATAGGGGAGAAAACGGCAAATCAAAATTAAGATGAAAAGCCCAATTTAACAAATGAGCAAGAGACTTGAACACAGATAATCACGAAGAAGGCACAGATGTTCCCTGACTTACGATCCATGCCGGCCGCTTTCCCTCGCAATGGCACAGCTGGCTATGACTGCCACTCCCTGCCACCGCTCAGTACTGCAGGAGGGCACCGTGCCATCAATCAGCAGCCCAGGAAAAGATCGGAATTCAGAAAGTGGCTTCTACTGAGTGCTTAATGCTTTCACACCATCGTAAAGTCCAAAAACCTGAAATCGAACCATCTTAAGTCAGAGACCTGTGTATACATGAGTGTCCAATAAGAACATGGAAAGTTGTTCAACATCATCGTTGCCTAGGGAGGGCAAGTTAGAATCACAAAAAAGGTCCCATTTTCCATGTATTAGTGTTCACATGAAAAAGACATCACCAAATAGTAATGAGAAGGTGCAGCTGCTAGAACTCAGCTACTGCTGTCTGAAATAATACATCCAGTTTAGAAAACTAGCGGGCAAATTCATTTTTTTGGTTTGGGGGTTTTAAAAAATTAGACATAATCCTGCAGACTCTCCTAGATACTCAGTGCAAATATATGTCCACAGATGATTTGTACAAGGATGTTTACTGTCACTTTATTCATAATATGTCTAACAAGAAGGTGGATAAGCAGATTCTGGTGTACTCATACGATGGACTTCTACTCAGTAACCAGTGGGGGTGAACCGTGATGAATGCAGCCATGTGTATACATCTCAAAAACATGTTAAAGGCTGGGCATGGTGGCTCACACCTGTAGTCCCAGCACTTTGGGAAGTCAAGGCAGGCAGATCACTTGAGGCCAGGAGTTCAAGACTAACCTGGCCAACATGGCGAAAACCCGTCCCTAATAAAATTTTAACAAAAATTAGCCCAGCGTGGTGGTGCATGCCTGTAATCCCAGCTACTCAGAAGGATGAGGCACAAGAATCGCTTGAACCCAGGAGGCGGAGGTTACCGTGAACTGAGATCTTGCCACTGCACTGCAGCCTGGGTGACAGAGTGAGAGTCTGTCTCAAAAGTAAAGTAAGTAAATGAATAAAATGTGTTAAGCGAAAGAAGTGAGATATGTAAGCGTCTATACGAAGCTCTAAAACTGACCAAACTGATTGATGATAGAAATTTGAGTAGTGTGTTCGCCTGGTAGGGAAGGGGGAAGGACGGGCTATAGAGAGCACAGGGCACCTGGGGTGAGGGAAGTCTTCGCAGCTTGTTGGCGATGGTGGTTGCGTGAGTGTATACATGTGTCCAAACTCATCGAAACCTACGCTTAAGCCCTATGCATTTGATTGTACGTGATTTGCCCCTTAATCTTTTAGAAGACCTATGGAAAAGGGAAAATAAAAGTAAAGCATAGATAGCATTGTGAGGGAGTACACACCCCCCGTGGCACGCACTGTGGCCCCGGAACTGCCTTTCCTACCCCGCCAAGGAGAGACTGAGGAGCAGGGCACGCTCTGGGCTCCAGCCTGGATTTGCCCATCCATGGAGAGGACACATTCCGGATTGTTCTCTTCCACACAGTAGACTTTCTGTCCCGCTGAAGGGAGAGGTCTGCATCCCTGGGTTAGACACATCTCATGGAGGCCTCTGCCCGCGACCGGGGAGGGGGACATTTTTCTAATCCAGGGATGAAGTCAGAGAACTAATCCAAACCATGCCCCTCAAGCAACGTTTAGTTTTAAAAAGAAAAATAAAAGGATGTTGAATCCATTTGTCCGTCGTGTCTTATTTCCCAGAGGGCACTTCAGGAAGGCTGAAGGGGGCACGATTATCTCCACTAAAACTCCAGCTAGGCGCTTGTCACAGGAGGAGGTGGAAAGCCGTGGTTTGTATGAAGGGAGTGGTGTGAAGATGGGAGAACAGGCCACGCCAGCTGCTGCTTCCCTTCTCGGGGACAGCCACGCTCTGACTGCGGCTCCAGGACTGCGGCTAATGGTTCAAAGGCCCAGTCACGGGGTCCTGTTGGGAGGAGGTGCTTGTGCCCTGGTCTCATGTTTCTCTGTGGGATCTTGGCACTAGAGGAGTGCCCTTGGCCTCTCCACACTTGCACTCTAATGGGAGCTTAGTGACGTCGCTGAGAGATTTTGGCGACTTGCATTTTTGGTTCAGTCAAAAATGCTTTCTAGGCTGGGCAGGGTGGCTCACGCCTGTAATCCCAGTGCTTTGGAAGGCCAAGACGGGCGGATTGCTTGAGCCCAGGAGTTCGAGACCAGCTGGGCAACACAGTGAGACCTCATCTCTATAAAAAAGTAATACAAATTTAAAAGCGAAACTACGAAGTTTTTTTTCCCCCATTTGTCTTTCAAGCCCTAATTCTCACTTGTTTCTGAACTTTGGTGTCAGGAGTAGGAGGAAGTTCCCCTAAACCCCCTCTTTCCTAAACAAACCAAGAAATACGTTGTTACACTAAATCTGTTTTTTCTCTTTAGAAGACAGGTGGTCAGATTGGGGTTGAAACTAGAACCCAGGAATATGCTGTTGATGTAGTAATCATAAAAGTGACAGGCTGAAAATAAGTGGATAGAAAAATAGGGTACGAGCAGAAAATAAGAGTATTCATATCAGGCAAAGCAGAGTTTAAAAGCACTGTGCAGCAGTAAGATGCTCTTCATCAAACTATAAATACAGTAGTGGAACAAAACAATTAGAAATGTAAGGAAAGGGTCTTCTGTTTCTAGCTATAAGAGTAATTTTATCGGAACGCACATCCTGCCAACAATGATAAAAGTTGGGCTTTTTAAAAACTGGCTTTAAACATTTTACAACTAGAGTACTTGAGCCCGGGAGTTCGAGACCATCCTGGGGAATGTGGCAAGACCCTGTCTCTACAAAAAAATTTTTTTTTTTAATTAGTCAGGCATGGTTGTGCGTGCCTGTGGTCCCAGCTACTCGGGAGGCTGAAGTGGGAGGTTTGCTTGAGCCAGGGAGGTCAAGGCAGCAGTGAGCTGTGATCACGCCACTGCACTCCAGCCTGCATGACAGAGCAAGACCCTGTCACAAAACAAAACAAAAAGAATCAACACAAACTAGGAACAGAAGGAAACTATGTCAACGTAAAAGCCATACGTAAAAACCCACAGCAAACATTTTACTCATTAGTGAAAGACAAAGATTTTCCTCTAAGAACAAGAACAAGGCAGGGATGCCCTCTTTCACCACTCCTATTCAACAGAGCACTAAGTTCTAGCCAGAGAAATTAAGAAGAAAAAGAAATACAAGGCATTCGATTTGGAAATGAAGAAGTAAAATTATCTCCATTTGCAGGTAATATGATTTGAAAATGTAGAAAGCCCTAAAGTGTCTGCGCGCACACACACACACACACACACACACAAACACTATTAGAACTAATAAATGAATTCAGCAAAGTAGCAGGATATAAAGTCAACACACAAAAATCAGCTGAGTGTGGTGGCCCACACCTCTAATCCCAGCACTTTGGGAAGCTGAGGAAAGAGGATTGCTTGAGCCTGGGAGGTTGAGGCTGCAGTCAGCTATGGTTACGTCACTGCACTCCAGCCTGGGCAATGTTGCAAGACCCTGTTCAAAACACACACGCACACACATCAGTGGTGTTTCTGTGTGATACCAACGAAGAATCTAAAAAAGGAAATTATAAAAATAATTCCTTTTACAATAGCATAAAAAGGATGAAATATTTAGGAATTAACCAAAGAAGTGAAAGGTGTGTACAAAAGAAACTACAAGACACTGCTGAAAGAAAGAAAATATTAAAATATGGAAACACATTCCATGTATAGGAATTGGGAGACACAATATTGCTAAAATGTTAATACTACCCAAAGCAATCTACAGATTCAATGTAATCCCTATCCAAATCCCAATGATGTTTTCTTGCAGAAATAGAAAAATCCATTCTAAAATTAATAGGGAATCTCAAGGGACCGTAAACAGCCAAACAATCTTGAAAAAGAACAAAGCTAGAGAATGCATACTTCCTTATTTCAAAACTTACTACAAAGCTACAGTAGTCAAAACACTACAGTACTGGCATAAAGAGAGACACAGAAACCAATGGAATAGAATAGAAGCCCAGAAACAAACCCTGGCATGGTCAAATGATTTTTTTTTTTGTGTGACATATCACTCTGTTGCCCAGGCTGGAGTGCAGTGGGGCGATCTCAGCTCACTGCAACCTCCGCTTCCTGGATTCAAGTGATTCTCCTGCCTCAGCCTCCTGAGTAGCTGGGACTACAGGCGTGCACCAGGACACCTGGCTAATTCTTTCTGTATTTTTAGTAGAGATGGGGTTTTGCCACGTTGACCAGGCTGGTCTCGAACGCCTGACCTCAAGTGATCCACTTGCCTCGGCCTCCCAAAGTGCTGGGATTACAGGCATGAACCACCATGCCCGGCCTATGGTCAAATGATTTTTGACAAGGGTGCCAAGACCATTCAGTGGGGAAAGGACAGTGTTTTCAACAAATAGTACTGGGAAAACTGGATATCCACATGCAAAAGAACAGAATTTGACCCTTATCTAACACTATATACAAAAATCAAAATGGATCTAAGACCTAAAATAAATTCCTAGAAGAAAACATAGGGCAAGAGCTTCACAGCACTGGATGTGGCAGTGATTTCTTGGATACGACACCAAAGGCACAGGTAACACAGGAAATAAACAGACAAATTGGACTTCATGAAAAGTTTTAAATATGGTTCATCAAAAGATACTGTCAATAGGCCAGGTACAGTGGTGTATGCCTGTAACCCCAGCACTTGGGGGGGCCAAAGTGGGAAGATCCCTTGAGTCCAGGAAATGGAGACCAGCCTGTGCAACACCAGGAGACCCGTCTCTACAAATAATGATTTAAAAAAAATACTGTCAACAGAGTAAGAAGGCAATTTGCAGAGCAGAAAATATTTACAGACCACATGTCTGATAAGTGATTAATATCCAGAATATTTAGAACTCCTAAAACTCAAGAACAAAGAAACAACCTGATTCAAAAATGGGCAAAGAATGTGAATAGACATTTCTCCAAAGATGTTATGCAAATGACAAACACATATAAAGCTGCTCATCACTAATCATTAGAGAAATGCAAATCCAAACTACCACCTCACATCCATTAGGATGGCTACTATAAGCACATGTACACTCACACACATAACTGTTGGCAAGGATGTGGAGAAGTCAGAATCCTTGTGCACTTTGGGAACGTAAACGGTATAGTCGCTGTGGAAAACAGTATGGGGGTTCTTCAAAAAGTTAAAAATAGAATTTCCATATAATGCAACAATTTCACTTCTGCGTATATACACGAAAGAATTAAAAGCAGGGTCTTGAAGGGATATTGGACACTCATGTTCATGCCAGCATTATCCTCAATACCTACAAAGTGGAAATAACTCAAGTACCCATTGACAGAAGAATGATTAAGCAAAACGCCGTGTGCACAGAAAGTGGAATATTACTTAGCCTTAAAAAAGAAGGAAATGGTACAATACGCTACAACATGGATGAAACTTGAGGACATTAGGCTCAGTGAAATAAGCCAGTCACGGAAAGGCAAATACCACAGGATTCCACTTATTTGAGGTGCCTAGAGTTGTCAAATCCATAGAGACAGAAAATAGAGTGGTGGGTGCCAGGGGCTGGGGGGCTAGTGGATGAGGAGGTAGTGTTTAATGCTTAATGGATATAGAGATGAAGTTTTACGAGTGAAAAGAGTGCTGGAGATGGATGATTGTTGTGGTTATATAACATTATTAGGGGAATTTAATACCATTAAACTGTAACTTTTTTTTTTTTTTTTTGCGATGGAGTTTTGCTCTTTTCGCCCAGGCTGGAGTGCAGCGGAGCAATCTCGGCTCACTGTAACTTCCGCCTCCCAGGTTCAAGCAATTCTCTTGCCTCAGCCTCCCGAGTAGCTGAAATTACAGGCACAAGCCACCACGTTCAGCTAATTGTTGTATTTTTAGTAGAAACAAGGTTTCACCATGTTGTCCAGGCTAGTCTCAAACTCCTGACCTCAGGTGATCTGCCTGCCTTGGCCCCCCAAAGTGTTGAGATTACAGGTGTGAGCCACAGCAACCGAGTGAACTGAAACTTTAAAAAATGGTTAAGATGGTATATTTTATGTTATGTGTATTTTACCACATTTGGAAAACATATTGTACTACAGAGGAGTGAGTGGGTGGCTGAAAGGAGGGCAGAAATAACGGCCACACTTAAAGATCTAAAGGATGGGTGGTTCCATTTAATTCTCCAGTCTGGCCCTGCAGAAGCCAGATGACCCTGAATTTAACTAGAGTTTACAGCTGACTGAACCAGATCATGGCCCTGGTGGCGCTGTTGCACCAGACATGGTAACTTTGCTAGAGCAGATAAATATGGCCTCAAATGCACAGTATGTAAGCCTTTGATGAGGCAAAGTTCTCTTCTAGTCCAAATCTTAATGTAATCATGAGCATGGTATCTCATCACATTTGCTGTATTCTACTAGTTAGAAGCAATATTGTGTCCATTCAGGCTGCTAACGAAATACCTTAGCCTGAGTACTTTATACGCAATAGAAATTTATTTCTTGCAGTTCTGGGGCTTGCAGTGAGGTCTAAGATCAAGCTGCCAGCAGATCTGGTGTCTGGTGAGGGCTGGCCCTCTGCTTCCACGATGGAGCCTCGTTCCTGTGTGTTCACGGGGCAGAAGCAGCAGGAGTGCCTTTTGACCTCTTTTATATGGGCACCAATTCCATTTGTGAGGGTGGAGTCCTCATGCCCTAAACACCTTCCAAAGGCCCCCACCTCTTCGTGCTATGGTATTGGCCCACAAGTTTCAACATTTGAATTTTGGAGGATACCAAACATTTAGACCATAGCACACGAGTCCCACCCACAACCAAGAGTGGAGGTTATACAAGGACATGAACACCTGGAAGCAGGGATCAGGGGGTTCCCTTAACGTCTGTCTACTACACCTTCTAAAATAAAAGACAGGCTGAGCACTGGGGCTCACACCTGTAATCCCAACACTTTGGCAGGCTGAGGCAGGAGGATTGCTTGAGCCCAGGAATTTGAGACCCCATGCCTACAAAAAATTTAAAAAATCAGCCAGGTGTGGTGATGCACACCTGTCATCCCAGCTACTCGGGGGGCTGAAGCTGGATCGCTTGAGCCCAGGGATTCCAGGCTGCACTGAGCTGTGATGGCACAACTGCACTCCAGCCTCGGCAACAGAGCAAGACCCTGTCTCTAAAAAAATAGAATAAAGTTAGGGCGTGGTGGCTCACGCCTGTAATCCTAGCACGTTGGGAGGCTGAGACAGGTGGATCACGAGGTCAGGAGATCGAGACCATCCTGGCTAACATGGTGAAACCCCGTCTCTATCAAAAATACAAAAAATTAGCTGGGCATGGTGGCGGGTGCCTGTAGTCCCAGCTACTCAGGAGGCTGAGGCAGGAGAATGGCATGAACCCGGGAGGCGGAGCTTGCAGTGAGCCGAGATGGTGCCACTGCACTCCAGCCTGGGCAACAGAGCGAAACTCCGTCTCAAAAAAAAAAAAAAAAAAAAAAAGAATAAAAAGGCAAATTGCTAGGCCAGGTGTGGTGGCTCACGCCTATAATCCCACTACTCTGGGAGGCCAAGGCAGATGGATCACCCGAGGCCAGGAGTTCAAGACCAGCTTGGCCAACATGGCAAAACCCCATCTCTACTAAAAATAAAAAAATAATAAGAAGAAGAAAAAAGGAGGTTGGCATGGTGGCATGTGCCTGTAATCCCAGATTCTCAGGAGGCTGAGGCAGGAAAATTGCTTGAACCTGGGAAGTGGAGGTTGCAGTGAGCCAACATTGCACCATTGCACTCCAGCCTGGGTGACAGAGCAAGACTGTCTCAATTGCTGCATCTTGAGTCTCCTATTGTTGACGCTGTTGTGAGACCTCGGTTCTCATCTTCTTAGTTTAAAATAATTTAAACAAGAGACACACAGCAGAGGAGAGGTAACATAGAATAATTTATTACAAAAGAAAAAGAATACTCTGAAAGCTAGATGCAGAATAGAGAGTACACCCCGAGAGAGAGAATTCAGGGTGGGCTGCTTGTGAGGATGAGACAGCACAGACTGGGACTAGGTGTGAGAAACAAACTTGCCTGTTTAAACCCAAAGAACAGGACTCAGAGATCCAGAGGGCAGTGAAAGTGAGACTCTTAATGATGGTCTTACAGTGTCGGGTGTCTGATGGGCAGGCACACCCAGCACAGTTTCAACAAGCCATTTGTCCCCTAGTGCTCAGGTCTCTCCCCCGTTTCCTCATAGGCTGAGTACTATGGGGTCACAGTCTTCCCAGACGCCGCCTATCAGTTGTTGGGTTGGGGCTGTAGGTGTTTTATTTTTGGGGGTTATCCTGCTGCATCTTGTTGCAGCCCACAATGCATTGCAATCCTAGTTAGCTCAGGGGCTTTTCAAGTATTTGACTTACGACCTAAGTAGCTGGGCAGCTGATAAGATGAGACAAAGCAAGCTATTTTGCAGGCTAGTAAACTTTTTATCTTAGACTAAACTTCTTTGGTTTGGGTGAGGGCAACTAAGAGTGGGGTGGTAGAGGGAGGAAGGGGGAGGCTGACAAGCGGGCATCGGCTATCCAAGCAGGGGCTAATATATCCTGTTTCTTCTGTAGTTTGCGGACCAAAGCCAATTTAAGGTGCTTTGCCTTTGAAATGAACCACCGTAGACATTGTTTCCTTCACTAGAGAGACTCCCTTTATGGCCGCCTTATGTGATTATTCATAAGCGGGTGAGAAGAGGTGTTATGAGGCAGCGTGTTCTGGCTGGTCCCCCAGCGTGCATGCACAGTAGCTGTACACAATTGTTCCTACATCACGTCTCATTAACATCTTAAATCTCCACCCAAGGTTGTGTTTGTTGTCGTTGTTGTTGTTTTTTCGGTGTTTTTTTAAGACAGAGTCTTTCTCTGTTGCCCAGGCTGGAGTACAGTGGCGCCATCTCAGCTCACTGCAACCACTGTCTCCCGGGGTCAGGTGATTCTCCTGGCTCAGCCTCCCGAGTAGCTGAGATTACAGGCACCTGCCGCCACACCTGGCTAATTTTCGTATGTTTAGTAGAGAAAGGGTTTCACCATGTTGGGCAGGCTGATCATGAATTCCTGCCCTCAGGTGATCCGCCCACCTTGGCCTCCCAAAGTACTGGGATTACAGGCGTGAGCCACTGTGCCCGGCCTGTTTTTTTTTTTTTTTTTTTTTTTTTACCATTTTAAGGAGCAAAGGGTCAGTTTGAGGACAGGTCAAATCAAAGTGCACATGTTCTCTACAAGGGAAATTTTCTACTGCAGATAGCTTTGCTTGGATGAGCTCAATTACAAGGCGAATGATGAGGCTTGTTGTGTTGATTATACAGTCACCATGGTGGCTGTGTCCCGAGAACACGGTCACTTCCTTGACGACCTATCCTGCCTCACAATCACGAAGAAGGAAGCACCCGGTGTGCCTCTCTGGGTGTTGGAGGCAGCGCATTCCACGCCCAGACATACTGTGCCTGCTCGTGGGGTGACATGGAGGGCTGGCAGCTCTAAGTGGAGCCCCGAGCAGGAAACGGCTCTGCAGCCTGGGGCGCAGACAGCCCTGCTGCTCGAGCCATGTGATTTCACAGACAACGCCATGTTGGAGGAGCCCATGGTGGAAAAGGTGCCGTGTGAATTTTATGGCAAGCCCAGTGGATGAAGCACCAGGCAGTCCCTTGAGGTTCTGGAGCAAAGCCATGGCATCAGTATTGGAGAACTACACGGCCTTTGACAGACAGCTCTTGGAGTGCTACTTGGGCCCTGGTAGAGACCGAATGCTGGACCAGGGCACATCGAGTGCTACCATGTCCAGAACCTGTGATGAGCTGAGTTCTGTTGCATCCACCAAGTCATCAAGTTGTGTGGGAGCAGCCACACAGAAATGGCACATCCAGGACCAGGCTCAAGAAGGACTGAAGGCCCAGACGGGCTGCACAGGAAGGTTGCCTGGACCCTGCATCTGCCATCATGGTCACACAGATGCCACTGTCTCAGCTCACACCTAGGCCCTTAAGGGGGGTCCCACCAACCAGCTAAAGCTTGCTTTGACAGATGGGTTAGGCTGGTATATAGGGTCCCACCAAAATGACTGGCAACTGCATGACAGCTTCATTAAGGATGGCCTTCAAAGGTGTGGAAAGTAAAAAAGTTCCTCTTCCAAGTTTCCCTTCTTATTTATTTATTTATTTATTTAGAGACAGAGTCTCACTCTGTCACCCAGGCTGGAGTGCAGTGGCATGATCTCAGCTCACTGCAAGCTCCACCTCCTGGGTTCATGCCATTCTCCTGCCTCAGCCTCCTGAGTAGCTGGGAGTACAGGCACCTGCCACCACGGTTGGCTAATTTTTTGTACTTTCAGTAGAGATGGAATTTTGCCATGTTAGCCAGGATGGTCTCAATCTCTCGACCTTGTGATCCACCTGCCTTGGCCTCCCAAAGTGCTGGGATTACAGGTGTGAGCCACTGCACCCGACCAGTTTCCCTTCTTATTAAGGAATAAATCATAAATGTTAGAAATAGTAGTTTCTTTTAAAAACTAACTTCCTTCAAGCCTCCTTGCTTTTATACTAATAACTCTTTGTTAAGCCCTATCCTATGTAGCTGTGAGATACAAAGGAATGATACATTCTAGGTCCTTGTACTTTAACCAAGATATTTGTTCTAGACAAGCTCAAGCATGTCCCAGCTTGCAGCCTATGCCCCTTCCTTATTTGGAAATGTTATTACTTTTCTAAGTTCTTTCGCAAGCAACTTCCTCTTTTCCTTTTGATCTCCATTGCCTTTACCTATTAGGAAAGTTTTAAGTTGTTAGCCAGTCAGGTTTAGCTTAGAATGTGAGGTCCAGCTCTAACCAATGGAGACAGGACACAGCAGTAAGGGCCTAATGCGTAAGGGATAAATATTCTTGCCTTTCTTTATTCGGTGTGCTCTCATGGCAAGATTGCTGATGAGCAGCACCCTTTCTGCAGAAAGTATAATTGCCTTGCTGAGAAAACTTTTTGTCTGAATGCTGATTTTTCCTTGCAGTACCAAGGAACAAGCATTTTGTTTACAACAAAAGGCAATGGCAGGGAAGTCCTGGCAGAGAAGTCCTCCCGTGGCTGGAGCTCACAGGGTGCACCTGGGAAGTAAATACTTTGCAGGAGAAGCAGCCTGAGGTTAGAATAGGTAGACTCATGGAAGGTGCTGAGTGGCCTGGCTGGCTGGTCTGGGACCTAGAGGTAGAAAGATGGAATTGATCAGGGAGAGGAATGTTTCGGGTGGACGAGTGTAATGGGCACGTGGGAGTGAACACATGTGAAGGTCTTTGGACCACACAGTGCTGCCCAAGCATCTTCCATGGAAGAAGCACTCAACCCGCTGATGGGAGCCAGCCTTAGTGGCCACACAAACCCAACAAAGACAGGCACATGGAAAGAGCAGCCACAGCCGAGCCAGAGGACAGGCATGAGGTCAACAGTGTGGACTGCAACCTCCCGAAGCCATCTAGCTCCTTCTCTATCTGAACGTCTAACCTGCCAGCAAAGAAGACCAGCATCCCACTGCCAATGTGGCCCAGGTCCTCAGGAGACAAACCAGCCACTTGACAGCAAGTGGACCCACTGGGACTCTTTCATTCTGGAAAGGTCAGTGGTTTGCACAAAAATAGACACCTCTTCTAGGTAGGAGTTTGACTTTCCTGCCTCCAAGGCCTCAGTTGGCATCACTGTCCAAGCGCTTAAGGAATGCCCAATTCACTGGTGTAGAAGGGCTCACAACATCACTTCTGATCAGGCAGGCCACTTTGCAGTGAAGGAGATGTGGGAAAGGGTCTGTGTCCCTAGGATCTACTCATTGCCTCTCATCGTTCAGAAGCTGCTGGACTGGCTGGGCATTGGCATTGGCCTCCCACATGGACAACTGAAGCAAAGCTCTGTAACGACAGGCCCCGTCTTCCCGGATGCTGCAGGCACATTGAATCAGAGGCCTTCATATTGTACTGTGTACTCAGCAGAAAGTGCACGTGGGTCTGGGAGCTGAGGGGTGGGAGCAGGGGTGGCCCACTCAGCATCATTTCTGGTCACCCCTGTTTCTGTTTTCCAACCCCACACTCTTGGCTCTGCAGGGTTAGGGGTTCTGGTTCCAAAGGGAGTGTTTGCTGGCCAGGGGACAGAACTACAAGCCGTAGCTTCCACTGGGGCACTGTGGGCTCCTTTTGGCCCAGCCAGGAAGTTGTAAGAGGAGCCACTGTCTTAGTGGGGATGCTTGGCCCTGAGCAGCAGGGGGACGTGGGGGCTGCTGTCACCTGAGAGCAGGTGGCAGAGAGGAATATACGTGGGACTCAGATACCCGATGTGGGCAGGCGCTTCTTGGTACCCCCTCTTCCCATTATGACCAGAAATGGATCTGAATAGCATCTCTGACCCCAAAAGGGCATGGTTAGCAGAGGCTCACAGTCCTCAGGAACGAGGGCTTGGGTCCAGCCACCAGATGTACCTGATGCCAACAGGAGACAGCTGAGCGCCAGGGCAATGTAGAACAGAAAGCAGAGGAGGGATGAGAGGGACCGCCGTGTTCCCAGATGACCTCAGTTGGCGATGGGGCTGTCATTTTTCCCATTAATTTCCCTCTTCTAAGTACACAGAGACAGGGGCCCTGGAGGGGAGGCTTCCCACGCGTGTGGGAAAGTGGATCCAGCCAGTGCAAGGGTGGACAGTGGCAGGCCCAGGGCAGAATCAGAGCTCCTTAGAGAGAGATGCTCTGCCCAGCAGCTGCCAGGCATGTGGTCAGGGGCAGCCTCCAGCTGCCAGCTCCCCTGCAGTTTGCCTTCCCAGCTCAGCGTGGCCAAGGATTGAGCAACACAGCAGGACCAAGGTCACTGTCTTGTGGGGTGCTGCCCCCAAGTGCTAAGCCCAGCCATCTCAGGCCAGCATGGGGCTGTTCTGCCGGCCAGCCTTTGTCCTGCGCTCCTGGCTGGGCAGGGAGCCTTTCTCGGATCTGAGTTGTGGAGTGCAGCTCCCCTGTGTGACTCTTCTCCCCAGTGAAGCTTTGCACTGCTGACACCATCTGCGAATTTCCACGGCACATCAAAGACGGCAAAAAATGAGGGGAAGGGGGACAAAGAACACAGAGACAGTGGGCGGCAGGTCCAGATCCACATCTGTGTAACTGAATTCACTTCATTAGATGTAAATGGAGGCCGGGCATGGTGGCTCACACCTGTCATCCCGGCACTTTGGGAGGCTGAGGCAGGCAGATCACCTGAGGTCAGGAGTTCAAGACCAGCCTGGCCAACGTGGCAAAACCCTGTCTCTACTAAAAACACAAAATTAGCCAGGCATGGTGGCAGGGGCACCTGTAATCCCAGATACTCAGGAGGCTAAGACAGGAGAATCGCTTGAACCCAGGAGGCAGAGGTTGCAGTGAGCCCATATTGCACCACTGCACTTCAGCCTGGGTGACAGAGTGAGACTCCATCTCAAAATATATACATGGACAAAATGCTCCAATTAAAAACAAATATTGTAACATTGACTAAAATATTATATTTGATCGTATGCTACTTATAAGAGGCACGCACGTATAAAGTCATAGACGGGCTGAAGGGGACTAAAATGAGAGGCCATGACAATGCTAAATGAGGAGAGCTGATGTGGTGTTATTAGCTGTTCACACCAAAGGCGGCTGCAAGGGAAGAAGAACTAATGGAGTGAAATATACACATTTCATCACTATGAGAGGGCCAGTCCACCCGGACCATGTAACAGTTCTAAGTCTGTACACACCCAATAAACCTGGTCTTAAAACACAAAGCAAAATCTTACAGATTTAAAAGGAGTGGGAAATTAGGATGTGGACATCTGGGTGAGGGCCATTATCCTGCCCACGACCTATGGGTTAGTTTTATCGGATGTAAATCATACCACAGCCAGGCACGGTGGCTCATGCCTGTAGTCCCAGCTACTTGGGAGGCTGAGGTGGGAGGATCGCTTGTGCCCAGGAGTCGGAGGCTGCAGTGAGCCGTGATCACACTGCTGCACTCCAGCCTGGGCAACAGAGCAAGACCCTGACACTAAAAATAAATAAATGATAAATAAATAAAATCATCCCACAGTCAAATCGATCTTTTGTTTTTCAAAGTGACCGAAATCATCTTGGAAATGTAAAAACACTCCTTGATAATCTTTGCCATGAAATGAAAGCTACCAACGTTCTCGGGAGCATTGAGAAGAGGCACACTCCTTCCCAAAGTATACAGCACACGGCAGAGGGGGGCCCAGAGGACGTGGCTCACCTCGGTGCCTGTCTTGTCCTAGAACGTTGTTTGTTGCTGTTTTTAAAGTAACTGGTCTTCATTTTACGAAATTGGAAAAAGAACCACAAACTATACCAAAAGAAACTCAGAAAAAAAGATAAAAAGGTACAAAGATAAAAAGCTGGAAATGCGGAAAGGATAAAGCAAGACATTGTAGAATGGCTTTAAAAGCTGCAGGCCAGTGTTTGAGGCCGTATGCGCCCCAGTGCACGGCAGCATTGTTGATCGGGTGAAAAACCCAACAAACCATGAAACAAGAATACCCACGGCGGGGGGCGCTGGATGCCATGGAGTTTTATGCAGCTTTTAAAAAGAATGATTTGAACGTCTGGTTAAGGTGGCGCTGTGCATTCACACTTCGGCTTGTCGTCTCCGCAGACAAGATAAACTCAGCACATTCGACGCGGGACAGAGGAATGATCCATGGCCTTGACAAAGAGAAAGCTAAGAATACATTGCTGGGCTTAAACGGAAGGAAAATATCTCCCAGATGTGGAGTAGACGGGAAGTGGAGAGAAGCTGAAGCCCAGGCCCAGCACCAGGCTCAGGGCCCAGGCGCTGCGGGGGTCCCAGCCATTAACAGAGCTTCATGCAGGTGGGCAGCTGGAGCCAGGGGGGCTCACTCTCTTGTGAAACGAGCAGAAAATAGGCCAGATTCTGCTGGGGGCTGCAGGTTTTACAGAGCAGCTGGTCTCCCAAGGCAAAAGAACACATACTTTGTGGAGGCCAGGAACTGGACCAGCCTGCTGGGGCTTGGTAACTCCATCCATAACATCCTCAGGGTCTCCACAAGGCAGACACAGTGCAGTACCATAGGAGATGGCCGGGACAAAGAACCAGGAGCTGGCGGGGTGAGGCGGTGGGTGGGGGGCAGGCAATCCTGAAACAATAAGAAGAGCATAGAGAAGAGAAAGAAAAGTCATACCAGCTCAGAAGAGCTTGCAAACTGACGTTCAAAACCACACCCAGAATTCTAATGTTCACAAAGTCATCCAGTTAATATAGAATCCACTGCAGATGAAATTAATTTTGTAGAATAGTCTGATAAAGACTAAAATAAATGTGCTTGGGAGGCTCAAGGAGAGAAATGAAGAAACCTAGAACTGAGGATACCGTTCCCGAAGAAGGAAGGAAGGAAGGAAGGAAGGAAGGAAGGAAGGAAGGAAGGAAGGAAGGAACGAAAGAAGGAAGGAAGGAAGGAAGGAAGGAAGGAAGGAAGGAAGGAAGGAAGGAAGGAAGGAAGGAAGGAAGGAAGGAAGGAAGGAAGGGAGGGAGGGAGGGAGGGAAGGAGCGGGAGGAAGGAAGGAAGGGAGGGAGAAGGAAGGAAGGAAGGAACGTAGGGAGGGAGGGAGAAGGAGGGAAGGGAGGGAGAAGGGAAGAAAGGAAGGAGGTCAGAAAGGAAGATAGGAAGGAGGGAGAGAGGGAAGGACAGGAGGGGGGAAGAGAGGAAGAAAGGAAGGAGGGAGGAAGGAAGGAAGGAAGGGAGGAAGGGAGGGAGGGAGGAAAGAAGGAAAACAAAAAGCTTAAAAAGAACCAATTAGAAATCTTGACAATAAAAAAATGGTCATTGAAATAAAAAACGCGCCTCAATAGACAGGCTAAACTCTACGCTAGACATAGGTAGAGAGCCGATGGATTGGAAGCCAGTGTTGAGAAATTCAGCCAGAACCTTGCATAAAGAGAAAAAAGTTCTGAGAGGAGGGAAGGGCTGCTACGCAGTCTGAGGAGAGATCCAGAAGATCATGGAGAAGCCATATTTGAAAACATATTAGCCCTGAATTTTGCAGAATTAGGGAAAGGCATGACTCCTCAGCTTGAAGCTGAGGTTTGAATACAAAGTAGGATAAAGGATAGTCTCTTAACCCTTGCCCAGTTGTCACTGGATATCAGAGACAAAAATGCCATTTTCCAGAAAGTGTGTAAAACGTGGTCTCAAAGAAAGAACAAGGGAGCAAAGGGCACGTCCCCCGGAAGATTCTATGATGGTGTGAGCCTGGGGTGAGCACAGAACACAGGGCAGGTTGTTCGTTTGGGTTCCTAGGGAAGGACGGCGGGGCTGGAGGGGACCCAAAACAAAGCCCAGAACCCGCCCAACCACGTGAAATCATGAAATGCGGGCCGGCCGCAGCGGCTCACACCTGGAATCCCAGCACTTTGGACGGCCAGGGCGGGCAGATCTTGAGGTCAGGAGTTCGAGACCAGCCTGACCAACATGGTGAAACACGATCTCTACTAAAAACACAAAAATTAGCCAGGTGTGGCGGCGGGCGCCTGTAATCCCAGCTACTTGAGAGGCTGAGGCAGCAGAATCGCTTGAACCCGGGAGGCAGAGGTTGCAGTGAGCCGAGATCGCGCCACTGCACTCCAGCCTGGGTGACAGAGTGAGACTCTGTCTCAAAAAAAAAAAAAAAGAAAAAAGTATAGTTATGACTGGGCATAGGTGGCTCATGCCTGTAATCTCAGCACTTTGGGAAGCTTAGGCGGGTGGATCACTTGAGGTCAGGAGTTCAAGACCAGCCTGGCCAACATGGCAAAACCCCATCTCTACTAAAAATACAAAAAATTAGCCTGTAGCCCCAGCTACTCAGGAGGCTGAAGCAGGAGAATTGCTTGAACTCTAGGAGGTGAAGGTTGCAGTGAGCTGAGATTGGACCACTGCATTCCAGCCTGGGACACAGAGCAAGACTCTGTCTCAAAAAAAAAAAAAAAAAAAAAAGTGTAGTTACTGAAACATCAAGTATCAGCACACTTTCTTTAGCAGCTGGCAAAGAATTCTCCCAGCTTTTGTTTATCCGAAAAGGTCTTTCTTTGGCTTTCATTTTTGTAGAACAGTTTCACTGGAAATAATCATGATGACAGCTTTCATTTTTTTCCAGCACTTTGCACATGCTGTTCATCTTCCTCCAGGCACATATTGTTGTGCCCGTGTATATAATGTATTGTTTTTCGGCCAGGCGCGGTGGCTCACACCTGTAATCCCAGCACTTTGGGAGGCTGAGACAGGCGGATCACGAGGTCAGGAGATCGAGACCATCCTGGCTAACACGGTGAAACCCCGTCTCTACTAAAAAATACAAAAAAACTAGCCGGGGGTGGTGGCAGGTGCCTGTAGTCCCAACTACTCGAGAGGCTGAGGCAGGAGAATGGCATAAACCTGGGAGGCGAAGCTTGCACTGCACTCCAGCCTGGGCAACAGAGCGAGACTCAGTCTCAAGGAAAAAATAAAATATATATATATTTTATATATATATTGTTTTTATTCTTTTGCAGTTTTTAAACTTTTCTGTTTGGTGTTGGGTTTTAGTAGCTTGTCTACAACATGTCAAGGTTTTTGTCTGCTTACTTTATCTGACTTGCGGTTCATTGAGCTTCCTGAGTCTTCATGTTAATGTTTTAAATCAAATCTGGGAAACTTTCAGCCATTATTTCCTCAAATATATAATTTTTTCCTCTCTTTTCTTCTCTCCTCTCCCTCTGTGATTCCAATTACATGCATTTTGGACTGCTTGATAGAGTCTTGTGGGTCTCTCAGGATATATTTCTTTTTCTTAGTGAAAAATGAAGTCTTTTTTCTCTATGTTCTTTACATTAAACAAATTTTATTGACCTATCTTCAAGGTCATGGATTTTTCCTCCTACTGTCTCCAATAAGCTATTGAGTCTATCCAGTGAAATTTTCATCTATGTTGTTTGAATTTTCAGCTTGAAGAATTTCCATTTGATTCTTTTTTGTAGCTTCCATTTCTCTGTTGAGATTCTACTCTGTTTACTCATTAAGACTCATATTTTACTTTAATTATCTGATCATATTTATAATAGCAGCTTTAAAGTCTTTGTCTATGAAATCTAACCTTTGGGTCCATTCAGAGTCCATTTCTATTCACTGCCTTTTTCCTAAATATGGATTATACATTCTTGTTTCTTTGTATGTCTAGTTATTTTTTGTTGGTAACTGGACATTGTAGATAGTATTTTGTAGCAACTTTGGATTCTGTCATGTTCTTCTGAAGATTGTTGGGGTTTGTTACAGTAGGTTTTGTTCCAGTTAACTTGCCTGATTTGAAACTGTAGAGTCTGCCTCCTCCATAGTATATAGTGACTGATGTCTCTGCTCAGCTTTTCAACTTCCAGCTGTAGTCTTTGTAGCCAGACTTTGCACCCGTATGCTCAACATTTAGCCAAGGATTTGAGCAGAGTTCATGTTCAGATTTGGCAGCTCATCCTCTCTGTAGTTCCCTTGCTTTGGGGGTTCACCCTTAATTTTCCAGCTGCTCAGCCAGCCCTACACTTTGTCTTCTGACACCTCAAACCAATAAGGATTCAACTTTCTGCCAACCATGCTGTGCATGATTTGGGGAATAATGCACTCAAAGGAGCAGAAAACTCACGATCATCACCTAGTCCTCTTATATCTTTCAGGGTAGATTCCTGTCTCATATCTGCCTCATTTTTCACCAAGCTTCCTCAAGTCTCTGATACGTGTTTGTAGTTTAATGGTCATCCAAGAATTGGGGCAGAGTTTAGACTCAGATTTTGGGTCTCATCCCTTCTACAGCTCTCTTGTTTCAGGATTTCTTCCCTACATTTCCAGCTCCTCTGCCAGCCTTGTCCTGTGTACTCTCCCACCTTGAGCTCGGAAGACTGTGGCTTGCCATGGCCATGGCTGTGGGGTTAGAAGCATGCTGAGGCAAAGGGCTGGCCTTTAATCGCCTATATTAGTCCAAGACTGGCTGTAATTTCCATCGGCTGAGGGCACTTCTCTATTGAGGGGGAAGCAGCGAGAGGTTAACAGCCAATGTTCACAGCAGCTGGGGGCTAGGGTATACTACCCTGGTACAGGAGATTTGGGCAGGTACCGACAGTAGTGAGAGAGTCCATTCCAACTCTGCCTTGGGGATAAGTTGGGGCCAATTGCCCTGAAACTATATTCCTCCAAAGAATCTCTGCTATGTGCCCCGCCCCTGTGACCCTCCTTTCTGCTTGCCTCCTGACATATTCTTTTTTTTTTTTTTGGAGACAGTGTCTTGCTCTGTCACCCAGGCTGGAGTGCAGTGGCCCCATCTTGGCTCACTTCAGCCCCCGCCTCCTGAGTTCAAGTGATTCTCATGCCTCAGCCTCCCAGGTAGCCGGGATTACAGGTGTGCACCACCATGCCTGGCTAATTTTGTGTATTCAGTACAGATGGGATTTCGCCATGTTGGCCAGGCTGGTCTCGAACTCCTGATCTCAAGTGATCCCCCCACCTTAGCCTCCCAAAGTGCTGGGATGACAGGTGTGAGCCACTGCACTCAGCTTTTGCTTCCTTTTAAAAAGTATTTTGGATTTTAGGGTATTTCTTTTTCTATCGTGGTATTTCTCCAGTGGATCCCCCCTCTGAACCCAGTTCTTCCATGACATTAGCGTTTATCCCTGTTGATAAACTGCCAAATCTTTTAAAACTCAGCCCACCTGAAATGTTCTACACCCACACTGTGTTCTCACCTTTGAAAAGAGCACCTGACTACTGAATGCCAGGAAAAAGCATATCCTTTTAAGAGAAATGCATATAGCCAAGGATGGAAATCCTGAAAGCAGATGTAAAATCTCCTCCATGTAGAAAATCATAGGCACCAGCGATGCTATTAGATGTGTATGACTAATTGAGGTTAATGCTTGCTGCTGTCAATTAGCCTCATTAGCACAAGCAATCTGAGCACAGGACATTACTTTAATTACCACAATCAGTTTGTTCACTTGTGGAGAGGGTGCATTTGCAAAAACGTTGCGCTATTTGGAAATTAATCCTAACCTCCTGCATTGTTAAAAATTCAGGCATAGAGGGGAGGAAAAAAACTATAAGCAAGCAGATACAAAAATAAAGGTGATGAACGTTACACAGTCATTTTTACTATTATTTTTCTACTATTTTATTTTCTCTGCTAAAGCGGACTAGGGCCATTGTAAGCTTTCTTTTCTGAAATCTATGCGTGGGAGGCAAAATGACTGGCATTAGAGTTCAGCCGCGACATTAAGCCCATTAAGGGAGGCAATGCAGAAAAACCTTCAAATCTGAGCTGTTATTCAACTCACCCCGGGCCGGGGAGGGGCCAGTGAGGACAGCCCCACCCCACCGGACCCTTCAAGCTTCTCGCTGTGTCCCTGCGAGGACAGTTTCACTCCCACCGGACCCTCCAAGCCTCTTGCCCACGGCTGTGTCCTGGCCGCTGCTTCCTGCCTGGGCCCTGGAGTGCTCTGAGTTCCCCTCCCAAAATCCCAGCCACCGGCGCCCTCTTTGGGGTCTCTGACGGAGACCTGAGCTTGCTGCGTCCTCCCAGCCTGCAGGGAGCAGCACCCCCCACGGTAGCTCCCCTTTCCCACCTGCTCTGTTGGATGCTGGGTTTCCGTCCGGGTCCTTCAGGCGCCCTGGGACCCCCTTCCCCTCCCCGACCTGGGCGTGTCATGGCCTCCTTAGGGCCCTGGATGGCAGCTCTGCTCCCTTGCGCCATATCGGCCATCCGCGGCGGGCTCCTGCCATCCGGATTCTCCCTTTCCTGCCGGAACCTCTCTTCTTGGAAGTGGCCTAGAAGCAGGGGTGGTCGTTCCACTGGCTCCTACTGCACACCGGGTCCTGGGGACATCGTGGCCCTGGGGACATCATGGTCCCTGCCGCCACGGAGCTGATGCTCTAGAGGAGCCGGACACAAAAGGCAAAATGAAAGCACGCGAGCTTCATCAGCCAGACCACAGGCTTAAAAGAGCGTTGGTGCCACAACTAAAATTCAATGGAGGGCGGGCGTGGTGGCTCACGCCTGTAATCCCAGCACTTTGGGAGTCCGAGGTGGGTGGATCACCTGAGGTCAGGAGTTCGAGACCAGCCTGGCCAATGATGAAACACCATCTCTACTAAAAATACAAAAAAAAAAAAAAAAAAAAAATTAGCTGTATGTGGTGGCGCACACCTGTAATCCCAGCTACTGGGGAGGCTGAGCAGGGAGAATTGCTTGAACCCGGGAGGTGGAGGTTGCAGTGAGCCAAGATTGTGCCACTGCACTCCAGCCTGGGCGACAAAGCGAGACTCCATCTAAAAAAACAAATCAATGGAGCTGTAGTTCACAGGGACCCACTCGATGAATTTCTTGGCATGTGCATCCCTGCAGAGCCACTCCCAGAGCATCAAGTGTCCTGAAGTCCCCACTCTGCTCCTTCCCTGTCCCCTCCCGAAGGCAGCCCAGCCAAGGGCAAGGCTTGGTGGCTCCCGGGCTCCCCGTGCTCTGAGCTGGTGCAATCTGCGTGGGGTGGTGGGTGGTGGGTGGTGGGTGGTGGGTGGTTGGAGCGCCGCCGTCTTTGTTGCTCTGCAGTGTTCCATCCACCAAGTGAGCACAGTGTATTTTTCCATTCTGGTGTGAACAGTGACCTGAGTTTCAGAAACAAAAAATGTTCATCTAAACAGTACTTTTAGGTGGCCACTGGACTCTCCGGACCCCAGGTCACAGCCAGCGCCCATCCTTACCCAGTGCCGTCTCCGGCCGGCTCCCTCCCACCTTGGCCCCTGACCTGTCCTGGGCCCCTGAGAGCAGCTCCTGGCCATGCCACCTCCCACGGTGTCCCCAGGCTGGCACTGGCCCCCAGGCCTGTCCGCTGTGGGCTGGCTGCCAGAGCCTCCCCAGGGGTTCTCATGGCAGTGACTTCTGGCTCCCAGCAGCTGCCGGGGCCTGGCCAGCAGGGGAAGTAGAGGTAGGAGCTGCCTCTCCACAGGAAGGGCCTTTGAAAGGGAAATTCCTGACTCACAAAGGGGGCCCCTGGCTTCTTGTAGGACCTACCTGTCCCGGTGGGGCCCCAGTTGAATGGCCACCTCTCCTGGACCAGGGCTCCCACCGGGCCAGCCAAGCCTGGGCCTTATGCTGGGAGGCAAAATGACTCGCATTAGAGTTTAGCTGGACAGGAAGCCGGGAGGACACGAAGCCCCCAGTGTCCCTAGCTTAGCAGGCAGGGACCGCAGAGGGAGGGAGGGAGGCGGGGAGGGCTGTGAGCAACTTCTGTGGGCAGACGCACTCCTCCCTCGCATTTGTCCTGCAAGGTGACATTTTAAGGCCCAGACACAATTCAGTTTTTATCGAGCAAGTTGTCAACATGCTAGACAGGAGTTGTGTAGTCTCCTGCCACTGTTCCTACCCGGGGACACAGAGTCCCAGAACAATATACTGTGTTCTCTCCGCATCCTCGCACCAGGAAACAACCTGTGGGGGAGTCGGCTCTGAAAACCAGGGCTGCACAGCGTGCCCAAGGGCGGGATTCTGGTGGCAGTCGAGTGTTTCTGCAGGTGGACACTCTGCTGCCTGGGGCGGCCGTGCCAGGGCCGGGAGGACCCTCACATTAGACAGGAACTCTGCGGTCAGTGCCCCGCCAGCTGGGCTCCTCGGGACAGCGGCCCGGGACACGGCAGGAGCCCAGGTCAGCAGGGGCCTCTGTCCTGACCTGGCTGTGCCCTCTGACCTGACCTAAGTTGTCTCCCACAATGTGGGGGCGGTTAAAACTGACCCCCTCCAGGGAGATGGTCCCCAGGCCCCCCTCATCTCCCCAAAGGAGGTGGGAGGTGGTTCAAGGCTTGTTGGTCACTGGGAGGATGTAGGAGTTGGGCCCCATTGAGAATCCCTGTGTTAGAGGATGAGAGGCAGGCCAGTGGACGTGCTTTCAAAGGCACAGTGTCCTAGCCTAAAGGGGTGCACAGACGCCCAATGGGTTCTGCCAACCAGGCTGAGCCACACCTCTGAGACCATCAGTAGCTCCCACTGGCCAGCAGCTCAACCGGTAAAGGCCAACACCACAGCTCTTCCTACTCCAACCTGGACCTCTGGATTCACCTCCACTCAGCAGGAAGCACCTAGAAATGTGCCAGGATCAAGTCAGGTGAGAAGGATCATGTAGTTTTCAGGTTGTTCTCAGGTAAAATCCTGTAAACATGGCCAGAAGCACGTGACTCTGATAACTATGGATACACCATTGACTCTGTAACTGGAGAGAGAGGCCGGAAGAGGAAGCGTCAGGAGGTGATAGGTCCGGATATGCGGCAGGGGAAAGGCAGGAGTGGGAGGAAGAGATGGGAGAGAAAGAGGCATGGTGGGAGGGAAGGCAGCAGACTTGCCAGGAAAGTGGCATAAGTAGAAACTGAGGCAGAGAGGCCCAGAGGAGCAGACAGGGATGCAGGACAGAGGGGAAGAACCCTTCATGGCCAAGCATGGATCCAGAGCAGAGCTCAGAAAGCTACAGCCTGTGGGCTGAACTGGCCCGCTGCTTGTTTTCATAAATAAAGTTTTATCGGCACAGGGCCACACTTGTTCATTTCCGTGTTGTCTGTGGCTACTTTCATGTAGAGTTGAGTAGTTTTGACAGAGGCCATGTGACCAGCTCAGCCTAAAATATTCACTGCCGGCCGGGCGTGGTGGCTCACGCCTATAATCCCAGCACTTTGGGAGGCTGAGGTGGGTGGATCACCTGAGGTCAGGAGTTCGAGACCATCCTGGCCAATATGGTGAAACCCCGTCTCTACTAAAAATACAAAAATCAGCCAGGCGTGGTGGTACTCGCCTGCAGTCCCAGCTACTCAGGAGGCTGAGGCAAGAGAATTGCTTGAACCCAGTTGGCGGAGGTTGCAGTGAGCTGAGATGGTGCCACTGCATTCCAGCCTGGGTAACAGAGTGAGACGCCACCAAAAAAAAAAAAAAAAATTCACTACCTGGCCCTTTCTGGAAAACGTTTGCTGACCTTTGGTTTATACCCACGTGGTCTTTGCTTCCAGGACTGCCCACCCTTTAGAGATCACTGGGGAATCAAAGACTTTCCTCTTAGCTAGATCCAGGCCTGGGATGGGGAGGCGGCTGCCTGACGATCACACATCTGCTGGTCCCAGGCAGCCCTGAGACCTGTCGCACCCGGTCCCTTCTGTGTATAAGACATCACAGCTCCGAGGCTCGCTGTCCCGCAGTCTCCTGTGAGCTGGCCTCCACACGGAAGGGTCATTTGCTGGAATGTTCTCCGCTCACGTTCTGAATTCTGACAAATATTCTCCAAATGTGATTTTCATGGCTTCAAGTGAGACCCAAATCTCGTTAGGTGACGCCAAAGCGAATTCAAATATAAAACTCTATTTGCCTTTAACATTTTCAGATATTAAAGTTATCAACAGAAAGGCAAGTAAAGAAATAAAAGTGCAAATGAGATGGGGAGAGAATGGCCCGCAGGCAGTAGATGGCTAGGCCCCTCCTCAGCATTATCTGTGTCTTGCCCAGGGCTGGGACTTTGCCTACAGGACATCACGTTTGCCAGCACTGCCTGCCAGGTTCCGGACACAATGGAACAGTCTGGGCTCATAGCCAAAGGCAGGGGCTCATAGCTCAGCCACACACATCAAATAACAACAACAAGATCTAACCGCAGCAACCCTGCTCCCAGGGGTTCCTCTTTACCCTGTGTTCAGGGAAAGCAGTCATCAGCCCGTGAGTTTCAAACGGTCCAAATTACCAATAATTTCAGCCTAAATTAGGCCATTGTGTGCTTGCCGCCAGGGTTCCTTCTCTTTGATGAAAAGAACGTACTGAGCGGCGGTATCGTCCTCTCCGGGCAGATGGATGGGGCTGGGGGAGGATGGGGTCCCTGGGCCGATCCCCCTCAGCTCTCTTTTTGAAGGGCAGGGGCTGTTGCTCAGCCCACTGTGATTTGGGCAGGGGCGGCAAGCTCTGACCTGCATCGGCCCTCGGGCCCCAGGTGGTGGCTCCAGGGGGACTTCAGAGGACCAGGGCTCAGCGGGAGAGAGGCTGAGTGCCCTGACAAGTGGGCACTGCCCTTCTTGAGTTCCCTGGGGTGGGATTACCAACACACAGTCCTGGGCATCTGTGTGCCCAGGAGGGGCCTTGGAGGTGGAGGCAGCAGCACAGGGGCCGGGGAAGCTTGTAGTCGGGTGTTACAGACTGAATGTGTGTCCTCCAAGTTCTTTTTTTTCCTTTTGTTGAGACAGGGTCTTGCTCTGTTGCCCAGGTTGGAGTGCAGTGGTGTGTAATCACAGCTCACTGCAGCCGTGACCTCCCAGGCTCAAGTGATCCTCCCACCTCAGCCTCCCGAGTGGCTGGGGCCACAGGTGCACCACCATGCCCGGCTAATTTATTTTTATTTTTAGTAGAGATGAGGTCTTGCCATGTTGCCCAGACTGATCTCGAACTCCTAGACTCACACGACACATCCACTTTGGCCTCCCAAAGTGCTTCGATGGCAGGTGCGAGCTACCGCGCCTGCTTCCCAAAACTCATGTCACAGCCCTGACCTCCAGTGTGATGAGGACATGGGGCCTTTTGGGAGGCGATCAGGGTTAGATGGGTCAGCAGGGCAGGGCCTGGTCTGATGGGACTCGTGTCCTTATGAGGAGAGACTCCAGAGGGTGGTCTCTCCCTCATCTCTGTGACCCCTTGAGCTCGCACAGAGGTCACATGAGCACACAGCCAGATGGCGGCACCCACAAGCCAAGAGAAGAGGCCTCAGAATGAGCCTCACCCAGCCCGCTCCCCACTTCTGACTTCCAGCCTCCAGAGGTGTGAGAAATAGACGTCTGTGGTTTAACTACCCCTGGCTGAGGGAGTTTGGGATAGCAGCTGCCCGCTGGGGAAATGGAGGCGCTGGGACCTCCAGGCCAAAGGCCAGCAACTGGAAGGGCATCACAGAGAGGGAACGGCATCAGCAAAGCTGCAGGTGAGCAGAGGAAGGCAGGGCCAGAGAGAGCACCCCGAGGGATTTTGGGAGACCGTGAAGGCCAAGATAAAGGCTCTGACTTTATTTTGTTCTTTGGGCAGTAGGAAGCCACGGAAAGTCATTTTTCAGAGGGAAAGTGCGGAGGTGGACGGTGCTTTAAGGAAGGGATTCCAGTGCATCGTGGTTTGCTCTGTCACCTGCCCCTCCTGGCGGGCGCCATTTCCCCATCTACTAGTCAGGGTCCTGCATAGGTCGTAGGACTCAGGGCCTCCAGAGCAGTTTCCCAACTGCAGCACCATTGACATTTGGGGCTGATTTGTGGCTGGAAGGGCTGCCCTGTGTAGTGTAGGATGTTCAGCAGCCTCCCTGGTCTCCACCCACTCGATGCAGGTAGCACCTGCCCCAGGTGTGATGACATCAGCGATGTCTGCAGACATGGCCACGTGCCCCAGGGACAGAACCACCCCACTGAGAATCCCTGTGTTAGAGGATGAGAGGCAGGCCAGTGGACGTGCTTTCAAAGGCACAGTGTCCTAGCCTAAAGGGGTGCACAGACTCGGGCGGGGGCCCAGACCCTGCCAGGGCGGTGCTGGGATGCCCATCCTTAAAGCTTCTCTCGGGGTCAAACACCTCCGGCCAAGCTCTCGCTCCAGATTTGCTCCAGGCAGGCGGGGATTTGGTGGGCAGCAGAACCACTTGAGCTGAGCGTGACCGACTGTATTGCTGACGCTGGGGCCGGGGTCGTGACTATGCCTTGGGCTGTCCCGGATGGGGACAAGGTGCCACGGGAGAGTGAGATGAAGGGGTGGGGGCAGAGACTGGCGTCCATGGAGCGCCCTTCATGTCCCTGACTGTTCAGAGTTGGACACAAATCAGCCCGAATTCTCCTTCCACCCTCGGGGTGGGGAGGCTGCGGGTGTCTGTTTGACAAGAGTGGTGGCTGCAGCTTTCGCTGGGTGGACGCGTGAGAGGGCTCCGTGGCCATCGCAGAGCCTACGGCACACGAAGCATCTGAGTGACCGGGGCCACTGTCCTCCGAGGGACACCCTGAGACCCCACTTGGGTCATCCGTGCCCCCAGGTGGCAGCCCCGTCCCAGCTGTGGAGACCAATCACAAGCCCTGGGGGGTGGGCAACACGGTGACTGCCTTCTGGTCCTGATTCTAATGTTAAACCCACCCCACCACGGACCCACCTGGGAAAATCTGGGGTTCGTGTGCAAGCGGCCCCCTTGAGTCTATTGGCTGGGAGGGGAGCTGGGAGTGTGGGCTGCTAGGGGAGTTTTCCAGCTTGCACAAGGACCAAGAGTTGCCCAGAGAAGCTCAGCATTGAGCTGGGACCATGGGGGCTATTCCAGCTCCCGGAAGCCTCAGCTCTTCCCACACCTCGTGTCCTGGGCCGGAGTGCTCAGGGTTTGCTGTCTGTAAGTTACCCGAGTCTGTAACAGGGGAAGCAGCCGCGTGGTCCCCTGGGCTTTGCCTCTGATGTGTGGGAGGCGATTTTCTCTGTAAAGGAAGGAACTTACCCATAAGAAACAGAAGGCGGAGGCAAGTCTGTCCTCACTTCATCGTCTCTTCTGGGGATTGACTTTTGGGTTTTGGTTTATGAAAAGTTCATTTGTGATCTATTATTCAATTAGGAAACACGCCAGGCATGGTGATGCCTTTTTAAAAGGGCAGAGATAACCTAATAAGTCAAATTCAATTTGGGGAACTGGAGTCTGTACGTTTTCCAGAGTAATTGACCTGCCCATGGGCTGAGATCCAGAGGGAGGTGGGGATGGAGGGAGATGTGAGTCGTGATCCAGGTCCAGGGAGGTGGCGAGGCTGTGGGGGAGCAGGACACCCTGCAGGTGTCCCCAAGCCAATGCAGGAATGGGAGAGACAGTGTCCCTGACAGTGTCACCGCCCAGTGGATTTTTTTATCTTGCTCACTACCCAGATGAAGCCGATTGATCAAGATGGGGGAATTGCAATGGAGAAAGTGTTTAATACATGCAGAGCTGGCTAAATGAGAAACCGAGGTTTTAGTATTCTTCAAATCAACCTCCCTGAAAATTCAAAGGATAGGTTTTTTTCAAGGATAGTTTGGCAAGCAGGGGGCTAGGGAATGGGTGCTGCTGATTGGTTGGGGCTGCAATCACCAGAGCATGGACAACAGTTCTCGTGTGCTGTGCCTGCTTCTTGGTGGGGGCCATAGGACTGTTTGAGCCAGGAGTCTCTGGTCTAATGAAGTCATCTGGGCGTCAGAAATGTAAGCCTCAAAAGACATCTCCAAACGCCAGTCTTAGATTCTACAGTGGGTATTTACAGGAGTAATTGGGGAAGTTGCAAGTCTTGTGGCCTCCTGAACAATGGCTGGGAATCCTGTAACTCTGCCTACATCTTAGCAGAACTCAGGACCCGCTCATAATCCTAACCTTGTGGCCTTTTATTAATTATTAATTAAAGATGGTTTAATTTGTGGGAAGGACTATTATCATTTAAACCATAAACTCTATTTCTCCCAGAGTTAGCTTTGAATGACCAAGGGCAGTTTGGAGGTTAAAGGCAAGATGGGATGGGCTTGGTTAGGTCAGATCTCTTTCACTGTCATGATTTTCGCACTTAAAATTTTTGCAAATGCAGTTTAAATGGGCAGCAGGGCCACCACCTGGGGTGAAGAAGGGTTCCCCCACCCCAAGTCCCTGCTCAGGTTGCCCTCTGACCTGCACCCCCCAAAGTCTACCCCCTCCTCAGGGCCTCAGCCCTGATTTCCTTGACATGGGGCCGGCAGGGCCAAGGATAGGAAGGTTGTTTGCATCAGTTGGAAGCAGAGGGAATTTGGTGACCCAAGGGTCAGGTCACACGCAGAGCTACCCAGGCAGACATGCATACACACACACTACGAAGGCACTGCAGCACACCCTGTGTACACGTGTGACACCAGGTTCTGCACTCTCACACTCACACACACTCAGACACCTGCATTAATTATGTCTGTGCACACTCATGCCATCAAACACACTACTCACGCTCACACATACCCACACACACTAGTGCACACACACCTCCGTGCTCTCACGTGCATTCCCACAGGACCACGGCAGGGGGCACGACGTGTGGGAGCACCTGGGGAGCCATGAGCAGCTGGGACCCTGGGCCGGTCCAAGGAAGGGCCTGGGAGGGCCTCGGGTGGGTGATGGGGGAAGGGCAGCCCTGCACCCCTGGGGGACCCAAAGGGACGCTGGGCTGTGGGGTGCCAGGCTCTTCTGCAGTGAGGGTGTCCCAGGTGTGTGGGGGGTGTGGGGAGGGGCTGGTGCATGATCAGGAGAACGATGTTCCTGTAAAAGTGGGGATGTGAGGAGTCCTGGTGGATGGGGCCTCCTGCCCCCATCATGTCCGGCATGAACCCTCAAACCCTTGCTCTGGCCAAACTGGACTTTTCCTGGGTCCTGGAACGTCCTGTGGAGATAAAGGAAGACCACCCAGTGAGAGCCACTGGTGGCATTCAGAGCCTGGTCAAAGGCAGGCGGAGGACGGGGAGGCCTTACAAGGGGGGCAGGAAGGCCCCAGTGTGCCATGGGAGGCTGTTGGCCTAAAGGGTGCTTCCTGGGGCTGGTGCCCCACGTGATTAGGCAGCAGAGCACATTTGGCTTCCTTGGTGGAAACTGGGACAAAAATGAGGGAAGCTGGCAGCTGTCATGGCTGGGGGTCATCCCTGGGGGGGAAGCTGGGGGTCATCCCTGGGGGGGAAGCTGGGGGTCATCCCTGGGGGGGAGGCTGGGGGTCATCCCTGGGGGGGGAGGCTGGGGGTCATCCCTGGGGGGGGAGGCTGGGGGTTATCCCTGGGGGGGAGGCTGGGTGTCATCCCTGGGTGGGGGAGGCTGGGGGTTATCCCTGGGGGGGGAGGCTGGGGGTTATCCCTGGGGGCGAGGCTGGGGGTTATCCCTGGGGGGGAGGCTGGGGGTCATCCCTGGGGTGGAGGCTGGGGGTCATCTCTGGGGGGGGAGGCTGGGGGTTATCCCTGGGTGGGGAGGCTGGGGGTCATCCCTGGGGGGGGAGGCTGGGGGTTATCCCTGGGGGGGAGGCTGGGGGTTGTCTCTGGAGTGGAAGTTGGGAGTTACCCCTTGGAGGGAGCCGGGGGTGGGCTATTCCTCGGGGGGAGGCTGGGGGTTGTCGCTTCAGGCTCACAACGCTTGTCTCAGTCTAAAATGACTTGTGATCTGAACAGATGTCTTGTGCCTGCCTCGTTTTTCAATTGTGTGGTGACGCTACCGAGACTTCAGACGCTCCACATTCACTCAGAACCGTGGAAACTTCCTCTCATCCGCTTGGATGGTTCTGGATACAGGAGCTTCGACTGTGGAAGGATCCATCCTGGGGCCTCACGGAGAGCAAGGGAGGAGCTGATCTGGGAGGGAAGGAGCCGGGCCCAGAGTTCTATGCCCCCCATCCAAGGCCTGATTTGAACTCTGCCCCAGGCCAGCCATTGGAGCTGGGTCTCCGTTTCCCCACCTGAAGTGCAGGGCACAGGCAGCCTCCCAGGCCTCTTCAACCTGGGCCAGGCTAGAAGTTGGAGCAGATGTGACCCCCACCAGGGAGCTGCAGCACCCACGTCTGTGAAACCTCTGACGTGGGTTCTGGAACGTCTTATCCGAATGAGCAGAGCTGTTCCCAGATGGAGCTGATGTCTCCGGAGACACCACTTGCTTTGGCAGCCCAGGCTGCCCGGAGCTACAGCAATGACTCACAGCAGTTGCGTGAAGAGCCTGGGTCTACCTGGGCACAGAGTGGATAAGCAGGGTTTGCAGGAACCTTGGTCCTGTGGGAGATGGAATCCAGAGGCTGAGGAGGGAAGGCAGGGAAGGGGAGTGGGGTGGCCCAGGGGTGTTCACTGCAGCCCAGGGATGCCCATGCTTGAGGTCGTGTCTCCAGAGCTCCACTGACCTGGGTTCAAATCCTCGTTCTGCCCCTTTCTTCCTGGGTTACCTTGAGTAAGTTACTTAACTTCCCTGAGCCTCTGTTTCTTCATTATTGAGGAGGTTAATGATTTCAGCTCTGAGTGACTTAGGAATTTGTGGCTGATATAAAAAAAAATTGACTTGAGGTGGTGGGAGCAGTGGCTCACGCCTGTAATCCCAGCATTTTGGGAGGCTGAGGTGGGCGGATCATCCGAGGTCAGGAGTTCAAGACCAGCCTGGCCAACATGGTGAAACCCCGTCTCTATGTCTCTACTAAAATATGAAAATTAGCTGGGCGTGGTGGCATGTGACTGTAATCCCAGCTGCGTGGGAAGCTGAGGCAGGAGACTCGCTTGAACCCGGGAGGGCGCAGGTTGCAGTGAGCCGAGATTGTGCCACTGCACTCCAGCACGGGCTACAGATGGAGACTCTGTCTCAAAAAAAAGAAAAAAAAACGAAAGAAAGAAAAAGAAAAGGACATTGACTTTCAGTAACAAGCTTGAAAAGGAGGACTTCTCCCAGGTGCATTTCTGGAACCTCAAGGACAGGAAGGCAGCCAGGCCTCGGGAGCCCCGGAACCCCGGAAGGAAGCATGCCTGCACCTGCTCAGTCCCAGGCTCTACTTTCTGCCCTATGGCTGTATTTCCTCTCTCTCCGCCCAGCCGCCTGGAGGGCAGGAAGTGACATCTAGCAGTAGGCTTCTCTTCTTCAGACTGGGCTCCCCCAAGAGAGCTCTTTCTTAGTCCCAGTCCCGAATTCTGAAGGGGGAGCTCCTGACTGACCTAGCTGGAGGCAGGTGCCTGGCCTGCTCACTCCTACGATGGTGGGTTGGGTTGGGGATGGGGGACCTCGTGGTCCAGACAGGCTGCCAGGCGCCGGCCCGTGCAGGTGAGGAGAGGTGGTTATGGGAGTGACTGTGAGCTCATGGGTGGTTCACACAGCTGATTGGAGTGAAGACTGGCGCCCAAGTCTTTTGAACTCCTGCCTCGGGCTGGGTTCCCTCCAGTGGCATCTTGGACATGGGCTTTTGTATAAGTGGTTTATGAGGGTGCCCGCTAGGGAGAGTCCTGAAATGAAGGAAGCTGGCAGGATGGAAGCAGCAAGGCCAGCCTCAGCCTGCTCCCTGTGAAGCTCTGGTGTATGAGTGGCCCCATGGGATCGTCCCATTTTGAGGAAGGAAGTTGAGCTTTTCAGCCAGCCATTGTTAGGGGCTCCACAGACAGAAGCTCCGGGCCTCACTGAGCTGGGCAGCTCCCATGGGCTGAGGGCTGTTCTGCAGAAAGGGTGCTGCAGTGAGCCACGAACCCCAGAAACAGCTGGGGACTGGGTGCCCAGAACCATAAAGGGGACCCCGGCAGGGTGCGTGGAAGTCCACGAAAATCCTGGGGGCTGCAGATCAGCTAACGGGGGGGTGATGGACAAGTGATCAGGTGCTGGTCAGCGACGTAGGCTGGCAACGCCCCCAACCACAAAGCGGGAGGAGGTGAGGGAAGAGGGGTCCTAGGCTTGGCATGGGTTTGGGGAGCACGCCCTCCTGTGTGGATGTCTACCTGTGTCCCTCCCAACTCAACACAGTCCCCCCACAGAGGGACCCTTGAGGGGGGAAACACGGTCTAACCACCCCAAGAAAATAGAGAACCAGACACCGTGCTGTGGATTTGCCGAGAACTACTCCATTTTCAGATCCACTATTAACACGAAGCTAAGTGTGAGAAGTGTTGGCTGGGATTTTCAAATCTAAACAATAATACTCACTTATGAACCTTTCCATCACAATGACCCAGAAATAAGACATGAAGAAGTTGGGATAATGCCATCAAAAGGGTCACGACACCCTCATGATTCTCTTGACAGGCATGAATTTATATAATAATCAAAACGCATTTTCTCCATTAAGCAGCTCCACAGCCCGAGAAGGCCATCACGGGTGACGGTCGCATTACTCACTCACGTTGCCACCCAACCGGCTGGGGCATCGTCGAGCTTCCCATGCTGCTGGGAACACGGAGAATTGAGATGCTAGGTTTCAAAATGGTAAAAACATTTTTCCATATTACTTTTTGGGGGGAATTTGTTAAGAATCACATGACTTCAATGATAATTATTCCCTCCAGTCATTTTATTCACTTGATTAAAAAGTGGTAAAACATAGATAATAGAATATTTACTTTTTTTTTTATACATTTCTTTCTTCTTCTTCTTTTTTTTTGAAACAGAGTCTTGCACTGCTGCCTGGGCTGGAGTGCAATGGTGCCATCTCGGCCGACTGCAACCTCCACCTCCCAGGTTCAAGTGATCCTCCCGCCTCAGCCTCCTAAGTAGCTGGGATCACAGGCACCCACCACCACTCCCGGCTACTTTTTTTTTTTTTTGTATTTTTAGTAGAGACGGGGTTTAATTATGTTGGCCAGGCTGGTCTTGAACTCCTGACCTCAGGTGATCCGCTCTCCTTGGCCTCTCAAAGCGCTGGGATTACAGCCATGACCCACCGCGCCTGGCCCAGATCTGCCGTTTGTGTCTGGCTTATTTCAGCGAGCTTGATGAACGTTCTCACGTTTACTCCACGTTGTAGCATCAGAATCTCTTTTAGATTTTAAGGCTGAGCCCCCCTCCACTGTGTGTACAGACCACCGTTTACTTCCACTTCCATTCCGGACATGTGAGTGCTTCTCCCTTCTGGGTCCTGTGAACAATGCTGCTATGAACACGGAGGTTCTCATTCCTAACCAATGGAATTAGGAAGTTCCCCACTAATTGCAAGAGTCCTCGAAATGTTCATATTCTTTGATGAATAATTCCACCATCAGGCATTTATACAGAGGGAATCAGAGATGTGGCTCAGGGCACTTGTCACGAATGTGGGTGATGCTAGGAACATTAGTTAACAGGCAAAATAAAGAAAAAACACTTTCTCTGCACAACCAAGTTGGGGTGTGAATCCAATGTGCTCCCCAGGACACCTGTAAGCACACGTGTGTAGGCGTCTCAGAACAGACATGGGTACACTGGACCCCCCTCTGTAAACTGCCTAAAAGGCATTAGCTCCAAATGACCATCACAGGGGAGAGGAATCATCAGGGGAGGCGAGGGATGCAGAGGAGATGAGGGGCATGGGGGAGACAAGGGGTGTGGGGGAGACAAGGGGTGTGGGGGAGATGAGGGACACGGGGGAGACGAGGGACACGGGGGAGCTGAGGGGTGCGGGGGAGCTGGGGGTGTGGGGGAGATTAGGGGCATGGGGAGATGAGGGGTGTAGGGGAGATGAGGGACACGGGGGAGACGAGGGACACGGGGGAGGTGAGGGATGTGGGGGAGATGAGGGGCATGGGGGAGATGAGGGACACGGGGGAAACCAACGGTGGAGGGGAGATGAGGGGTGCGGGGAGATGGGGGGCTTGGCAGAGATGAGGGGTGCAGGGGAGATGTGGGGTGTAGGGAAGACAAGGGGTACAGGGGAGACCAGGGGCGTGGGGGAGGGGCATGCAGAGATGAGAGGTACAGTGGAGAGAAGGAGTGCAGGGAGACAAGGGGTGTGAGGGAGATGAGGATGTGGGGGAGATGAGGGTGAGGGGGAGATGAGGGTGAGGGGGAGATGAGGGTGAGGGGGAGATGAGGATGTGGGGGAGATGAGGGTGAGGGGGAGATGAGGGTGTGGGGGAGATGAGGGTGAGGGGGAGATGAGGATGTGGGGGAGATGAGGGTGAGGGGGAGATGAGGATGTGGGGGAGATGAGGGTGAGGGGGAGATGAGGATGTGGGGGAGATGAGGGTGAGGGGGAGATGAGGGTGAGGGGGAGATGAGGGTGAGGGGGAGATGAGGGTGAGGGGGAGATGAGGGTGAGGGGGAGATGAGGGTGAGGGGGAGATGAGGGTGAGGGGGAGATGAGGATGTGGGGGAGATGAGGGTGAGGGGGAGATGAGGATGTGGGGGAGATGAGGGTGAGGGGGAGATGAGGGTGAGGGGGAGATGAGGGTGAGGGGGAGATGAGGATGTGGGGGAGATGAGGGTGAGGGGGAGATGAGGGTGAGGGGGAGATGAGGGTGAGGGGGAGATGAGGGTGTGGGGGAGATGAGGGTGAGGGGGAGATGAGGGTGAGGGGGAGATGAGGGTGAGGGGGAGATGAGGGTGAGGGGGAGATGAGGATGTGGGGGAGATGAGGGTGAGGGGGAGATGAGGGTGAGGGGGAGATGAGGATGTGGGGGAGATGAGGGTGAGGGGGAGATGAGGATGTGGGGGAGATGAGGGTGAGGGGGAGATGAGGGTGAGGGGGAGATGAGGATGTGGGGGAGATGAGGGTATGGGGGAGATGAGGGTGAGGGGGAGATGAGGGTGAGGGGGAGATGAGGGTGAGGGGGAGATGAGGGTGATGGGGAGATGAGGGTGAGGGGGAGATAAGGGTGAGGGGGAGATGAGGGGTACAGTGGAGATGAGGAATGTGGGAGAGATGGGGGAGCCTCTTCCTGAGCGCTGACCTGTCTTCTCCTGTATTCGTGCTCCTCCACCTGCCCACCCTGGGGTCCACCCACACCTGGGCTGGACTTTCCACATCAGGCTGCATGAGGCTCCACTCCCTCCAGCACCCCACTGGCCACCCAGAGCCCCAAGGCCAGAGCTGTCTTGGATCCAGCTCCCCACCTGCCGTCACCCCCAGGGCCACCTACAATTCACCGTGGGGCTGGGCTGGGTGAGACCGGAGGCCCTGCCCCTGCTCTCTCCACTGGGACCCGCTTCGTCAACTGAAAAGTTTCTCTGAAGAAACTGCACACTGGCAATATGTTTTCTATGGGCCAAAAGATTTCCCACATCTGGAGTCTGAATACGTCCTCTGAGACTGGGAACGCCGCCCCCTGTCCCCATGCAAGTCCCCCGGCCAGCATGGTCCCCAAACTACCTCGCCAGCGCAACACGTGCCTGGGCCTCACACCGAACCGCACCACCTGCTACCCCCTTCCCCACCCTGCACCCCCACCCCCCGCCGTGCCCTTGAGGCCTCTGGGCCACCGGGGGCTTAGATTCAGAAAGAAAACGGCAGATGAAAGTCTTGTAATGGACCCCATCATGCCCCATGGCCAGGTACAGAAAGAAAAATCAAACCCAAAAGCGACCAAAGAAGCCAAATGATTTCATTTCAGACACATTGCAAAGAAGTCGGCCTTAATGCCACTCCGGGCAAATCATGCAAACCGGCAAAGTGGGTCAGCCCTTTGGACTTCTGAGAACTGGAAAGCTTTCATCTGTCTCAGAGCTCAACTCTTTGTGCCTGGAATTGCTGGTGTGGGGTGGGAATGAACGGGCGCACTTTCCCTCCCAGCCCCTCCTTTCCCACACAGGTCCTTCTTGGAGGTGACTAAGTCTCACGGTGTGCCCACTGTCACTCATTCTGCTTTTAAGAACTTTTCTTTCTGGACATGTCATTCTTGGTGAAAATATGTCTTTATTACTGTACACTGCTTCCTGGGAACAGGAACATTTTAAGATAACTTTGAAATCTCTTCTTGGTTAACACGCTATAATGCAAACAGTCATTTCCACAGCAGAACTATTTTCTTTCTTTCCTTCTTTCCTTCTTTCTTTCTTTTCTTTCTTTCTTTCCTTCTTTCTTTCTTTCTTTCTTTTCTTTCTTTCTTTCTTTTCTTTCTTTCTCTTTCTTTCTTTTCTTTCTTTCTTTCTTTCTTTCTTTCTTTCTTTCTTTCTTTCTTCTCTTTTGTCTTTCTTCTCTTTCTTTCCTTCCTTCCTTCCTTCCTTCCTTCCTTCCTTCCTTCCTTCCTTCCTTCCTTCCTTCCTTCCTTCTTTCTTTCTTTCTTCCTTCTTTCTTTTTCTTTCTTTTCATAGTCTAGCTCTGTTGCCCAGGCTGGAGTGCAATAGCATGATCTTAGCTCACTGCAACCTCCACCTCTGGGTTCAAGCGATTCTCTTGCCTCAGCCTCCCAAGTAGCTGGGGTTACAGGCAGGCAGCACCACATCTGGCTACTTTTTGTATTTTTGGTAGAGATGGGGTTTCGCCATGTTGGCCAGGCTGGTCTTGAACTCCTGATCTCATGTGATCCACCCACCTCAGCCTCCCAAACTGTTGGGATTACAGGCGTGAGCCACTGTGCCCACCAGCAGACCTATTTTCCAAAGGAGAAAGTGAATGCTATATTCTTTTCTCCCCTGTCACAGTTATGAGACTAAATTCTCTGGAGGTTACCTGAGATTGTCTTAGTAATAAAAACTGTGTTCTTAGGCAAAGATGTCCTTTCCTTGATCAAAACTGAAATAGCAAAATGAGCATCAATATCGCAAATTACACGTGTCTCACCCCGACTGGAGGATCGTAAGCCAAGACACAAAAGAGACCACTCTTCCCGCAACCTGGGAGGGGACCACAGATCCGAGTGGATTAGGGCCGGCTTTGCAGGCCGACTTCTGAGTCCTTCCTTGAGAGCCACCGTTGCTGATGGCCCGGGCAAGGCTGCCGGCACCCTCCCCCGAGGCTGGCGTGACACCACACACACTTCTGGAGCAGAGAGGGGGATGCGTCCCTGTGGGACGGTGGTTGTTCTGCTTGTGCTGAGGACTCCTGCCCCCAGTGCGCTCCCACATGGGGCAGTGGGTGAACTTGGGGAGAGTCACGGGTCCTTGGATGCCACCTAGAACATTCCCAGCTGCCCGGGGGCCTGCTGGTAGTGTCCACCGGGGCCTGCTCCACACCCACCCGGGTCAGCTGGCCCAGAGTGCGTTCCCTGGCTTGGAACTCAGACCCCTCCAGCTGTGAAGACAGCCCTCGGCTCTCATCCCTTCCCGTTAGAAGCTTACTTTGGAGCCCTTGACTTACCTTGGACCACCTGGGGCTGAGGCTGGGCCAGGCTGGGGAGCAGCCAGGAGCTGGGGCTTTCTCTGGGTCCTCCCCTCCCCTCTTCTGACGGTGGACAGCTTCCTGCCCTCCAGATCCCACTCTGACCCTCTTTTTCCCAGCAGGGCTGAGCCCAGCCCTACCCAGCATTGTGTCCTCAGGAAGGCGGTCCCCAAGCGGGGTTTCAGTTTCTACATCTGAAACGAGGGTGGGGAGGGAGGCTGATGGGTGACTTCCAAGACGCGTTCCAGAACGAGGTTCGAGCTCTCCTCCTGCAGGGGGTGCTCAGGCCTAGAGGGTGGCCTGATTGCCCCCAAAGGGCCTTCCCACCTGGGGGTTGTGGACAGTGGAGGGCGAGTGTCCTCCTGGAAGGTTTTCAGGCACGAGGGGAGAACTGGAGACGTGTGAACAGCCCTGGGAGTGAGCAAGAACCCCTGAGGCCCCTCCCGGGAAAGGGTTCAGCAGGGGACAGCACAGCCAGACCCTCCCCAGTCTCTGTGAACTGAGGCCAGGCCGCAGATGCTCCACACCAAATGGAGAAGAGGCAGCTGGCGGGAGGCCTTTCTCCGGGGGCCCCGGGCACTTCACAGCTCTGCCCCACGTTAGGGCTGCAAGCCTTCCAGTGCCCAGGGGCTGGGCCACGGGCCTCGGGTTTCCTTTCATCTCCACAGAACCAGCTCTCGAGGGGCCCTGGGCATGCTGACCACCCCACTGCCTCTTGCCGGGCAGGCCCCGGGAGATTCGCCTTTGAGCCTGAGGCCTCTGAGCCAGGCAGGGCGTTCGGCACCTGTGTCACTGCGGGAGCTGGCGTTGCCATGGCGGCCCTTGAGGCAAGAGTCAGATCCCACTCCGAGGGCCACGGGAGACGCGGCCTCTGGGAACTTGTTTAGAACTTGCCTCCTGTGACGCTGCAGAGCCTTCTCAAGCCCCTTCTCCAGCACTGCTTTTGGGGATGGACAGGTGGAGAAGAGGACAGCAGGCAACTAGGTGCTGCTATGGGAGGCTCTGCAGTCCCCTTGGCCTCTCTGCACAACTCCACTTCCCTTCACGATCACCTTCAGGCTGCAGTGATCACCTGGACCTCCTCCCAGGGGACGTCTGGCATTTCCACACCTTCTTCTAGAAAGAGCATCGTCCTGTGGCTGGGTTAGGATTGGCCCCGCCCCCTGCCCCTCAGAACCAGGTACCGGCACCTGACCTAGCCCTGGCCAATCAGCAGCCTCCTGACTCTTGGTCACAGGGATGGGTTTAGAGAGGGGCATGTGACTTCATTCAACATAATGACATCAATTCTGAGAACGGTTCTGTGTTGGCTGGCCTTGCTGAGCCTGGGGCTCAGGGCATCCCTACTGCTTCCATGAGAGGATGCTACCTGCCAGTGACACCCTTGCAGAAGCAAGCAGAGTTGGGAGTCTGAGTCTGATGTCATTGTCTAAGCCCCTGGATCCAGCCTGACCTGAACTCCTACTACAACCGGACTCTAAGGTACCTGAGTCAATACATTCCCAGTTCTGCTTAGGCTGGTTTGAGTTAGATTTTGTTACAACTGGGAGAAGCCTAATACAACCCTCTCCCCAAATCTTGTCCTTTTGAAAGGAATGGCTCAGGTTCCACCCTTCCCTGGTCATCCCAGCTCATCATAAGGCCTCGCTGCTGACACTTGCTGGGATGGGCCTAGATTTCAAATCCAGAAGCCATAAAATAAAAGATTGATAAATCTGACCACATTGAAAAAAGACAAACCTCTGCAGAGCAAAACAAACAAGCAAATTGCATAAACAAACTCAATGACAAATGTATGCAATTCACGCCAGAGGCCAAAGGTTTACATCTCCCTAATATATTAAAACTTCTAGGCTGTGCATGGTGGCTGATGCCTATAACGCAGGCACTTTGAGAGGTCAGGATGGGAGAATTGCTTGAGGCCAGGAGTTCGAGACCAGCCTAGGCAATATAGGGAGACTCCATCTCCACTAAAAAAAAAAAAAAAAAGAAAATGAAAATGAAAAAATTTAGCTGAGCATGATGACATACAGCTGTAGTCCTAGCTACCAGGGAGGCTGAGGCAGGAGGATTGCTTGAGCCCAGGAGGTCAAGACGGCTACAGTGAGTTATGATCATGCCACTGCATTCCAGCTTGGGCAACAGAGCAAGACCCTGTCTCAAAAAAAAAACCACAAAAATTCCTTGAAATCGGGTTGGTTGGGGGAGAGAAGAAAAACATTATAATAGAAAAAGTAGGCAGACAGGTGCGGTGGCTCACACCTATAATCCCAACCCTTTGGGAGGCCAAGGTGGGAGGATCACTTGAGCCTAGGAGTTTGAGACCAGCCTGGGCAACATAGTGAGACTTAATCTCTATTAAAAATAAAAAAAAGCCTTAGCCAGGCATGGTAGTGCACACCTGTGGTCCCAGACACTAGGGAGGCTGAGGAGGAAGGATGGCTTGAGCCTAGGAGTCGAGGCTTCAGTGAGCCATGATTGTGCCACTGTGCTCCAGCCTGGGGGACAGAGCAAGACCCTCTCTCAAAAAAACTGAATAAATAATTGTTGTTTTGTCATATATATATATACTTTAAGTTCTGGGATACATGTGCAGAATGTGCAGGTTTGTTACTTAGGTATACATGTGCCATGGTGGTTTGCTGCACCCATCAACTCATTATCTAGGTTTTGAAGCCCCACATGCATTAGGTATTTCTCCTAATGCTATCCCCCCACTTTCCCACCACCCCCTGACAGGCCCCGGTGTGTGATGTTCCCCTCCCTGTGCCCATATGGTCTCATTGTTCAATTCCCTCTTATCAGTGAGAACACATGGTGTTTGGTTTTCTGTTCCTGTGTTAGTTTACTGAGAATGATGGTTTCCAGCTTCATCCATATCCCTGCAAAGGACATGGACTCTTTCTTTTTTATGGCTGCATAGTATTCCATGTTGTATATTTGTCACATTTTCTTTATCCAGTCTATCATTGATGGGCATTTGGGTTGGTTCCGAGTCTTTGCTATCATAAATAGTGCTGCAATAAACATACGTGTGCGTGTGTCTTTATAGTAGAATGATTTATAATCCTTTGGGTATATGTCCAGAAATGGGATTGCTGGGTCAAATGGTATTTCTGATTCTAGATCCTTGAGGAATCGCCACACTGTCTTCCACAATGGTTGAATTAATTTACACTCCCACCAACAGTGTAAAAGCATTCCTATTTCTCCACATCCTCACCACCATCTATTGTTTCCTGACTTTTTAATGATCGCCATTCTAACTGGCGTGAGATGGTATCTCATTGTGGTTTTAGTTTGCATTTGTCTAACGATCAGTGATGATTAGCTTTTTTTCATATGTTTCTTGGATTCATAAATGTCTTCTTTGGAGGAGTGTCTTTTCACATCCTTTGCCCACTTTTTGATGGGATTGTTTGGTTTTTTTTCTTGTAAATTTGTTTAAGTTATTTCTAGATTCTGGATATTAGACCTTTGTCAGATGGATAGATTGCAAAAATTTTATCCCTTTCTGTAGGTTGCCTGTTCACTCTGATGATAGTTTCTTCTGCTGTGCAGAAGCTCTTTAGTTTAATTAGATTCCATTTGTCAATTTTGGCTTTTGTTGCCATTCCTTTTGGTGTTTTAGTTATGACTTCTTTGCCCATGCCTATGTCCTGAATGGTATTGCCTAGGTTTTCTTCTAGGGTTTTTATGGTTTTTGGTCTTATGTTTAAGTCTTTAATCCATCTTGAGTTAACTTTTGTATAAGGTGTAAGGAAGGGGTCCAGTTTCAGTTTTCTGCATATGGCTAGTCAGTTTTCCCAACACCATTTATTAAATAGGGAATCCTTTCCCCATTGCTTGTTTTTGTCAAGTTTGTCAAAGATCCGATGATTGTAGATGTGTGGTGTTATTTCTGAGGTCTCTGTTCTGTTCCATTGGTCTATATATCTGTTTTGGTATCAGTACCATGCTATTTTGGTTATTGTAGCCTTGTAGTATAGTTTGAAGTCAGGTAGTGTGATGCCTCCAGCTTTGTTCTTCTTGCTTAGGATTGTCTTGGCTATATGGGCTCTTTTTTGGTTCCATATGAAATTTAAAGTAGTTTTTTCTAACTCTGTGAAGAAAGTCAATGGTAGCTTGATGTAAATAGCATTAAATATATAAATTACTTTGGGCAGTATGGCCATTTTCATGATATTGATTCTTCCTATCCATGAGCATGGAATGTTTTTCCATCTGTTTGTGTCCTTTCTTATTTCCTTGAGCAGTGGTTTGTAGTTCTCCTTGAAGAGGTCCTTCACATCCCTTGTAAGTTGTATTCCTATTTTATTCTGTTTCTAGCAATTGTGAATGGGAGTTCACTCATGATTTGACTCTCTATTTGTCTATTATTGGTGTATAGAAATGTTTGTGATTTTTGCACATTGATTTTGTATCCTGAGACTTTGGTGAAGTTGCTTATCAGCTTAAGGAGTTTTTGGGCTGAGAAGATGGGGAATGCTTCTAGCTTTTGCCTACTCAGTATGATATTGGCTGTGGGTTTGTCATAAATAGCTCTTATTATTTTGAGATATGTTCTATCAATACCTAGTTTATTGAGTGTTTTTAGCATGAAGGGGTGTTGAATTTTATTGAAGGCCTTTTCTGCATCTATTGAGATAATCATGTGGTTTTTATCTTTGGTTCTGTTTATGTGATGGATTACGTTTATTGATTTGCATATGTTGAACCAGCCTTGCATCCCAGGGATGAAACCAACTTGATCGTGGTGGATATGCTTTTTGATGTGCTGCTGAATTCGGTTTGCCAGTATTTTATTGGGGATTTTCTCGTCGATGTTCATCAGGGATATTGGCCTGAAATTTACTTTTTTTGTTGTGTCTCTGCCAGGTTTTGGTATCAGGATGATGTTGGCCTCATAAAATGAGTTAGGGAGGAGTCTCTCTTTTTCTATTGTTTGGAATAGTTTCAGAAGGAATGGTACCAGCTCCTCTTTGTAACTCTGGTAGAATTCAGCTGTGAATCCGTCTGGTCCTGGGCTTTTTTAGTTGGTAGCCTATTGATTACTACCTCAATTTCAGAACTTGTTATTGGTCTATTCAGGGATTCGACTTCTTCCTGGTTTAGTCTTGGGAGGGGGTATATGTCCAGGAATTTATCCATTTCTTCTAGATGTTCTAGTTTATTTGTGTAGATGTGTTTATAATATTCTCTGATGGTGGTTTGTATTTCTGTGGGATCAGTGGTGATATTCCCTTTATCATTTTTTATTGTGTCTATTTGATGGGTTTTTTAATTTTAAAAAAGAGATATTTGACCCATTTATGCCTGAAAATATCCTAGTCTGTTTCTGTTTTCATTATTGAGAAACAAATAATAATAATTAAAAAAACCCAGAGGGTAAAAAAGTGCTTTGAACCCCAAAATATAATTTTGTTTTCTAAGTGCACATAGAATAATAAAATGTGGCTGAGGTTGGGCCTGTGATTTTTTGCTTTTTTTTTTTTTTTTTTTGAGGTGGAGCCTTGCTCTGTTGCCCAGGCTGGAGTGCAGTGGCGCGATCTCAGCTCATTGCAACCTCCGCCTCCCGGGTTCAAGCGATTCTTCTGCCTCAGCCTCCCAAGTAGGTGGGATTACAAGCACGTGCCACCAAGCCTGGCTAATGTTTTGTGTTTTTAGTAGAGATGGGGTTTCACTGCGTTAGCCGGGATGGTCTCGATCTCCTGACCATCTCATGATCCCCCCGCCTCGGTCTCCCAAAGTGCTGAGATTATGGGTGTGAGCCACCACGCCTGGCCGGGAGTGTGATTTTTAATTGTCCTGAAAGCTTCGAGTTCTTCTGACCCAATGTCACTGTCCGTGAGCTCAGCCCAGCAGGGAAGCATCCTGCGTGTATAACACGCGTCCGGAACAAGGAAGTGCCTCCCTGGGAACAGTCTGGCCCAGGTGTGTGGATCAAGTTTTTGGGGTGGAGAAGCTGGGCAGCTGGAGGGTTGCAAAGATGGGCAAGGGTCAGGCATTGGAGGGCCTCGAGTGCCACGATAAAACATTTGAGCTTGATCCTTAGAGAATAACGAAGCTACAAAGGTCTCCTAGCAAGAGGGAGTTATGGTGAGGGCTGCATTTTGCAAAGCTGGAGCTGGCTGCTCCAGAGTGGGGCCCGGACAAGGAAGGGCAGGCAGCACTGGATGGAGTGTACAGCAGAGAGCCAAAATTCTTTGAGATTTTGCCCCCTGAGAGGTGGGGTCTGTTTCTCTACCCGCTTGCATCTGGGCTGAGCTTGTGTATTAGTCCATTTTCCTGCTGCTCATAAAGACATAACTGATACTGGGCAATTTACAAAAGAAACAGGTTTAATGGACTCACAGTTCCATGCGGCTGGGGAGGCCTCACATCACGGTGGGAGGTGAAAGGCATGTCTCATACAGTGGCAGACAAAAGAGCATGTGTGTAGGGAAATTCCCCTTTATAAAACCATCCGGTCTCCTAAGACATATTCACTGTCACGAGAATAGCATAGGAAAGACCCGCCCCCCGGGAAAGACCCGCCCCCTGGGAAAGACCCGCCCCCATGATTCAATTACCTCCCACTGGGTCCCCCACAACACGTGGGAATTGTGGGAGCTGCAATTCAAGAGGAGATTTGGGTGGGGACACAGCCAAACCATGTCAGCCTCTGACTGCTTCGACCTATAGAACATGAGAGAAGTGATGTGCCAATTCCAGGCTTAGCCTTTAAGAGGCTGCCTTTTGCTTCCTCCTGCTTGGAACCCAGCCACCATAGTGGGAGGAAGCCCAAGGAGCTACACGGAGGAGAATGAAGGGCCCTGGCCACTGTCTCCAGCTGAGGCCTGAGCCTCCAGGCAGCACTCATTCACCAGCCATGAGTCTGCTTCCTTGAAAGTGGATCTTCCAGCCCTGGAGTGGCCACCCCAAGTGATTCTGCATGGAGCAGAAATGAGCTATCCCCACCCATACCACAAAATCATGCTGCTTTAGGCCACTAAGTTTTGGGGCAATTTCTTACATGGCAATAAATCTGTGAAACATTGCGCGTGTGAGGCTGGGAAGGAGAACTTTGCCAGGCTCTGTGGACCCTGGGCTGGGGCCTGGGCAGTGGCTGGGAGAAGCCTGGTGCAGGTTTGACGCTGTTCCCGTGTTTTGTTTCCTGCGAAAATCACAGCAACCTCCTTCCCACCCTCGTCCCCACTGCAAACAGTGTTCAGTCTCCCTGGTGATGCAGCCCCGCTCGGTGGCCAGCTGCTGGGCAGGGGGCTGCCATCCAGACAGCTTGCAAGACAGCTGTGCTCCCGGAAACGGAGGGCCCTGGCGATGGTAATTGGCAATGTCCTTCCTTTGGGAAGTCAGCCTGATTCTTCAAATACAATAACAGGGTTTGAGAATTTAATCTTCCCCCCAGGGATACCATTTATTCTGTTGTTCGTGCATCACGGAGAAGAAAGCTCTTACCACTAAGGATCTGTCAACTTGATTTTCTCTTAATTAGTGCTTATGTCCATTTTTCTACCAGATCTATGTCTTTGACAAAAATATGGAGCACAGCCGGCCTTCTCCTCAGAGCAGCGCTAGACTCCAAATACTTTTCGGTGGACATGAGACAGCCCCATGGCCTGTGTTGCTGTTGGATATCTCATCCCTGCACCTCAGTGTCTCAGTCCTGAAGGATACAGGCTCCCCACCTTCCATGGGCCCCGGCACTGAGGGTTGCACAAGAACCCAGGGCGTCAGATAAATTGGAATTTCAGACAAAACAAAGAATGTCTTAGTATGCTACATCCCAAACATCACACGGGACATACTTACACTCGAAAATCATTCACTGTCCATCTGGTATTCACATTTAACTGCGTGTTCTGTGTTTTTATTTACCTCATTGCACCTGAGTCACCTACGGGGAGATTTGGAATAAAAAAGGAGCCAACGACAAAAGCAGGAAGGGCTCAGGGAAAACTGGGGTTCGGGTGGCAGGAAGGTCCTGGGGGACGTGTGACGGAAGGTCAGGGAGGACCCTGCAGGGAGGAGGGGTTGGGCAGAGCCTGGGCAGCTGTACTGGATTTTCTCTTTTCTTTTCTTTTCTTTTTTCTTTCTCCTTCCTTCCTTCCCTCCTTCCTTTTCTTTCTTTCTCTCTCTCTCTTTCTTTCTTTTCTTCTCTTTCTTTCTTTTTCTTTCTTTCTTTTTTTGGAGTCTTGCTCTGTTGCCCAGGCTGGAGTGCAATGGCATGATCTTGCCTCACTTGCAAACCCTGCCTCCTGGATTCAAGTCATTCTCCTACCTCAGCCTCCCAAGTAGCTGGCACTACAGGCACATGCCACCATGCCTGGCTAATTTTTGTATTTTTTTTAGTAGAGACTAGGTTTTGCCATGTTGGCCACGCTGGTCTTGAACTCCTGACCTCAAGTGATCCACCCGCCTTGGCCTCCCAAAGTGCTGGGATTACAGGCGTGAGCCACCATGCCCTGCCACCAGACTCTCTTTCCTTTCCCTTTTTTTTTTTTTTTTTTTTTTTGAGTCTTGCTGTGTTGCCCAGGCTGGAGTGCAATGGTAAGATCTCAACTCACTGCAACCTCCACCTCCCAGGTTCAAGCAATTCTCCTGCCGTAGCTTCCCCAGTAGCTGGGACTACAGGTGCCTGCCACCATGCCTGGCTAATTTTTTGTGTGTGTTTTGGTAGAGATGGGGTTTCGCCATGTTGGTCAGGCCGATCTTGAACTCCTGACCTCAGGTGATCTGCCCGCCTCGGCCTCCCAAAGTACTGAGATTACAGGCATAAGCCACCGTGCCTGGCCACCAGATTTTCAAAGAAGGCAAGAGAGCAGCCGGTAGAGATTTGATGGGAATTAGTGACCCACTGTCCCGCTTTGCCTGGGACTTTTTGATTTTCACCTGGAAAATTCTGTGTCCTAGGAAACTCCTCAGGGGTTTCTGGCTGGGGGAACGGGGATGGCTGATCACCCTAAACAGGAAGGATGTTCTAGAGAGAGGAATGTTCTACACAGAGGAAACAGCAAGTGCAGAATCGCCCAGGTGTCTTTGCCTCCTAGAAACAGCTTGACTCTGTCCTCTCTTCCCTTGCAGACGGGCGCTGGGGAGTTTGGTTGGGTTGAGTGAGTGAGGCTCTTGCCTTGGGTACAAAACGTGCAGGGTGCCAAAAAAACTCAGTGATCAGGATAAATAATATTTCAGTGCAATATTTGTAAGTCCAAATTAATGTGAAATATCTACGATGAACAAATTATCAAACATTTAAATAATGTTCCTTAAACATAGAACTACTGTATCACCCAGCAACTGACTTCCTAGGTATAGCAATTGAGAACAGATGTCCAAACAGATCCTTGAACACAAATGTTCATAGCAGCAGTCTTCATAAATGCCAAAGGGAGAAGCAACTCAAGTGTTGATCAGCTGATGCATGGAGAAAAAGTGGTCTATCCGGCCCAGCATGGTGGCTCATGCCTGTAATCCTAGCATTTTAGGAGGCCGAAGTGGGCAGATCACCAGAGGTCGGGTGTTTGAGACCAGCCTGACCAACATGGAGAAACCCCATCTCTACTAAAAACACAAAAATTAGCCGGGCGTGGTGGCGGGTGCTGTAATCCCAGCTACTCGGGAGGCTGAGGCAGGAGAATCGCTTGAACTCGGAAGGTGGATATTGCAGTGAGCTGAGATTGTGCCATTGCACTCCAGCCTAGGCAAGAAGAGTGAAACTCCATCTCAAAACAAAAAACAAAAAACAAAGTGGTCTATCCATATAACAGAATATTACTTAACTATGAAAAGGAATGAAATATTCAGGTTACAACATGGGTGAACCTCAAAACATGCTGAGTGAAAGAAGCCAGACCTAAAAGGCCATAGATTTCAGGATTGCATTTATACGAAATGTCCAGAACAGGCAAATAGAGCAGATTTCCCCTGATGGCCCTCAGAAGCAACCCACCCTGCTGACACCTTGATCTTGGACTTCCAGCCTCCAGAACTGTGAGATGGTGCATTTCTATTGTTCAAGCTGCCTGGTCTGTGGTACTTTGCTATGGTGGCCCAGGCTGACGACAACAGTCTCGCTCGTCAGACTGGTGAAAATGTTAAAAGTTTGCTAGCATCCAGCTGGGGGTTTGGGGAAAGAAGCACTTAGACTCCAAGAGGCTGTAAATGGGTGCAGGCTTTCCAGAAGGTAATTTGGTAGTTTTTTTTAATTTTCTTTTTTTTTTTTTTTTGAGACAGAGTCTTGCTATGTCACCCAGGCTGGAGTGCAGTGGTGCGACCTTAGCTCACTGCAACTTTCGCCTCCCGGGTTCACGCCATTTTCCTGCCTCAGCCTCCTGAGTAGCTGGGATTACAGGTGCCCGCCACCACGCCCGGCTAATTTTTGTATTTTTAGTAGAGATGAGTTTTCGCTATGTTGGCCAGGCTGGTCTCGAACTCTTGACCTCAGGTGATTCGCCCAACTCGGCCTCCCAAAGTGCTGGGATTACAAGTGTGACCCACCACACCCCGCCAAATTTGGTAGTTTCTAACAAAGGTTGAAGTGTGCACACCTTGTGTCCTCTGGTCCCAGGCTAAAATGCCAGCACCTGATTCCGGAAGGCTTCTGCCTGAGGACATCTGTTATATCCCAGGACACCGGGAACCACGTGAATGACTATGGCTGGAGGGAGGTAAATTGGGAGTATCATCCACAGAGTGAAGTAATGCCTGGCTCGTGGAAAGAAAACAGCAGTCCTCACCTGGAAAGACACCTGAGATGTATAAAATCAGGGGCAAGTTGTAGAAAAATAAGCACAGCAAAATTTCATTTAGCTTTTTTTTTTTTAATTGCATGTATAACTGCAGTGAAAACTCAGACACATTTGGAAGAATACACATTTGCTGAAGTTTTTTGTTTGTTTGTTTGAGACAGAGTCTTGCTCTGTTGCCCAGGATGGAGTGCAGAGGGTGGCCCCTTTAAAGCCCTGTGCTGGCTGAGCTGTCCCGGCCTCATTTAGTTTCTACAGAGACCCTGTGGGGTACTTGAAGGCGCGGCAGTGGTGCTTAGCGCAGGCTCAAGGCCACACAGCTGTGAGTGCTGAGGCCAGGGTTGAGCCCGGGCATCTCAGGCCTCTGCGTGATTTCCTCTGCTGGGTCTGAGGATGAGCAAAGGCTGATTCCATCCAACCTGACTCACCTGGGCTGGGGGATGGTGTGGGGAAGAAATGTCTCCAGTCAGCCCACGTCCAAAATCACCACCAGCTGGTGAGCTTCCTGGGGGTGGGGCTACTGGTCAGCACCAGGGAGCCTGGCAGGTGACCCTCCTCAGGGGGCCCCTCCTTCCAGGAGGACATGGTCGGTACCGCACAGCAAGTGGACTGATCTGGAAGAGCCTTAGCTCTTCCCAACACCTCTTCCCTCCCAGTGACGCCGAGCCACAGCGACCTGTGCGTCTGGTGCCTCCTAACTGATGGGATTCAACCACTGTCCACCAAGCCCCATGAGTTGGAGACAAATGGGGGGATGCTGTCACCCTCTGAGAGATAGGGAGCAGCAGCTCAGAATGGCGGCCGACTCCATCCGTGGGGTCAGCTGCCGAAACGCGCCTGGTTCTGGATTTACAGCGACAGGAAGCAACAGAGAGGACGACCCCAGACAAAACGGGGAGAGAAGAAGCAGACACTAACCAGAAACACTGCAAGCCCATCATGAACGTTTAGAAGCAGGCCCAGTGAGTCGCTGCTGCGAGAAGTCTGACGGTGGACGCCCTCGCAGGGAGGGGTGAGCCGTGACAGGGATGTGAGGGGCGCACCTGGAGAGCTGGCCAGTCACACCTGGCATGGGGGCTGGATTGGACTTCACCAAGAGGTTTTTAAATACTCATCACTTTTTAGTCCTTTAAAGCATTTTGGGGCTGGGCACAGTGGCTCACGCCTGTAATCCCAGCACTTTGGAAGGCTGAGGTGGGTGGATCACCTGAGGTCAGGAGTTCAAGACCAGCCTGGCCAACACGGTGAAACTCCGTCTCTACTGAAAACACAAAAATTAGCCGGGCGTGGTGGCGGGCGCCTGTAATCCCAGCTACTCAGGAGGCTGAGGCAGGAGAATTGCTTGAACTAGGGAGGCAGAGGTTGCAGTGAGACGAGGTTGTGCCACTGCACTCCAATCTGGGCAATAGAGTGAGACTGTTTCTCAAAAAAAAAAAAAAGTATTCTGGGTCTCTGAGAAGCAGGTCAGAGCATTTCCTGCACAGCTCAGGCCCCCAGGTGGAAGCGCCTCTCTCAATTCCCACTGGCCCTCCTTGTGGCCCCCCCAGCCACCTGTCCTCCTGCACACCCACATCCTGGTAGCCAGGCGGGTTCCCATATGGCCCTGGGTGCTGCTGATGAGCCTGACTCAGGGCCAGGAAACAGGGGCAGCTGTCCAGGGCCTGCTGCTGAGTCACCAACTTCCCGTCCGCACCCCTCCCAACTGCAGGTGTCAGCCTCTGGCGAGGCCATTAGCAGCCCCTCTTCCTCCAGGCTGAGCTGCCCAGAAAACCCCCAGCTGGATGAGTCACCCAGGGCACAGGTGGATTCGCATGATCCTGGCTGTGACCCTGCCTCTGACCAGCAAGGAGCTCCCTGAGGAAGCCCGCCTCCCGTGGGATGAGTTCACCAAGGAGCGGGAGGGGAGGCGGCATGGTGGGGGCGGGGCTGGGGGCGGGGCTGGGGGCTGGGAAGGAGAGGCTTCCCTGGCACAGAGCCCAGGGCAGTGAAGGAGTGGGCCGGGGGTGGTCTGTTGGAGAAAGAAGATGCAGGTGGTGGGTTTAGGGAGGTGAGAGTGCCACACTGCAGACAAGGATGGATCCAGCAAAAGAGCCCAGGACTTGTGAGCTGAGCAAAGCAAGACATCAAAAGCAACGTCCCCTCCACTCGCCCTGGAATTGGAGGGGAGTGTTGAGCTTTCGCGGAACTGCGTCTGGGGTGGGAGGTTGCAGGGGCTTCCCGAGAGGCCACGGTGGCTCCCAAGACGCTGGTAGAGGGTGTCCACTAACAGAAAGCTAACTGAACGCCTTTCAAAGGTGCAGCTCTCCGAATTCTCCTAGTGACCCCAGGCTTGTTTCAAGCCCATCTCCCTGGGAGACGACAGCTTTCCACGAGGGACTGTGCCACCAGCGCTGCAGGCTGCGTGCCACACAGCACACGTTCCAGTGCTGGGGAGTGGGTGCGTGGGCAGTGGGGCACTCCTAGAACTATTCCCACAGCAGACGGGAAGCAGCACCTCAACCGTCTGTGCAAGTGAGATCAATACACCCTATGTATATATAGGTGGCTATAAATACACCCCCCATGATCCAGAACTAAATGCATCCCCAATCTAACCTCCCCTTAAAGAGCCCAGAAGTGCCTGTAACCTTTCCAACACGACGCGGTATGAGGGGAAACTGAGGAAGTGATGTGCCGAGAGACAGGTCTTAACTGGCTGTGGTTATGGCTTACTTTCACATTTTACCAAAATTTACAACCATGAAAACACACAGACGTAGGACCCTGCCTGTGGCAGAACCTGTACCGGCCTACACCAACATCCCACGTCCCCCTCCTCCTTTAGCTCCAGAACCCCATTGAGCTCAACACCATCCAGAATAAAGGACCCTGTTTCCAAGCCTCCATTGTGGCCGGGCAGGACTCTGGACAGCAAGAAGCATGCAGGAGGAATCTTCTGGAAGGCTGCTTTAAAGGTGGAATTCTGTTACTCAGTGTCCTCAAACCTCCAAAACTTGCTCTTCCTCCTTTTCTCCCTTCTCAGCTTGCACTTGAAACTCCAATTTTTACTACCTTAACCCCTTAGTAGAAGCACCCAATTGTTTCTGTGAATGGAACAAATCTTCATCTGTATGATGAACCCATTTAACAAGGTTCTATCGAATAATTGAATACATATACTAAAAACTCATTCATAGAATAGTATAATTCTATCCATTGATAGAACTTTCACTTTAGCCACATCCTTTGCCAGCTACTAATTTTTTTTAGGAGAGTGACTCTCGGGTCTTTTTTCATGACTGCTGTGTTATTGGAGTGGGGCTGGGTGGCGTGGAAATCAGGGAATGGAGGAGTCGAGGACACAGACATTCGCAGGGTCAAAGAAAAGCCAATTTTAGGTCATCGAGCCATTTCCTTATTTCTTGAGTAGTAATGAGGTCGTCACGGGACTGGTAGGTGGTTTATCGTTCGTCACATTATCGTGCAAACCCCTCCCTTTTATGAGCCCATCTTGCAGCATGAGCTCCTCAGCAGTGGTGGAGGTGGCGTACCCTCTCACGTGTTTTTATTTGTTCATTCATTCATCGAACATTTGTTGACCAGCGTGAAACTGACTGGAACAATTCCAACCGCACGTGATGGAAAACTCCTACAGGCCATTGGCTTAAATAAGAGAGATGCTTCTTGCCCTCTGTTGTGAAACAAACTTGGAATTGTGTAGCCCAGGGACCAGGCTCAGGGTCACTGGGACCAGGCTCCCTCGGCCTTGCTGTGTCACCTGAAGCCATCAGCTCATGGTCCAAATTGGTTGCCCACCTCCAGCCTTCATGTCCATACTCCAGGCAGCAGGAAGAAGGAAGTTTTGGAAAAGGACCAAAAAGGGGGTGCACCCGTGTAACCCCCTCCACCTGGAGGGTGCTGGGCCTCATTCTGTGCCTGGTCAGTCCTGCTCACCAGTCAGGTTCAGCTCCCTTAATCCATGCATCTCCTTCCCATGACAATGGGTGGTTATTTGTACGATAACCATTTGTTGCATACAGTCGGCCCCCCACGTCCACGAGGGTTGGTTCCAGGAAACCCCTGGCCATGCAAATACCAAAATCTGTGGATGCTCAAGTCCTTTATATAAAATGGCATAGTATTTGCACATAACCTACGCACATCTTCCCATATGCTTTATTTTTTATTTTATTTTATTTTTGGGATGGAGTCTCACTCTGTCACCCAGACGCTGGAGTGCAGTGGTACCATCTGGGCTCACTGCAACCTCTGCCTCCCGGGTTCAGGTTTACAAGTGATTCTCCTGCCTCAGCGTCCTGAGTAGCTGGGATTGCAGGCGTCTGCCACCACGTCTGGCTACGTTTTTGTATAGGTAGTAGAGACAGAGTTTTGGCATATTGGCCAGGCTGGTCTCGAACTCCTGACCTCAAGTGATCTGCCCGCCTCGGCCTCCCAAAGTGTGATTACAGTCATGAGCCACTGCGCCCGCCCCTCCCACATGCTTTAAATCATCTCTAGATTACTTATAATACTGAGTATAATGTAAATGCTACATAAATGGTTGTTATACTATATTGTTTAGGAAATAATGACGAGGAAAAAAGTCTGTAGTGTTCAGTACAGACAAACCTGTCCTGGGCCTACCTGCAAGGACCCAGTCCACAGTGGGTTGAACCCGCAGCCAGGGAACCCACAGATCCAGACGGCCAACTGTATTGGGTCTCTGTGAGGGTCTAACTCCGTGAGCACAGGGACCCTGCTGCTGATTTCGCCGCTGCAGCTCCACTGCCAGGGAATGCACGGTTGAGCTCCCATGCAGTGGGCATGGCCCAGGTGACCCTTGACCCTTGCTTGAGTTCTCAGCTTCAGGGCAGTTTTTCCTGGCGGTGGACAGGGCTTCTAAGGAGGATGGGCTGGCTCGAAGGCAGCGGGGGACATTAGGCTTTCGGCTTGATTTCCATTACTCTAATGGTGACCCACTTTGTCTGCCGCACACTGGGCTATCTTCAAGATGACAGGTTGACAATGACCGCCATTGGGTCGTTACTGAGCAAAGAGCCATTAACACACTGGCTGTGGTTCCAGCACAGCTTGTGCCGGGAGGCAGGTGTCTGTCATTCCAGGTGCGCTGGCCTCATTTGTCCAAAGGAATCTGCCGACCTCAGGAAACCCCAGCATGCCTTCAGGCCACCGCCTTGCTTGTCTGTAGCCTTCCCGTGGTCACCGCACTTCCGGGCCAGGGCCCCAGCCAGGGTTTATACAGAGACCCACTCACCTAGACGAAGTGGGAAGCAAGACTGTGGGTGTCATCCCAAGTGGCAAAAGAACTTAGGAACCTGGAGGAAGCAGGCATGGGCATATTTATTTTGAATACGTGTGTCTAATTATTCAGTGGAACTTTCTTAAATGAATTCCAAATACATGTGAAGATTTGCTTCCAGTTGCTTAATGTGTTTTTAATAAGGAGGCTCTTACCAGATAACCTACCCTGAAATTTCTTTTTCTTCCTTTCCTTTCTCTTTCCTCACTTTCCTTCCTTCTTCTCTTTTCTCCTCGTCCTCCTCTTCCTCCTCCTCCTCTTCCTCCTCCTCCTCCTCTTCCTCCTCCTCCTCTTCCTCCTCCTCCTCTTCTCCTTCTCCTTCTTCCTCTCCCTCTTCTTCTTCTTCCTCTTCCTCTTCTTCTTCTTCTTCTTCCCTCTCTCTCTCTCCTTCCCTTCCCCTCCCCTCCCCTCCCCTCCCCTCCCCTCCTCTCCCCTCCCCTCTCCTCCCCTCCCCTCTCCTCCCCCTCCTCTCCTCTCCTCTCCTTTCCTTTCCTTTCCTTCTTTCCAGAGTCTTGCTCTGTTGCCTATGCTGGAGTGCGTGCTTCATTGTGGCTCACTGTAGCCTCAACCTCCTGGGCTCAGGTGATCCTCCGACCTCGCCTCCTGAGCTGAGTAGCTGGGACTACAGGCGCGTGCCACTACGCTCGTCTGATTTTTAAAAAATATTTATTTATTTATTTTTAGTAGAGATGAGGTCTTGCTATGTTGCCCCGGCTGGTCTTGAACTCCTGGGCTCAAGTGATCTATCCACTCACCTCAGCTTCCCAAAGTGCTGGGATTATAGGTGTGAGCCACCGTGCCCAGCCTGAAGTTTCTTAGAAAGCAAAAAAGGAAGCAAAAAGAGTACCCAGGCCCAAATGAAGACAGCTGAAAGTTTAATGTACCTCAAATTTCAGCTCACAACTAAGGGATGAACTTTGAGTCTCTTTTTGAATCCATCTCAAGGGTTTAGGTTTAGAGTTTCTGCTCTTTTAAACAGACTAAGAACCTCTGTGACAAAGTAAACAGAGAAAATAAGTATCCAAGCTCTGGCAAGATTCAGAAGGGGGCCTAACATGGAAGAAAGGAGAAGGTTGGAATTGATTAAGACCTGCTATGCACTGGGCTGGATTTGTTCTCAGCAGAAAGCAAGAAAGAGGTCTGGGATGGTAGCAGGGCTCCCACTACCACCGGGGGTCAAAGGTTGCAGTATTTCTCAGGTAGCCAAGAGGCACCCATGAGCCCAGCTCCTGCCCACTCCCTGATGTCATCTAGATACAAGGACATGGGGCATGAGAGGACGTCATCATCACTTCTCTGCAGAGTCACAGGAACCTGCCCTCTGCTCCTCCACCTCTCAGCTGTCTTTCTGCCCACGGCTGGAACAGACTGCCATGGCGACTCACTCTCTCCCACGCCCCCACCCTCGGCAGGAAACCACTTCAGGGCTCTGAAATCAGCCTGTGAGTCCTGGTTTCGGCCTCCTGCGCCTGACTCTCCTCTCCCCAGGCTGCAAGAAATAGGGATGACCAGAAGTCAAACTGTGCCCTTGGGAACACCCCACCCCTCACCACTGTCATGCCGGAGTCTGTTCCTAAGACCCCTCCCCAAGCCCTGACTCCTCTTCTTCCTCCCACAAACCACAGCAGACACTCAGCCAGCAGGCTGCAGCCCTGCGCCTTCTCAGCAGCCTTCACCAGAGCCATTGAAAACCCAGTTGTCCTTCCCCAGCCACGTGCCAAGACTAAAGTGTAGAGGACACGTAAGATGACACTGTCATGATCATTTGTCCTGTGCCCTGTGGATCCCAAGGTCCCGCCTGACATCAACCCATCTGATATTGAGCCCAGTGAGTGGGGAGATCCTAACACAGCCGCTGCTTTTGAGGACTTGGGTGGTGCCTGGCTGGTGGTAGGGGGAGGTCAGGCGAGTTTTCAGCAGATGACCCCCGTACTCTTCGGAAGCCCCGAGGTGCCACACTTGTACCTCCCCTGATGCCTGTGAACGGGGTGAAGGAACAGCCTGGGCCTGGGTTCTTTGCTGGGCTGTTTTTGGACTTGGCCCCAGCTCAGGAAGGGTTCATGGAGGAGCCAAGGAGGGCCTTGTTCCTGTGGGATTTCTTTGCCTTGGGCACAGGGACAGCCTCTTGCTGCTGCTCTGCCCACCGCCCAACCCTTGGCGGCCTCTGGAATTCTGGGCTGATCTCCCTCTGGACCCAACCAGTTGCCCAATGGCTGGACCTGCTCAAAGCTCCCTCTTGCAACTGGACCGGGGAGCCAGGGGAGGCGCTGAGGCTGAGCTTCTGAGCTGGTGCCTGTGGATGTAGGACGGTCCCGCAGCTCCCACACTGGGATGGCCAAGCAGCCCATGAGACCCACATTCCCCTTTTAGCAAAACAGGAGGGAGGTCGCTGGGCACAGGGAGCCGGGAACGGCTGTCCTCCCCACCATCGACGGCTCTGGAGGCCGGAGCCTTCGCTCCAGCCCCAGCACAAGCCAGCCAGGGCGCAGGGCCAGGTGCTGCCCGCCATTCCCCGGGTGCCCCTGGACCTCCCAGCTGGGGCTGGCTCGGACTGATGGATCATCCCTGCCGGTTACCCTCTGGGGTCTCCAGTGCCGCGGAGTTCAGCCAGCTCTTGCAGCGGTGGGGGCTGGGAGGAGAAGCTGCAGGGAGCCCCCAGGCACGGGACGTTGTGGGGGGTCGTCAGGCCTGCTCTGGGGCTAGGACCCCGGGGGGAGCAATGGGGGTTGGCGCTCTCCACCACAGCGGTGACCTGGGCCGCGGGGCGATGGGGCTCTCACGCGGGGCGATGGGGCTCTGTCTTTCGGGGTTGGGGTCTCTTCCGCCGGGTTTGGGGTTCTCTCTGCGGATCTGGGGAGTCTCTCCCGCGGGATGAGGGGGGCTGTCCGCCGCTCCCGCCTGTGATGGCCCAGAGGACCCGAGCTCCGGTCACTCCCGCCCCCCTTGGGGCTCGGGGAGGGCGCGGGAGGCAGGCGCTGAGCCGGTGACGCGGCTCCGGGCGGCTCCGGGCGCGCCGCATAAATAGCAGCGGCGGCTGTAGCGGCGGCCACCCCGGGCGGCGGACACGTGGAGGGACCCGGCCCGCGCCTCCCGCCCCTGCCGCCGGCCGCGCCATGCGGTGAGCGCCCCAGGCAGCCAGAGCACACTCGACCCGGCCCGACGCCCGGACCCGCCGCCGCCGCCCGAGACCCCGACGCCCCGACCCGCCGCCGCCCCGGGACCCCGACGCCGCCCCGGGACCCCGACGCCCCGGCCCAGGGCGCAGCCGCAGCTCAAGGTACTGGCGCCGGCCGACCCCGCCCCGCCCGGAGGCCTCCCCTTCCGCTCTCCTCTGCCCCCGGACGATTCCGCCAGGGGCCCCGGCCCGGCCGCCGCCTCTGCTCCTCCCTGCAGCCCCCCGGCACCCCATGCCTCGGGGCGCAGCCCACTCCGGGTTCCGACCCTCCTGCCCTGTCCTTCCCTTCCAGATGGCCCGAGGCAGCGCCCTCCTGCTCGCCTCCCTCCTCCTCGCCGCGGCCCTTTCTGCCTCTGCGGGGCTCTGGTCGCCGGTAAGTGCGGGGCGCGTCTCCTCCGGGCGAAGCGGGCATCAGAGCCGGCCGGGCGTGGAGGGCTTCCTGGAGGAGGCGGCCTCCGCCCTGCCCTCGGGGACAGTGGTAGAAAGGCTAGTGCGGGCGCTGTCCTGGCCACGGGCGTCGCGAGAAGGGTCCGGAGCTCCCTGGGATTCCCCCGCGCGCTTTTCCGAGTTCATCAACAGCACCGGGCTATAACCAGGCCGCCGGGAGAGTGCTGCGCTTTGGGAAAGCGAGAAGCTCCCCGTTCCGCAGGGCTTAGTTAGAACAGAGGGCGAGGAGCCACCGGCGTGGCCTCAGAGTCACTTAAAGCGGGTGCAGTGCGCTGAGAATGCGCGAGCTGCGACCCGCAAGTGAAGTATCTCCCATATGTCAAATACGGCTTACTTAGGGGTAAACCTGGAATTTCGCGAGCTATCCAAAAGCACATGCATTGTTCTAAGTCCTCTGCCGTGCCGGAAAGCCTGGGTGCACCCATTCAGCATCGGCTCCAGGCACAGCCCTGGCATCTGACCCCCTTTTCTCCCCTCAAGGCCAAGGAAAAACGAGGCTGGACCCTGAACAGCGCGGGCTACCTGCTGGGCCCACGTAAGTGACTGACAGCATGGCCTCCCCACTCCTGACCCCACCTGCCCCCTCGCTTTGAACCCTGGCTCCTGCCCCTCCGCCTGCGGCTGGGCAGACCTTCCGGCCTCCCTCTTGACCTCATTGCCCGTCTCCATTGGCCTGCACACTTGATCTGTGCACGGTTCTTTCCAGAAGCTTCTCCTACCCGGGCTCTGCCGCCCTGTCCCGGTGTGAGATTCCTACCCTGGGCTTTGCTCAAGCTCTCCTCGGTTTTCCCGCGTTGCAGTCCTTAGAGGCCCTGTTCTGGGCCTCTCCCCAGGCCCCTGGTCTCCCCAAACACTCAACTCGGCTTGTAGAGCACCCTAGGTCAGCGGACCCCAAGTCTTGCCTCCTTCTTCCCTTTCTCCAAGCTCCACACGGGAATTGCCAGATCGCCTGAAGGCAGCTCAGACAGGCTGTCCTCAAAACGAGGTTCAGGTGACCCTGACTGCCCAAGCCTGTGTCCCCTCCCTCTCCCTCTCCCTGTCCTGTTGTTGTCATCCGTGTCAGCGGTGTCCCGTGCTGCCTGAGGTGAGCCCTAGCCCTAGATAGGACTCTGCAGGCTGACACCTCCCCATGTCCGCCCCCGCCAGTGCCCCAGGCCTCTACTTTCTCCACATCCTTGGTCTGTGCAGCAATGCCTTCAGACCTTCCTTCAAAGGAGGGGACAAGAGGAGGCCTTGGCTCCCTTCTGTAACTCACCTTCCCCTCCACCCCTCCCATCCACCTTAAAAGCCTCCCTGCATTGTCTTCTGCCAGAGGAAGGATGCAAACAGCCTGCAGGGCCTATCTGAGCCCCACCAGAGCAGCAAATGAGGAGACCCTTTCCGAGGGCCTTGGAAAGCACAGCGGGGCCTCAGGCTCTTCTCCCCATGCCAAGGAAAGCTGCCTTAGTTCTCAGTCCCGGAGTCAAATACAGCTTCCTCTTCCCGCAGACACTTGTTCATCAAGGTGACTCGGAGGACCCCCAGAGTCAGGTTTTAAGAAACAGACACGGGGATGAGAGAGCTGCCTGAGGCCGCGTGCGGTGTGGACCAGGCTGTTCACCGCAGGGCCTCCTGGTCTCTCTGCATGGCCCTCTCCTCCTCTCCCTGCCGGTGGAGCGGCCTGACCTGCCTGAGGCTGATCTCCTCAACCCTTTGCAACCCTGAGCTCTGCCTCTCAGAGGGCACCTCAACTTTGTGTGCTACGGGCCCAAACAAAGGAGGAACTGGTCAACAAGAACATTTATCTGTGTTGCTTTGGAATATTGAAAATCTATGTGTCAAGAAGAGTTTGAACCCTAATTAGAAAACAAACCCATTTTCGCCATCAATTTTATGGCCCGGTTCAGCTGTAGCTAGACCTGTTGTTTGTCAAAATACTTAACAGTGTGCCTCTGATTTCTAGGGTCAGCTAGAAAATGCAGTAAAATCAATGTTTTTTCACCAGCTGCTGCTGAACGCAGTGTGGCCGTGGCTGAAGGTTCATCAGTGAGATGGGGCGACCTACGGTTCCTCTATAAATTTAACACCAAGAACGACATCTCTGGAAATAGGAGTTAATTTTCCTTTGTCTGGCCTTGTAGATGGCACGGTCCACCCAGGCCAACCAGCCGGAAACGCGGAGGCGTCCTCATCCTCCTCCCCATCTCATTCCCATTTCCTTTCCTGCACAGCCCCAAATGCAGCCCTTCTCCTCACCCCACGCCCCTTGGTTTACAGCTGTCATCGTTTCTTCCCTGGACTTCTGGGATCTCTGCTTGCAATCACAGTTCCTCCATTTTCGCACCACAACACACACACACACGAACACACACAAACAAACGAACGCACACATGCCCCCGCACCTCCTTTTCTTCCCCCGCCATCCTCTCTCTCTCCCTCTGTGACCCTCTCGCTCCCTCTGTCTCTCTCCTTCTGTCTCCCTGGCTCCAGTCCATCTTGCACACAGCTGCCAGAGTGAAAATAAAAATCGGATTCAGTCACAACTTAAACTCTTCAGTGGCCCCCATGCTTTCAGGCACATGAGGATCCAGCCCCTGTTGTCTGCCAGGGAGGCACCCAGTTTGATGCCAGCTCAGTGCCAGCTGAGATGTCAGCTCCTCTGGACCCGGGCACAACCCCTGCAACAGGGCAGATTCCCGGCCTCTCCCGCCCTTCAGGAGACACACCTCCCTTTCTCCCACCCCTCCTGTGCAAACCCTCACATTCCCTTTGGCCTTGGTGCAAGCAGCCAAGTCTTACCTCAGCTTGGTGGAGAATCGCCCCCTCTTCTCTGGGGTCTGTCCCTGGGCTCTATTTCACAGTCAAGTTGTGTGTGTGTGTTGGCTACAGGCAGCCCTGTGTCCTTCTTTGGGCGTGGGGAGGGGGTGCATGACAGTCACACCCAGAGGCTTTCCTCTCTGATCTGCAAACAGATGCTGTTGGCAACCACAGGTCATTCAGCGACAAGAATGGCCTCACCAGCAAGCGGGAGCTGCAGCCCCAAGACGACGTGAAACCAGGTGAGAGGACTCCTATCCCGGGCTCCCGGGCGCCTCACTTCCAGCAGCTCCCAGGTGCATGCAGTGGGGGACAGCTGTGGGTGTCGGGACACCTGCCACCCATCTGTCCACAGCTGCAGCCCAAGCCTGGCCATGACTTAAGAGGATGTGGCCTCGCCACACCTGTCAGCAGCTGCAAACACAATCTGCAAACCCGAGACAGCAAGGAGTCCTTCTAGACTGGGAGGCTGCCTGGGCACCAGGGCCTTCAGAAGAGTGGGGCCGGGCGCGGTGGCTCACACCCGTAATCCCAGCACTTTGGGAGGCCGAGGAGGGTGATCACCTGAGGTCGGGAGTTCAAGATTGGCCTAGCCAACATGGCAAAACCCTGGCTCTACTAAAAATATAAAAATTAGCCGGGTGTGGTGATGGGTGCCTGTAGTCCCAGCTACTTGGGAGGCTGAGGCACGAGAATCACTTGAACATGGGAGGCGGAGGTTGCCGTGAGCTGAGATCGCAATACTGCATTCCAGCCTAGGCAACAGAGTGAAACTCCATCTCAATTAAAAAAAAAAAAAAAAGAAGGCCGGGCGCGGTGGCTCACGCTTGTAATCCCAGCACTTTGGGAGGCCGAGGCGGGCGGATCATGAGGTCAGGAGATCAAGACTATCCTGGCTAACACGGTGAAACCCCTTCTTTACTAAAACCACAAAAAATTAGCCAGGCATGGTGGCGGGCGCCTGTAGTCCCAGCTATTCGGGAGGCTGAGGCAGGAGAATGGCATGAACCTGGGAGGCGGAGCTTGCACTGAGCCAAGATCGCGCCACTGCACTCCAGTCTGGGCAATAGAGCGAGACTCCGTCTCAAAAAAAAAAAAAAAAAAGAAGAGCGAGGCCTTGAACTGGATCTCTCCCCTCTCCCTCACATTGAACAAGGGCCTTGGAAAGCACAGCCGGGTCTCAGGCTGCTGGGATCAGATCATTGACCTCACAGCGCCCAGCTCCTCTGTCGGGGGGGATGACCGGAGACAGAGAAGCACCCTCTGCACAAGTCGTGAATGTTGATCTTTTCTCTTTTCTAGGAAGCTTTGACAGGTCCATGCCTGAGAACAATATCATGCGCACAATCATTGAGTTTCTGTCTTTCTTGCATCTCAAAGGTATGTGAAATATCACCAACTTAACATTCATCTCTTAGCACACTGGAAACATAAAAGGCCCATCGAGAAGAGAACCCGTAGAATCCCCCTGGGAAGTAGCCGGTTATTTATCTAAATACAAAGTCCTGTTTGGCTGTGCATCAGGATGACAGAGCATGTGACACTAGAGCTAGCTCCAGAGGGCTGGGATTGTGGCAGGGGCATTCCACTGTCTGTGGATGGCCATCGGGCCAGCGCTGCTCCCAGGAAGAGGGTGGGCCTTAGGATGCAGCTCACTCTACTGGAACCATATCTATTCATACGGTAACAACTGCTGGACCTTTTAGGGCACAGGTATACTATAGGCCAGGTTCTTTGTGAGCCGTCCTAAACCTTCTTTTCTCTTTTCTTTTTTCTTTCTTTCTCTGTCTTTTCTCTTTTCTTTCTTTCTTCTCTTTCTTTTCCTTTTCCCCTTCCTTCCATCCTTCCTTCTCTTTCTTTCTCTCTTTCTCCCTCCCTCCCTCCCTTCCTCCCTCCCTTCCTCCCTCCCTCCCTCCCTTCCTCCCTCCCTCCCTCCCTTCCTCCCTCCCTCCCTCCCTGCCTTCCTTCCTCCCTCCCTCCCTTCCTTCCTTCTTTCGTCTCACTCTGTCGCCCAGGCTCGAGTGCAATGGTGCAATCTCAGCTCACTGCAGCCTCTGCCTCCTGGGCTCAAGTGATTCTCATGCCTCAGCCTCCCAAGTAGCTGGGACAACAGGTGCACACCATTATGCCTAATTTTTTAATTTTTAGTAGAGGTGGAGGTTCATCATGTTGGCCAGGCTGGTCTTGAACTCCTGGCCTCAAGTGATCTGTCTACCTCAGTCTCCCAAAGTGCTGGGATTACAGGCGTGAGCCACTGCGCCGGCCCTAAACCATATTTTCTAAGCAGGGAAATTAATAGGAGCCTATATCTTAGATTGCAGTGTTTTCCTATGCAGCCCTCCTGCCAGGCAGGCTGCCTTGAAATCTAACTGGAAAGGTTCTGATCCTGGCTTCCAGTGTCTTCTGCAAACACTGGGGATGAGGAGACCTCCCACACACTATGCTTGGCATTCATTCCACGATGGGCATCTGGCCTTGATCACACAGGTCCTACTGCAGCAGTGGAGGGAGCCGGAAAGTGGCCCCGGTGCTCTGAGGGTTAACAGGGAGGATGTGGTGGGGAGGAGGGATGGACCGCTTAGCCTCTACAGTGGAGACCTTCACCTGGTGCTCTGAGGGTTAACAGGGAGGCGGAGGTAGGGAGGAGGGATGGACCGCTTAGCCTGTCCAGTGGAGACCGTCACCTGGTGCTCTGAGGGTTAACAGGGAGGCGGAGGTGGGGAGGAGGGATGGACCGCTTAGCCTGTCCAGTGGAGACCTTCACCTGGTGCTCTGAGGGTTAACAGGGAGGCGGAGGTGGGGAGGAGGGATGGACCGCTTAGCCCCTACAGTGGAGACCTTCACCCGGTGCTCTGAGGGTTAACAGGGAGGAGGAGGTGGGGAGGAGGGATGGACCGCTTAGCCTGTCCAGTGGAGACCTTCAGTTGCGCATCACAGTTTTGTCCAGTTTGGAAAATCAAGGATGGTCCTTGGGTTCATTTGGGATCAGGATGGTTTTCATTTGCAGTATTATGGGGCTCCTCTTTAGGTGGCAACGGGGAGAGGGAAGAGGAGTGAGGGGAGGGGAGCGGGGGAGGGAGACTGCCGGAGAAGGTCTCGGAAAAGACGGGGTTCATTAGAAATCTCAGAACCGAGTCACCAAGTTCCCTCTGTTGGAGCCCAGTGGAGCCTCTGGGAGAAAAGCTGGGGTGACTTTTCCTACAATGGGCAGATGGACTCTGCCAGATTTTTTCTCATTTGTTTTTAATTTTGTAACATGGAAACTCTTTCCTTAGGAGATCCCAACTCTCATTACTCAGATAGGAATTATACCTCTTTAAAGCCTAAATTTAAAAGTCTGACAGTTTTAAATGCTTACTAACTGTGGGAGTTAAATCATTACAAAGCGAGAAATACAGTGTTGGCCCTAATTCTGGGTTAATCTGGTAAGACTCTTTACAGAGGACGACCACACGCCGCTTCCTGTAGTATGTGTCGTGGTCGTAATTCTCTTGTGTGCGTATTAAGAAGTTGCTGCTCAAATGTGGCTCTTCCCTTTGCAGAGGCTGGGGCCTTCGACCGCCTCCCGGATCTCCCCGCCGGAGCCTCCTCAGAAGACATGGAGCGGTCCTGAGAGCCTCCTGGGCGTCTTTGTCTGTGTGTTGCAATCTAAAGTCAAACCTTAAGATGATGGATAATCTTAGGCCAATTTACACAGAGTCGGCTCTTCCTGTTCTCTTTGCCTTGATGTTGTGTTGTCACAATTTAAGAATTTTTTTTTTTTTGGTAATTATTTTGAGTGACAAAATAAAGAATAGCAATTACTTGCAATTGTCTTTTTCTTCCACACCTCTGTCTCATCACCAGTGCCACCCATGGGTTCTAAAAGATAAAGCTTGATCATAATCATGGATTAGACCTGAATTTTTAAACCCACATTCTACCATCAAGAGCATCTGAGACGCCACCTCTTATTGCATGTCCAGGGGACATAAAGTTATCTCGATATTAAGCTGAGTCAAATGTAATTATGAAGGTAAGTCTGTTTCTGAGATGAACAAAAACACAAAACAGACAAAACCCCTGCCCTCGTGGAGCTGATATTTTAGGGAGATGGCAATGAAAAAGACTACGACAACCTTAAACAGATGGGTGAGGTGCGTGGTGCTCGTGGAGGTGGTCAGGGCTGAGAAGAGAGGTTGGCTGGGTGGGAGGGCCAGGAGTGAGGGCCAGGAGCCAGGTAGGAGAGGAGAGATGGGCGGGCAGGCAGAAAGGCAAGGGCAGGAGGTGTGTGCTGAGATGGTGCTGTGTGAAGGAAGGCAGGTGGGAATGCCTCCTAACATGACAGAGACTGAGTCTCTTGAGCAGAGATAAAAAGATCATCCAGAAGTTTCGAAAAGAAGGCAGGCGGCCGGGCGCGGTGGCTCACGCCTGTAATCCCAGCACTTTGAGAGGCCGAGGTGGGCAGATCACTTGAGGTCAGGAGTTTGTGACCAGCTTGGCCAACATGGTGAAACCCCATCTCTACTAAAAATACAAAAATCAGCCGGGCATGGTGTGCACGCTAGTAATCCCAGCTACTTGGGAGGCGGAGGTTGGAGAATCTTTTGCTCCTGGGAGGCGGAGGTTGCAGTGAGCCGAGATCACACTCCAGCCTGGGCGACAGAGCGAGACTCCACAGTGTGGGAGGCGGGACACAGGCCTTTCTGGATTCACCGGAGCCGGCTGTGCAGTGGGAGTGGGAGGTGGCTTCCCAGTTTCCCCCCATTGGCAGTTCGCTGCCTAATACCTGTTTCAAGGGGCACAGAGCCCCAGCATCCTTCTCCCTGCTTGGTGACCCCCCTACCCAGTCAGCTGTGCCCCGGCTCAGCTCCCTGGCTCGGCTTCCCAGCTCAGGTCCCCAGCTCCACCCCGGCTCCCTCCAGCTCCTGCAGGCTCAACGCTGACACTCGGTGGCCTTGGGTCTTCAGACCACTCCCAGCCCGGAGGTAGTGATGCCACCCACCTGGTGGGCTAAACACCTGGGCCCACCCTTCACTCCCTGTTCACCATCCGCATTTATCCTCTTCCACATTTTTAAAAATCACTTTAGTTCAACTTGGGCAGGCATCAGAACTCCTCCAGGCCCTGTCATAAGGCAGTGGCCAGGTCCCTCCCCAGGATGTTGGAGCCAGGAGGGCTGGGTGGGCTGGAGCTGGGCCCCCAGCAAGCTTCCTGCCACTGCTGCTGCTCACTAGAGGCCTGTGCCCATGTCCTCCCAAGAACTAGGGAGCTCCTGGCATGGAGGAGGCGGATGAACGGATGTGTCTGGGGACCACACCTCAGCCACTGGGCTCTAGCCCACAGTGTGCAGCCTGTCCTGTCTGGTCTTCCTGTAGCCTTTGTCCCTAAATGCAGTGGCCATGGACACCATCTCTGCCTCAGCCGGCCCCCTAGCCTCCTGCACTCAGTGGTGCAGACCCCACAACTGCGGCCTGGCCTCGCTCACCTAAGGCCTTTGCACACGTCCCTCCCAAGGCTTGGGGAACTCCTAAGCATCCCATGGGATTCCACTCCAGGGTTACCTTGTCCAGAGTGCCCTTCCCGCTCCTCCGCCCCCAGCATGTGCGGTGCCACCCTAATCAGCATGCCTGTCACTCTGTTTGCAGATGTGTCTCTCCTCACTACACCGTGAGAAAGAAGTGCCTGAAGGAATTGAGATTAATGACACTGTGCTGAGTGCTGGGCTCTCCACACTGCACGTGGCTCACGGGAGCCTTCTGAGAAGTGTTCACGAAGGGCCAAGGAGCCCAGCCTCCGTGCAGGTGTGCAGCCTCCATGCAGGGATGCGGGCCCCAGGGTCGGCAGCACAAAGCTCTCGGACTCTCCCCCTGTGGCATCACCTACCTCCTTCTCTAAACCTTGCCTTCCTTTTAGGTATAAACGGAGCGGCGCAGGTGGCAGCCGGAAGGTGAGGGAAAGGAGGTGAGGGGCCAGGAGTGGCTGTAGTGCCATTTGCTGTGATGGACAAGGCTACAGAAGTGACGTCTTTACTTCCCAGAGAGAACGTGGTTGGAGCTGGCTGCAGCCATCCTGGATAAATCTGTTGCTAACAACAGCAGTCTTTTCAAGGGAAGGTGTTCTCCAGCCACCTTGGGAAGTAAAGAATTTATGGACAGGCCTGAGAAACACCAAGATGCCTAATGGAGAGGTGGAGAGTGTTGAGGTTGTGCACCTTGGAGGAGGTGGCTGTCTCCATCATAAAAGCTGATCAACATGAAAGCCTGTCCACCTTCCACTTGCTCTATCTAACCAGGAGCAGAGCAGGTGCCAGGGTGATGCTGCCTGAGGACGTCTGGCGTGGTGGAGGCAGGTGAGTGGTGGGCCAGTGTGAGGAAGAGGCTTACATTCAGGAGGTCCCTGGAGGAAGGAGGAAAGCGCTGTTTAATGGAGGAAAGAGAGGCGGGGCACGGTGGCTCACGCCTGTAATCCCATCACTTTGGGAGAACAGCCTGGGCAACATGGTGAGACCCTGTCTGTAAAAAAGAAGTAATTAAAAAAAATTTAATTATTAAAAAACAGGAGGGAAGAGAGAGTCTTATGGGGATAAGGAAATCCTAACGCCAAAGAATTTACAGCTGATCATTTTCTAACATATGGCCCAGGAAACTTTTATTTCAATGCAAAAAAAGGGATTCTTGTACAGTTTGGAGTCAGGATTGTAAGCCTACAATAAAATTCTAAGCTCCCTAACCGACTGAATGGATCCCTCTCTTGGCCAAGGGGACCCCAAAGAAGCCTAAGAAAATTAGGTCGTGACGGGAAGGGAAGGGCCAGACATGCTCAATATGCCGCTTCCCCATGGAGTTTAGACACAGCTGACCAGGGACCAGCATTCACATTACAACAGAGATCTTGAGACTGACAAATCAGCCTCTTTTCAGCAATAAGATACCAACTTCCAGCCTGATTCTGGTATAGCACCACATGACAGATAACAAGCCCTGAAGGAAATGAAAGTAATTCAGCCCCACATATATTTCTTTGACATATTCCGAAATGGCCCTGCAAAGCTGACTCTTGTGGGGGAAATTTGCATTCTGTAGAGAATCTCCTTCCTGGTCTGACACCTTTCTAAGGTCTGGTAAGAGACATTCACTTGAATGTCTATTCTCTCCGAAGTCTGCGACCTGGAGGTTTCATCTACATAACAAGAACCTTGCCTTCCACAGCCACCTGCTCCCACCTCCATCTACCTTCCCTTAATTCAGGTTGACTTCAACTCTTCAGAAGGGCTTAACTCTTTCAACCAATTGCCAATTATGAAACATTTGAATCCACCCATGACCTATAAGCTCCCTACCCTACCCCACTCATTGAGATGCTCCACCTTTCTGGGTCAAACCAATGTATACCTTATATGTATTGATTTGTGTCTTTGCCTGTAACTTGTCTCCATAGAACGTATAAAACCAAGCTGTAACTCAGCCACCTTGGGCATATATTCTTAGGACCTCCTGAGGCTGTGTCACGAGCCATGGTCCTTAACTTGGCAAAATAAACCTCTAACTTGATTGAGATCTGTCTTGATACTTTTTAGTTTATAGGATTTTATCCTGTGTTATCGTGATAAAAACTAAGATGGCTCTAGAAACCAGAAAGCTTGACGATCTCTGATATAACTTAAAAAAAAATGATCAGTGATGTCTGCTTCCAGGAGATGGAGTAGAAGTAGAATTTTCCTTTGTCCTTTTGCTAAGTACAATTAAAAACCCTGAACATCATATATAAAGCAAACATAAGAGGACTCTGAAAGCCCAAGCAAGAGGCAGACCAGCTAGGAACTTCAGCCCGTGGTGAGTTCCTTGGGTTTTCTTTTTGCCTCACATATCCTAGACTTGGGCTGAAGGAGCCAGCATCTTAGAAATGCCAATGGGCACAGACCACAAAAGCCCCAACAAAAGCTGCCCTCTCTAGATAAAGGACCAGGAAAGGGAAGCCTGGTAAGACAGAGAATTGTAGATAACGACCACTCTACTTCAGACAAACACCCCAGCAAACACTGTGGCTTCATCAGGCCAGCCAAGGTTGGGTGGGGAGCCTGGACTTCCTCTTAAGGCTGTGACAAGGTGGCCCAAACTCCAACCAGGGGAAAGTTGTAGGGTGTAGGGTGCCAAGTAAAGAACCAGGACTTCATCCCCCTCAACCACCCCATCCCTGGCAGTAATAAGACCCCCCACTACAGTGTCAGCAGAGACCGCCTGGGAGCCTGGATTCCGTGCCCCTCCTCCCCCACAGTAACAGGCATTCTTCTCTCTGTGCATTGGGGTGGTGTCAGAGGAAGGCTAGTGGAGAATCGGCACTTTTGCCACCTCCCAGTGTGACAAGCCACCCCCTTTTCCTGTGGTGTCAGCAGAGACCATGTGGAGGGATGCAGTAAGAAGGCGCTCCTACCCCTCCCAGCAAGGGAAGTATTAGTGGGGAGCTGGAACTCCTACTCCTGCCCAGCAATAATGAGGAGCAGCCCACCCATGCCCAGGTGTCAATGGAGACTGAGTGGGAAGCCTGGACTTCTGTCCCCACCGGGCAGGAATGAGGTGGCACCCCCAGCCTTTCCCCTGCCAGGGCGATATCAGAACAAGCCAGTGAAAAGAGAAGGTTCAAATAAGATCCGGAGTTTCATACCATAGCACCCAAAAAGTCCAGGTTTCAATCAAAGATCACTTATCATACCAAGAATCCAGAAGATCTCAAACTGACTGATAAAAGACCATCAATAGATGTCAATAGTGACATAGTGAGTATTAGAGTTATCGGACAAAGATTTCAAAGCAGCCATCATAAAAAAGAAGTGCTTCAACGAACTATTTCAAACATACTTTAAACAAATAAAAATATAAAGTTTCAGCAAAGAAACAAAAACTATAAAGAAGAACCAAATGGAACATTTAGAACTAAAAAATACAATAACCAAAATAGAAATTCCAGTGGACAGACTAAATAGCAGAATGTAGGGGGCAGAGGAAGGAACCTGTGAACTTGGTTTTGTTTGTTTTTTGTTTTGAGACAGAGTCTCACTCTGCTGCCTAGGCTGGAGTGCACCAGCACGATCTTGGCTCACAGCAGCCTTCACCACCTGGGTTCAAGTGATTCTCCTGCCTCAGCCTACTAAGTAGCTGGGATTACAGATCGCACTATTGTACTCCAGCCTGGGCGACAGAGCAACACTGTTTCAAAAAACAAACAAACAAACAAAATTTATGTGTAAATACGTAAATATAATAAAACATGTTGTTATATACTGAAAACTATACAACACTGATGAAAGAAACCAAAGGAGTTTTAAATAAATGTAGAGATATACCATGTTCATGTTCATGGATTGAAAGACTCAACACAGTAAAGATGTCAGTTTTCTCCAAGTTCACATACAGATTTAACACAACTCCTACCAAATCCCAGCAAGATTTTCTGAAGAAATAGGTAAGCTTATTCTAAAATTTATATGGAAAGGCAAAGAAACTAGAACAGCTAAAGCAACCTTTTGAAAAAGAAAAATAAAGTAAGAAGAGTCTACTTGAGTTAAAAGCTATAATAATCGAGACTGTGTGGGCCGGGTGCAGTGGCTCACGCCTGTAATCCCAGCACTTTGGGAGGCCGAGGCGGGTGGATCATGAGGTCAGGAGATCCAGACCATCCTGGCTAACACGGTGAAACCCCGTCTCTACTAAAAACACAAAAAATTAGCTGGGCATGGCGGCGGGTGCCTGTAGTCCCGGCGGGTGCCTGTAGTCCCAGCTACTCGGGAGGCTGAGGCAGGAGAACGGCGTGAACCCGGGAGGCAGAGCTTGCAGTGAGCTGCGATCGCACCACTGCACTCCAGCCTGGGTGACAGAGCGAGACTCCGTCTCAAAAAAAAAAAAAAAAAAAAGACAAGACTGTGTGTATAGATACATAGATCAACAGAACTGAACATAGAATCCAGAAATAAACCCACCCAAATCCATTTATCGGTTTTTGACAACGGCACAAGAGAAATCGATGATGAAAGGAGAGCCTTTTCAACAAACGGTGCTGAAGCAATTGAGTATCCATAGGCACAAAATAAAATCAAAGTTGAAGAAGAATTGTGACCTAAACCTCATGCATTGTTTTTTTAATTTTAGAGATGGGATCTCACTATGTTGCCCAGGCTGGACTCAAACTCCTAGGCTCAAGGAATCCTTCTGCCTCAGCCTCCTGAGTAGCTGGAACTACAGTCATGCAACACTGCACCTGGCTTCACACCTTATTCTTAAAATTAACTCAAAATGAATGATAGATTTAAATGCAAAATGTAAAACTATAAACTTTTAGAAAATCCTTGGATCTATGGCAAGTAAAGAGTTCTCAGACTTGACACCAAAAGCATAATCCATAAAAGTTATACATAAAGATATATTAGACTTCTCCATTAAAAACACAAAAATTAGCCAGGCGTGGTATTGGGCACCTGTAATCCCAGCTACTCGAGAGGCTGAGAGAGGAGAATTGCTTGAACCTGGGAGGTGGAGGTTGCAGTGAGCCGAGATCGCATCGCATCACTGCACTCCAGCCTGGGCGACAGAGTGAGACTCTGTCTCAAAAAAAAAAAAACTCTGAAAACTCGACTGTAAAGAAAAAAAAAAAAGAAAAGAAAAAAGTCAAATTAAAAATGGGCAAATGCATAAACAGATATTTCACCGAAGAGGAGATATACATGGAAAATAAGCACATGAAATTATGTTAACATCATTGGTCATCAGGGAAATGCACATTAAATCCACATTGAGGTGTTGCTAACCACTTACGGGAATGACTAAAAGAAAAAACAGTGACAGCATTAAATGCCGGCAAAAATGCAGAGAAAATGTGTTGCTCATGTGTTGTTTGTGGAAAAGGAAAATGGTACAGTACGTTTGGAAAACATTTTGTCAGTTTCTTTAAAAACTAAATATGCAACTTGGTTAATGTGTACCAAAACTAGAAAGAATGAATAAGACCTACTATTTGATAGCACAATAAGGTGACTATAGATAATAATAACCGAATTGTACATTTAAAAATGACTTAACAAGTGGTATTGGATTGTTTGTAACTCAAAGAATGTTTGCGGGATGGATACCCCATTCCCCAGGACGTGCTGATTTCACACGTCATGCCTGTATCCAAACATTTCATGGACCCCATAAATATATATACCCACTATGTGCCCACACAAATTTCAAGACAATTGAATTTTAAAAATAAAAATAAATATGCAACTACCATACCACCCACCAATTGCACTCCTGGGTATTTATTACAGAAAATGAAGACTTAGCTTTATACATAAGCCTGTACACAAATGTTCATAGTAACTTTATTCATAAGAGCCTCAAACTGGAAACCACTCATATGTCCTTCAATGGGTAAATGGTTAAACTGTGGTACATCCACACTGTGGACTACTACTCAGCAATAAAAAAGAATAAATTGTGTGGCTTTTTGTTTTGTTGTTGTTGTTGATTTTTTAGAGAGAGGGTCTTACTCTGTTGCCAGGCTCCTGACTTGGCCCCTGGAAGCCCTGGGATTACAGGCGTGAGCGGTCACACCTAGCCAGAAATGAGTTGTTGATACACATAGCAACTTGGATGAGTCTCCAGAGAATTACGCTGAATGGAAAAAAGGGAAAAGAAAAAAACCAAAAAACAGGTTAGGAGTGGTGGTTCATGCCTGTAATCGCAGCACTTTGAAAAGCTGAGGTGGGAGGATTTCTTGAGTTTAGGAGTTCAAGACCAGCCTGGGCAACATAGCAAGACTTTGTCTCTACAAAAAATAAAACATAAAAATAATTAGCCAGGCATGGTGGTGTGTGCCTGTAGTCTTAGCTACTTGGGAGGCTAAGGCGGGGGAGGATCCCTTCAGCCCAGGAGTTCAAGGTTACAGTGAGCTATGATCACACAACTGTACTTCAGCCTGGGCGAGAGGGCAAGACCCTGTCTTTAAAAAAAAGTTCCCAAAAGTTACATACTATATAATTCCATGTATCCAACATCCTTGAAATGACAATATTATAGAAATGGAGAACAGATTAGTGGTTACCAGGGGGTAGGGAGGGGGTGGGGATGGTGGGAAAATGTGTGTGGGTAACTTGAACTTGAGAGACCCTTGAGGTGACAGAAATGTTCTGTCTCTTGACAGTATCAATGTCACTATCTTGGTTGTCATATTGTCCTACAGATTTGTAAGATGTTATTATCATTAGGAAAACTGGATAAAGGGTACATTGCATTTCTCTGTATTATTTCTTTTTTTTTTTTTTTTTTTTTGAGGCGGAGTCTCGCTCTGTCGCCCAGGCTGGAGTGCAGTGGCGCGATCTCGGCTCACTGCAAGCTCCGCCTCCCGGGTTCCCGCCATTCTCCTGCCTCAGCCTCCCGAGTAGCTGGGACTACAGGCGCCGCCACCTCGCCCGGCTAATTTTTTTGTATTTTTAGTGGAGACGGGGTTTCACTGTGTTAGCCAGGATGGTCTCGATCTCCTGACCTTGTGATCCGCCCGTCTCGGCCTCCCAAAGTGCTGGGATTACAGGCTTGAGCCACCGCGCCCGGCCTCTCTGTATTATTTCTTAAAACTGCATGTGAATCTATAGTTATTGCAAAATGAAAACTTTAATTTTTAAAGAAGCAAGTTAAAATATTTTTGGAAGCCCTGATGGGTTCACTGTTGAATTCTAGCAAACATTTAGGAAAGAAATTATTTTAAATTCTCTATAATCTCTTCCAGAAGATAGAACCAGAGGGAATGTTTCCTAACTCATTCTATGAGGCCAGCATAACTCTAAAACCCAAACCAGACAAAGACATTAAAAGAAAACTATAGGCCAATATCTCTCATGAACATACAAGCAAAAATTCTCAACAAAACATTAGCAAATTAAATCCAACAATGTGTAGATAAAATTATACGCCATGACTAAGTGGAATTTATCACAGGTATGCAAAGCTGGTGTAACATTCAAAAATCAATTGATGTAATTCATCAAATCAACAGGCTAAAGAAGAGAGATCCCATAATTATATCAATGCACGCAGAAAAAGCATTTTACAAAATCTAACACCCATTCCTAATAAGAACTAGAAATAGAGGCGAACTTTGTCAACATGTTAAAGAACACCTACCAGAAACCTACACTAATATCATAATTAATAGTGAGAAAAAGAAGCCAAAGATGTCCTCTCTCATCACTTTTTTAAACATTGTACTGGAATGCCTAGTTAATGCAATAAGATAAGAAAAGGATATACAAAGTTTACAGATTGGGAAGGAATAAATAAAACTTTGTTTGCAGACGTCATGATCATCTATGCAGAACTTCTAAAAGTATCATCAACAACAACAAACCTCCTGGAATTAATAAGCAATTATAGCAAAGTTGCAGGATACAAGGTTAATAAACAAAAGTCAATAGCTTTCCTATATACCAGCAATGAACAAGTAAAATTTGAAATTAAAAATGCAATACCGTTTACGTTAGCACTCCCCAAAAATGTAATACTTGGGTATGCATTTACCAAAACCTATATGAGGAAAACTATGTAACTCTGATGAAAGAAATAAATATAGAGCTAAATAAATGGAGAAATATTCCATGCTTGCGGATAAGAAGACTCAATATTGTCAAACATTAGATATTCCCAATCTGATGTATAAATTCAACACAATTCCAATAACAATTGTGGCAAGTTATTTTGTGGATAGCAAAAAACTGATTCCTGGGCCAGGCACAGTGGCTCATGCCTATAATCCCAGCACTTTGTGAGGCCAAGGCAGGAGGATCGCTTGAGCCTAGGAGTTTGAGACCAACCTGGACAACATAGTGAGACCTTGTCTCTACAAATAATAAAAAAAAATTAGCCAGGCATGATGATGTACACCTGTGGTACCAGCTGCTCAAGAGGCTGACAGGAGGATCACTTGAGCCTGGGAGGTCAATGCTGCAGTGAGTCATGATCACACACCACTGCACTCCAGCCTGGGCAACATACTGAGATCTTGTCTCAAACAAACAAACAAACAAACAAAAAACCAAAACACAACCCTTGATTCTAAAGTTTATATGGAGAGGCAAAAGACCCAGAATAACCAAAACAATATTGAAAGAAAAGAACAAAGTTGGAAGGCTGCTATTAAGCTACAGTAATCAAGATGGTGTGGTATTAGTAAAAGAATAGAAAAATAGATCAGTGGAACAGAATAGAGGGCCCAGACTCATACAAACAGAGCCAACTGATCTCTGACAAAGGAACAGAAGCAATACCATGGAGAAAAGACAGCCTTTTTGACAGATGGTGCCAGAACAACTGGACACTCACATGCAAACAAATGACTCTAGATAAAGCCTCTTATCCCTTTCACCAAAATTAACTCAAAATAGATCATAGACCTAAATGTAAACTGTAAACTATAAAATTCCTGAAAGATTGGCCAGGTGCAGTGACTCACACGTGTAATCCTAGCACATTGCGAGGCCAAGGTGGGACGATTGCTTGAGGTCATGAGTTCGAGACCAGCCTGGCCAACATGGTGAAACCCCATCTCTACTAAAAACACAAAACTTAGCCAGGCATGGTAGCAGGCGCCTGTAATCCCAGCCACTCAGGAGGCTGAGGTAGGAGGGTCACTCGAACCCGGGAGGCGGAGGTTGCAGTGAGCCGAGATTGCCCCACTGCACTCTATCCTGGGGGACAGAGAGAGACTCCATCTCTAAAATAAAATAAAATAAAATAAAATCCCTAGATGATAACATAGGAGAAAATATGGATGGTCTGCATATGGCAATGATTTTTTTAGACACTATGCCAAAGGCATGATCCACGAAAAAAAAAATTGATGAGCTGGACTTTATTAAAAACTTTCGCTCTGCAAAATACACTGTCAGGAAAGTGAGGAGACACGCCACAGACTGGGAGAAAATATTTGCAAAGGACGTATCTAATAAAAGACTGTTATCGAAAATACACAAAGAATTTGTAAAACCCAACAATAAGAAAGGAAACAACCCAATTAAACAATGAACAAAAGACCTCAACTGACATCTCACCAAAGAAGATGTGCAGATGGAAAGCAGGCATATGGAGATATGCTCAACGTCATATGTCATTGGGGAACTGCAAATTAAAATAGCAGTGAACAAATTAGAATACCAGTACACACCTATTAGAACGGCTAAAATCCCAAACACTGACAACGCTAAGTGCTGGTGAGGAGATGGAGCCACAGGAACTCTCGTTCACTGCTGGTAGGAATACTCAATGATACGGCTACTTTGGAAGACAGCTTGGTGGTTTCATGCAAAACTAAATATATCCTTACTACATGATCCAGAAGTCGTGCGCATTGACGTTGACCCAAAGGGATTAAAAATTTGTGTCCGCACAGAAACCTGCACGCAGATATTTACGGCAGCTTTATTCCAAGTTGCCCAAACTTGGAAGCAACTCAGCTGTTCTTCAGGAGGTGAAGGGATGAACAGTGGTACATCCAGGCAACGGAATATTATTCAGTGCTAAGCTTGATGAGCTATCAAGCCATGAAAAGATATGGAGGACATAAATGCATACTCCCAAGTGCAAGAAGCCAGTCTGAAGAGGCTACCTACTGTATGATCCCACCTAAGTGACATTCTGAGAAAGGTAAAACTGTGGAGAGAGTAAAAATATCAGTGACCGCCAGGAGTTGTGGGGAGGGAAGGATGAACAGGCCGAGCACAGGGGTGGCTTAGGGCAGTGAGACTGTTCTGTGGGCTGTAACCCTGGATATGTGCCATTGTACATTTGTCAGAACCCATAGCATGTGGAACACCAAGCGGGAATCCTAACCTCAGCGTGGGCTTTGGGTGTATGGTGTATCACTTTGGATGATGGTGTATCACTGTGGGTTCATCAGTTGTAACAAAGGCACGGCTCTGGTGAGGAATGTTGGTAGTGGGGAGGCTGCCGTTTTGGGGGGCATGGATTATATGGGAAATCTCTGCACTTTCTGCTCAGTTTTGCTGTGAACCCAAAACTACTCTAAAAAAATACTCTGGTAAAAAAAATAGAGACCCAGCGCGGTGGCTCACACCTGTAATCTCAGTGCTTCAGGAGGCCAGGGAGGGAAGATCATTTGAGGTTAGGAGTTTAAGGCCTGGGCAATATAGCAAGACCCTGTCTCTACAAAAAATAAAAATACAAAAACTTAGCTGAGTATGGTGGTGTGAGCCTGTAGTTCCAGCTACCTGGGAGGATAGCTTGAGGCCAGGAGTTTGAGGCTGCAGTGAGCTATGATCGCACCACAGCATTTTTAATCATTTTTAAATATATGAAGAGAACATCCATGCAATCACAGTCTTCAATTCTAGTTTCATCAGTGGCTGGGGCCGGGCAGTGCTCCCTGCTGCTCTCCAGCCTCTGCTGGCGGCCGGGGTCGGTCGCAGGATGGAGGCAGGGCTGGTGGAAGATGCCGCTCGGGGCTTCCTCCCTGCTCTGAGGCTATCGAAGGACTGCTGGAGAGAGAGCGCACAAAGCTCCGCGCGGCTTCACGGGGCCCCAGCTGTGCCCAGGTGCCTTCCTAAAGAGCGCGCCGCCTGCAGAACGGGAGGCCTCCTCCCTGCTTGTCTTCTGCCCGCTCCTGCTCTCTGGATCCTCTGGCTGCTCTCATCGTCTTATCCCGGATGAGGGTTCAACCTTTGAATTCCCTAAGACAGCGTATTAACTGACTCCGCACGGTAACTTCTTATGGTTTTAAGCCGCGCCCCCGCTGAAAAGGGACCCGTGCTGGCAGAACTTCAGGTCCTGGTGAGAGGTTCGTAAGGGGATAAGAGCATCCAAGCCGGATGGAAAATACACCAAGCCCTCTGCGGACCTTCCGCCGCCAACAGCATCTTCTCTCCTAAGGATGCTCCCCGGCTGCCGACTTTCTGTGCAATGCGCAGCCCGTGTTCACTGAGAGGAAAGAGCGATTTCAGTGCGTGTCATTCCAAACAACGATTGCTTCTCCGTGTCTATGAAAAAACAAGGTTTTTTTTTTTTTTTTTCTTTCGGATAAACAAAACAAAAAACCAAAACCAACAGATAATTTAACCTTAATCACAAAGGTGGTCCGAGTTATTTAATAGGTACGGAGTAGAAAGATACGATTAAGGCTGGGTACCGTGGCTCACGCCTGTAATCCCCGCACTTTGGGAGGCCGAGGTGGGCGGATCACCTGAGGTCAGGAGATCCAGACCAGCCTGACCAACATGATGAAACCCCATCTCTACTAAAAATACAAAATTAGCCGGGCGTGGTGGTGCATGCCTGTAATCCCAGCTACTCAGGAGGCTGAGGCAGGAGAATCACTTGAACCCAGGAGGCGGAGGTTGCAGTGAGCTGAGATTACGCCATCACACTTCAGCCTGGGCAACAGAGTGAGACTCCATCTTAAAAAAAAAAAAGATATGGTTAAATTTGCACAGCTACACTCTCAAATAAGAACATGATACGTTAATTTGTATATTGCTTTAAAATAGCACTGGCTCTCCGCCAGACACATAAAAGATGTGATTTTCCAGCTTTATAGTCATTTTCTGTACAGTCTCTGGTCAGCATAGTGGCTTTATTCACGTCTGTATCTCGGCTTTCACTTCTCAGACGGGATCCCCTGCAAGTGGCACCTACTCAGCAAGTTCTTCTCTGCTGGAAGATCCTGCAGGGCTCATGCCTGCTCAGGTTGGCTCTTCCCTCACCTCCAGGCGTTAGTTCAAGTGCACCTGGCCACAGTCAGTGCATCCTTGGCCAGCGCAGGCTCCCTCTCCATAGGAGCCCGGGATTCAGGGTGAGCTCCCGTGTAATGTGGGGGGACTGTATCCCCAGCCCCCCACTGAGTTCCCTGCTCACACTTCCTCCAGGCTCTGTGGGTGGGCCACACCTGGTTCAGGATCTCCCTAGGCAGCCCTTTGCCTCAGGAGAATGCTGGAGGACACTGTTCCCTTTTCCTCTCTCCACTCGGTGCCTCAGGGCTGTGCTGAGGTGCCTGAACTCTTAAGGTGTGGCTGGTGCCAACTGAGACCTGCTGTGAATACAAGACACCCTGCATTTCAAATATTGGGTACACACAAAGGAATGTGAAATCTCAATCATTTTCATTATGATTACACATTGAAACGATGGGATAAATAAAAGATTATTAAAACCAATTTTATCTGTTCCTTTTCAAATTTTAACATGTAGCTACTAGAAACTTTAACATTACTCATGTGGCTGGCAGATCTTGCTGCTGGCTGTGCTGCCGAGAGGGACAGCAGGATGGAGGCAGCCCCCACAGAGGCAGCTCCCAAAGTCCCCATTTCCAGGTCACCTTCCAGCTCCCAGAGGTGAAGGGGGCCAGGTGGCTCCTCCAGCAGGGCGCCTCCCTGCTCGCCACGATGCTGACGGGACCGAAAGCACACACAGCAAGTGGGGAGTATGGCTGGCTGAGGGTTCCCCGTGTCACAATGCATGTCTTTACCTCTGGTTTTCTGCCACAGACTCTGGATCCCAAGGGTCCAAAGGGAATTGCAGAGGGGAAGAATTCAGTCTTCCTTTTCTCCTCTGTGGCTTCCGGTGGCTGCATTTGCAACTAGACTGTTCCAGACACAGCTCCACAAAAGACCGCTTCCTCCCTGGTTGCTTGCTCACTTATGTGCCCAGTGCCTGGGCCCGGCAGCCACACTTCTGTCTCCACTGCATTTGCACTTGAGTTTCCTAAACACCCTCTAAGTGGCCAACACTATTAATGAATGCACAAACATGAAAGAATATTCTCTCAATACATTTCAGGGTGGGTACTCATCAGATGAACACATTTTCAGTTACTAAGTTAATGACAACAATTGAAGACATTGGAAATTTTTATTCATCTTTGCTTTACAACAGAACCGAAAGCGTCAACTTAAGAATTCATTTTACCTGCTGGTTTCCGCAAGCTAGTTATGTGAACCATATTTTACAAATAATAATAATATTACAACAATAATTATGGAGAAGTTAATTGGATAATAGAGCTTTTCCACAATTCAAGTAGAAACACAGAAGAAACTAGATAATTTTAAGTCCGCTAACTCAAGACATGCTGGTGCGAGCCCGGCCTGTGAGGCCCCATTGCCTGTGTCTCTTGGGGGCCTTAGGAAAGACTACAGTTTGCGTGCCTCTGGGGAAATGTCTACACTACAGAAAATCTTTGGGTGTTCAGTAGTTCTCCAGAGATTTTAAGTGGTATCATAACAGCCTATCTGGAGAACTTATTTCTAAATAATTTGAAAAACAAACAAGAAACCATTAGGGTTTTTATGCAGAGCAGCCTCCAGAGCAACATTCTCCAAGAGGAAGAGTCGACCAGAGTGAGCTCTCCTCAGGGCCTACTCTGCCCTCCCCTGCCCTGCTCTGCTCTCCACAGGGCCTGCTCTTCCCTCCCCTACCCTGCTCTGCCCGCCACTGCCCTGCAGACACTCTCCCAGGACTATGGGAACCCAAGCTCTCTCCTCTGGGCCAGACAAACAGTGCTCAGGCCACGCACCTCCTCAGAAAAGGGGGCACGGGTTGGCATGTCTTCAGAGAGCTCTGAGTAAACTCCCCGGGCCCAGGGACGCAGGGGAGCCTGGTGGTTGCTGTAGAGCCGACTTCACATTCCCCTAAACAACCTTTCTAAACTAGAGATTTCTAGACTAAGACAAAATCAACACGCATTCACACTTTATACTCTACTGTACTCTACTCCATTTTCAACCCCTTGGATTTAAACTCAGTGTGGAGAATCTGTGATAAGCACCTTCCAAATTCCTCCAGGATCATCTGCTCTGCCAGGCACTTGGAGCAGTGTTCTTTCTCGGCTTCTTCTCCCTGAGCCAGCAGGCAGGCGCATGTGGCCTCCACCACCTCCCAGGAGATGCATGAGGAAGGCCGCCTGTCAGAAACAGAGCAGTTAAAGGCCACTCAACAGCGCATGGTTTCTACCTATAGTACTATTTATATTCAACAGAATATTGCTTGTCCACACTATTTTAAAGAACATCATCCACTAAAATCTAATGTTGTCTTCCTCATACTGGAAACTATTAGGCCAGGCACAGTGGCCTGTAATCCTAGCACCTTGGGAGGCCAAGGCAGGAGGATGGTCTGAAGCCAGGAGTTTGAAACCAGCCTGGGCAACAAAGTGAGACACTGTCTCTCTTTTTTTTGTTTGTTTTTTTTGTTTGTTTGTTTTTGTTTTTTTTTAATACTGAGTCTTGTTCTGTCACCAGGCTAGAGTGCAATGGCACAATCTCAGCTCACTGCAACCTCCGACTGCCTGGTTCAAGTGATTCTCCTGCCTCAATCTCCCAAGAAGCTGGGATTATAGGCATGTGCCATGATGCCTGGCTAATTTTTGTATTTTTAGGAGAGATGGGGTTTTGCCATGTTGGCCAGGATGGTCTCAATCTCCTGACCTCTTGATCTGCCCTCCTCAGCCTCCCAAAGTGCTGGGATTATAGGCGTGAGCCACCACGCTCGGCCGACATCTGGTCTCTTAAAAAAAAAAAAAAAAAGAAAGAAAGAAAAGAAAGAAAGGATTAACTGCTTTTAGAATAACAACACAGAGGACAAGTAAATCTGTCAGTTTTTGACATCCCTCTCATGGTGGGTTTGAAATTTCCTCAAAATTAGATCCACCGACAAACCCAGAGGATCCCGGGCTACAGAGTCAAGTACGTGGGCCAGGTGGGAAATTGTGGAAGCAGGACTCTTAGCTGAGGCAGGGCATGGGGACAAGCCAGGCAGCTTTGCTCTGAGTCCTGTCCATGCTGGGTGTCCACCTTTCCTCCCCACAGGACCATGTGCAGCCAGAGAAGGCCAACTGTTCTGAGGACTCGCCTGTCAAGCCTTGGGGTCCTGCTGTCAGGATGGCCTTCTCCCTCAATGCCGCTTGGAGCTGTGAAAGAGGTTCTGAAGGACAAGTTGCACCGTATCACACAGGACCAGCTATTCTCCTGGCTGAGCTCAGCGGGCAACTGTGGCTCAGCTAGACAGCGACCCAGGTGGTGCTAAGTTGACAATTTTTCAGGAAAACTTTATAAAAGATTAAAAAGCTTGGATTATAAAAATAGAGCAAAATTTTGGATTAAAGTCTGTCTATAAAGACAATACACAATGACTTTGGTTGAAGAAGAAGACAGGGTTGCCCTTGGGAAAAGAAGGGCCGTTAACACTGCAAGACCAGGCTCTAGTGCACAGGCCCCTGCCGGACTCCACGGAACACACACCCTGCTACAGGCGATGACATTTGCACACATCACTTCAGACAATGCAGCCAACTTTTGGTCAATTTTTACTGATAAAGACCTCTGCAGGTCGGCTGGGTGCGGTGGCTTACGCCTGTAATCTCAGCACTTTGGGAGGCAGAGGTGGGTGAATCACCATTCAGGAGTTTGAGACCAATATGGTGAGCTCCCATCTCTACAAAAAATAGAAAAATCAGCCAGATGTGGTGGCTTGTGCCTGTAGTCCCAGCTACTCAGGAGGCTGAGATGAGAGGATCACCTGAACCTGGGGAGGCTGAGGCTGTATGAGCTGTGATCACACCACTGCACTCCAGCCTGGCAACTGAGTGAAAATGCTGGTCTCAAAAAAAAAAAAACAAAAAGCAAACAAACAAACAAAAAACACACCCCTGCAGGTCACAGTCATGAGTATTTCTGATACTCTCTAACCAAATAAGCATGAATTTGGCTTTGCAAAGTATTAATTAATGACATCTGGTACTTTATCTTGATTGACCATTACACTGAAGTTTAAAAAGAAGTTTTTTTTAAACAAATGAATGGAATCTAATAGATAGTAAAATTATGACTCAACCTTTGAGAACTACTAGGATTGCAATGCGGCGTTAAAACTGATAAATGCAAAATTATCCAACTAATCCAGATCCACAGTCGCTTAGTAAGGAAAACAACTTGGACCAAGCACAGCTCTTTGCTGCCACTTCCCACAATAAAGGACAGGGAGGTACGCCCTGTCTTTGCTGCCCCGGGTCGGTGTGGCTCTGTATTAACGCAAAGGCAGTGTCAGAACTCTGCTGGCCCTGCTGGTGATCCTGGCAGCAGGGCTCTTTCATCCGGTACAAAACAGGAGTGACTCAGAGAGTGAGGATGAAAAGGCCGAGCCGAGAAGACAAAGAGGACAAAACAGGTTTCCGCAGCAGGGCCTCTAAGGAAACACAGTCGCCACCCAGGATTAGCCCATGGAGGGAGGAATGGCTTCCCTCTGCCCCCTGAACACACGCCCGCCCCTGCAGGCTCACACATTCTTTCCAGTGTATAAATTGTCCTTAATTCTCCTCTTAAATTAACCTCTGTTCCCTCTATTAGCAGAGGTTAGTTCAAAGTACCTACCTATCCTGACTGAATTTTGGAAGTCCTGAAAATTTCGTTGGTGGCAGATGGCGACTGCCTTCCAAACCTCCAGCCTGCACATAGTTTGGCATGCTCATTAGTGTCTTTCGTTCTGGGCTTTCTTCATAATTTTTGCAACCAATGCATTTGCAAATAGAAGAACACATAATTTTGGCCTGGTAATACAAAATGCTTCAATAAAATTAGGTTGTCCCACAAGTCATCAAAAACTGACAAATTCTATTTGGACCTTAAATAATTCTTTGCGTATATTTGCCCACGAGAGAGAGAGAGAGAGAGAGAGAGAGAGAGAGAGAGAGAGAGAGTGTGAATGTGTGGGTGAGAGCATGTTGAACGTGTATGAGTGTGTGGAGTGTGTGTGTGTTGACTGTGAATGTGTGAGTGTGTTGAGTGTGAATGTGTGGGTGAGAGTGTGTGTTGAGTGTGTGTATGAGTGTGTGAGGTGTGTGTCGAGTATGCGTGTGTGTGCATATGAGTGTATGTGGGGTTTGGGTATGTATGTGTATATGTGTGAGTGAATATGAATGTGTGTGACTGAGTGTGTGCGTTTGAGAATGTGTGTGTGTGTGTGTGATCTGCAGTTTTCATCACACGCTGCTGTTGAGGAGATGCAGTAGTCTTGCTGCTGACGGAGCGGAGGCCGAGTGTGTGGGTTTGAGTCCCAAGCACAGAGAGGGCATTGCTCTCCCTTCTCCACCAGGGAGCCAATAGGCTGCTTCGTTTGACTTGCTTTGAAGAAAGCCTGCCTTAGCTGACTATAAAACTCTAGCTTATGGTTCTCTTTCAGCATGGGAGGCTATTATGCTGTTTCTATGGGTGCAGAGAATGTACAAGAGAGTAGAATTCGAAACCCGCCCAAGAGCAGGTCTGTGGCTGGGAGCTCTCAGGGGAGACCTCTCCTGCTGCCTTGTGGTTGCATTTTGTTTCAAGCTTTTCCTGGCAATGTGATGCTCAGGGGACCGGCGTGTCCCATCTGTACCCAGCAAGCCCCTTCTTGCCCCCTCATGCCAAATCCTTGTTCATGTGGGCCCCAGGGGCTGACCAAGAGCTGGCACTGCCAATCGCTATGGTTTTTGGCTTTCTCTTTCCTTCAGGCCCCCGGGGATTTCCCTTTGTTCTTTCCAGCTGAGAGATGCATCTTCAGGGGGATGTGTTCTGTTTCATCTGCACCTCTGGGTGTTTTGAAGCAGGAGGCTTTTCAGAGTTTCTAGTCTACACGAATGCCAGAGACTAAAGGACAGTGCTATTTTCCTGTGAGGCTGCACATTCTGTGGGCTGTGCCCAGCATAGGCTTGGCCTTGGGGAAATGGGCTGAGCCGTAGTATCGTGGCAGCCAGTGAGGGCGTTTTGCAGGACACAGGAGCTACTGTGAGTGCAGTTGGAATTGGTTCCTCGGGGGTGATGTCACTCCGTTTCAACTGTGCATCTCTGTCATGTTTTGACTGTGTTTTCCACCTCTTTGCTGGGGACTGTGGGGTCCACCTTTCCAGGTCTTTCAGTGCATGTCTCCAGAATCAGGAGGACTATTCTCAAGCCTGACCCTCTGTGACAGACAGCCTTTGAAAAGTATAATTCATAGGAACCCCCAAAAGACCTCAAGCAAACCAAAACAGAGGTTTGTAAGGAAGGTTTGCTCAGCTGCTCCCCTGATAGGGCCTAAGGGTTCCCTCACTTTCTCTTTCTTCCTTTCCTTCAACACAAAGGAAAAGGAAAAGAGAAAGAGCAAAGAGAGGTGAAACAGCGACAGCACTGAAGGGGAAAGTGGGTCCCTCTGCTGTCATTATATCTTTGGGAAAAGAAAAAGCTTCCGTCCAGGCTGTGATCTGCAGCTTGCTTTGTTAGCCTCCCTCCATTGGCTTCGGCTGACTGTCCATTCTGGTCTCTGATGGGCCTGTGAGCCAGGGAGGAGCTACCCTTGGTCAAAGCACCAGGTGAATGGATGTCTGGGGACAAGCGCCACAGGGACCAGGAACAGACTGAGTCTTTGAGACCAAACTGTTCCCCACGGCCCCACCTAGAGCACTTGGGCTTTGTTCACGGAGGAAGAGGCACGGCTGCCCTCTGGGAGCCTCCACTCTGCTGGAGGACCAGCGTGGATCAGTGGCCGCAGAAGGACAAAGCCACGCAGAGGGCACCCTCACTGGGTACTCAGGGCTGGGCTCAGGGGAAGCAACATGCTCCAAAACAGCCCTTGGTGGATTGGCCTGGTTCACAAAGCTCAGCTGGTATTTGGGAAATTAATTCAGATTAATGTAAGTGCCCTTCTAGAAACCCTGGAAGAAAAAAATAATTATATTTATCTTTTTAAATTACAGCGAAGTTTTTTAACCACAAAAGTTACTCAAAATATTTACCTGTGTTTTTTGTTAGTGAGTTAGGGAGCTGGGCACTAACCTCATAGCACTCGCAGTAATTCTTCAGGCAGCCCGACCTCCTGCAGTTGCACCCTTTGTTGTGCCGGGGCTTGACATCGCCCAATTGGCCTTTCCCAATTTTTGGCTGGAAAGCTTCTGGATTTCTACCAAGACATGCCTAGGGTAGAATGGGAAGCTCCATCAGGATGGATATTATCATTCAAAACTCAGCTCAATGAAGGGCATCTCATTTGAATCTGGTTGTTGTAAAAGCTGCCACAGTAAGCAGTGACTCTCTTTACATGGTTCAGAAGGTGCAGCCCCTTCTTGTTTGATTTCAATTTGTTTCCATACACAAAAAGGTATATTGTAGCTAAGGTTTCTTCATGTTTTGTTTCCTGAGTTTCCAAGTCTTACATATTTACTGTAAAAAAAAATAATAGATGGTAAAGATGCAAAGAAAATAATTATTTCCGTGTGGACACGTTTCCATCCAGCATTTCTGGGGCCCTCTTTCCTAAAATGGTTGAGACCATGGACCATACTAGCAGCTCACACTGCCTCAACACACCGTGTGCCGGGCGTCTTTCCATGGGATTTGTATATACATGCCCTCTCATGTAATCCTCAGCAACCTCGGGAAGTAAAATCATCTACTGTATGATTGTTCTATACATGGAGAAACCCAGGCACCGAGAGGTAAAAAACTGCAGGTAAGTGGCAAGATCTCGATTCAAAGTCCCCGTGCTGACTTCAGAGCAGGTCTCAACCGTTGGGCCATGCCTTTCTCAAGCAATACACACAAGTTGTTATCCAGGTCTATTTGTTGTCCCTTTTTAATCTATCTATACACACAAATACATACATATCTTTACATACAAAATGATTCAATGCTCTTTGTAAAAATTCAAACAATAGAGAGGTCACAGTGGAAGTCCGTGGCCTCCCTTCCCCCTCCTGGGGTTGACATTTGGAATCGGTGCTATCCAGTAGCACAGCCCCCAGCACAAGGCCATTGCTGCACAATGTGCTGCTAGACAGCCCCAGCCTGCGGTGCGTGGCTTTAGGCATTTTCACGGATCACTGAAGTGTGACAGGCAGTGGAGGCACATATCTGCAGCTGTGGCATGATGATCTTGTGCACGTGCGCATACCTGTGTACCTGCGCACACCTGTGTACCTGCTACCAAGGTCAAGTTAGAGGACAGGCGGCCCCACAGGCTGCCTTGTGACTCCTCCCCAGTGGTGCACCCCCGCGGGGAACGCTATTCAGACGTAGAGGGCTTTAGGTTTGCCTATGCTGGTGCCGCAGGAATCCCACAGCTTGTACTCCTGCGTCGGCTGCCTCCCTCAGATAACAACTGGGAGGTCCGTCCGCACTGCTGCGCTTAGCTGTAGCTCCTGCTTTCCATCAATGTGTGGATTCATCCATTCTACCACGGATGGATGTTTGGGCTGTTTCCAGTGTCTGGTTACTCTGAATGAAGCTGCATGAACATTCCTGTATAAGTCTCCTGGTGGACACTGGTGCTCGTTTCTATTGGCTATATTTTTAGGAAGGAAATGGCTGGATCATAGCATACACACAGGTTTAGTTTTTGTAGCTATTGTCAAACAATTTCCCGAAGTGGTTGTGCCCCTTTATATTCCTATCAGCAATGTATGAGAATTCCAACCCTTTTTGGTTTTATAGTTTTAATTGTAGATAGTACTCTTTATCCCTAAACAAAATGTACTCAAGTTTACATGCATGACAATTTTCTTCTGTCCTATGGATCTGGCTATATCAAAATTGGTAAGATATTTCAAGTCCTTTATCCATAATTCAAGAGGAGAATTAAATTATTTTAGAAAACAATGCAGAGAGCAGCCACACCCTTATAATTGTGTCCTATTTGCACAGGACAGTCTCAGGGCTACAGTCGATGGCTCTCAATTTCCCTTCGTGAATGAGTGGGCACTGGAAGTGTCTCCCTGGAGTGGGTTGACAACCCTGAGCCTAACTGTCCCTCCCTTCTCCCTGATTATCTTTTGTGCCTACAGAAAGGGATAAAAGCTGCAAGCTCCTGTGTTTAGCCTTCAGCAGAGTGGTCATCAGGGCCATCGAAGTAACCTTTTGCATCCCTGGGAAAACCTAGATTCTTTTCTTCTGGAAGCTGAGGGGTGAAATTTAAATTGTTAAATTTTACAATTGAAAATGTAGGCTGCCTGAGCACTTTCACGCAGCCTTCTCACGCAGTGGACTGTCTACACGTTTGCGACTACACTGCTCCAGCTCATGCTTATCTGCTATGTGAAATGACCCCAAATGTCTAAACTCCAAGACAAAGTGGACATTCGCATGTTCTTGAATCAGGACCTTCCTAGGCTGCTGCATCTCTGAAGACTTCCCACATAATAAAGGGCAAAAGGCCTTTCTCTGCCTACCACTTTTATAACAGCTGCTTGTCATGGTTCAATACTCCCACCAGCAGGAATCAAGTCGTGTTCAATGTAAATTCTTCAAAACTGTGGATTTTTTCCAATGAGGAATCTCTGGAGATCATTTTATGAACATCTCAAACAGTTTGAAATGCTTTTAAAATGCATGCATTTAATGGACATTTATTACCTTAATGGCTTTAAACCGTTCAATTTCATGATGCAAGTTATTGCAACAATTATTACAATTGCAGTTGTTGCAAAAGTCTCCACTGGCGAAGCAGTCGCAGTACCTGTGAAGGAAAGGACAGAGTGAGTGGCAGGCACAGACAGCACAGTCAGTAGTGAAAAGAAGAGCACACACGTATAAGGAAAGAGCAGGCAATGTGCTGCAGTCAGAACACTGAATGCTTTTACAGATGGCTCAGACTCCTTTTCATATGAGAACTAGATCAACTAGGATGATGCTCACCAGTGACTAACACAGAAGGGCGTAAAACTAGTTAAAACCATTCATTTCATAATATAGGATTTTGCAAAGCAAAACAATTTCCTGGCAAATCCATTGCCATCCATCAATCCTCCCTGGCCCCTAATTGTCCTCTGCCATTTTCCCAGGAGCACGGTAAGTTTGGTGGGCAGAAACATCAAGTAACAAAGAGCTGTCTTCCCACCAACCACCCCAATCCATCCAACATGACTGAAGGTGTGTTCACTTCTTCACGAGACCTTGACTTTGAGTGAAAACTAATGGGACCCAGAGGTGGAACCTGGCCTAGGCTTTATCTCACTTTCATTCTGTGAGGGGGAAGTGAATGGCAGAGGAAATGAACGGATGAGGCGGCTGCAGTCACACCTCTTGGCTGTAATGCGAGGGTTGTTCGGGAATCCTGAGTCTAGTGAAGCCCTTGGAGCGCACACCACCGTGCCCTGTGACTCCTGGGGCCACACAGGTGGGTGGCAGTGCTGTGGACTGGCTCTGAGGGCTTCCTGGGAGAGGCGGCGGTGCTGGCAGCCGGTCCCCCTCCCACAGTCTTCTAAGACGCCTGCTCCTGCGCTGTAAGGCAGAGGTGTTCACAGGCATGCGCTTTACCCTTCCTGGGTTGGGCAGGGACGACGCTTTCCTTAATTCATGTGAAAATGTAGCATCAAGGCAAGGACTCCTACTGTGCTGCCTATGACCCGTGCCCCAGAGAGCCTGTGGGGCGTTTGTCAGCCACCCCATGGCTTCCCCCTCTGACCAGAGAAGACCCCTGTCGCTGTCTTCTGTGAGCATGGTTCATCGAAAAGAGCTTCCAACTCGTTTTCCACACAGGCTCTGCCTCCCTCTCCCCATGCGCCAGTCAGCTTTGCAAGCTGTAGAGTGGGAATCGTGGTGCTCAGCCTCCCAGTCCCAAAGCGCGGCTGAGGGAAACCCTGGGCGTGTCAAGCTTCCCACAGTGCTGCAGGAACATGGTGAGGGCTGTGCGGGGGACCAGAGGTCTGCAGAAACCTCTCTGGGGCAGAATTCCCAAACACAATTCTTTTCATAATTATTATTTTCATATTTTAAAATAATATTTTAATGTCAAGTCAACAGGAGAGTAAAGAAGATCATCAGAGGCCAAAAAGACAAGAAATTGTGAACCCAGAGAGGGAGTTCTGCAGCAGCTGAGTGCTGCCCTGGGGCATCTGCCAGTCCCGAAGGACCCGGAGCTTGGTTTCCAATGTGCTGCTCGTGCAGGAGACAGGAGACAAAGTCTGGGCTGTCAAAGGTGAGCATGAGACCAGAGACCCCTCATCAAGTGTGGATCCCTGAAAGGCGAGCTCCCCAAGGAGTGAATTATTAGACACAACTCCACTCCACAACAGGGGAGAGGAGAGACACATCCCCCGCGGGGGGAAAGGGGAACTATAAAGGTCTCTCCCGAGCCTGCAAGCCATGCAGATGGAGAGAAGGGAAAGGGGACAGTGACAGAAGTTTGGACACCAGACAGCAGAGGGGTAAGAGAACTGGTGTGGCAGACTCAAGAATGCTGAACCCGAAGTCAGCAGGAAAGAGCTGGGAAGGAGCTGTGGAAGGCTCTGGAATGGGCAGCACCAGGTTCTTCCATGGGAGAGAAAAGCCAGGTGAGATAAGTAGAGAACCAGGGGGATTCTCTGCAGGAAGGCACAAGTCCCCAGACTCCTCCTCCTTCCTAAGCAGCTGGGACCCCCTGCCACAGTGGCAGAGACTACAAGTGACTCTCTTGGAGCAAAACCACTGGGTGTGGGATATGATAATGAACAAATCCAAGAAAAGTGAATGTTGAGACCCCTAGGTTTCTTCTACTCAGCTTCTAGCATTCTAGCAGGAGACTAGAAAAGCCTCTTCTGAGGACCCTGACCAACCCAGGAGAAAATATCTAGAATCTGACATTGAGTTTTCCCAATAAAATAGCTGAGTGACCACTCTGGTGGAGCTACAGTGAGCAAGCCCTCAGCAGTGCACCTGCAGCCCCAGTCAGCCCACCCCTCACCTACAGCCCCCAGGGAGCCCACCCCTCACCTACAGCCCCCAGGGAGCCCACCCCTCACCTACAGCCCCCAGGCAGCCCATCCCTCAGCTACAGCCCCCAGGCAGCCCACCCCTCAGCTACAGCCCCCAGGCAGCCCACACCTCATTCTTTTTTTTTTTTTTTGAGACAGAGTTTCACTCTTGTTGCCTAGGCTGGAGTGCAATGGTACGATCTCGGCTCACTGCAAACTCCACCTCCCAGATTCAAGCGATTCTCCTGCCTCAGCCTCCCGAGTAGCTGGGATTACAGGCATGCACCACCACACCCAGCTAAATTTTTGTATCTGTTTAGTAGAGATGGGGTTTCACCATGTTGGCCAGGCAGGTCTTGAACTCCTGACCTCGTGATCCACCCACCTCAGCCTCCCAAAGTGCTGGGATTACAGGCATGAGCCACCACGCCCGGCCCACACCTCATTCTTAAGTGTGAACCAAGTGATGCCCAGGGATCCGCAGACACATTAGGAAATCTTCCAGGGTATGAAAGACAGAGGCCTAGAGAAACGGACCATGCATGGAAAAGAAAACTAGGAGAAAGGTGGTATCAACGGCCTTAGAGAGACTAAGAAAAATTATTGATCTATGAAACAGGAAAATGATTCTTATAAAAAATCTCAGGATACGACAAAAGATGTTTTAGGAAGCAAAAAAGTAATCACAGTGATGAAAGACCTAGAAAGTATGAAAACTAGAACTAATCAGAGGAGAAAGCAACAGTGGGCCAGACTAGAAAATCCAACATTTATGCAGTAAGAGTTCCAGAAATACTGAATATTAAGAATGAAGGGGATACAATAATTCCAGAACATTTCCCAGAACTCAAGGCCATGAGTTTCTGAAGGGAAAGGACCCACCTTGGGCTCTGCACAGTAGCTAGAAAAGAGACTGGAACCAAGACAGCATGAGCACATTCTGCAGCACCGGGAATAAGAGATGATCCTCTATGTTTCTAGAAAGAATAAAACAGTTTTCATACAGAGGATCAAGAAAAACATGATGTCAAAATTCCACCAGCAACATTGGAAGCTAGAAGAAATGCAGCAAGGCCTTCAAACATCCAAAGAAAAACGATTTCCAACCTCAAGTTCTACTCCCAATCTGAATTATCATCTAACCATGAGGATAGACTAAGATATTTTTCAACACATAAGGTCTGAAAAAATTACATCCCATATACTCTTCCTCATGGAAGCTACTAGAGAAGGCACTGTGCCAAAATGAGGCTGTGAATCTCACGAGGAAGATGCGGGCTCCAGGAGTCAGGAGCCCAAACATGAGAAAGAAGCTGGTGAACCCCTCAGCATGATGGCAGAGTGGAGTCCAAGACAGGAGCTGCACACCGGCCTGGAAACGAGCCCCAGCCAGGCAGCTCGGGAAAAGCCTTCACGACAGGACAGACAGTGCCCCCATGTCTGGGCATGTTGAGAAAACCGTTACACAACCAGAGGAGAGGTGAGGGTTACGTTAGTGTTGTGTGCATAGAAGACTAAGTACTGGGTCTGAACAGGAAGGGAAAGGTAAAGAAGTTCAGGAAAGGGTAATTCATACAGGCTCAGCAGGGACCAGAGTTTTCATCGTCATAAAATGTCAAGACTCAATGCTAATCTAACCAAGTCTATCTCACGTCTGGGTGTGGGAAATGTGTGTGTTGGGAGGGGTTGGTATGTGAGTGGGAGAGGAAATAAAGCTAAATCCACATTTCCCATGGTACAAAAACAATAGATCACACCAAACTGAAAAGCCGAGGAGTAATTCAGACCTGTTATTTATACCTATGGAAGCAAATATTAAAAGATTCAGTTAAAAGAGTTGAAAGTTCCTGGAGGGCAGAAGATAAGGAACAATAGTCAGGGTACTACTATTTTTTGTCACAAGCCTGGTACAATTATCTGGCTCTCTAAACTATATGTGTGTGTGTGTGTGATTTGGATAAAAATAATATACTGAGATTAAGAAAGACTAAAAGATAAAGAGATTAGTCTAGATGCAGCACAGAAAGACAGACCGCAAATATACAAGAGAAGTTAAGAGAAACAATCAAGAGTTAGAGGAGCTAACGTGTCTGTCTGATGAGCATTACGGAAGGAGAGAGGAGAGAAAATGGGGGAGAGGCATCTTTGGAGTGAGGATATCCATGAGTTTTCCAGAACTGACGATAGCTGTGGATGCTTAGATTTAGGAAACCTAATGAACTCTAAGAAAGACAAACAAAAAGAAAAACCAAAGGCAAAAAGAAAATCTCAAATGCACCAGAGAACAAAGATACGTTACCTAGACTCACAGCTGACTTCTTGTTAGATATAATGGGAAACCGCAGACTATTTTCAAAGCATTGGCAGAAAAAAACCTGACAACCTAGAATTGTATACCCAGTAAAAGTGTGTTTACTCACCAAGGTCCAGGCTAGGCACATTTCTTTTTTTCACTGTATACTCTTTTGCTGAGTGATTTTATCAACTCTTGCTTTTGAAGATTTTAATCTTTTGAAGATTTTAAAATCTGTTTTCACCAAACCTGTTCTCTGTCTCATACTCCAGACCCTAAAATCCTTATTGTCTCCTTTCCCAAATGAAAGGGTGGGCTGTCCACATGTGCTCTTATCATTCCTCATCTCCCATTCATCCTTTAACCTATTGCATTCAGATTTCTTCCTCCTGCCCACAGACTCTCAAAGGCAATCAACCAGCTCCTTATTGGAAAACCCAGGGCTCTCTTCACCCTTCTTGAGAGCTTTGGACCCTACTGTGTTCCAGAACCACATCCCAGCTTCCAGTCAGAAATCTCTACCTTCGATTCAGCATGTCCAGCCCTCCACCCACGGTCTTCACCTGCACCCCTTGCACTGTTCCAGCTGCTCTCTCCTCCTGTGCCTGCTCTCCATCCATGGTGTTACCATCTGCCCAGTAACACAGCCCCTGTGTCAGTTCTGACAATTACCTTGCTCTCTTTCCCCATATCCAAGGGTTGCCAAATCTACTGATTCTGGCTCAGAAATATCTTTTATTAATTTTATTTTTGATAAATATAAATCATATTTATTGTGGAATTTTTTAAAATACAAATAAGTAAAAAGAAACAAATTACATCCAATCTGAATCTCATTCCCTAGAGATGATCATTTGGTGAATATATTTCAGACTTTTTCTGTAAAACTATACATACTGAAATAAGTATATGTTGTTTGGTTACAGATTATATGTAAACAAAAATAAGATATTATACAAACTGTTTCAGTGTGCTTTTATTACTTATCAATATAAGTAAGATAGATAACATCTTGCTTTTATTACTCATCAGTATGTTATGAATGTTTCCCGTGTAAATAGATTTATATACCATTTTAATTGCTGTACATACCCCATAATATAGCAGCACCTTGATTTATATAAAAATTCACTTTACACTGAACATGTAGATGTTTTATATATCGTGGAAATATAAACAATACTGTAGCAGTGGTGTTGGTCTTCTTTCTTTTCCTGGAACCATTCACCCTCCCTCTCTTGCCGCAGGGCCTTTGCACCTGTGGTTTCCTCTGCCTACAACACTCTTAGCATCCACTTTCAATCCACCTCCACCCAGTGAATTCCCCCTAATCCAAACACACCTCCTCAGGGAAGCCTTCCCTGACTGCCATGCTTGCTCAACACATCCCACCCCCTCAGCCCATTACTGCTCCTTTGCCACATATTCCACGGTTCCACTCTGACCTTTAATTACGTGATGATTCATACGAGAATAATCACTTTAGACTGTGAGTGCTGGGAGGGAAGGGACCATAACTCTCTTGCTCACTGCCGTCTTTCCTGTTCCTGAGATCATGGGCATTCAAAAATATTTATGGAATGAATGAATAAATGAGTGAAAAAAATGATACAATGCATATGTTGGAAATGTCTCGAATCTGTGTTTTTTTCCTTCATTGTTACCACCCCTGCCTGGGTTCAGGTCTGTGCTCCTACAACAGCCTCCTAACTAACCTCGCTTTCAACTTCTTCCACTTTGCCATTAGCACTAATTTTCCAAAACATAAATCAGACAAAAGTAAGCAGAGAAAAAGCAGTAATCAGAAAACGCAAAATAAGATGGTATTGTACATTCCTAGCGGGGGTGTAAAATGGTATGGCCACTATGGAAAGATACTGTGGTTCCTCAGAAAGTTACTGTATGATCCAGCAATTCCACTTCTGGGTATGTACGCAAAAGAAGTGAAAGCAGGGACTCGACCAGATACTTGCTACATCAATGTCCATTGCAGCATTAGGGTAAACAAAACGTGGTTCATCCGTACAATGGAATATTATGCAGTTGCAAGAAGAGAGGACATTGTGACACATGCTACAACATGGACGGCACTTTAGAAACGCTGTGCTAAGTGAACTAAGCCAGATACAAAGGGACAGAAATTGTATGAGTCCATTTATGTGACGGACTTAGAACAGTCAAAAGAAAGAAAGTAAAATGAGGGTTACCAGAGACTGGGGAAAGGGGATGATGGAGAGTCTGATGGGTACAGAATCTCTGTTTGAGATGATGAAAAAGTTCTGGAAAAATTCAGTGATGGTGGTTGCGTGACACTGTGAATATATCTCATGCCACTGAATTGTATACTTTAAAGGTTTAAAACAGTAAATTTTATGTTATGCATATTTTGCCACAATCTTAAAAGACAAGGCACAGAGCAGAATGTATGGAATGCTGCCATCTGAATGGGGAAAAGGAACCTAAATAAAAGTTAAAATTTCAAAAAACAATAAGTTGCTACAAATAAGTCCCTATGTGTCAATATCAGACAAAGAATGCAAATAGATTAAAGAAACCTACTGAACATGGGTTATTAGATTTGCTTTTCAAAAGATTCAGCTATATTTAGCTTACAGAAGACACACCGAAAACAAAACTGCCACACAGAAAGTGCAAAACTAAAGGAACATTCTAAAGCCTAACTCACTAGTACTGCACCGGAAAAGAAAACACGATGCAGCAACATTACCGTCAGACAGGAAAGAACTGAAGGCAAAATGCGTCAAGATACAGAGGCATAGTCATTAACAACTGATGGAATAATTCACCAAGAAGATGTAACAATCATGAATTTGTATGACCTTCATGCTATAGATTTGAAATATATAAACCAAAATAGAATTATAAGGAAAAAGGAGACAAATTCATAATCTTAAGTGAGGGATCTCAACACATCTTTATCAAAAACATAAAATCACACAAAATTGAATAAGCAATTAGCAGATTTAAACAACAAAATAAACCAATGAATGGATAGATAACTGCCCCCAACAAATAGAGAATATACATGTTTTTCAAATTAATATAGAATATTTTCAAAATTGATTACATTAGGTCATAAAGGAAGTGTTCATTAATTTCAAAGAATTGATACGCAGACTACATTGTCTACAGAGTAATTAAATGAAAAAATTAGCAATTAAAATATCATTTAAAAATATATACACATACATACACATACACGTATATATAATACAAATGTGGACACAATGAAATGTACATCTAAATAACTCATGAGGTAAAGAGAACATTACAATAAAAATGAAAAGCTATTTCAAATGGATGATAGTGAAAGTACTGCCTATCAACTCTTGTAAGATGCATTAAAGTAGTCCATAGGGGTAATTTATAGCTTTAAATGAATTTCCTAAAAAAAAAAAAAAAGATTTTAAAGGTTGAAAATAATAAGGTAAGCAGTTAACACAAAAAGCTAGTAAAACAAGAGAAGGAAATAATAAAGACAGCAGTAAAGAGCAGAAATTAATGTACTTCATGAACCACAACCAAGAAAATCAATAAAACCAAAAGGTGGTGCTCTGAGAAGGCTGACAAAATAGACAACCTCTCCTGGAACTGATCGAGAAAGTCTAGAAAAGGTCAAAGACCATAATTATAGATACAGAGTTCAACTTTAAATATAGAATATATGAACAGGAATATATGAGTAAATTTGAAAGTTTTGAGAATTCAATACTTTTTAAGAAAAACATAAAATATCAAAATTGACTCAAGAAGAAACAAAAAAGAAAATATTAACTACAAAAGAAAGTGAATGAGTAACCTATCACCTTCACCACTCCAACTCTGATAGACACCAAACCCAGAAAGTTTTTCAGACAAGTTTTTTCAAATGTTCAATGAATAAATAAATCCTACCTTACCCAAACTTTTTTAGAGGCTAGAGAAAAAGAAGCCAGTGGGGTTGGGATGGGGAAGCCTAACTAATGCATTTTATTAGGCAATACAATATTGATACCAAAATGAAAGAATGTATGAGAAAGAAACATTACAGGTGTATCTCACTTGTGAACAAAGATTCAAAAATCCTAAAGAGCTAAATCTTGCTGTGCATACAAAAGATAATATTAGTATCTTTTGATACTAATATTGATATTATTGATATAGATAACATAATGATCAAATTGGGCTTAATCCCTGGAATGCAAAGGCAGATTAACATTGGAAAGTTTGTTGTCATAGATATATTATGAGATTAAAAGAGGAAAACAATCTGATCATTTCAACAAATACATAAAAAGGCACTCAATAAAATTCACCAGTCCTTTATTATAATTCTGATAATTATAATAATAGCAAATTCCTTAGGAAACTAGGAATAGAAGGAAGCATCCTTAACCTTAGAAGGGCACGTAACAGAGAAGGCGTCAGTCCTGCAACAGCCACTTCCCCTTATCCGACAGTGGCAGCAACTGTAGTGGAGCATGTGGTTGGCTCACCTCAAGAGTGCATTTCCCAGCTTCCTATATAGTTGGCCTGACCACATGACTAGGCTCTGGCCAAAGGGCTATCAGTGGAAGTGATTTTGGCAATTGCTGGTCTTGCCATGAAAGGTTAAGGAATGTGCACTCGCGTTCCTGTTTTCTCTTCCCCAGTGTCTGGAAGATGAATGTAAGGGTAGGGGCTGGTGCAGCCTTCTTAGACCACAAAATACAAGCCCTCCATTGAAGATGTCAGGGCAACTAAGATAGAAATCTGAGACAATAATATTGATTAGCCACCACATTAGTCCTGAAATGGTTGTAGTTTTGAGTCTTGGTTATAGCATCTGAGTATGTATTCTACCTAATAATGGCATCTCTCAAAAACCTACGGCAACTGTCTTATTTAGGGCAAGGCAAGGCAATTTTAGAAGTATTTAGAATTTAGGAGCAATTCAACAGTGCCCCAAACCAGAACTTCCATTCATCACTATGAGGTTCTAGACAGTATAATAAGGCAAGGAAAAAGGAAAAGAGTACAAAGATGGGGAAGGTACCACGGTCCAATATCTGTGACAAGATTATTGTTTAAATAGAAAGTTGAAGGAAATCCACAGACAAATCATTACAAATAAGCAGCAAGATTCACGCCTGGAGTGGGATTGAGAACCCCAGATCAGACCCATATGTAATCAAACCCTGAGAGCTGATGGGGCTGCACTGCAGATATTGTGGACTGTGTCCGTGTTTTGCCATATATGGTGCTAGACAATTAATTGTCCATATGGAAAAAAATAAAATTGAATCCTTACCTAATGCCATTCATGAAAATCAATTCCAAGTGTTTTAAAGCTCAATGACAAAAGCAGAAATGTAAAACTTTTAGTAGAAATTCTAACATTTATCCCACCTTGATCTAGATTACAGTGAGCATCATTCCATTAAAGGCGCTGTCCTGGAGGTGCAGATTGCCTCAGTGCGGGCACACTGGCAACACTGCAACACTTTTTGGGTCATCCTGCCCTGTGGCTTGCTGAGAGGGTAACGATAATGTTCAAGGAAATACTCATGATACCCTCTGTCAAATTCACTTCCCACAGGCATATTGAATCCTGAAATTTTAGAGTCTTGTGGTTGAAAAGACCTAAAATACAGTTTGTTTTTTTTGAAATGGGTTCTCACTATGTTGCCCAGGCTGGTCTCGAACTCCTCGGTTCAAATAACCCTCCTGCTTCAGCTTCCCAAAGTGCTGGGACTACAGGTGTAAGCTACCATGCCCAGCTCAATGACATATATTCTAAACTCATTCTTAATTCACTGTCCATCCTGACATATTGCTTACTATAAAACACTTAATAACATTGAATTAAATATTTAAAACCTTTTAGATGGCTATTTGAACTGGTAAAAAATTAAGGAAACCCAAGAAAGGGCAAAATTCAGAGGGCCAAAACTGAAGCCCAAAGTGACCTCTGAAGCCTCTGCTGATCCCAGCAACCAAAGGCGCTAGTTAACTGCTGCGTGGAGGAGAAAGGGGGAACTACGACAACCCTAACAATGTCAAACGCTTACAAGGACAAGTGCAATCTGCTGGGCTGTGCTCTAGGTGCTTTACGTATATTAACCCCAGTCAAAAGCACACTCGAGGTAGAAGGTCTGCTGTAGGATCTACACATGGACCAGAACTGCAGAGGGCTCCACCCTGGGAACAAATGCCCTGAAAACAAACAGCAAGGAAATGTGTGTGTGATCCTGGCTGGTGGGAGGGGAGGAGGCTCACTTCAAGTTGAAATCTGAATTCATACTGTGCAGCCTAATAAAAAAAAATTAGCCAAAAATTGTAAGTCGTCGAAGTTGGAAGTGCCACCAAGCTCCAAGTGGAAGCAAACAAACCTTCTCTGAAGAGCACATTCTCAAAACAAGCCTTGAAGAACTCCCACAGGGAAAGGCCCAGTGATTATAATTCACAGTTTAAAAAAATCACAAAATATGTGAGGTCCCAACCATAAAGGGAAAAATTCAAGAGATGAAACAAACACAGAATGAGACAGAGACTTTACTTTAGTTAGGAGCTACAGAGAAGATATTTAATATTTTTAAATATAAAATAAGACATCAAAAGTGTGAGTAAGCAACAAGAGACTACCAAAAAAATGACCATCCAGATTTGACCTTCTGCTCCATCAGAATTCTGATGGCAATAATTAATCTAGTTAATCAGAGACAAAAGGCCACATGAAGAAACAGTATCACAGACTGTACAATCTATGCCTGAAATCTTAGGGTTTGGGCTGGGTGCAGTGGCTTACACCTGTAATACCAGCACTTTGGGATGCCGAGGGGGGAGGATTCCTTGAGCTCAGGAATTTGAGATCAGCCTGGGCAACATAATGAGACCCTATTTCTAAAATAAAAAATTTTTTAAAAGCTGGCCTGTGATCTCAGGAGGTTGAGGCAGGAGGATTGCGGGAGCCCAGGAGGTCAAGGCTGCATTGAGCTATGATCATACCACCTCTCCATATCAATTCATCCAGCCTGGGTGACAGAGTGAGATCCTGTCTCAAAAATAATGAAACTGAGTCTGGATTTTCTTAAAGTCAATCAATATATGAAGGGCTAATTAAAGCTGTCCTAAAAGGCCAAGTGCATTGGCTCACGTCTGTAATTCCAGCACTTTAGGAAGGTGGGCGGATGACTTGAGGCCAGGGGTTCAAGATCAGCCTGGCCAACATGGTGAAAACCCATCTCTACTAAAAATACAAAATTAGCTGGGCATGATGGTGCATGCCTGTAATTCCAGCTACTCGGGGGGCTGAGGCATGAGAATTGCTTGAACCTGGAAGGCAAACGCTGCAGTGAGCCAAGATCACACCACTGCAGTCCAGCCTGGGCAACAGAGCCAGACTTTGTGTCAAAAACAAAAACAAAACAAAAAACAAAAAAAAAGTCCTAAAAAATATCTACACTCATGGTATAAAACCAATTCTTGCTTTTCTGAGAGGAAGAAAACTCTCTCCATTCTAGTGGACCGTGCTCCTTCTCACTCTATGAAATAATTGTCCAAAAACGTATAATCTAACACTTACAGGCAAACCTCATTTTACTGTACTTTGTTCTATTGGGCTTCACAGGTAATGCTTTTTTTATAAAACAAATTGAAGGTTTGTGTCAACTCTGCATCAAGCAAGTCTATTGGTGCCATTTTCCAAGAGCATGCGCTCACTTCATGTCTCTTTATCACATTCCTGTAATTCTTGTAATGTTTCAAACCTTTTCATTATTGTTATGTCTGTTATAGTGATCTGCAATCTGTGTTCTTTGATGTCACTAGTGTAATTGTTTTGGAGTACCACGAGCCACATCCATATAAGAGCACGAACTTAACCGATGAATGCTGAGTGTGTTCTCACTGCTCCACCAACTGGCGGTTCCCTGTATCTCTCCCTCTTCTCAGGCCTCCCTATTCCCTGACACACAACAGTATTGAAATTACTCTAATTAACAACTCTACAATGACCTCTAAGTGTTCAAGAGAAAAGAAGAGTCCCATGTCTCTCACTTTAAATCAAAAGATTAAGCTTAGTGAGGAAGGCATGTTGAAAGCCAAGATAGGCTGTGAATCAAAGGAAAAGCTTTTGGAGGAAATTAAAAGTGTTACTCCAGTGAACACACAAATTATAAGAAAGCAAAACATTGCTGACATGAAGAAAGCCTGAGAGGTCTGGAGAGAAGATGAAACTGGCCAAAGCCTAATCCAGAGCAAGGCACTAAAGCTTGTCAATTCTATTAAGGCTGAGAGAGGTGAGGAAGCTGCACATCAAAAGTTGGAAGCTAGCAAAGGCTGGTTCATGAGGTTTAAGGAAAGACGCCACCTCCATAACAGAAAAGTACGAGGAGAAGCAGCAAGTGCTGATGGAGAAGCTGCAGCAAGTTCTCCAGAAGATCCAGCTGAGATCATTGATAAAGGTGGCTACACTGAACAACAGGTTTTCAGTGTAGATGCAGCAGCCTTCTATTAGAAGAAGATGCCACCTAGAACTTTTGCAGCTAGAGAAGAGAAGTCAATGTCTGGCTTCAATGCTTCAAAGGACAGGCTGGCCCTCTTACTGGGATATGATGTAGTTGGTGACCTTAAGTTGAAGCTAATGCTCATTTCCCATTCTGAAAATCCTAGGGCTCTTAAGAATGTTGCTAAAACTACTCTGCCTTGTGCTTTACAAATGGAACAACAAAGCCTGAATGACAGCACATCTGTTTACAGCATGATTTACTGAATATTTTCAGCCCACTGTGGAGACCTACTACTCAGAAAAAGATTCCTTTCAAAATATTACTGCTCATTGACCGGGTACCTGGCCCCCCAAGAACTCTGATGGAGCTGTGCAAGGAGATTAATTTTGTTCTCATGCCTTCAAACACAATATCCATCCTGTAGCCCATGGATCAAGGCGTCATTTTGACTTTCAAGTCTTATTATTTAAGAAATACATTTCGGCTGGGCGCGGTGGCTCAAGCCTGTAATCCCAGCACTTTGGGAGGCCGAGATGGGCGGATCACGAGGTCAGGAGATCGAGACCATCCTGGCTAACATGGTGAAACCCCGTCTCTACTAAAAAAATACAAAAAACTAGCCGGGCGAGGTGGCGGGCGCCTGTAGTCCCAGCTACTCGGGAGGCTGAGGCAGGAGAATGGCGTAAACTGGGGAGGCGGAGCTTGCAGTGAGCTGAGATCCGGCCACTGCACTCCAGCCTGGGCGACAGAGCAAGACTCCGTCTCAAAAAAAAAAAAAAAAAGAAATACATTTCATAAATCTATAGCTGCTATTGATAGTGATTCCTCTGATGGATCTGGGCAAAGTGAATTGAAAACCTTCTGGAAATTATTCCATTCTATGTGCCATTAAAAATATTCATGATTCATGGGAGGAAATAAAAATATCAACATTGAAAGGAGGCTAGAAGTTGATTCCAACCCTCGTGGATGACTTTGTGGGGTTCAAGACTTCAGTGGAGGAAGTCACTGCAGATGTAGAAATAGCAAGATAATTAGAATTAGAAATGGAACCTGAAGATGTGAATGAATTGTTTCATTACCAGGATAAAACTTCAATGAATGAGGAGTTGCCTCTTACAGATGAGCAAAGAAAGTGGTTTCTCAAGGTGAAGATGCTGTGAACACTGCTGAAATGACAATACAGGATCTAGAATATTCCATAAACTGAGTAGATAAAGCAGTGCAGGGCTTGAGAGGATTAACTCCAATTTTGAAAGTTTTACTGTGGGTAAAATGCTATCAAACAGCATCACGTACTACAGAGAAATCTTTCCTGAAAGGAAGAGTCAGTTGATATGCCAAACCGCATTGTCTTATTTTCAGGAACTGCCACTGCAACCCCAGCCTTCAGCCCCCCACCACCCACATCAGTCAATAGCCATGACATTAAGGCAAGACCCTCCATCAGCTAGAAGCTGACAACTCGCTGAAGACTCAGATGATTGTTAGCATTTTCTAGAAATAGTGTTTTTAAATTAGGGTATGTACTGTTTAGATAGAATGCTATTGCACACTGATTCAACTACAGCATGTTTATAGTTATATGAACATAATTTCTACATGCATTAGGGAACCAAAAACCTTGTGTGACTTGCTTTATTGTGATTTGCTCTGTTGTGGTTGTGGAGCTGAAGCTGCAGTACCTCCAACGCATGCCTGTATGTTGCTGCCTACACCAAAAAAGGCCTGTTATAAACGTTTTAATATTTTATATTTTACATTAAAGTATTAAGTTTTATATTTTACAGTTGCTTTAAAAAACTACATAGCAAATCAATGTTTAACATATACAAAAATGGTTAAGAAACACATTTGTAACAGTACTGGAAAGGTAGATGTTAATTACTTTAAAAATCTGGCCAGGCATGGTGGCTTATGACTGTAATCCCAGCACTTTGGGATGCCATGGCGGGTGGATCACCTGAAGTCAGGAGTTCGAGACCAGCCTTGCCAACATGGTGAAACCTTGCCTCTACTAAAAATACAAAACTTAGCTGGGCGTGGTGGCAGTTGTCTGTAATCTCAGCTACTCCGGAGGCTGAGGCAGTAGAATTGCTGGAACCCGGGAGGCGGAGGTTGTAGTGAGCCGAGATTGCGCCACTGCACTCCAGCCTGGGCCAACAACAGCAAGACTTCATCTCAAGAAAAAAAAAAAAATTTAAAATCCATCAATACGTTTCCAATAAAATAATCAGAAAACATTTAACTACCTCTTCAGTTTACATCAATACCATTTTAATCATGCAGATTAATTATTCGTTTAAAAATAATTCCCAATTTTTTATGGCTAATGAAACAACAACAAAAAGTTGGGATTCATTGTTTCAAGTTTCAGGGGTAAGGCACTAAGAGAGGGACTAAAAAGGGTAGTTCCAGCTCTATTTGGAGGAGGAAGATGAACGAGTAAAACCCTTGTCTACCACAGCAAGAGGCAGGAGACAATCTTTACAGGTGTGGAGGTTCCCCCAGGAAACCTGAAAGCAGAAGTTGCTAACAGTGGAAGCTTCTTGGAGGGAGACAGACTATGGGGAGAAGTGGAGCAGGATATTATCACTTTCCACTGGAGCCTTGCCTGTAGTAATCGATTTTTACCCATGCCATCACTAAAAACAAATAAAAAAAATTAGCTGGGCATAAGGGCACATGCCTGTAGTTCCAGCTACTTTGAAGGCTGAGCTGGGAGGATCACCTGAGCCCAGGGGGTTGAGGCTGCAGTAAGCCACGATTGCACCTCTGCACACCAGCCTAGGTGACACAGTGAGACCCTGTCTGAAAAAAATGTTATAAAATAAAATAAGTACTGTCATGTGTTTTTCTCTCTATTGATGGCCAATTATAATAACAATCCCTCATAGCCTGTATGCAGCAGAGACTCCCATGAGAGTGGGACTAACTCGCACTAAGAAAATTACATTCCATTGCCTTGTGCTCGTGACTTAGTTGTGGGGAGTAAAAAGGTAAAGGAAATGGAAAGTTATTGATGGCGATGATGCCACAAGTGCGAGTGAAGCAAGCAACGGAGGATCCCCTGCTTCTGTTCCTTCACCTGAGCCAAGTGTCTCCACACGAGGACAGGTGGCATGTATGGAGAGACACCAGCACAAGATCAGGGGTCTGCCACCAAGGGACCTCACTGCTTGGGTGAATTTACCTATTCCTTAGCTTTTCCAAAAGCAGAACACACACTTTATTAGTATTTCCAGAGATGACTGGTTTCTCAGTGATGGATTGATTCCAACCAAATCACAATGCATTATCAGAATGTCATGCATCAATTTATGATGGAAATAACATCCTTTTCCAGTGCCCAAAATGTTGACATTCTTTCTCCAAGGCCTCTCATTTCTCAGTATGGAGCTGCTAAGAAGCTAAGTCAATGGTCAGACAGTTGCATGTTGAGCACAGAAGTCGAGGTGTGTAGTCATCGAGTAGATTGGGAGGGCTCTAAGTCTCTTGCCCACCGCACACAGCACTTCCCTGGAGAAGCCAGCTCTGTGCCCTCACAGACGGTGCCTCTGTCACCTGCCAGCACTGGACACACTCTGGGCCTCCTTTCCTCTGTTCCAGTGCTGACCGACCGCCCTTATGATGGTCCATTCTTTCTTACGTGCGTCGGTGGCCAATTAAGCTAGGAAGCTGCTTCTAGACAAGAAGCTGTTTCTTTGGCCTTCCATTCTGACGTAATTCAAGTTAAGCCTTTCTTAGAGTCATCTGGTTTCCAAGTCCTTAGGAGTTACCTCACTTTGCCCCCAGTTACAGTCTACACCCTGCTCTAGGCTTCATGGTCATTTGACATGCCTGGTCCCCCACACCCAGCCAGCAGCTGAGCAGCCCCCATCCCCAGGAGCCCACCACCCTGCACAGCTCTGTCCTCTGGACACCACCACCTGGTCCTCCTCCGCATCCGACATCTCCATCCGGGCAGGCTGCTCTGGCTTGACAGCGTCACAGGGTCCAGGCTTTCTCCCTCTGTCCTTCCTCCTCCTTACCCAGAGCTGCATCTTTAGTTTCCTCATCAGTCATGTTATGGCATTTCCAACGTTCAGAGAAGTATATGGCCTCATAGACTAAACCAATGATAGCTCAAATATTTTCAGACAGTCAACCCTATACTGTCTGCAATTACTTTTTAAAAATCAATTTGTTTTTCCACTTTGGTTGTGTGAACTAAGTTTCATGGACTTCTGGATTTCTACCCACTGGTGCACCCCCACATCACTGTCCCGTCACTGTGGCTCTCAGTGACTTCAGCAGGAGCTCTGCAATGGAAAAATCACGTGGAGACTGTGGTTAGGGTCATCAGACATTGGGACTAGGAAATGTTTTCCCTTTTCAACATGTAACTTAAGGCTAGGCAGACATAAGAGCAGAAAGCGAGCAGCCCACAGCAAGAGCTAAGGGAGGGCAGACAGCACAGACACCAGATGCCAACTTTCGCAGGGCGGCCGAGGAAACTGATGCACCCAGTGCTGTCAAGCATGGCATTGAGATCCGCCTCCTACTTCAGCCACATCGTCTACTTCCAGTCCCCGACTCCACGTGACAATCGGCCCTGTCACCCTTTGACCACACCTCCTGGCTGGGGGAGAACTTTTCTGAGAAAATTTCAATGTAGAGTAAACCAATTCATAAAACTTTTTAAAAATAGGATGTGGAAATATTACAGTTAACGCTCAACAATGACATGGTTAGCACTTGTCTGAGGGGCTAGAGGATGCGAGCCAAAACCCAAGAAAAATTACGCCCCTTGAAGTGTGAGCCACTAGTATCTTGACTAAATTAGTTCGCCCAGATAATAACAAAAATCCATACCAGGTTAATGCAAAAGTGGCTGCTTCTCGCTGGTCTCGCTGTTCTGGACAACGAGCATCAGGACAAGATTGTTGAGAAGTAACTGTAACACGTGCAGTGCTAGCCATTCTGGTTTCTCTAGACTATGCTCCACTTACTGACTTCTAAGCAACCTTATTTCATATTTAATAATGAAGGATTTGTGATTACTTACAATTTCAGACACTGGGATTTGGTACAGTTACATGGCTTTTTAGACTTTGTGTCCCATGAACTAAGAGTTACTCTACAAAGATTAAAAAAGAAAATGTATTCAGATCGTTACTCCTTATATAGAGAATTAGCTAAGCATCTGGTGTTTTTCAACACATTGTGAGAATCTCAACACCAGATAGTTATAGATATTATTGATAGATGCCTAATCATGAAGTGGGAGTTTCCAATGTGATGCAACTAGCGCCACCAAACGCAGCCACACATGCCCAGGGAGTCAGTGTGTGTGTGTAGTGGTGTCCTAAGGCTGCTCTCCCTTCCCAAGATGTCTTCCAGGAAGTCAGTGGTGTGTGCGGAGCAGGGTCCTAAGGCTGCTCTCCCTTCCCAAGATGTCTTCCAGGGAGTCAGTGTGTGTGCGGAGCGGGGTCCTAAGGCTCTTCACCCTTCCCAAGATGTCTTCCTGGAGTTCTTCTCCCCCTGACCTGTTTAAACCTCTAATTTTTTTTTTGTGCTCCTCTCCCCACCGAACAGCTCTTTCCCCCAAAAAAATCTGAATGCTAATAGGAAGTACAAATTAAAGAACAATAGATAAAGCGTCGTTCGTCTTCAGATATACCAGTGCTAAAGCAGTCCACGCTGTAATATTACTAACAATATCAAAGCATGTTAGTAATCACTTAAGTGTGCCATGTGATCACTGGGGACTTTCCTCATTTTAGGAAGGGATTATTACAACTCCTTCCTAATTACATTTTGTGATTAGCTCAGAAGTCATATTCAGGGGCATTAGAGAAGAAACAAACTCCTCCTCTAATGTGTCTCTGGGTGTTGCTGAACGTGAGGGCAGCTGCACCTTAAACCATCAGGAGAAGTTCCCAAGCATTGCTCAGAAGAGACACTCACCAAGGAGCTCAGAACATTTGCAATGGAAGTGGTTCAATAGGCTGTGGTGACAAGGAGGGGAACGTGTACAAAACACCATGTGACAAAAACCAAACTAGATGAATTCTAAACGAATACAGCATTTAATTTAGAATTCTGTGACAGGGCTGTCCCTGTACCCAGTGTGGGCATGCATCTGTATCAGTGTGCTCTTTGAAGTCATGTACACAGGTCTCATCTCTGCGACGCACTGGCCACTTCTGAGCAAGGCTGCATCTTAGTCTTGGGTTTCCTACCAGAGCTCGAACAGCACCTGGCACACAGTCCGTGCTTGCTGTCAGCCTCATGCCATCTCATGGAGCATAGGGGTTGGTAACTAATACAAACGCCCTAAAGAGAGGCAAAGTCTTTGCCCTGTCCTCTGTGCTCCGAGCACCCGCACACTCAGCTCTCGACTGGCTGTCAGAGCTGAGGTCAGCCCCAAATCCCCCTCACTTGGCCTGCCCTCACCTCACTGCTCTGGTGTGCATGACTGACTGGTCTGCTGCCCCTGCGCTCACCACCTGTGCCTCTGTTTAGTGACCCATCCTGCTCCCCATGGGAAACAGCTCATGGCACATGAAACTGGGGCAAGCTGCTAACTTTGACTTCTTCTGGAGAAAGCTACCATTTTAGAGATAAAGACGATGTTGCTGAATTCTGTATTAATTGAGAATTCATCTAGTTTGGTTTTTCCTTTAGAGATAGGAGAGTTACAGCTTTCCGCCCTCATGGGTGCCTAGAGGTGGCAGGTCTAGCCATCCTGCCACCTGGCCTGTTCACCTGTGGGTCAGACCTGGGCCTGTTCAGAGGGGGCTCTGACAGCTACTTCACTGCTCTTGTCCTTGGCCCTCTCAGACCTGCCCTGAGCTGGGGCACAGGGTGGACCGGCCCTCCCTGTCCAGAGGAACAAAAACTGTTCCCTTGAGGAAGTGGCGTGGGGGCTTGTGGAGGCAGTCCAGTGGGGAACCACTGTAACTGTGGAGGGAGGGTGACAGGCCCACGAGTATCTACAGAGGCAGGAGGAGGCCAGCAGGCATTTACTAGAAATCACTGCGTGGCCAGGACCATGGTCAGTGCTTCAGGTGACACCAGGGATAACTATCTATTTAACACATGGTGCCTGTCCTGGAGGAATCCACCAAGTCAGCAGGGATACGAGACATAGGCAATGGAAACATTACAGCACATAAGAGAATAATCCACCAGCACACTGTGAAATACTGACTGTAAACGCCACAGAAACTCAGAATAATCAACCAGCACACTGTGCTATACCGACTGTAAACACTGCAGAAACTCAGAGGCAGCATAGTTCAGCATAGATGGAAGAAGTGAAAACCAAATGCTCTTGAAGGAGGTGGAACTTGACATCAGCTTTTAAGGCGGCAAGGTTTCTTCACTATTGCTCAACAGGACGGCCCAGTTTAAATAACAGCGTCAGCAAAGACACTCATCAGGAATGAGCACGGAGTGCGGGGCAGTGAGGGTCTCTGACTGCAGTGGACACTAAGTGGAAAATCACTTCCATGGCTCCAGATAGACTGCTCTGTCAGTGCCCATCTAAAAATTAAAGAGTTAGAAAAGATCTGGACAACTCTGCCTCAGAAAAGCCTTCTAAAAAAACTACACCACAACATGATAACCTCATCTTTAGCAAAAAAATTGCCGGAGAAGCAGACCCTTGAATATTCTCTTTTATGATGTTCATTATGTTACTAAAACCAGTAGCATCAACAATGTGTCAGAATTCACATTTATTACCAGATTGATAATGGGATTATTAAAGCTACAGAGTGTCAGGACACGGATTTGTATTAAAGAGTTTTTATTAATATGATAAGCTAGTTAATAAGTTAGCCAGTTCACCCCCCAACTCTAACAAATGACCATCGGGTCAGCTCGCACGCTCAGCCTGCTGGCCTCCAGCCTGAGCTGAACTGCTTCTATGGCCTCTACTAGGTTAGATACATCTGAACCACACTGGGCTGACAGAGTCTTGGTTGGGAACTCACACAGAATGAAACAACCAGCAAAACGTTCTCTGACTGCTTCCTTACCACTAACAATAAATTGGTAGAGATTCCAGCATATCATCAGCATTGTAGATGTCGAGATAAAAATCATCAGACCCAATTAAGTGGAGAGGCATCAGATCAAGTAATTATGTGCATAAAAAATACAAACACACATCTCATGTTGTTCCTGGCACACCACTTACAATAGAGAAATCTTTTGTAACCTTCAAAATAAAGAAAAACATGTGACTGATTGAAAAAAATCTAGTATAGATAGAGGAGGAGGAAAAGGAGAGAGGAAGAAGAGCAGGGGGAGGAGAACAAAGACGAGGATGAGGGGACAAGAAGAGGAAGGAGGAGGAGGAGAATGGGGAGCAGGGGGAGATGAAAAGGGGGAAAAGGAGAAATAGTTGCCCTGAAAACTCTCTCATGACTGCTCCTCTGTGCAAATGCCCATCGGCTGCACCACATGGAAGCCTCAGAGGGCACTGTAACTGGGAGAGTACACAGTTAAAGTATGAGAAGTATCAAATGTCCTTGAATGTTCTAGACACAATACAGCTCAGAGTGAGTCAATACTATCGACCAGATGCCCCCAGATTACAAGAAAAATGAGTATCTTCAGAACTGTGTCCTTTTAGATCATCCTGTGTAATGTAACAGCAGAATCTGGAAGTTGCTGAAGTCATTTTTGTTTGGTCCAGAAATGTTAACAGCCATGATGAGATGACCAATTACAATGATAGCAACTGCACCCTCACCGATCCATCACACCCAGAGAGTGAAGCAAGCAGCAGGGCCCACGGTCTTATTCCGTCAAACTCAGCAAAAGTTGTCAACAGCCTGGGCACAGAATTACAACAGCTAAAGGAGCCACTGCAGAAGCTCAAGCAGCAGTGCCAGGGAGCAACCAACGCCCTTCAGTGACCATGAGAGCTGATAGTGTTGATCGGTTCCAGTGTGTTTCCGGATTTACAGCCTTTCATTCCAGCCCCAAACCACTCTCCTCACACTTACCAAGGCCATCACGAAGCCATGCCTGATGGCAGAACTCTGCAGGAGCCTAGAAAGCACTAGAGGCTGCGGGCTATATCCTGTAAGGTGTTTGACTGCTGTCTCTCAGGCCCAGGGTATGTGTTTGTCTTAGACTGTGGGCCAAAAGAACTGCTGCAGGCAGGCCAGGCACGCCTGTAATCCCAGCACTTTGGGAGGCTGAGGCAGGCAGATCATCTGAGGTCAGGAGTTCAAGACCAGCCTGGCCAACATGGTGAAATCCAGTCTCTACTAAAAAATACAAAAATTAGCCAGGTGTGGTGGTGGGCGCCTGTGGTCCCAGCTACGCGGGAGGCTGAGGCAGGAGAATTGCTTGAACCCAGGAGGCGGATGTTGCTGTGAGCGGAGATTATGCCACTGAACTCTAGCCTGGGTGACAGAGCAAGAGTCTGTCTCAAAAAAAAAAAAAAAAAACAAAAAAACAAAAAAAAAACCCACAACCACAACAACAACAAAAAACAAGAGAAAACAAACAAACAAACACATACCTCCTGGAGGTAGGAATATGTTGATCTCCATAATCAACTACAGGGCTCAATGAACGGAGAGGGTTGCCCAAACCACTGTTAATACATAAATGTTAACCTGACAATTTCAACCAGCTGATTAGTTTAATTAGCAACAATTATAAACACAAGACAAGGCAAGAAATGGCAAGATGAGGTCCCAGATAAGCACAGCCTATGTCCACCTGGAGATGTGAAGACAGATCATGCATTAGCACCTGCCATAGAGCTCAAGCCAACTCAGCACAGAAGGCAGCGGGCAGAGGCGGCTGGAGGGCACTCTGCAGCTCCCCGTTCATGCTACGTGGCTGCCACACCATTATTTACGTGGACGACAGCAAAAAAGAGAGGCCAGCACAGTTTGAATCAACATGGAATGAAGACAGAGCTATAAATGGCAACAAGCCTCAGAAACACTGACATAGGACAGCGGACAGGAGGACAGGGACAGATACAGACTATGGGCCAGACTTTCCAGCAGCGTTTGCAACCCCAACGAAACCAGACACAGACAGCAACACTGTTAGTGGCACTGCTGACAGTAAAAACATTTCTCAGAAGTCATGAAGGTGTGCAGTGAAGCTCATTTTATAGTTTAGAAGAAAATCATAAATGTATCCAAAAGTCTCTTAAATTCTTACATTAGAGTGACAACGTATTGCTTCTAATCCTTACCCAGCCAAAGTTATTTTTGGTGGTCCTGGAAGAGTTGATCCCGAGGGGAAAGCAGACCCATTGACTACCGATGGTAAGGCTCCCTCAAGCTGTTCAAAGTCAAAGGCAAGGATATTTAGAATTAGCAAGGATCTTTAAAGTTCCAGTCAGCCAGCCCCCAGATAAAAATGATTCTTTTTTTCTCTAAAGGTTTACATCACCATCCCTTATAATCATGTCTGGGTCTTATTACCACAAGGAATCCACTTTCACTGGGCAGACTCTAGTGCCGAGGTCTGCCTAGAAGTGTGCAAAAATGTAGGGCTGGCCTCCATGGGCTGGAGGCCGTCCATAGCTGTCACTCAGCTGGCCAGGGGTATTGTCATGGAACTCCTTTTCATTTTTATAGGCTATCAATTGTGAAATACATTTAATGACAAATTTCCGTAAACTAGAAAGTTTCTTACAGAGATCTTGACATTTGAAGTCTTGTTGGCAACCATGATTTTTCATGTATTGAAAAAAAATATTTTGTAACCAGTTTTAACTAATTCAAAAGCAATGTCATAATCTCTGCATCGTCCACATTCTTTGCTTTCCCAGGTCCCATCTTTCTTTATGTTACTCATTAGCATGGCCTGTGGAGGCTGTTCACAGGGAAAGTAACAGGCAGCAAAGCCATCACTGGCCTACTTCTCTTCTACTCAGTAGCTTGAAGAAATTAACAGTACTAGATACAATTAAGTTTTCAGATTTTGTGCATATATCACAGTTAAACCTCATATCCTTGTCCCCTCCTCTCTCCAAAAATGGAAACGTATCTTTAAATAAATTTATTTTTAAAACTTTAAAAAGTATAGTCTTAGAAAACAAAATGCATGTTGTATTTATCCTCTGCACTTCCTCCATTCTGTGCCCGATTTAAACTGTGTGTCATCACCATTCATTAGGGCTGGAAGACACTGAGAAAGCCCCCTGGGTCCCACTGCCTCATTTACAATCAGTCTTGAGTCCCCAGGCTTCTTCCCAGGAAGCCCCTTCCTGCTCTCTTCTTGCTCGTACACAGAAGGGAGTGCTCACAAGGCCCTGAGACGAGTGTCTCTTTTGCCCTCACCTGGACACCTAATTATGAGGCCCCTGTCTTCAAATGTCAGTCTGAAGAGTTTTGCATTCTTTTGGAGAAAGGATGTCATAGTTCTCAGGATTGAGGCAATTATTTGCATAAACCAGGTAAAATTACATTTTTCCCCCTTTGCTTATTTAGCCCCAAAGTAAAGCAGAGAATCTCTTATGTACTCCATAGGTTGTAAATCCAGGGCAACTTTATGCTGGAATCCACAGGTTTCTTCAGCAATGTTTGGTCCTCTTGGAGTGAAGGAAGTCAACTTGGAGGAAGGGCTTCTCAGACTCTGCTGTGTGCACAAGTCATCCAGGGTCCTTATGAAAATGCAGATCTGATCCAGGGGGTCTGAATCTCAGGTCTGGGGTGGAACCTGAGGTTCTGCACTTCTTAACAAGCTCCCAGGTGATCCCAACAGTTCTACTCCATGCACCACACTTTGGGTGGTAACGCTCCAAAGAATATATAGAACTGGGGTCTGGCAAGGAAGCAAAGGATTCTCGGGGAGCAGCAAATGCATTGCTAAAAGAATTGTCCTTGAGATCCATGCTGGATAAGGGGCCAAAATGGGGACGATAACAAACAGTCAAGGAAAGCTGGGGGAAGGTGAAGAGACAGCAAGTTGTGGCCAAACGGATGTTTCTTATGCAAGGTCTTAGAGGTGAAAGAGCAAGTGCAGTGTGTGCCTTCTGGACTGGTGGCTGAAACAGCAGAGAAAGGAAGGCCAGCAGCTTGGAGGGGGCCAGCAGGTAGGAGGGTTCTATGAGGTTCCAACACAGACTCCACCTTGGTGCTCGCCAGATCCCGGCTTACACTCACCTCCTGCACTGATAATACTCTCTTTTCTCTTGGCCAATATATCACTTGAGAAGTATTTACTCACTAACTCAACAAATATCTAACTCAATTTACACTCACTCCCTTTGAGATCTCATCTATGCACATGGCTTTCAGTACTGTCTATATACTAGGACTCCCAATCTCAGCCCTCCTGCCTAGCCCTTCCTCACTCTAAACTCCTATACGACATCTTCTGAGGCATCCCAAATTTAATATATCCAAATGGAACTCCTGGACACCTTTGAAAAACTTGTACCATCTCATCTCTGTTGGTGGAAACTCCATCTCTCCAATCAACCAGGCTGAAAATCTTGGGGGCATCCTTGACTCCTCTCTTTCTCTCACATACTACATCCAATCCATCAGCAAATCCTGTTGGCTCAACCTTCAAAGTATCCCCAGAAGCTATTTCTTGCCACCTCCACTGCCACCACCTGATCTGAGCCATCGTCTCTCCCCGAGATTATTGCCAAAACAGGCTCACCTTTCTCCTTGACCCCTCCTCCCCGCCAGCCCCTCTTTAGAGTGGAAGCCATAATTCTTCCAATGTCTTGACTTCTTCCCTGCCCTACTTCCCTAGCTCACACTATCCCAGGCCCAGTGGCCTCCTTGCTGCGACCACAGCAGGCATGACCCTATCCAAGGCCCGCCTGGGATGTTCCACAGCTTGCTTCACATGGCTCATTGCCTCATCTCTTTAAAGGCTTTGCTCAAATGTCACCTTCACAACGGAGCCATGATCACCCTTTTTAAACCTGCAGCTAGCCTTTTTCCCCATCAAATCCCCATCCCCCCCAACCCCCTTCCTCTGCTCTCCTAACATATGATGTAATTGGCTTCTTTATTAGATTTGCTAATTGTCTATCTCCTGCACTAAAATGTAAGCTGCAGGAGGGTAGAGTTGTGTGTTTTGTTTTCTGGGGTTCAATTAGCTTACAGATCAGTGACCGTCCTTATTGAAGGGTGAGTGGGTGCCCTACATGGGCCAGGCTTTGTGCTGATTCTCAGTTTACAGAGATGAACGAGACACACATGGCCTCTGCCTCCATGGAGCCTGCATTCTCATGGGTGGATGCAGATAAACCAACCAACCACAAAACGCAAGCCAGTGAGAGTGCCGCGCAGAGCAAGAGGCGGCACTGTGACCACGGCTGGAGGTCTATGCTGGGGAGTTAGGAAATGCTCTTCTGGGGAAGTGACACTCCATAGCAAGACTCGAGAAAAAGAGCGTATTTGTCCTCTTATATGTAATATATGCATATCATGGTGTGATGGTAAAAGCAAACTTTAAAAAAGTATTTCCATAACACTGAGGAGGGTGAGGAGTGTTCTGGACCAAGGAGGTGGAATATCCTGCTAGTGGGGCCACAGAGGACAAGTTAGCAAGTGTGCTGGAATGCCGGTCTGGACGCTGCAGGAAAGGGCAAGACGGCTTCATCAAGTTGGTGAAGAATAGTCGTGTCCGAGACTGACTCCAGGCTACAGTGTCTGACACAGTGGGGCAGGGACTGAACACTTAGAAAGTATTTCACTGTTGACTTCTAAATGGAAAATAAATTATATTTCCTGAGTAATTCCAACCATAACAATCAAAATTTTAAGAGACAATAATGCACAATTGTATTTTTTAAATTAAAATAATGACTCACTTGTTGTGTAATGAGATTTAATTTTGTTGATGCTGGCAAAAATCTCCCTACTAAAGCAGTCATTGGTTTAGGGACATCTGTAAGGAAGACAATTAAAAATTAATTGTAGCATCTATCATTTCTCTTCCACTTACACATAAAAGAAAGTGCAAAAGTCTATTATGGATGTATCCTGTGCAAAGTTATTTCCACTTTATCTTGATCCTAGTTAACATTTTTTATTCTCTAAAACCTTTCAAGTCAGTATTTTACTTAATGCACCCATTTTTCTTTTCTTTTTTGGGAGAGATGGTCATAAAGCTATTTGATCTGAGCTTCCAGGGATAGTCTACTAGACTAAAACAATATTGTTAGTGCTCTGGTCCCCAAATTGTGTGCCAAGGTGACCTGCGGTGCCACAGCAAACTCACTAGGCAGCACTGGATTAAAACATTTTTTTGAGATAGGGTCTTGCTATGTTGCCCAGGCTGGCTTCATACTCCTGGGCTCAAGCAATCCTCCTGCCTCAGCCTCCCAAGTAGTTGGGCCTATAGATATACCCAGCTTCACTGGATATTTTATCTTTTCTTTTCTTTTTCCTTTTTTTTTTTTTTTTTTTTTGCTTTTTTCAGATAGGGTCTCGCTCTGTTGCCCAGGGTGGAGTGCAGTGGCACTACCATGGTTCACTGCAGCCTTGACACCCCAGGCTCAAGTGATTCTCCTGCCTCAGCCTCCCAAGTAGCTGAGACCACAGGCCTGTGCCACCATGCCTGGCTAATGTTTTCATTTTTTGTAGAGACAGGGTCTCGCCCCATTGACCAGACTGGTCTTGAACTACTGGGCTCAAGCAATCCTCCGGCCTGGTCTCACAAAGTGCTGAGATTACAGGCGTGAGCAAGCATTCCAGGCTGGTATTTTATGTTTTAAAGAAAGCCCGGGGACATCTATTGGATACCACAGGAACTACTTTTTTTTTTTTTTTTTTTTTTTTTTTGAGACAGGGTCTCACTTTGTCACCCAGGCTAGAGTGCGATCTTGGCTCACTGCAGCCTCAGCCTCAACTTTCTGGGCTCAAGCAATTCTCCCACCTCAGTCCCCCAGTGAGCTGGGACAACAGGTGCACACCACCAAGCCCAGCTCATTTTTTTGGTATTTCTTGTAGAGACAGGGTTTCGCCATGGTACCCAGGCTTGTCTTGAACTCCTGAGCTCAAGTGAGTCACCTGCCTCGGCCTCCCAAAGTGCTGGGATTACAGGTGTGAGCCTCCGCAGCTGGCACTACTTTCGATTTATGTGTATTTTTTTCAAGTGGTTACTAAGTGGTTGGATATAAATACTTACTAAGCTATTTAGACTAAACTACTTAGTACTGGAACTGATAGGTATTTATTTGGTTTACAAGTGCTGTGAAAAACATTCTTGAGACACTAAGGGTGTGTAAGCCTCTGTGCTCATGAGTTCAAGCAGAAGGAGAAATGTGTCTTACTCTCCTGAAGCACCTGAACACTTTTCCTTCTCCAGGCCTAGGCATCCTTTGAGTGAGGAAACTCAGACGCAGGCAACAGGATGCACATACTTTATGGTGATGTTTAATATGTGCACAGTGTAACAAAGGAGACGCGAGTGGGGGGGGTATGATTATATATATGATAATTGAACTGGAAAACACTATATAAACCCTCTCCTCCTGCAGACCTTAAGGCACTAGAATTTTGTCATGTGCCAGGAGGAAGGGGAGCAGGAAAGACCTTCTCACTGATTGTAGAGATCAGAGATGCAGCATGGACCTATAGGAGATGAGGCCAAAGCCCCAATCTCAGCTTCTTTGCTGTGAAAAACTCAATGTCTTGAGGATATTTCTTCTGTCTCTGGATAGGGAGACAATCAGGATGCAACGGGGAAATAGGGAGTCATGCTTCGTCTTTTTGCCCTGGACTTCAAAGGCCAATGAAACTACATCTGGATTTGCTATTGGTTTCAAGTTATAGGCAAGGTCAGTGAATCATCTGGCAATGAATATTCTCCTTAACTCAAGATCAAGGGTAATGTGATCATATGCAGTCCCCACAGAGAGGCCTAGTTTTTAAGAATTAGCATCTCACTTTTGTTAAACACAATCCTAAAATATGTCATTTATTCTTTCTCTAATCATGCATAAGGCATTTTAGAACAATCAAGTACTTACAGGTCATTTCTTATTATTGTGCCAGGTTAAAGAAAGTTTCTTAGATAAGAATGAATTTCTTAGAATGAATGTCAGACAAATCCTTTATTTCAGAACTCATGGTGATTAAAGCAGAATGACAGTTCTCACTGATTACACTGAAATGTTTACATTAAAATGTAGGTGTTTTATACCACACCTGAAGTCAACCCATCAGGTCAGACTGGGAAAGGCTGATGTTTCAATCTAGGCATATCGAGGCACCTACTTGTGGAATTCATAACAACGCAGTGTCGGTCTGAGTCGTCACCTGTTAGGATCACAAAGCTCTTAGCAGCTAGGTGACATGAAGCACAGCTATCCAAGAATTTGAGAGTCACTACATGGTATAAAAATTAGTCTGTAGATATATATTTTTTTCTATTCTTAGCTTACTAATATGGACTACGAGGTTTGCCAAATTTCCTATTTAATATCCTGGTTGCCAAGGTACAAAGAGGAGTTGGTACCATTCCTTCTGAAACTATTCCAATCAATAAAAAAAGAGGGAATCCTCCCTAACTCATTTTATGAGGCCAGCATCATCCTGATACCAAAGCCTGGCAGAGATACAACAAAAAAAGAGAATTTTAGACCAATATCCCTGATGAACATCGATGCAAAAATCCTCAATAAAATACTGGCAAACCAAATCTAGCAGCACATCTAAAAGCTTATCCACCATGATCAAGTTGGCTTCATCCCTGGGATGCAAGGCTGGCTCAACATATACAAATCAATAAACGCAATCCATCATATAAACAGAACGAAAGACAAAAACCACATGATTATCTCAATAGATGCAGAAAAGGTCTCCGACAAAATTCAACAGCCCTTCCTGCTAAAAACTCTCAATAAATTAGGTATTGATGGGATGTATCTCAAAATAATAAGAGCTATTTATGACACACCCACAGCCAATATCATACTGAATGGGCAAAAACTGGAAGCATTCCCTTTGAAAACTGGCACAAGACAGGGATGCCCTCTCTCACCACTCCTGTTCAACACAGTGTTGGAAGTTCTGGTCAGGGCAATCAGGCAGGAGAAAGAAATAAAGGGTATTTAACTAGGAAAAGAGGAAGTCAAATTGTCTCTTTTTGCCGATGACATGATTGTATATTTAGAAAACCCCATCGTCTCAGCCCAAAATCTCCTTAAGCTGATAAGTAACTTCAGCAAAGTCTCAGGATACAAAATCAATGTGCAAAAATCACAAGCATTTCTATACACCAATAACAGACAAACAGAGAGTCAAATCATGAGTGAACTCCCATTCACAATTGCTTCAAAGAAAATAAAATACCTGGGAATCCAACTTACAAGGGATGTGAAGGACCTCTTTAAGGAGAATTATAAACCACGGCTCAATGAAATAAAAGAGGACCCAAATAAATGTAAGAACATTCCAGGCTCATGGATAGGAAGAATCAATATCGTGAAAATGGCCATACTGCCCAAGGTAATTTATAGATTCAATGCCATCCCCATCAAGCTACCAATGACTTTCTTCACATAATCGAGGCATCACACTACCTGATTTCAAACTATACTACAAGGCTACAGTAACCAAAACAGCATGGTACTGGTACCAAAACAGAGATATAGACCAATGGAACAGAACAGAGGCCTCAGAAAAAATACCACACATCTACAACCATCTGATCTTTGACAAAGCTGACAAAAACAAGAAATGGGGAAAGGATTCCCTATTTAATAAATGGTGCTGGGAAAACTGGCTAGTCATATGTAGAAAGCTGAAACTGGATCCCTTCCTTACACCTTATACAAAAATTAATTCAAGATGGATTAAAGACTTAAATGTCAGACCTAAAACCATAAAAACCCTAGAAGAAAACCTAGGCAATACCATTCAGGACATAGGAATTCACTGCTCACTGTCTAAAACACCAAAAGCAATGGCAATAAAAGCCAAAATTGAGAAACGGGATCTAATTAAGTAAAGAGCTTCTGCACAGCAAAAGAAACTACCATCAGAGTAAACAGGCAACCTACAGAATGGGAGAAAATTTTTGCAATCTACCCATCAGACAAAGGGCTAATATCCAGAATCTACAAAGAATTTAAACAAATTTACAAGAAAAAATCAAACCACCCCATCAAAAAGTGGGTGAAGGATATGAACAGACACTTCTCAAAAGAAGACATTTACGTAGCCAACACACACATGAAAAAGTGCTCACCATGGCCAGGCGCAGTGGCTCATGCCTGTAATCCCAGCACTTTGAGAGGCTGAGGTGGGTGGATCATGAGGTCAGGAGATTGAGACTATCCTGGCTAACACAGTGAAACCCCATCTCTACTAAAAATACAAAAAATTAGCTGGGTGTGGTGGCGGGCGCCTGTAGTCCCAGCCATTCGGGAGGCTGAGGCAGGAGAATGGCGTGAACCCGGGAGGCAGAGCTTGCAGTGAGCCGAGATGGCATTCCAGACTGGGAGTTGCATTCCAGACTGGGAGAGAGAGCAAGACTCTGTCTCAAAAAAAAAGAAAAAAGAAAAAAAAAGAAAAAGAAAAAGTGTTCATCATCACTGGCCATCAGAGAAATGCAAATCAAAACCACAATGCGATACCATCCCACACCAGTTTGAATGGCGATCATTAAAAAATCAGGAAACAACAGGTGCTGGAGAGGATGTGGAGAAATAGGAACACTTTTACACTGTTGGTGGGACTGTAAACTAGTTCAACCATTGTGGAAGACAGTGTGGCAATTCCTCAAGGATCTAGAACTAGAAATACCATTTGACCCAGCCATCCTATTACTGCGTATATACCCAAAGGATTATAAATCATGCTGCTATAAAGACACATGCATACATATGTTTATTGTGTCACTATTCACAATAGCAAAGACTTGGAATCAACCCAAATGTCCATCAATGACAGACTGGATTAAGAAAATGTGGCACATATACACCATGGAATACTATGCAGCCATAAAAAAGGATGAGTTCATGTCCTTTGCAGGGACATGGATGAAGCTGGAAACTATCATTCTGAGCAAACTATTGCAAAGACAGAAAACCAAACACCGCATGTTCTTACTCATAGGTGGGAACTGAACAATGAGAACACTTGGACACAGGGTGGGGAACACCACACACTGGGGCCTGTCGTGGGGTGGGGGAGGGGGGAGGAATAGCATTAGGAGATATACCTAATGTAAATGACGAGTTAATGGGTACAGCACACCAACATGACACATGTATACATATGCAACAAACCTGCATGTTGTGCACATGTACCCTAGAACTTAAAGTATAATAATAAAAAAAAACTATTGATACCCACAGAAAAAATATATCCTGGTTGCCATTTTACTTTATATACAAAGCCAAACATATTCATTTACCAACTTACATATATGACATAGTTTTTTTATTAACTTTGTACCTGACTGTAGATAATTGTTTTGATCTTGATACTGAGGAACCAAATGGAGTGCTTTTAGTTCTCTTGTTCCAGAATTGTCTATACACAGCATTTGTGTGCCCCCTTTCAATTGGCATATCACCTAAAATGAAAAAGAATGATCAAGTTTCATTTTTGAAACATAATTCCAGTAATAATGAACTTAAATAAACTTGAATCTGAAAAAATAGCCTTAATCCAGAAGTTACGTTTTAATGGAAGATAGAAAACTATAGATCTGTTTTTGATTTCTTACTCTACACTAACATGCTCTTTGGAGACACCAAAGGGCAAAAAACCAACAAAACAAAACAACAACAGAAAAAACAACCCCAGAAATGTTTCCTGAGATGCGTTCAGTATGCTAACGGAAAAAAGTTTCTGTGCATATCTTTCTCCACAGGTGTCTGACTGTCAAGATTTAGTTAGGGAATCAGGTAGCCATGCCCCAGAGCTTCCTTTGCCTTGTCCTCACTTCACCACTGACATGAGCAGAAGAGGGTGCTGCTCTGCTGAGCCCCAGCCCATTCAGACCCAGTGGGCACTGAGGCCCTAGTGGCATGTCTCTGAGTCCCTGGGCATGCACTTAAAATCCTCTCTAATTTTACTCCAGCTGTTCTTTCCTCCCACACACACGTCATTATTTAACACATGGGGTTTTAAAAACACATCTATTTTATTTCCTACAAGTACAGCTTAGAAAGGTTAATCCAAGAACTGTAAAGTTCTAAGAAGTCACATCGATCTGCCTGGGCCTGAGGAGCACTGTCAGACCCCTCTTTGGATACTGACCATAAATAAATGGTCACAAGCCAGGTGGGTCTACCCAGCAAGCAAAAGCACTGAGGAAACTCATTGTGTGCCCTGCTCCAGGCCGTGGCATGTGGGGATAGAAAGGCGAGAGATGCTGCGGCTTCTGCCTGCACACAGCTTCCAATTCTGCTGGTAGAACCACAACTATACAGAGCAGCTGTGCTTTTTATACACTTAAGTTGCTTATAATATAGATAGGAGAACCCAAAGAACCATAAAGGACCAATGTTATCAAAGTAATACACATAGGACCTATTGTGGTCACTGGGTCAAAACTCCACATCATCCTGACATTTGATGAGAGGCCAGCATTCACGTTCAATTGGAGTTGTATTTGTATTTGGAGGATAAAGTTACAGCTACACACACGCGCGCACACACACACACACTCACACACACTGACACACAGGAAAGGCTCAGAGTGAACTCTACAGACCTGCCTCTACTGCACACTCCTGGGCCCTACTCACATGGGAGCCTCTGCCCTGCCCTCTGGGGAATGTGCTAACATCACTCTGCTGTCTGGGGGAGTCGGAGAGTTCTCATCCTGCTGACCTGCTTTTAGGGTCCTGGAAAAACTGCTATCAGAACCCATAGCCCCAAATAGAACCACCGACGGAGAGGCGAATGCTAGCGTGCACCACAGCTAAGAAAAACTCCTGACGGGCTCATTTTCAAGTATTTGCTTGTTAACGTCTATGCCTTAGGGCAAGGGCCTCATTTCTAGGAATAAAGACTTGCTGGGGGAAAGGCAATGATGGGTTATTTGGACTCTGGGCGCTTTGCTAAAGGAATGCTGTGGGCGACTCCCCCCATACCTAGTCCTTGCCACGTGAGATCTGGAGTCCTAGATGCACCACTTAACTATGAAGACCAATGTAAATGATGTAACATCTCTGTTTCTTACCCATAAAGTGGGGATAAAAATAATGTCTATCCTACAGAGTTGTTAGGATTAAATAAAGGTGCAAAAATATGACATAAACCACAGTTGTTACTGATTACATACCCTATACAAGTGTTACCTGTTATCATGAGAGACTGGGGCATGAAGGAAGCAGGGCGCCCCACACCAATATGTCAAACCACGAGGCTCAGCTGCAGTCCCCGACCCCAGCACTGCACTAACTGATGCGAGTTGTGCTCGCTGTTCTTAATGAATACAGCAATGTCCTCATCTTTGTTTGATTTGCTAAGATGGACTTGAAATGAGAATCTTGGAGGTGAGATGTGAAAGGCTGTAGCTGATGTCCCTGTTTTGCTAATGAGACAATAAAAAATGCTGACACAACACATACATGAAATGAAAAATAACGAGTGAAATGATGTTGACTTAGTAATGATGGGGTCCAGCATTTAGTACAATGTTAGTCCTACACATCTTCTTTCGCATAATTACCATTGGGTTGGAATCTTTCTTAAGAGAACAGCAGGAGGCGTCCTCTAGTTCCTCGGATGATGGGAACTTGCAACAGGATTCCTGAGCAAGAAGATTCTGGAAAGTGGCTTCTTCTGGATTGTTACTTGTAATAGTACCACCTGCTTCCTTGATTTCAACCTAAAAAAAGCAATCATTATTTTAAAGACCACATGGTGGACACTGGCTCTTGCAGTTGCATAATCTAGAAAATTGAAATCTCAGTTATAAGTAAAAGTTACTTTTTTTTTTTTTTTTTGAGACGGAGTCTCGCTGTGTCGCCCAGGCTGGAGTGCAGTGGCCGGATCTCAGCTCACTGCAAGCTCCGCCTCCCGGGTTCATGCCATTCTCCCGCCTCAGCCTCCCAAGTAGCTGAGACTACAGGCGCCCGCCACCTCGCCCGGCTAGTTTTTTGTATTTTTAGTAGAGACGGGGTTTCACCATGTTAGCCAGGATAGTCTCGATCTCCTGACCTCGTGATCCACCCGCCTCGGCCTCCCAAAGTGCTGGGATTACAGGCTTGAGCCACCGTGCCCGGCGTAAAAGTTACATTTTAAAGAAAAGAGCACCCTTACTTAGTGCCTCTTCCTCACTGGTGCTTCTGAAACTATGGATTTCTCCCTGGTAGGGGGGTGGGCAACAAGAAGGGGCAACAAATCATCTGACCCACCTCCCTGGGGACTGAGGACTCCAAGGACCAAAACCACCTGCCCATAAGGTGTGGAGATGTGATTTTCATGTGGTACTTTAAAAATACACCTAAGTAACTGAGAAGAGTCCCCCGCTGGTTGTCTGCCTCTCATGCTGCTTCACAGCCCCCGACTCTGAGCTGAAGGCCTGCTCTTCCTTCAAGTCACCTAAAATGCTGCCCTTTCATCACACTTTTTTTTTTTTTTTTTTTTGAGACGAAGTTTCGCTCTGTCACCAAGGCTGGAATGCAGTGCTGCGATCTCAGCTCACTGCAACCTCCACCTCCTGGGTTCAAGCAATTCTCCTGCCTCAGCCTCCCGAGTAGCTGGGATTACAGGCTCACACCACCATGCCTGGCTAATTCTTGTATTTTCAATAGACATGGGGTTTCACTGCGGTGGCCAGGCTGGTCTTGAACTCCTGACCTCAGGTGATCCACTTGCCTCGGCCTCCCAAAGCGCTGGGATTACAGGTGTGAGCCACTGCGCCCAGCCCCATCACACATTCTTCCAGCATGTTCAGTAGTTTGAATTAGATGTTCTAGTCAATTGTTTTTTTCCTCAAAAAGCCCCAAATCCTTGGTAGCATTTTAGTATGATTTATGATATGTTTATACTAAGATTTGTAATTAGGTAGTAGCCCTTTCCTGCCTTAATAGGACAATAACGAATATGAAACGGTGGAGAGTAGGGGCTGGCTGCCAGCTTTGTTTTCAAGCTATCTTCTGTAACAATTGTCAACCCGATGACAAAATTACCAAAATCGTGGAGAAATACAGGGATCATACTGAAAATCAATATAATTTTTAAAAGTAAGAATCCTCGTGGTTAAAAAAAATTACAATCAGGATTGTTTCAAAATTGGGATGCTGCTTTTTACAATCTGTAGGAATGTGAGAAGGACTGGGAAACCCACACTTTGCATCCTCCCTCCCCTCCCCTCCTCCTCCACCTGCACTTGCCCCAGTTGCCTGGACCAGAGGACAGTGGGGCTCCCCAAAGGCCAGAAGGCAGGCCATAGAGTTCTTCCAAAAAGATGGTGGCTCTAAGGTAACATACTAAAGACCTCAAATAAAAATCACAGAGTGGGTATCTTCCAAAATGCAGATCTTGACTCAAATTGGAGCTTGTGTAGCCCAGTAAAATCAGAGGCCCAAACAAATCATATTTCCCATGTATGGGCAACTTACTCAGCACAGCAGACTAGCATCTAGGTATAAATCTTAAAAGAGATAAAGTTTAGCTATATTTTAAGTAGCTTTATTTAGATATTGCAAATTTCATAGAAATATAGACAATTTAAAATTTTCTTCTACTTGCTGCTTTGGGAGATGAGCTATGCACATCATCCCAGTTTAGATTTAACTTATCTCCCTGTAATCACCAAATACTACTATAATGAATATATCATTTCCTCAGCCCTATGCAACTAATATCTGAACTACTTATACTAAAATTCCATTTCTGACCTTTCAAAACAAAGGTCAACATGTGGCAATGAATTTCTAGAAAAAGGAAATTAGCAATTGATCCTGAATATTTACTGAAAATAATTCTATTCTGTTTAATGATAAACATGTCAGTGCTGTACCTGGTCCATTTTATTAATGAATCAAAAAGCAGTCAATAAAAATTTAAAAAGCAAAGTCTGTCCTTTAGTTTGTCAAACCAGCAATCTCTTAAAATTGGATTACATTAAAGAAATTTTACTATCTTTAACATCAGAGAATCCTCTTTTGTGTGTTTTGTTTTTTAAGACAGGGTCTCACTCTGTCGCTCAGGCTGAAGTGCAGTGAGTGGTGCAATCTCCGCTCACTGCAGCCTCCGCCTCCCGGGTTCAGGCAATTCTCCTGCCTCAGCCTCCCGAGTAGCTGGGATTACAGATGTGCGCCACCACGTCCGGTTAATTTTTGTACTATCTTCCTTGTTCTGATTAATGCTTTCTGACTCCACTCTGTGAGGAAATGAGGCAAGCTAGGACCTACCGGCAGGAGGCACTGGACAGGAGTCTGGCTGGGCAGCAAAATGCAGTTCCTAACATTTCAAGCCCTCTGAGAAAGGTTGTGAGGAAGACCTCTGTCCTGGGAGAAGGCTGGGGGGACTGGTGAGCTCTATGGCTCCTCTGAGGACAGAGGTCAGTGGACGCCCCAGCCTCCGCCCATCCTTTTCCTGCACACTAAGCAGTGGCAATTACCATAACAGAAAACCAGAAGAGCAGAAATCCAAGCTCCTGCTGCTCTGGCTTATGATACAGGGTCAGGCTCCAGCCATCTCAACACTGACTCAAGCATTGTGTCCCACAGACGCTTCATCTACAACTTACTAAAATGACCTAACGGATGAGTGGTCTAGTTTTCTGAGTTGGGTCCTTTTTGAGGGGTCAAGAACACATTTTCCTGGGACCCTTTGTTTCGTTTGAAAACTCATTAGTTTTAGCAAGAACAAAGCGGAAAATTATCAGTGGTCATCTACAGCTAGACAGGGCAGTCGACTGAGAGCTGGCAAGCATTTCTTTAGGCTCTGATTTACATCACATATGCTTGAAGAGCTATTACTTCTTAGCAAAGGGAAGATCTCACATCTTGACTTCAAGGCTTGGAAAATCCAAGTATTAACTCTGAGTCCGTGCTATGGATTCCAAGACTGGTAAAGTTAAAGAAAAAAAAAAAAAAAAAAGCAAGATGCAAACACGCCAACCCTCCACCACATTGCGTTTGTTTTCACAGACAACAGTTATCAGCAGAAAGCGAGCCTCTCTCCTTAAGCCAAGGATAGCAACAGGGCCCAAGGGAACACACGTCCTAGCTTTCCCCCTCTTTTTTTGTTGCCCGCTATCTGCATGGTTAGGTCAACTTTGGACGACTGGTGCAGGGCAGAATCCCCTCCAGGGGGAAGGGCTTGGCTGGGTCGATGCATGTTGGATTAGGAAGAGGAAAAAGAGTATACGATCTGCCGAAAATCAGTGATTCCGGTGGGCTGTGTGCGGTGTCACCAGGGAAAATGCTTGGAGAGGGAAATGCTGGGGTAGACCAGCAGCCTCAGATGGGTTGGGGAAGGGATGGAAGGGGAGTTGTGCCCATTCCCCAGGTGGTTCTTACTGGGATCACCCGGACGCCCGGGTGGGCGGCTCCTTCCCGGACCCAGGCGCTCAGGGGCAGCACCGCCGGGCTGCGGTGCGGGGGCAGCAGCGAGGACAGGAAGTGCACGTTGCAGGCGGGCGGCTGCGGGGTCGGCAGGAGCGCAACGTCCTCCAGCGCGCTGAGCTCAGGGATCCCGGGGTACTCCCCGAGGAGGTCCCCGCCGTCGCTGTCGCCCGCTGCGAGCTTCGCCTTGACCTGGGCCTTGCAGTCGGCGCCCAGCGGGGGGTTGAACGCGTGTAGGAGAGGCTCCTTAGGGTCCGCCGGGCCCAGGTACGCATCTTTGAAGACGTGGAACTCGTCCTCCTCGTGCTTCACGGGGGCCTTCAGGCCAATGTTCTCCGAAACGAACGGACTCTCGGGGCTAAAGAGCTCCGTCACCATCGCATCCTCGGGGCTGGGCAGCCCACCCGGCAGAGGGCCCTCCTCCATGGCGCAGGGCGGCGGAGCGGGACGGCGGGGGCCGCGCACCTACAACACGCGGCCAGGTGAGAGGCAGCAAGGGGAGGGGGCCAGGGGAGGGGCGGTCAGGAGAGGGGGCGAGGGGAGGGGCGGTCAGGAGAGGGGGCGAGGGGAGGGGGGGGCGAGGGGAGGGGGGGGCGAGGGGAGGGGGCGGCCGAGGGGAGGGGGCGGCCGAGGGGAGGGGGCGGCCGAGGGGAGGGGGCGGCCGAGGGGAGGGGGCGGCCAAGGGAGGGGCGGCCAGGGGAGGGGACCAGGTGAGGGGCGACTAGGGGAGGGGGCGGCCTGGTGAACGGGGGCCAGGTGAGGGGGTCAGGGGAGGGGCGATTGGGGGGAGCAGATGACGAGCGGCCAGGGGAGGGGTGACCAGGTGAGGGGCGACCAGGTGAGGGGGTCAGGTGAGGGGGTCAGGTGAGGGGCGACCAGATGACGAGCGGCCAGGTGAGAGGCGACCAGGTGAGGGGGTCAGGTGAGGGGTCAGGTGAGGGCGGCCAGGGAGGGGGTCAGGTGAGGGGTCAGGTGAGGGCGGCCAGGGAGGGGGTCAGGTGAGGGGCGACCAGGTGAGGAGCGGCCAGGGGAGTCAGGTAAGGGGCGGCCAGGTAAGGGGCGACGAGGGGAGGGGCGACGAGGGGAGGGGCGACGAGGGGAGGGGCGACGAGGGGAGGGGCGACGAGGGGAGGGGCAGCCAGGAGAGGGATGGCCGGGGTGGGGGTCAGGCGAGGGGCGGCCAGGTGAGGGCGTCAAGGTGAGGGGTGACCAGGTGAGGGGCGGCCAGGAGAGGCGCGGCCAGGGGACGAAGGGCCAGGGGAGGGAGGGCCAGGTGAGGGGCACCCTCGCCCACCGCCCTCCGCCCACCCGCAGGGGCCCGACCAGGCCCGGCAGCCCCCATCCCCGCCTGCAGAGCCGAGGCCCAGCCCGGGGGCCGCCCGGTCAGGCCTCCTCGGAGGGACGCACCTGGGGCCGCCCGGGCTGCCGCGGCGCGGAGAGAGCGGGATAAGGCGCGGGCCGGGCCTCAGGCGCAGGCGGCCGTTGGCGGTTGGAGAAGGGGGCAGGGTGAGGGGGCAGGAACCCTGGGGGAGGGGAAGAGGCGCCCGGGGAGTGGGCGGGGCCTGGGCGTGGGGCGGAGTCGAGGTGGGGGCGGTAAAGGCGGGGCCAGGGAGGATGGTGGGCGTGGTCTGGGGTGGGCGGAGAAGGAGTCGCGAGGGGCGGGGCCTGGACTGCAGCGGTTGCCGGAGCGGGTCAGGGGAGGCACTCCCAGGGCTCAGCCAATCCAGGCTCAGGTGGGGAAACTGAGGACCCCATCGACTCGGGCAGCGCTAAGTGGGACTGCCTAGCTTGACTTCTGGCCTTAGGCTTCAAATATATTTTTCTGGCCAGGCGTGTTTGCTCACGCCTGTAGTCCCAGCACTTTGGGAGGCCGAGGCAGGAGGATTACTTGAGGTCAGGAGTTCAAGACCAGCCTGGGCAACATGGTGAAACCCCGTCTCTACTAAAAATACAAAAATTAGGTGGACGTGGTGGCACGCCCCTATAATCCCAGCTACTTGGAAGACTGAGGCAGAAGAATCACTTGAACACGGGAGATGGAGGTTGCAGTGAGCCAAGATCCCACCACTGCACTCCAGCCTGTGCCACAGAGCTAGACTCCAACTCAAACAAAACAAAACAAAACAATAAATACAATAAAATTTAAAAAAATAAAATTTTTACTACCCTCGAGCTCTCAGGACAGATCCCGGCCGGGAACGCTGCGGGTGGACAGAGGGCAGGGGCTTGCACTGCACGTTCGCAGCCTCGCTTTCACTCCCGATCCTTGGTGAGGCAGCTTACAGGTGCAACTGATGGAGTTGGTCACGAAATAGAAGTCACAAATACGGCTGGGCGTGGTGGTTCACGTCTGTAATCCCAGCACTTTGGGAGGCTGAGGCGGGTGGATCACCTGAAGTTAGGAGTTCGAGACCAGCCTGGCCAACATATATAGTCTCTACTAAAAAATACAAAAACTAGCTGGGTGTGGTGGCGCACACCTGTAGTCCCAGCTACACAGAAGGCTGAGGCTTGAACCTGGGAGATGGGGGTTGCAGTGAGCTGAGATTGTGCCACTGCACTCCAGTCTGGGCAACAGAGCAAGGCTCCCTCTCAAAAAAAAAAAGTCACAAATACAATGAAAGTCTCAAATTTTGGGTGGGGAATGAACTATTTCATCTTTAAGGAGTCAATAGATATCACTGTTTAATCAAGAAAAGAGGTGAAAGTTTAGTTCAAGTGATGGCAGAAACTGCAAAGGGCGTAGGACTGGCAGGAGTGGGTGCTGGGGAGACAGCCTCAGGTACTGTCTACTCAGGCACTGTTTTGGTAAAGATAAAGAATGTAAAACAGCTTTCTAATCTCACTTTTAAAAATTAAATACTTTTCTAAGTTTTTAAAGGGTAGTACCCAAGGCACAGCAATACCACGTACTGTTTAGCTGTACATTTAACATTCAAAAATCAAGAAAATTTTGCCCGGGCCTGGGTGTGGTGGCTCATGCCTGTAAACTCAGCACTGTGGGAGGCTGAGGCGGGCAGATCACCTGAGGTCAGGAGTTTGAGACCAGCCTGGCCAACTTGGTGAAACCCCATCTCTACTAAAAGTACAAAAATTAGCTGGGCATGATGGCGCATACTTGTAATCCCAGCTACTCGGGAGGCTGAGGCAGGAGAATCGCCTGAACCCGGGAGGTGGAGGCTGAAGTGAGCTGAGATCGCACCACTGCACTCCAGCCTGGGCAACAGAGTGAGACTCTGTCTTAAAAAAAAAAAAAAAAAAGAAAGAAAACTTTGCCTGGTTGAGAATTCTTATATTTGGGCCACCAGGTTGAAGACATTCAAAAAGAACTTAGCCAGGACTTCCTAATATGAAAAATTATTTTTGGACATTAAATTCTCACTGTTGGAATATTCCTGCCATGTGAATGACCTAAAATATATTCCAGGCAACATACAAACTTGACAAACACACTTGAATTCCACTTTTTGGTCGTGTCACTGCAACGAGGAGTGAGATTTGGCTGCACCACGTCCTGTGTGCCCTGGCATTTCATCTGTAGAGCAGGATTCCACAGAAAGCAAGCTCTAGTGGCTTCTTCAGATTAAAGTTCAGATAGGTTTTTCTTAGCAAACTCTCCCACTAAAATCTTCCGATGTTACAGATCAAGCTGCGGTCCCTTTGAGCACCACACCATTCCCATCACACTTGAGTCTTGTGTATCTCTCCACCCCTCTCTCTGGGTATTTACATACAGATGTGTGTGTGTAGGTCTTACTCTCATTTTATCGCAGGAATAATCACATCATCTTGAGTAGGGTTTAAGGGAAGGACTAAGGATCCAACTTAGTCTTTCCAAATTGCAGGGATCTAGAAGGCAGCTGGTATAAATTGAAGAGCCCTGGCCAGGCCTGTAATCCCAGCACTTTGGGAGGCTGAGGCAGGCAGATCACTTGAGGTCAGGAGGTCAAGACCAGCCTGACCAACATGGTGAAACCCTGTCTCTACTAAAAATACAAAATTAGCCAGGTGTGGTGGTGCACACCTGTAATCCCAGCTACTTGTGAGGCTGAGGCAGGAGAATTGCTTGAACCCAGGAGGCGGAGGTTGCAATGAGCCAAGATTGCACCATTGTACTCCAGCCTGGGCAAAAAGAGCGAAAGTCCATCTCAAAACAAACAACAACAACGAACACTCACAAAAGCAGAAAAAAAATAATAAAAATAATAAATCGAAGAGCCCAAGAATTATGCATAGCTTGAGTAGCCCAAGCAAGAGAGCAACCCACAAGGCTGCACCATTCATTCATTTACTAATCAGAATCAAATATCTACTGAATAGCATCATGCCAGGCATACACAGCCACCTGTGGGGGTCGCCCACGGGTTGCAACGAGCCTGGAGGCTCTGCACCTGCTACTCCTAGACGCTTGCTGCCCTGCTGCACTGGCCAGGCTGGCTCCGTCGAGTCTCTCAGGTCTCAGCTCAACCCCACTGTAAGTGGGTCACCCTCCCTGCCAGCTACCACCCCCTCCCGATGACCCTCTTACTTGCCTCAGAACACTTAAGATCCTTCAACCGGTTGGCTTGTTCTCTTTTTCCTCTGTGATATGGTTTGGCTCTGTGTCCCCACCCAAATCTCACCTTGAATTGTAATCCCTCTGTGTCAGGGGAGGGACCTGGTGGGAGGTGAATGGATTATGGAGGCGGTTTCCCCCATGCTGTTCTTGTAATAAGGAGTGAGTTCTCACAAGATCTGATGGTTTAGAAGTGTTCGGCACTTCCCCCTCACTCTCTCTCCTCTGCTGCTAGGTAAGAGGTTTCTTGCTTCCCCCTTCGCCTTCTGCAGTGATTGTAAGTTTCCTGAGGCCTCCCCAGCCATGCTGAACTATGAGTCAATTGACTGTCTTTTCTTTATACTTACCCAGTCTCAAGAAGGTCTTTACAGCAATGTGAAAATGGACTGAGACAGCCAGAAGCTGGTGGTGTCACTGCTGTCTCCCCAGTGCCTAGAACAGGTGCTGATATGGTTTGGATGTGTGTCCCCACCCAAATCTCACATGCAGCGGTAATCTCTGATGTTGGAGGTGGGGCCTGGTGGGAAGTGACTGGATCATGGCCACGTGTTTCTCATGAACGGCAACATCCCTCTTGCTACTGACCTCACCATAGAGTGTGTGAGTTCCTGTGAGATCTGGTTGTTTGCAAGTGTTGTAAGAGAGCACCTCCTCTCTCTGTCTCCTTTTGCCATGTGGAATGCCTGCTCCCCCTTTGCCTTCCACCATGAGTAAAAAGCTGCCTGAGGCCTCCCCAGAAGCAGATGCCTCCATGCTTCCTGTACAGCCTGCAGAACTGAGAGCCAATTAAACCTCTTATAAATTAACCAGTCTCAGCTATTTCTTCATAGCAATGTGAGAACGGCCTAATCCAGGTGCTCAAGAAAAACAGAACAATGGAATTCTCGCATTCCTTTAACGTATTTATTGAGCATCTACTATGTATCAGGCACTGTTCTCAGCACTGAGGCAAAGGAATGGATGAATAAATGCACAGCAAGTGAAAATCAACAGGCTTTTCTTTCCAGCCCAGCACATGAACTTGGTGACGTCTGTCTGCTCCAAGGCCTTGTTTCCATATGCTCAGACTTTCTACTTTGTCTCAAGTATCTGAACTTGGTCCTTGACTTATAATCCCCTTAATTAATATAACAAAAGAGACAGAAGCAAATCTTGTAGTAGACTGGGGTTAATGTTTTAATGATAACCTACATTCACACTGCATTTCTAAGATTTACATCCAAAGAGCATATTGTATTTACATGCACCGGTCAGTCCAAGATAACAAATTCAAACCATGGCTGTGTTAAGACGATGGTTTGTTCCAAATTAAATTAAATAGATAATACTCTTACCAACCCCCTTGGACATGTACAATAACCACCCTCTTCCTCCCCTCAAGGAATATAAAATTGCATTGATAACTGCACTGATGAGCAACAATGACATTTGAAACATTTAAAACCTGAGAGAGAAACCCAAATATGTTTAAGCACTCACATGTCTACACTCAAATTCCCATGTGAACTGTACGGTAACACAGATTGCTCAGTGGTCAACAGTGCATGATCTAGCTGGCTCTGATAGGGACTGATGCCGGCTGCCAGCTTTTGACGGAAGCACTATTCTTGCCGAGGGCAGAGGGAGTTACATCCCCCAGCCTGCTTGACTCATACACCACAGACAATCAGGGACTTTTGTTGTTTTGTTTTTGCTTTTTTTTTTTTTTTTATGGAGTCTCACTCTGCTGCCCAGGCTGGAGTACAGTGGCGTGATCTTGGCTCACTGCAAGCTCCGCCTCCCGGGTTCACGCCATTCTCCTGTCTCAGCCTCCTGAGTAGCTGGGAATACAGGCGCCCGCCACCACGCCCAGCTAATTTTTTGTATTTTTAGTAGAGACGGGGTTTCACTGTGTTAGCCAGGACGGTCTCGATCTCCTGACCTCGTGATCTGCCCGCCTCGGCCTCCCAAAGTGCTGGGATTACAGGCGTGAGCCACCGTGCCTGGCTGCCTTTTTTTTTTTTTTTTTGGTCTTTTGTTTTCATTTCTTATTGTTTTTAGGAGAAAAAAAAATCTTTGGCCCACAAAGGTGGTGTTTTTACATCACAAAGTATACATACATGAAATATGCATGTGGGCCAGGCACAGTGGTTCACGCCCGTAATCCCAGCACTTTGGGAGGCTGAGGCGGGCAGATCACCTGATGTCAGGAGTTCAAGACCAGCCTGACCAATATGATGAGACCCCATCTCTACTAAAAATACAAAAATTAGCCAGGCGTGGTGGTGGGGGCCTGTAATCCTGGCTATTCGGGAGGCTGAGACAGGAGAATTGCTTGAACCTGCGAGGTGGAGCCTGCCGTAACCTGAGATCGCACCATTGCACTCCAGCCTGGGCAACAAGAGCGAAACTCCATCTTAAAAAAAAAAAAAAAGGCATGTGCTCTCCGGCAAGCACCTTCCATCGACTCCAACAGTTGAGCCGTCACTGTTGTACTGTCGGGGTGCAGGACTCTGAAGGAGTCAGGCCCAACTAGAACCAAGTGGTCAAATAAATAAATAACACAATTTAAAACAATGGACAGCTAAGCTTGTCATGACAGCCAGTGGGAATTTCATTCCATGAGGCTTCATTTTTGCATTAAATACTCAAGATGACTCAGTGCATAATTGCTTTGTGGTCCATGAGACGCTTTCGTGAAGGCACTCCTATCTGAAGGACAGGCTGGGTGAACCTAGCACCGTCACTCGAGACACCCTGGCTGGTCACCAAAGTGGGCTGGCATACTGTCTCCATCACCCTCCTGCGAGTCTTCCCCCTCACCGGGTGGGAGGAGAAGGCCATCCCTTGGGGTCATGGAGCCGCTCTCTCCTCACCACGGTGGGCTGCCCTCCCCTTCCTCACTCGCTGGTCCCCGCTCCGTGGCCAATGCCCTGCCTTCCTTGCTGTCACTCTGGGGAAGAGATCCTCCTGAGGCACGCGTCATGTTTTATTCTTGAGTGAATTATCTGACCATCACGGCCCTTGCTCCCCTTTTATGACAAGTGCCTGTTTCTTCCTTTTGTTGCTTATGATGACAACAAGGCAGTCCCGGGAGGGGAGTGTGGCACAGCTGCCCTTGGGAAGGAACTGGTCTTTCTGAGGGGGAGGAGCTGGTGGGGTGTAGCAAATGCTTATGTAGGGTTATCCATACTCGGTCAATTGTGAAGGGAACAGTACACCCACAATTCCGACCAAAGACTCCACAAAATAAATCTTTCACTCCATCTCCCTTACGTTTAGGGCCTTTCATTTTTAAGGCACTGGGTTGTGAAGACATGAAGACATACAAGCTCAGTAAAACTAAAGACGTTGCATGCTGCTTGCTTCAAATGTGGAGAGGCAAACACAGGCAACTGGACCAGACGGGAACAGTTACCCACGGCGACAAAAGCAGGTCTCCAAAGCACAGCATTTTGGTTAGTGCATTCCAGATGTGTTAGCTATGACTGTGGACACCACCAGCTTGAAAAACACATTTTTCTTTTAACAAAACGAAAGTTTACCCTGCTTGGATGACGCTAAATGCCCTTAAGCACGAGGCCTTCGGTTGCCACTGAGAAAGCGCACCATTTCCATTCCAATGTGTGTGAAGCCACAACCCTACTAATTCCTTCATTAACTCAACACGATTTGCATCCCTTAATAAACACAAGCCCATCCGGAGACTTCAGGGGAGACTCTGTCAAATGTCCCCCAAGGGAAGGCAAGTCTGGAAGTAGTGGGGTTACGCTTCACAGGGGTAGAGATACTGTTCTAGGAAAACAAAAACACCCAAATTTTCTGGAAGGAAAACTTCTGAGTTTTTTTCAGAGCAATTATTCATCCCGAACTAAGATCAGGATTAATGCCTATTTTTCATTTGGTTTGCGTCAGAAGAGCTCGTTTTCCTTCCCAGCAGCTCCAGTGGAATTACTTTTTGGAATTAGAACTGAGACCAAACAAAGTGATGATGTCAAACATTGCTTCTTTCAGGTGCTTTCCAAAGCGATGAGAATCCTTTCATGTCAAAACAAAAACCAAAAATATATTAAAACGTGGCCATCCCCATATTTCAAGCTTTTTCATTTGCAATCTGACCCAACGTTTAATTTAAATTCCTTTCTGCCAGTTCTCTAAGATCTGACCAATGTCTTAAAGCTTAACTTAGACATTCCGGAGAAATGCTGAGGGTAAAGAGATGACAGCTGATGTGTTTGTGCGGGTGTGTTGTCGATCCAAGCCTCTGCCTAATGCCAGTGCATTTATCCCACAAAAAACACAATGACCATCCTGAGTGTGGTGGCTCATGCCTGTAATCCCAACACTTTGGAAGGCGGAGGCAGGAGGATCGCTTGAGCCCAGGAGTTCAAGACCAGCCTGGGCAACATGGTGAAACCACATTTCTACAAAAAATACAAAAAAGCAGCCAGGTGTGGTGGCACTCCCCCATAGTCCCAGCTACTCAGGAGGTTGAGGTAGGAGGATCCCCTGAGCCCAAGAGGCTGAAGCTGCAGTGAGCCAAGATCACACCACTGCACTCTAGCCTGGGTGGCAGAGTGAGACCCTGTCTAAAACAAACAACAAAAGAAAACCACGATGAACAAGTGAACCCCAACTTCCTCTGTTAACAGCGACAGTGGCATGGGTTGCCAGGCTATGTACAACAAGGAAAGCAGAATATAAATAAGAGCAATGTGCCATGCTAGGGAGGAGGTCCCTTGATCCATTCACAGAGGAAGCCGGGGGTCCCCTGCTCTGTACGCAGATTTCTTAGTGTGTACCCATTATTCTTAGTTCACCTTCCAAGTGCTAAAGAGTCTGAAAGTTACAGCAGCACCCCAACGTTAAGCTTCAAAACCACTGCTGGCAACAGAGGTAAACATGTTAAACCAAATTAGATATATTTCCTTTTTTTTTTTTTTCTGAGATGGGTCTCACTCCATCGCCCAGGCTGCAGTGCAGTGGCATGATCCTGGCTCACTACAACCTCCACCTCCCAGGTTCAAGTGATTCTCCTGCCTCAGCCTCCTGAGTAGCTGGGATTACAGGCGTGTGCCATCACACTGGCTAAGTTTTGTATTTTTAGTAGAGGCGGGGTTTCACGACATTGGCCAGGATGGTTTCAAACTCCTCACTTCAAGTGATTGGCCCGCCTCCGCCTCCCAAAGTGCTGAGATTACAGGTATGAGCCACTGTGCCCGGCCGAGATACATTTCTTTAAAACTAGGTAAAGAGAATTTTGGAATTCACTTATGGCTGGGCACAGTGGCTGAAGCCTATAATCCCAACACTGGGACGCTGAGGTAAGAGGATCGTGTGATCCCAGGAGTTCGAGACTAGCCTGGGAAACATGGGGACACCCTGTCTGTACAAAAAATTTTTTAATTAAAAAAATTTAGGCCAGGAATGGTGGCTCATGCATGTAACCCCAGCACTTTGGGAGACCAAGGCAGGTGGATCATCTGAGGTCAGGAGTTTGAGACCAGCCTGCCCAACATGGTGAAACCCCGTCTCTACTAAAGATAGAAAAAAATTAGCTGGGCGTGGTGGTGGGCACCTGTAGTCCCACCTACTCGGGAGGCTAAGGCAGGAGAATCACTTGAACCCAGGAGACAGAGGTTGCAGTGAGCCAAGATCTCGCCCCTACACTCCAGCCTGGGCAACAGAGTAAGACTGTGTCTCCAAACAAAAAAAAAACATTTAAAAAAGAAGTCCATTTATGTGAAAATGCCCAAACCAAGTAAAAGCAGGCAGTTGAATTGAATTTTTCTGTCAAATTAAAGATGTGTTCCCTTAAAAAGAATAAAGTAAAAATACCCCATCTTCGGGAGAAGGAACTTCTTTTCATACGTACCGTCTCAGGGCAAGAGAACTTGGAAGAAATGTGGAAATTGATGAGGTTCTCTCCCACAAGGATGTATGACACACCATAGCCATCGTCAGCAACCTGGAGGACAAGGGAATTTGAATTTGTTGCTGGGAAATGAGACAGCATGAAAAAAGGACTTTCTAATGTTCTAAACGCAACACTGGCCAGGCTCGGTAGCTTCTCCTTGTAATCTCAGCACTCTGGGAGGCTGAGGCAGGCAGGTCACTCGAGCCCAGGGGTTCAAGACCAGCCTGGACAACATTGCAAAACCCTGTCTCTACAAAAAAAAAAAAAAAATTAGCTGGGCATAGTGGCATGCATCTGTAGTCCCAGCTACTTGGGAGGCAGAGTGGGAGGATCACCTGAGATGGGGAAGGTTCAGGCTGCCGTGAGCCATGATCATGCTTACTGCATTCCAGCCTGGGTGACAGAGCGAGACCTTGTCTCAAAAAAAAATAAATAAATAAGTGCAAGACTGCCAAGGACATCCACAGCAATGATCAGCAGTAATTCCTTCACAGCGGTAGAACTGCAACATAACAGGGGCACCCAGCACGGAGATGGGCCCATCACATCCCATTACCCATCCCATCACCGCACCCCACTGCGCCTCGCCCAGCCCGCCGCACTCACCGGTCCAAAGCCCCCTCCGCTGGACACGTACTCTGGGTTATTCTCCAGGTCAAACAGCTCCACTTGCTGCTGAGGGGTCTGGCTTGTTGATAATCTCCAAGGCTCAGATAAAACCTATTGAGTGAAACACAGAAATGTTCCAATGACACTTTTCCTAATCCCCTCCTCTACTGGCCCTCAGGAGTCGCCTTGGGAATACAAGAAAAGTCTGGCTTGGTCTTTTCATTGTTCCAGACACCACAAGTCTGTGTCTCCGAAGGCCTCACTGGCTTGGGCAGTGTATCTGCAGAGAGGAAGTGGGGTGGGCGGGACCCCTGGACTAGGGCAGGGAGTGTGGGGTTGGGGGTGGGGGGCACACCAGCCAATAGCATCTCAGACAGTGAAGGTAACAGATATATGGAGTATGATTCGGAACGGGGACAGAGGTGTCAGACTTGTACCAACTCCCATGAGCCAGCTGCCAAATTTGCAGAGAATTTTCAAGCTGGCTGTTAAATACAGCCACTATTAAAAATTAAATTTGCCAGGCACAATGGTTCATGTCTGTAATCCCAGCACTTTGGGAGGCCAAGGTGGGTGGATTGCCTGAGCTCAGGAGTTTGAGACCAGCCTGGGCAACACGGTGAAACCCCGTCTCTACTAAAATACAAAAAAAAAAAAAAAAAAAAATAGCCAGGTGTGGCAACGTGTCCCTGCAATTCCAGCTACTTGGGAGGCTGAGGCAGGAGAATAGCTTGAACCCAGGAGGCAGAGGTTTCAGTGAGCTAAGATGGTGCCACTGCACTCCAGCCTGGGTGACAGAGCGAGACTCCATCTCCAAAAAATAAAAAATAAATAAATAAATAAATAAATAGAAATTAAATTAAATTTGAGCTGGGCGCAGTGGTGCACATCAGCTACTCAGAAGACTAAGGAAGAAGAATTGCTTGTGTCTAGGAGTTTGAGACAACACTGGGCAACACTGTGAGACCCTGTTTCAAAAAATAATAATAATAAATTTCATAAACTTACAATAAACGAAAGGATTTTAAAAACAAAGGTGGTACGCACTCACAGCTCATCACTCCCCAGTTACTTCCGTGCATCTTCCTGTGACGTAAGCTCTCGAGGTCTTCGGGTCTATTAAGTCAGGGGCTACCTGTGAGCGGTTACTGAGGAAGCGCAGTACTAAACGCGCTGCTCCCATTTTCCATTTTATGACAGCTACGCCCACAGACCCGTTTTTTTTTTTCCAAATGCCCATTCTGACGTTAGAATGAGTTAATGCAAGGCTGCAGTAATTTACTAAGTTTTGGTCTAGCCAACACAACTGATGGAAAAAGTGGAAGAGACTTACTTCCTTAAGGAAAGGGGACTCCACAGCGAGATATTTAGACACCACGTAAAGGCAGAAGAGGTGACGATCGATCCCGGAGCCGGTCATGGCGAGGCGATACATATGCTGATGCTTCTCAGACGCCACCTTGAACAATTTCAGCCTCTGTTCCACCTGAGTGACAAAAGGCGGGAAGGACATATGTTGCATGTCTCAAGTTGAGCGGTTATGAATCTAAGTTAGCCACCACACCCGGCTAATATTTTTTGTATTTTTAGTAGAGATGGGGTTTCAACATGTTGCCCAGGGTGGTTTCGAACTCCTGAGCTCAGGCAATCTGACTGCCTCAGCCTCAGCCTCCCAAAGTACTGGGATGACAGGCATGAGTCACCGTGCCTGGCCTGACAGCCTTTCCAGAATGAAGTTTGTCTCTGACACAGGCCAGACACAGCCCTGGCCTGTGTCTCCTCCAGGGGTCAGCAGAAAGCACCTGCATGGTGGGGTCAGGTGGACCCAGTGGCCTGGGTCTGACCTCGGCCATTAATGAGCCGAGTGGCCCAGCAGCTGCTGAATTCATCTAGGCCTCCGTTTCTTTATCTATGGAAATGAACTGAGGACACTTCTCAGGACCACCGCTAAGAATTTAAAGGACAGTGTACGGAAACCCCCAGGCCCCAGCCTGGCACTTGGCGCCCAGTGTGGCAATAGCTCTAATAACCAATGGAAGGTCTCCGTGTGACGGTCACAGCTGGCCTACCCTCACACCAGCTACCTGTCCAGTTCCGAAGCAGCCACCCACTATGCCTTTCCTCATTGTGGTGTCCTGGACGAATTTAAAGACTCTCAGGAAGTAGAATATGATTCGGAGAAGTATCATCTGTAACATGCCTCTCTGTACCTGTCCCTACCTTTACCTTTTAGTACCTTCTGTACGCGTGAAAGGGGCAGAGGAAAGAAGCTGAATTGAGCACCCCTGAAGAAGGCAGTACAGGAATGATGAGATCAGAGAAGCTGGAGTGGCAGCCTCCAGAGGCCTTTTAGGGAAGCATGACAAGCACGCTGTGCCCTCAGCCTATGGCACATTACCGTCTGGGCCGGGTCCACCATGGCCTGCACGAAGTCGCACGACTCAGCGGTGCAGGAGCGCACGGTCTCCGTTCTCCCCTCTCGGAAGAGCCGGGTCATGGAGGCCTCGTATGTGAGGCAAAACTTGCCCATATCCTAGGGAAAGAGAAGTACTTTAGTGCACGGCAGGGCATGCTGACATGTCTAAAACACAAAGAAGGATAGGGTAAGGTCGCCAAGGAGAAGTGAATTTTATCATCAACTCTTTTTTGAGATGGGGTCTTGCTGTTGCCCCGGGCTGGCGCACAGTAGCATGATCACAGCTCACTGCAGCCTCAACCTCCTCCAGCTCAGGTGATCCCCCAACCTCGGCCTCCTGAGTAGGTGGGACTACAGATGCATGCCGCCATGCCTGGCTAATTTTTTTATTTTTATTTTTTGTAGAGACAGGGTTTCACCAGGTTGCCCAGGATGGTCTTGAACTCCTGGCTCAAGCGATCCACCCGCCTTGGCTTCCCAAAGTGCTAGGATTACAGGTGTGAGCCACTGTGCCCAGCCTACTGTCGATTTACGCTTTCAGTCTCCGGCCGCTTTTACATGTGGGTAGTTACATGGCAGCGGACAGAGGTGTCACTGGCTTCAGGAAGGGCCTGGTGGAGGTGGGAGATCAGTTTCTAGGTTAACCAGGTGTCTGTTTCAAGATGCAACTGATACCATGACACCCTCCCCACCCCCGAGTCCAACACACCTCCGCTGCATTCCCTTCCCGCTGAGGTGCAGCCTGCAGCTGGGTACAGGAGGAATGCTGTGCACAGCGGGGGATCGCATTTGAAATTATTTAAAGACACAACGGATTGCCTGGAGCAACTCCACCGTGTCTGGAAGATGGTGAGAATGATCTGGGAGAGGCTGTGCTGGGGTGAGGGCGGGGAGTGGGTGGGGCCGAGGCCTGAAGCACAGCCACTGCCCCTGTTAGACAGGAGCCTCTGGCAGATGCAAAGGGAAGGTCTCTTCCGAAAGCTCCTGTTTTCTGGGTGAAACAGAAGAAAGGGTGCCTGCTGAGGGCTGGGCTGGGGAGGAGGTGCTGGCATTTAGGGGAGGGAGGTGTGACGTGGCATTTAGGGGTGTGGAACACGGTGCCCAGGCCCACTGGGGTCAGCGCTCATTCATGGGGAGGGGAGACAAGCCAGCTGTTGAATGCTTTTTTCCAGCTAGGCCGGCTCCTTGGGAACAGAATCACAGCAGCTGGAGAGCTGGGCTGAACCCGGGAGCCTCTGTAGGCTCCCCAGGTGAGTTCAGGGGGACCAGGGAGCCGAGGGAAGGGATGGTCCCAAAGAACCATGGAACCCATGCCCAGGGAAGAGAAAAGGGAGGGCAGGGAGGGACAAGGGGATAGGGTCAAGGAACGTGGGCATCTGGGCCTACAGCGGACAGCACAGCAGGAGGGGCTGGTGGCCCCTGAGGCTGAGCCTTGGTGGAGATGCCGGGATAGTGCAGCACGGGCGCCTGCTGGGAACAGCAGATGGTGGGTAAGGACACAGACTGAGTCCAAGGGAGCACGCGGCAGTGGGAGGAACAGCATCTGCGCGCTGCCCCAAGAGGGGGCCCAGGGCCACCAGGCCAGCTCAAAGAGGGCCAGGTTCCAAGTGAGGACAAGAGGGTGATAAGTAGCAGTTTATGGACCCAAATGATTCCTGACCAGACACATCCCTGGACATTAGGGTGCACCCTGGCACAGGCCCTGGTGGCCCCAGGGTGGCAGACCTGCCAATCTGCAGAGGACACCATGTGGCAGGCTGACACTGTCAAACGAACCCAGAAGAGGGTGCCAGAGGCAAGGCTGGGCTGAACACAGGGCCTGCTTAGCTTGGGAAGGGGGAGCGAGACAGACCACAGGACCCCCGCAGCCTGGGGAAGAGGGAGCCGGACAGAGCACAGGACCCCCGCAGCCTGGGAAGGGGGAGCCGGACAGAGCACAGGACCCCCGGAGCCTGGGAAGGGGGAGCCGGACAGAGCACAGGACCCCTGCAGCCTGGGAAGGGGGAGCCGGACAGAGCATAGGATCCCCGCAGCCTGGGGATGGGGGAGCTGGACAGAGCACAGAACCCGCTCAGCCGGGGAGGTGGGAGCCGGACAGAGCACAGGACCCGCTCAGCCGGGGAAGTGGGAGCCGGACAGAGCACAGGACCCCCGCAGCCTGGGGATGGGGGAGCTGGACAGAGCACAGGACCCCTGCAGCCTGGGAAGGGGGAGCCGGACAGAGCACAGGATCCCCGCAGCCTGGGGATGGGGGAGCCGGACAGAGCACAGGACCCGCTCAGCCGGGGAAGTGGGAGCCGGACAGAGCACAGGACCCGCTCAGCCTGGGAAGGGGGAGCCGGACAGAGCACAGAACCCGCTCAGCCGGGGAAGGCCTGGCACCTGCACACAGGCCCAGCTGAAGTCAGGCTCCTCACAGTGCAGCCAAGATCTCTGGAGGAGAGGAGGCCCCCGAAAGGCAGAAGGAAGTGTCCAGGACCAGGGCCCTGTGAAATGAGAGTGCATCAGCCAGAAGGAAAAGGAAATGGAAGGCATCGACAAGAGCAAAGCTTTGCAGAGGGAAACGTCTAGAGACCGTGAGAGCACCTCGGACGCCAGCGCCGAGCAGCACTTCCAGTGAGGACCTGGCTAAGCCCCCAGGACCCCCCCGGCTGCCTTGGGGAGCTCTCTTCCCCAACCCACAGATGCCACCAACCCTGGTGGCATGACACGACCCTCAATATTCCCTTGGGATTGGGGGTCACAGGCCTGGGGCCTGCCATGAGGACACGGGGCCTCCTGCTTCCCAGGTTGATAGCAAACACGCCTTTCAGAGCACTTCCTGCGTCTCCTCACTGCAGGGCACTTCACAGGGGCTCACGATGAAGAAGTGGGGAGTGGGAGAGGGAGAGAAGCAGAAAAAAGGGAAAGCGGAAATGTGGCATTTTAGTTATTTAATAAAGGTAAACTTGAACTATATGATACAATGATTCATTTGAAGTCAACATTCCAATATCAAACTTTAATTGCGTAAGTTATGAGAACAGTCATGCCTTGTGCCCACAGTTTAAAAGACAGTCATCTAAAAAACTTCTTGGCAAATGCATTGAGTATTAGTGTGCAAGCCCCACTTGAGCTCAGACGCCATCAAAGAGCCAAACCACGTTACAACTGCAGCACCCTTGACCCGCTGTGACCAGCCGCCATCAGGAGGATGGTCCTTCACTGTCACCAAAACATCTCCAGTTTCTAAGAAGCAGGATTCAAAGACAGTCTATAGATATACTGACATATACGGCATCACACACTAGCACTGCTATTACGGGGCTAATGATTCAGGTTGGTAGGGCCTGGGAATTTTTCACCTCTAGTTTCAAAAAAAAAAAAAAAAGATTCCAAAGCAGGAAGCAAATAACTGCAGACTAGAATTAAAACCACTGTCTAGTGTTAGCATTCAATCCATATTCAATATTCAATACTGATTTACTGATGCTCCCGGCACAGGTAGGCTGATCATGAATTCCTGCCCTCAGGTGATCCACCCGCCTTGGCCTCCCAAACTGCTGGCATTACAGGCGTCAACCACGGTGCCCGGCACTCCAGCCTGGGCAACAGAGTGAGACTCTGTCAAGGAGGAAAAAGAAAAGAAAAGAAAAAGGAACCTTCACACCACCACCCACTAATACGTTGCATTTATCCTTTCTAGACTTTGCATATAATGAAGCAAGAGTCGAGAAACTTCTGTAAAATGCAGAACAGGCTGTGCGGGCCACGTGTTCTCTGTGGCGACTACTCTGCTTTCCCATTGAAGTGAGACTAGCACAGCAACATATGAAAGCCAGGCATGGCCGTGCCCAGAATGCTTCACTGATGAATACTGAGACTTCATGTAATTTTCACATGTCACAAAGTATTAGTTGCCTTTTGATTTTTTTTCAACTATTAAATATGTGAAACCATTCTTAGCTTTAAAGCCATAAAAACAAAAACAAAAACAAAAACATGTAAAGGGCCAGGTTTGGCCTGTGAGCCACAGTCTACAGATCATTGTAAGAAACAACTGACTTTCACATACTGTTTTATGACTAAATATTTTTCCGTATAATATGCCACAGATGGCCGGGTGTGGTGGCTCACACCTGTAATCCCAGCACTTTGGGAGGCCAAGGATTGCTGGAGCTCGAGACCAGCCTGGGAAACAAAGTGAAACCCCATCTTTACAAAACATACAAAAATTAGCCAGGCCTGGTGGTGAATGCCTATAGTCTCAGCTACCCGGGAGACTGAGGTGGGAGGATCGCCTGCACCCAGGGAGGTCGAGGATGCAGTGAGCCATGATTGTGTCATTGCACTGCAGCCTGGGCAAGAGTGAGACCCTGCCTCAAAAAAAAAAAAAAAAAGTGTGTATATATATATATGCTATAGACATCCCTTAATAGCTATAAAATATTCCTCTGTATGAAAATACCATATTTTAATTTAGTATCATGAAAGGAAGATTCGCTCTGCCGAAAGGAAAGGATTACACTGAGAGCTGAGCTGTGCAAGAAGCTGCTTTTCCTTTTGTTCCCAAGCAGAGTGTGACAGATAAAAGGCGAAACATCTCCACCCTGTGTTCGCTGGGTTTTGCGTAACGAATACGTAACTCACAATTCCCCTACTGCCCCTTTTCTCTTGCATCATGGGAATTCCGTAATGTGGCCATGCTCTCCCTCCTTCCCCTCCAGCCTGCTTTTCCCTCTAAATACTGAAGCCCTCAAAACCAAAACCACCTTTGGAGGAAGGCACAGACCTGTCTCCCAGGCACGCATCACTAACCTTGGCAAAATCAACTTCTAAATGGATTGAGACCTATCTCAGACCCTTTCTGGTTTCCAGCATTAACTTTTGTGTGTGTGTGTGTGTGTGTGTGAGATGGAATCTCGCTCTGTCGCCCAGGCTGGAGTGCAGTGGCATGATCTCGGCTCACTGCAAGCTCTGCCTCCCAGGTTCACGCCATTCTCCTGCCTCAGCCTCCCGAGTAGCTGGGACTACAGGTGCCCGCCACTATGCCCGGCTAATTTTTTGTTTTTTTAGTAGAGAGAGGGTTTCACCGTGTTAGCCAGGATGGTCTCCATCTCCTAACCTCGTGATCTGCCCGCCTCGGCCTCCCAAAGTGCTGGGATTATAGGCATGAGCCACTGCACCCAGCCTACCAGTATTAACTTTTAAGATTTCTTCTTTTTTTTTTTTAGATGGAGTTTTGTTCTTATTGCTCAGGTTGGAGTGCAGTGGTGCGGTCTAGGCAGTTCACTGCAACCTCCACCTCCCTGGTTCAAGTGATTCTCCCGCCTTACCCTCTCAAGGAGCTGGGATTACAGGTGTGCGTCACCACATCCAGCTAATCTTGTATTTTTAGCAGAGATGGGATTTTACCATGTTGTTCAGGCTGGTCTCGAACTCCTAACCTCAAGTGATCCACCCACCTAGGCCTCCCAAAGTGTTGGGTTTACAGGCATGAGTCACTGCGCCCGGCCAGATTTCCTCACATTTTTACAGTAAGCTTGCTCACAAGTGTTTTTTTTGTGTACCTACCCTTTTTCATGGATCATCTGCAGGGTCAAAGTTATTCTTCCCTGATGCATGTTTCCAGCTGTGTGGTCTGTGCTGCTCCTGGGCCTACCATGGGGCCCCTATATTTATTAAAACGATTCCCAGCTGCTGCTATGAACATCCCTGCCTCAGTCCACCCTCACCAACATGAAAAAAAGCCTTTACCAACCCCAACGGCAACCACTTAGCCAGATTTCCTAACTCCATTTACTCACCAGCTCCCCATCCCCCACTGATGTCAAATACTCCCTTCATTACACGTTATTTCCCGGGCCTGCCTTTGAACGAGGACTGCAGCATTTTATTTTTATTAACAACATTTTTTAAAAGATAGGGTATCACTATCATCCAGGCTATAGTGCAGTGGCATGATCAGGACTCACTGCAGCCGCCACCTCTGGGGCTCAAGTGATCCTCTCACCTTAGCCTCCTGAGTACCCTGGATCTACAGGCATGCACCACCATGCTGGGCTAATTTTGTTTCGTATTTTTTGGACAGAGTCTCGCCATATTGCCCAGTCTGGTCTCAAACTCCCAGGCTCAAGTGATCCACCTGCCTCAGCCTCCCATAGTGCTGGGATTACAGGAGTGAGACCACTTTAATCGCTACAATCTTCTAACTCCCACACTTTTGAGTTTTAGGATTTGAAAAAGTACATGTCTACCTCCCCGTGTCCCTGTCCCACCTCTGCCTGACTGATTTTCTTTTCAAAAATGTTATGGGTGACTCTCAAATGTTCGGCTTTTCAAGCTTCAAGATCAACTGGGCAAACTCCTCTCCTGAAGCTCCTGCCTAACCTTTTACTGTGTTCATATGAAACGTGTGAACTGGGCCGGGCGCGGCGGCTCCTGCCTGTAACCCCAGCACTTTGGGAGGCTGAGGGAGGCAGATCACTTGAGGTCAGGAGTTTGAGACCAGCCTGGCCAGCATGGTGAAACTCCGTCTCTACTAAAGATACAAAAATTAGCCAGGTGTGGTGGCAGGCACCTGTAGTTCCAGCTACTCGAGGGGCTGAGGCAGGAGAATCACTTGAACCCAGAAGGCAGAGGCTGCAGTGAGCTGAGATCATGCCGCTGCATTCCAGCCTAGGCAACAGAGTAAGGCTCCGTCTCAAAAAAAAAAAAAAAAGTATGAACTGGGAACATCCCTCCCTCTATGGTTCTTAAGTTTTTTTAATCCAAAATCATGGCTTTTTCTCCCTCTCCCCGGGGAAGAGTTGGGGGGTGGGTGCTCCTTGGCCTTCTTCCCAGAGTCCAGTCTGCTTTATACACGTATGCCTGGAGGGTGGGGCCCCAGATTCTCCTTTCTATTACATTCTCTTATTGTATTTCCCAGTTGGCCATCATCCTTACGCAAGAAAGCTGGTGGTCTTCGTGCACCTCTGTGCTGGGCCGGCTCACTGAGTGTACCTCTTAATCATCAGAGCCTTTCTGCTGTTCCATCTCCTGAGCAGACACCAATGTTCCTCCTGCCCGATTACCCTGTCAGCTGCTGGAGGCATCCTCATCTTTCTTGTTTTAATGGGACTGCCTCCCACACTTTTACCTTGACGCAGTAGCTAGCTATTAACACACGATGCCATTTATCCTGTTAAGGAAAGAGCCCTGTTACTAAGCCCCTTGACCAAGAGCTGTTATCAGGAATGGATGTTAAATGTGAAATGTCTTCTTAGGATCTGTGAAACTCACTATCTAGGTTCTTCTCTGACCCACCAGTATGGTTTAGTGTATGACTGGATGTACTGACACAAAACCAGCCTCTCACTGCTGGTGGACGCCACTGTCGGTGACTCTTCTTTTCCTACGTGCTGGATTCTACTTGCTAAGATTTTATTGAGGGTCTCTGCACTTCCATTCATGAGGGAAGCTGGTCTGTGTTTCCTTTTTCTGTGTGTAGCTGCAGCACAGTGGTGAAAGCCACAGGGTCTGGAACAAACCTGCCTGGTTCTGATCTCAGTCCTGCTGCGTAGGAGCTGCAGCCCTCAGGCAAGAGGCTTCACCTCCGAGTGTGGAAGGCAGAGATGAAGAGATGCCTTCCTCGGGACTGTCCTGATGTTTCGCTCGCTCCTGCAAAGTACTTGGCACAGTGGCTGGTGCTCCTTGCACCTCATTCCCACACCTGGGCCACGTGGGTTCTGGGGAGCAGATGGGGTGGCTTCCTTTCTTTGTGGAGTCTTTGAGCCGCAAGCTCTTTGGAGCCACGAGGTGGCTGCCTGACAACCTCTCACTTTGGTCCATGGACCACAGTCCTTTTCAGGCTTTCTACCTTGAGTCAGCATCACTAATTTGTACTGCTTGCAGGAGAGTCATTTCATCAAGTTTTAAAATGTACTAAAATGCAGCGTGGCATTCCCTTACTAAACTCCTCTCTGGGTCCTGCACTTACTTGCAGGGACTTCTTTTAAAAAAGAAAAAAATTTGAAAAGATAAAATACCATCCTTTCAGTATGTGAGGTATCAACTGCTTGCACGCCCTCACACTGCACATGTATGGGCAAAATCCGCTCATCAGTTCTCAAAATCCAGCTCACTGATTCTGAGATGCGATGCCTCTATTCCATGTCACCTTTTCTCACATGATCTTTAGTCAATGATCTGTCACAGACAGGAGCTTGTCACTGCACTCCAGTGCTCTGCCCAGCTGCTTTTGGCTCACACCTAGCGAGCATGTTACTTGGGAAAGCAAAGCTTCATAACTGTGATAGTCTTTGCAGAACTGTATTAGCATACATTGTAAATATGATTGTGGCCCATTCATTCCAGTTCATCTGATATTAACACTGCCTATTACTTCTCTGTAACTGTTGCTTTCTTAACTTTAGGTGGAGAGGGCACAGACTCTGGAGCCGCCAGCCAATTTTATCCCTGCCTAGTGCTACCCTGGCCAAGCACCTGGCCTCTCCGCACCTGTTTCCTCACCTGTAAAATGGGATAACAAGAGTTTCTGGGGCATAATGGAGACTTGTAAATTTTTAAAAATGGGATAACAAGAGTGCTTCCCAGGTGGAGAGACAGTGAAGCATGATGTACGTGATGCACCAAGCAAAACTCAACAATGGCACAATCATTACCAAGGTTGGGGGGGGCAGTGCCACACGCTGCATATGTGTACAATACTCAAGTTTTAAAACAAGGCCGGGCACGGTGGCTCATGCCTATAATCCCAGCACTTTGGGAGGCCAAGGCAGACAGATCATCTGAGGCCAGGAGCTCGAGAACAGCTGGCCAACATGGTGAAACCCATCTCTACTAAAAATACAAAAAATTAGCTGGGCATGGTGGCACACACCTGTAATCCCAGCTGCTCAGGAGGCTGAGGCAGGAGAATCGCTTGAACCCAGGAGATGGAGGTTGCAGTGAACCGAGATCACACCATTGCACTCCAGCCTGGGCAACAAGAGTGAGATTCTATCTCAAAAAAAAAAAAAGTTGGGAATATCTCAAGCCAATGCCACGATGACTTCTGTTGCTCCCAGAAACCAGGGGCTCCCTCTCTGGGATGGAATGCTCCCTCCAATGGACAAGAAGACCCATTTACATCCCTGCTAGGGGTGCCAGCTGCTCCTCCAACAGGAGTCGCCAGGTGCAAATCAAAATATGGCCAGTGCTCAGAAAAAACAGATGGAAATGCCATGTGTATACGGAGGATCCAGCCCATGGCACGTCCAAGTGGCTGGAGTTTCTCCTTTTATGGAAGGGTATGTCAAAGGCCAGAGATGTTAAGTAATTTGCCCACAGACATCACTTAATAGCTATATCATATTCCACTGTATGAAAATACCATAATTTAATTTAGTATCATGACAGGAAGATTTACTCTGCCAAAAGGAAAGGATTAAGCCGAAAGCTGAGTCATGCAAGAAGCTGCCTTTTATTTTGTTCCCAAGCAGACAGCGACAGATGAAAGGTAGAACACGTCCACTCTGTATCACTTGACCTGTGCAAAGTGCAGATTTACCGAGCGCCAGACGAATACGACTGACTATTCCCCTACCTGCCCACACTATTTCCACTTTAGCAAATGCTAGGATTCAGGGCTTATTTTGGGGCTTAACTCTCCCACTGTAGAGTGATGAGATCTCACTTTATACCTATCCCCCAGACTCTCCTCCTCCCGTGTCAGCTGGGAATCTACGCCTGCTGGAGGGGGATTTGCGAGCTTCGCCTGCATGCGTGGTGAAACACCCCACGCCACCCGGTCCCCAGAGACCGGGGGTGGGGGCTGTGCTTCTCCTATGCCGGGTTTCGGGCCTTCCCTCCCCACTAGGTGAACAGTCTTGGGCAGGTGTAGGAAACCCCAAAGTGCTCACGAGAAAACCCTAGGCGTTCGGTTCTTACCTTGTAGTGCGCCAGCTGGAGGGCCAGCTGCACAAAAGCGTCTGGGCTCGTGCGACATTTCTTGATGATTCCTTTACCAAAGGCAACGAATGGGAAGGAATGGAAATCCACGTCGTTTGCCAGAAGATTTGCGGTGTTCAGGGAGGTCTCTATAACCTCTTGACACTAGAGAGAAAGAAGAAAAAGGTTTTACGGAACGAGGGGATAAAAGTACTGACGCACACCCACAAGGAAATCGGAGGCTGGCTTTCAGTGCAGCTACAAACTTGGTACTGGGAAGTACACAAACGTTTTCCTGACCCAGAAGCACTAGTAAGTTAGGGGTGTGGTTCCCTGACCCCGGAGGAGAAGCCGGAATGTTAGAGCAGGTAGCTGATCTGACATGAGCAGGCCAGGAGAGGGCTTCCTTCGACACACACTGGGAATGTCAGGCGACCATCAGTGATGGTCAGGTGGTTGTGAACTGCCTCTCTAAAATAATAATTGATCACAGCTGGTGCCAGGGAAAGGCAGCCTCCCAGTACATAGAAACGGAGCTGGTGACCAGCAACTTCCGGATAAGATCTCAGGCGCCGGGCGAACGGGCTCAAGCATGCGCACTGAGAGGCAAAATGGCGGCGTCTAACTGGAGTATGATCTTCCTCTAGGAACGCTAGACATGCAAGGGAAGAACACCTCAAGTGAGCATGCGCACAATTCCAGTAAACACACTGCGCATGCTCCCTTCCCAAGCGCTGGCAGCCACAGTGCAAGCGGATAGCCCACCCCAAGGAAGGAATCAGGAGAAGTAATGCAAGACCCTGGAAGTATGCCAATGTGTAAAACCTCAAGTCAAGAGGTCAAACCTCGCACTTGATCTCCCAAGTTGGCCACTTGGCCCTCTTCCAAATGTACTTTCCTAAGTTTTTTAATAAACTTTCTTTCCCGCTCTTGGTCTCTCCTGCCTTCTGCCCCAGAGCCAAATTCCTTCTGAGAAGGCAAGAATTGAGGTTGCTGCAGACCGGTACAGTGAGACTCCACAGAGTGTTTTGAATAGTCACGCGTCATCTTATGAAGCCCACGGTCATCAGACAGAGGCGATCAAGAAACACATTTTTTACTTTTTATTTTTTATTTGAGACAGGGTCTCGTTCTGTCACCCAGGCTGGAGTGCAGTGGTGCCATCTCTGCTCACTGCAACCTCTGCCTCCCTGGTTCAAGCCATTCTCCCATCTCAAACTCCCGAGTAGCTGGGACCACCGGCGCCTACCACTATGCCCGGCTAATTTTTGTATTTTTAGTAGACACGGGGTTTCAACCATGATGGCCAGGCTGGTTTTGAACGCCTGACCTCAGGTGATCCACCCACCTCCGCCTCTCAAAGTGCTGGGATTACAGGCATGAGTCACTGTGCCCGACTGATAAAACACATTCTTAAAAATAAATCTTAGAAAATAAATGGACAACCATACAATGAAATATTAAGCACTAGAAATAAATGAACCATAAAAATTTAAACTCCTATTACTAAGTGAAAGAAGCCAATCTGAAAACGCTACACACGGATGATTCCAATTACAGCAGCAGCCTTTAACCATGTGGATCCATTCCAAGACTCCCCACAGATGTCTGACACTTCAGATAGTGCCACAGTGCCAAACATTATACCTACGGTATTTTCTCAAGCTCATAACCAAGACAGCCACTAAGTGGGTAGCACCTATAGCACAGACACACTTGACAAAGGAACAAAAGGATGATTCCATCCTGCATGGGACTGCACAGGACAGGAGCTTTCGTCACACTACTGTCTCCCGAATTGGTGGGTCCTTGGTCTCACTGACTTCAAGAACGAATCCACGGACCCTCGCAGTGTTACAGTTCTTAAAAATGGTGTGTCCGGAGTTTGTGCCTTCTTCCCAGTGGCGCTGGCTTCACGAATGAAACTACAGATCTTCATAGTGAGTGTAACACCTCATAAACGCAACGTGGACCCAAAGACCAAGCAGCAACAAGATTTATTACAAATGGCGAAAGACAACGCTTCCGCAGTCTGGAAAAGAACCCTACCAACTTGCCACTGCCATCTCCGGCAGCCTGCTTTTATTGCCTTATCTGACCCCACCCACATCCTGCTGATTGGTCCATTTTACAGAGAGCTGATTGGTCTATTTTACAGAGAGCTGATTGGTCCGTTTTGACAGCGCACTGATTGGTGCGTTTACAATCTTTGAGCTAGACACAGAGCTAGACGGAAAAGTTCTCCAAGACCCCATTAGAGTACCAATTCACGTGTATTTACAAACCTTGAGCTAGACACAGAGTACTGATTGGTGTATTTACAAACCCTGAGCTAGACACAGAGTGCTGATTGGTGTATTTACGATCCTCCAGCTACACATAAAAGTTCTCCAAGTCCCCACCAGATTAGCTAGATACAGAGTGCTGATTGGTGCATATACAATCCTCTGGCTAGGTATAAAAGTCCTCCAAGTCCGCATCCGGCTCGGGAGGCCAGCTGGCTTCACCTAGTGGATCCTGCACAGGGGCTACAGGCGGAGCTCCCCGCCAGTCCTGATTCGCACCTGCACTCCTCAGCCCTTGGGCTATTGATGGGACTGGGCACCACGGAGCAGGGGGCGGCGCCGCAGGGGGGCGCGGGGGAGCTCAGACATGGCAGGCTGCAGGTCTGGAGCTCTGCCCGGCGGGGAGGCGGCTTAAGGCCCAGCCAGAATTTGAGCGCAGCGCCGCCGGGCCGGAATGCTGGGGGACCCAGCGCAACCTCCACAGCTGCTGGCCCTGGTGCTAAGCCCTTTACTGCCCTGGGCCGGCAGAGCCGGCCGTCTCCAAGTGCGGGGTCCACTGAGCCCGCGCCCGCCGGCACTCACACTGGCCCGCGAGCGCCGCACACAGCCCCGGTTCCCGCCCACGCCTCTCGCTCCACACCTCCCCGCAAGCAGAGGGAGGCAGCTCCAGCCTCAGCCAGCCCAGAGAGGGACTCCCACAGTGCCGTGGCGGGCTGAAGGGCTCCTCAAGCGCAGTCAGAGTAAACACCGAAGCTAAGGAGGCTGAGAGCGAGGGCTGCTAGCACGTTGCCACCTCTCACTACTCAGAATAGCATGCAACTTGAAACTGATGAGTTGTTTACTTCTGGAATTTTCTGTTTAATATTTTCGGAACTTGGATTTGAAATCTCAGAAGGTGAAACCTCAGCTAATGGGGGGAGCTACTGTATGTGACATTCTGGAAAAGGTAAAACTATGGGGACAGTGAATATGATGCATGGTTGCCAGGGGCTAGCTAGTAGGAAGGAAGAATACATAGGCGAAGCACCAAAGATGTTTAGGGCAGTGAAACAATTCTGTATGACACTGTAATGGCAGACACAGGGCATTGTCCATGTGTCAAAACCCAGACAACGTACGACACCAACAGTAAATCCACCATGGACCTTGGTTGGTGCAGGTGTGTCAGTTGTAACAAATGCATCACTCTGTTGGGGATGTGGATAGTTGGGGACGCTGTGTAAGTGTGGGGAGAGGGGTGTATGGGAACTCAGTTTTGCTGTGAACCCAAACTGTTCTAAAAAATAGTCTGTTAAAAGAAATTTTTAAAAACGTGGTGACTTGGTGAGATACCAGGACTCTAAGCCCAAGTGCTCCGCAGAGGTTACAGCTCTCTTTTGAACCCACACCAGCCCTGCAGCCACAGGGCAAGCAGAAGCAATGGGGTAAGACCACAGCACTAGATACAGTACTTCACTATGTGGAAAATTATTTCTAACCCAGGTGCCGTGGCTCAGGCCTGTAATCCCAACACTTTGGGAGGCCAGACGGGTAGCTTGCTTGAGCTCAGGAGTCTGAGACCAACCTGGGCAACATGGTGAAACCCTGTCTCTACCAAAAATATAAAAATTAGCTGGGCGTTGTGGCATGCACCTGTGGTCCCAGGTACTCAGGAGGTTGAGGTGGGAAGATTGCTGGACCTGGGGAACTTGAGGCTGCAGTGAGCTGTGACCACACCACTGCACTCCAGCCTGAATAACAGACCTTGACTCTGTCTCAAATAAATAAATTAATTAATTTAAAAAGAAAATGGTGGGCTGGGTGCAGTGGCTCACGCCTGTAATCCCAGCACTTTGGGAGGCTGAGGCAGGAGGATCAGGTAAGGAGTTCAAGACCAGCCTGGCCAACATGATGAAACCCCGTCTCCATTAAAAATACAAAAATTAGCTGGGCTTGGTGGCGGGTGCCTGTAATCGTAGCTACTTGGGAGGCTGAGGCAGAAGAATCGTTTGAACCTGGGTGGCAGAGGTTGCAGTGAGCTGAGATTGCGCCACTGCACTCCAGCCTGGGTGACAGTGCGAGACTGTATGTCAAAGAAGAAAAAAAAAATAGAAAATGATATCTTGGACTCCAGGGAATTTTTCTTTGGAGTAAGTGAACTAGGATTTGGTATTTGCAACCCTAAAATTCCTTCCCAAAAGGGCTCCCGTGAGTGGGCTGCCTCTGATTATGTTTAAGAGGTGCCAAAATGAATTAAACATTGAGAATTATAAATTAGCAATTTAGAGGCTTTCAGCTCTAACCTATATGATTTTGGCTTTTAGTTTTTGATTATGAGCATTCTGTAGATGTCTAGTTAAGTTTGACCTGGAAGTCACACTGACAATCTTAGCCAGAAGCTTCAAGCAGAAGAAGAAATATTTACCGAGGCTTCCAAGCAACAGGAGCTGTGACAGCCCGGCAGACCTCACGAAACTCCCTGAGCAAACAACTTTCAGCCTCAGTGGTCTTCAACTGAGCTCATGATCAGGCAGGAACTACAGTTGGAAAATTCATCTGTAAGACTTCAAATGTGTTTCCCATCCCAGGTAAGTAACAATGGTTGGATGATGCAGACTTACTTCCCCGGGGATGTCCCACTGCAGCCTGGTGGGGTACGGAATGTTCGGATTGGTGTCGCCTTTGCAGTGCCCATCCTCTGCATAGCCCAACTGGAGGCTGTCAGTGGACATGACGTACTGTCAAAAATAGAACAAAATTATTAAAACTAACAGTGGTACATAAAACATATTAATCTCTAGCATGAACAGAGATGTTACAAAGTTTGAACCATGGCTGTTAACACTTCCAGTATTCTCAGCACCTAATGAGGTGGATCTGATCTCCATGTCAGATGTGACAAAGAGGACAGATGAGGGCTAATGGCTTGCTTAAGTTTGTGACACTCTCCTTTCACTGGCAAGTAAACTTAAGCCAATTTATTCAACAGTATTTACTGGGCACCTACTCTGGGTTGGAACCACTGTAGCACCAGTGGCATCCAAGCACTGGTGACAGTGCAGACAAGAACTGTATTTTGTGAACAAAACAGACAGGAATTCTTGTCCTTTCTTAAAAAGTGAAATATACCTGTATGACCCAGCAATTCCACTCCTAGGTATATACTGAGTGAAATGAAATGAAAATAGATGTTCACACAAAAATTTGTACAGAATGTTCATAGCAGCATTATTCATAATAGCCGAAGAGTGGCAAGAACACAAATGCCCATCAACTGATGAAGAGATAAACTAAGTGTGGTCAATCCATACAATGGGATATTATCCAGCCCTAGAAAGGAATGAAGCCCAGGTATGTGTTACAATGTGACGAACCTTGAAAACATTATGCTGGGTGAAAAGAAGCAGGCAGGCGAGGTGCCTCACTTATGTAATCCCAGCACTTTGGGAGGCCAAGGTGGGAGGATTGCTGGAGGCCAGGGGTTCCAGACCAGCTGGGAAACATAGTGAGATCTTATCTCTACAAAAAATTTAAAAAATTAGCCAGGTGTGGTGGCACATGGCTGTAGCCCCAGTTACTGAGGAGGCTGAGGTGGGAAGATCACTTGAGCCCAGGAGGTCATGGTTTCAGTGAACCATGACTGTGCCACTGCACTCCAGCCTGGGCGACAGAGCAAGACCCTGTCTCTAAAAAAGAAAGAAAGCAAAAGAAAAGAAAAAAGAAGCCAGACATAGAAGAGCACATATTGTATGGACATCGATATAAGATGTCCAAAATAGGCACATACATACAGACAGAAAGCAGATTAGTAGTTATCGGGGACCTGTGGGAGAAAGGAACGAGGAGTTTCTTTTGGAGGTGATGCAAATATTACAAAATTAGGCTGGGCTCCATGGCTCACGACTGTAATCCCAGCGCTTTGGGAGGCCAACGCAGGCAGATCACTTTAGGTCAGGAGTTCAAGACCAACCTGGCCAAAAAGGGGAAACCCCGCCTCTACCAAAAATACAAAAATTAGGTGGGTATGGTGATGCACGCCTGTAATCCCAGCTACTCAGGAGGCTAAGTAGTGACTGTTGCACAAGCACTTTGTGAATACATTAAAAACCACTGAATTGTACACTTTCAAAGGGTAGATTTTAAGGTATGTGACTCATACCTCAACTAAAAAAATTAGGTTTTTTAAAAAGAGGAATCCCTGTGCTCAGGAAGCTTACATTCTAGTGAGGGAGGTAAAAACACCACCACAAGGTCGGGGTAACTGTCGGCTGGCGAGGGGGCAGGGCGCGTGGAAGGTGCCGCTAATATGTGAGGGTCACAATCCAGGCTGACCTGAGCCAGCGAAGGAACAGACTTGATCAAGTTCCACCTGCTCTGGGTCAGAGCTCCAGGAGAGCCTGACACAGAAACATCAGAAATAAATCAAGAGCAAGACCGGGTGCGGTGGCTCATGTTTGTAATCCCAGCACTTTGGAAGGCCAAGGCAGGCAGATTGTTTGAAGCCAGGAGTTCGAGATCAGCCTGGGCAATGTGGCAAAACTCCGTCTCTACAAAAAATACAAAAATTAGCTGGGCGTGGTGGCACACACCTGTGGTCCCAGCTACTCGGAAGGCTGAGTTGGGAAAATCACTTGAACCCAGGAGTTGGAGGTTGCAGTGAGCTGAGATTGCACCACTGCTCTCCAGCCTGGGCAGCAAAGCAAGACCCTGTCTCAAAAAATAAAAAACAAAAACAGAACAAGAACAGACAGACTCAAGTTTGACTAGATCTGTCTTTAAGGGATTGCACTGGGCCTACACACAAGACTAGGTCAGTCCCCATCTGTGTCTGGATCACATGAGCCCCCAGCCAGGGGCCCCTGGAGTCAGGCCATCCTGTCTGCTGGACGCTAACAGCTAAACACCACTACTTCTATGTGGCCACCCTGGTCTAAGACAAAATCCCTTTATCCTCATCTGGAGAACTTTAAAAAACAAGCCTGATCTGTAAATATCCAGTAGATTTCTCTACTTGATAAATGTACCCTGTGTGATCCAGCTGCCTATGGTCCCGACTCCAGCCTGGGTGACAGAGCAAGACTCCATCTCAAAAAAAAAAAAAAAAGTCAAGATTCAAAACATTCACAGAAGTTTAAAGAAATAAGAAGGTCATACATTATGATGTCTTCACAAGTTTACTACTAATTTTTTTTTTTTTTTTTTGAGACGGAGTCTCGCTCTTTCGCCCAGGCTGGAGCGCAGTGGTGCAATCTCGGCTCACTGCAACCTCTGTCTCCCGGGTTCACACCATTCTCCTGCCTCAGCCTCCTGAGTAGCTGGGACTACAGGCGCCCGCCACCACGCCCAGTAATTTTTGTATTTTTAGTAGAGACGGGGTTTCACCGTGTTAGCCAGGATGGTCTCATTCTCCTGACCTCGTGATCCGCCCGCCTCGGCCTCCCAAAGTGCTGGGATTACAGGCGTGAGCCACCGCGCCTGGCCAGGTTTGGATTTTCAAAAGCAACTTCTACAATTCAAGTGAAAAGTGCGAAAACTCACCTCCCAAAGGTGGGCCATGATCGGCGCGTCTGCCCAGGAGTGCTCCGCGTTGATGCCTATCTTCCCGTTTTTGAAGACAACAAACGTGAACGACTTGTCAAACCACCTATGTGAAACACACATATGTGGAACTTAAGTGTTCAACGAGGCAAAAATGAGGAGACACTGCACCTCTCTGCTTCATCCTGGATGGACTAATTTACTTTGCATTTGCCCCTCTAACAGGGAGCGGCTCCTCGGTCTCTGGAGTGAGGACGAAAGTACAGATGGGACACTGAATCCCTCATTTCTTCCCTGTCCCAGACACAAAGATGAGCGCTTATATCCTGGGAGCCTGAAGTCAGGACCTGTTATTATCACAAGGCAACTGGGAGAGGTGGGAGGCTCTTCCCGTGGGCACGAGACCCCTTCATTAGCCAATCCTTGGCCCCACCCTGCAGGGGGCTAGTCAACACTTTACAGATAAGGAAAAGAGGACTTGAGATAGCCACATGCCAACACCCTGGCCTAACCCTGTGCCCAGCCCTGTTTGCCACTATCCCCTGCCTGAGTCCAGGGACCTGGCAGCGCTGCATCTCATGAGCATCTCCAAACAAAGGTAGTCATGCACAGAGGAGGGAATCTCAGATTTGCAGCTTAAGCTGTGTGTGTGTGACAGTTTTGGCGGAGGGAAGAAAACTGAAGGTTGGCCAGGCGCAGTGGCTCATGTCTGTAATCCCAGCACTTTAGAGAGGCTGAGGTGGGTGGATCACTTGAGATCAGGAGTTCATAACCAGCCTGGCCAACATGGTGAAATCCTGTCTCTACTAAAAATACAAAAATTAGCTGGGTGTGGCAGCACACGCCTGTAATCCCAGCTACTTGGGAGGCTGAAGGAGGAGAATCGCTTGAACCTGGGAGGTGGAGGTTGCAGTGAGCTGAGATCAAGCCACTGCACTCCAGCCTGGGTGACAGAGCAAGACTCCATTTCAAAAATAAATAAATAAAATAAAACTGAAGGTTATATTTTTATGCCATCTTCTTCCTTAGCATTATAGATACTTAGGGGTGAGTGTCAGGCACATAGGGTATTTCTTCCAAGCTCACGGGCAAACTCCCATCTCTCAGAAAGTAAGGACGGTACCTGTCATAACATTGGCCATGTAGTAGAGACTTGGCGTAGCTGTCCATCGATGTATCTGGGTCTTCCGTTCTGTATCCTTGTTCAGTTTCATCTAACGTCACGAAGAATGCTGCCTTCTCCACGGCATCAAGAGACTGTTTATTTTTCCCCCGTCCAAAATAGGCCTGGCGACACCTGGCCCAGGGAACTCTGCAGTGAAGATGAAATATGATTAAAGGCAGCCAGACCTGCAGCCATGGAGCGATGTCTCCTGGCACATGATGTTTGAAATGACACAATCAAACCTTTGCAGTGTTTCAGAATTTCTCGAAGGAAAACTCCATTTTGATGATGTTCCCCATCTGAGACTGTTTGTTGGAAAGATTCTCACCTTCTCCTGGTCTCCAGACCACAGCACAGGGAGCAGTGGGTAATTTTTGTTCAATAAATGCTGGCTAAATGAACGGCCAGATTGCAGGCTGGCCCTGTGGGCAAAGCCGCCAGGAAGCAGCAGACCCAGATCACCATGCCCCATGCTCCCTGACACGCCCATGCTCCCCGACACGCCCTCCCTCCCCTCCACAGGAACCACCCTAGGTAAGTTCCGGCAGCCCAGGTCACGGTAAATGCGTAAGAGTGTGTCCCTCATGCCAGGCTCTGCTCCAAACCTTTTCTGTGTACCAACTCACTGATCTTCTCAATGCTACTGTACCCATTTTTCAGATGAGAAAACTGAAGCACGGAAAGATTAGGTCACAGCTATTTTGAGGCAGAGTTGGAACCCAGGTCATCAGCCCCCAAGTGCATGCCACAGATGCCCATGTGATCCCTCCACAAGGTCTCTGTGCCCGTCTTATTTGGAATACACAGAACTGATGTGATGCCCACTTCCTTCTTGGAAGACCCCACCAGCTGGGCTTCCTTGAATGCTCCTGGGTCCCTCTCACTCCAGCTCCTCCAGGGCCCTCTGCCACTGCCCACCCTTCCAGATCGGGGCCATCTGGCTCTCTCCCCACCGCCTTCTCTCTACGAGTGCTTGGATACGGCGGCCCACAGGGCCAATAAGCCTAGAAACACGTCAGGCCCCAGTGCACACCCTGCCAGGGGGACAAAGGTGACGGTGATGGTGGCCGGCATGTATGGAGCCCTTCTTGTGAAGGACTCCCATGGGTAAGATGCTGGTCTGGTCCTATCCAGAGGGGGCATCAGGATTGAGGCACCTACAGACCCACAGGGAGCCCAGGCCCCACAGTGCCTGCTCAGGCTCCCCACGTCTCCTCCGCTGGGGATTCCAGGCTCTCGGAGGAGCCCACCGGGCGAGCACATCTTCACCTGAGACGCATCTCCTGCTGCCGCTCTTTCCAGCCTGTCAGCACCACAGTGGACAACGAACAACGCCAGCTTCCCTGCACACATCCTCCCCCATCCCTTTCCTGCACTCGGGCCTGGCCCTCTTTCAGGACCTCACTACTTGGGCCACCGAAAAGTATCCCTGTGTCCGAGGCCCCTCCTCCCTGCCCAACCAGAAGAATCTCCTGCATTAACCTACGTATGCCCCCTGGCCCACCCCACCCTACACCACCTGAAGTGGCCCCTAGTCGCAGAATCAAGCTCCAATATGGTTCGGTGCCTGGGACCCTCCCCAGCCTGGCACCGTGGCCCAGCCATCCAGCCCACTCCACAGCTCCTGCTTGCTCTGCTGCCTCAGGGCATGCCGCTCCACCCCCTGGACACCCACCGTCCTGGTCTGCTCCCACCCTCTGCGAGACACAGCCCACCTGCGGCCCCTGCATGCAGCACAGAGCCTCTCCTGATCTTTGCAGAAGGGGCTGCGACACCTGCCCCTCCCGCCTTACTCCCAGGGCAGTTGTCACACTGCTGGAATGCGGCAGCTCTCAGCCGGGGACAACAGTGTCCCCCAGATGCTGGGCAATGTCTGCGACACTTCTGGTTGTCACACAGGTTGCTACTGGCAGCCGGTGGGCAGAGGCCGGGGCTGCTGCTCAGCATCTGACGCTGCACAGGGCAGTGCCCCCTACAAAGAGGTACCCGGCCCTGAGTGTGCGCAGCGCTGAGGTGAGAAACCCTACTATACCTCACACACCACACCGTCGAGAAAACCAAGCTTGGCTGATTCTCTTTCTGTTTTATTTTTTGAGACAAGGTCTCACTCTGTCACCCAGGCTGGAGTGCAGTGCCTCGATCATGGCTTACTGCAGCCTCGACTTCCTGGGCTCAAGCAATCCTCCTGCCTTAGCCTCCTGACTAGCTGGGACTACAGGCACACACGACCAAGCCTGGCTAATTTTTTGTGAGATGGGGTCTCACTCCGTTGCCCAGGCTGGTCTCAAACCCCAAGGCTCAAGTGACTCTCCTGCCTTGGTATCCTAAAGCACTGGAATTATAGGCATGAGCCACTGTGCCCAGCCTGATTCTATTTCACTGAGGCAAGGAAATGTAACTAACACAGGGGCGTTGGTTTCAATTTGTCCTGTTTCCTAAATTAATAACTATGCCCACAGCACCGTAAGAAAGGCTAGTTCTGGCCAGGCATGTGGCTCATGCCTGTAATCCCAGCACTTTGGGAGGCCAAGGTGGATGGATCACTTGAGATCAGGAGTTTGAGACCAGCCTGGCCAACATGGTGAAACCCTGTCTCTACTAAAAATATAAAAATCAGCTGGGCGTGGTGGTGCACTCCCAGCTACTCAGGGGGGCTGAGGCAGGAGAACCGCTTGAACCTGGGAGGCGGAGGTTGCTGGTTGCTGTAAGCTGAGATAGCACCGCTGCACTCCAGCCTAGGCAACAGAGTGAGACTCCCTCTCAAAAAAAAAAAAAAAAAAAAAAAAAAAAGAAAACAAGCCTAATTCTAGTCCTCATTTCTCCCCATCCTGGACTCTGGAGTGTTTCCACACACATTTGCCTGACACACACAGGAGTGGTCAGGGACTCCCCACCATGTCCCCACTGCTCTTGAGACCCACCGAGCGGGGAGACCCCAGAGCAAAACAGAGCTGAGGTGGGGAGCCCTGTACCAGTGTTCCCACAGGCCCCGACGGGGATGGGCCCCGGTGAGGAGGAGCGCCTCCACCACCCCTCAAAACAGGATGAGGGACCTGGGCCGCGCACCTGTCTCCTGCGGTGAGGGCTGCCAGCCTGGCCTCCCCAGGCTGAGGCTCCGAGGTGTTGTCCAGGATCCTCTGCATCTGCTGCTCCATCTCCCGGGGCTTCAGCAGCCGCCCGTCGTGGTAGAGCCAGACCTTGAAGTAGCGCCCTCGATGGTACACGACGATGTGCTTGCTGTCTCTCATGTGCTGGATGGTGTCTGAGCCGGCCGCAGGTTGGAGACACAAAACCAAGAGTCCCAAGTTCACTGCGTGCTGAGACGACCGTACCCTGACTCTTTAAAGGCCATGGGAGTCCCTGCTCTGCATCCCTCCAGGCAGCCTCAGGAGCCTATTCCTCAAGACGTGTTAAATGATTAAGGACAGCATGGAGTTAAAGCTCTGGATCGGATAGGCCTGACTTCTGAGCTCAGCTTGGTCACTCATTAGATTATGACCTCAAACAAATTACCTGAGGCCAGGCGCAGTGGGAGGCTGGGAGAGGTGGCTCACGCCTGTAATCCCAGCACTTTGGGTGAGGTGAGAGGATCATATGAGGTCAGGAGTTCGAGACCAGCCTGGTCAACATGGTGAAACCTCGCCTCTACTAAAAATACAAAAATTAGCCAGGTGTGGTGGCATGTGCCTGTAGTCCCAGCTACTCGGGAGGCTGAGGCAGGAGAATCGCTTGAACCCGGGAGGTGGAGGTTGCAGTGAGCCGAGATCACGCCACTGCACTCCAGCCTGGGTAACAGAGTGAGACTCTGTCTCGGGGGAAAAAAAGCATGCTTAGCAAAATGGAATATTATCATTAAAAAAAAAGAAATTGCCCAGCCCTCCCTAAGCCTCTCTGTAGAATGGAGATCGTATGTTCTCCATGTGCACTGTGCAAGAATTAAGAGATGATATCCATAAAGCTCATATAAAGTAGGCAGTGGATTAGTGTAGTAACTTTTTATTAATTAATGACAATAGGGCAACTTAGAAACTATTCTGAGAAACATTCTGAGAATTGTTTCTGAGAACCTGAGAAATGTTCTGAGAAAGGAAGTGGAAAATTATGAAACCAAGCCATTCCGTAAAAACTACTAAAACAGAGTAATTTAAGATCCTCAGTAAGCTTCAACATCACAGAAATGTGATGAAGTACATTCACTCCACGAATATGTATCAAGTCCTCTTAAGCACTGCTCAGTGGGGACGCACAGTGACAGCTGATCAAGGCAGATCGTCTAGTGGGTCAGGCTGGTCTTGAACTCCTGACCTCAGGTGATCCACCTACCTCGGCCTCCCAAAGTGCTGGGATTACAGGTGTGAGCCACTGCACCTGGCCAGGATGGGTTTTTAGAGAACCTCTGAAGGCAGGATCAGAGGCAAGGGGAGAATCTGCTTAGGAAAGCCCAGAGACCAGCTTTTGTGCAAGGCTACAGCAAAGGCTCCCCAACGACCACCACAGTGCATAATACTAACTAGGGCTTGGTCTAGAAGGACTGGGCTGCAACAAGACACTCAAAGCTCCGGGTCAGCTCTGGCCCTTTCCAGCCAGCTTCCCAAGCAGCCCTGAGGCCTGCCCATCATACAGGCCTGCCATGGTGGTCTTGGGCTCTAGCTCATCAAGTGTCTCTGGGTAGTTCCCCATTCACAGGCACCTGGGGAAATGGGGGAAATGGAGGCCATGGACAGCACAGCCTGGGCCCGTGCCTAGCCTGGATGGTCCCCATGGTGCCTGTTCTCCCTTTCCTGTCATTCTCAAGGATATCCTGGTTTGGATGGTGGCTTATGTGGCCACTCTGCCCAGGTCAGGCAGCTGATACAGGAGTGTCTGGAACACAAATCGACCTTCTCGAGCACGACCCAGTATGCGTTCCACCACAAACCCTGCCTGTGAGCCGGAGCAAAATGCCCCTGAGGAATTCAGACTCAGGAAAAAACACTCAGCTGGGCATGAGTCCAGGAGTTTGAGACCAGCCTGGGCAACACGGCAAAACCTCATCTCTATCAAAAATGCAAAAATTAGCCAGGCATGATGCATGTGCCTGTGGTCCCAGCTACTGGGGAGGCTAAGATGGAAGGATTCCTTGAGCTCAGGACGTGGAGGCTGAAGTGAGCCGTGATCATGTCACTGCACTCCAGCCTGGGTGGCAGAGACCGACCTCATCTCAAAATCAATCAATCAATCAATCAATCAATCACTCTATAAGACAGTCAGCAGTCTTCAACCAGAGAGAAATTAAAATCTGGAAATCAGTCAACAACAGTGTCCAGGCCTAAGAAAGACAAAGGAAATTCAGCAAAAGGAATGCTCACCAGCCTACAGTCTCAGGAAGGGTCAGCAAAAATCAATTTGGCCCCTTTGACACTTCCTGATTCTGAGCACAGGGATGGAAAGTGCCGATTCCCCAGGGATCCCCGAAGAAGCTTCACTCACCTGTCTCCTCTCCTGGGATCCGGGAAGTGTTAAACATTCGCTCCCACTGAGCGGAGCAGAGTGGAATCGTGGATCCCAAAAGACGAATCTGTAACAAAAATACATTTCAAACCAACAGAAGAATCCCACAGAAGAAAATCCCACAGAAGAAAAACAGCAAGTTGGCCGGGCGCGGTGGCTCACGCCTGTAATCCCAGCACTTTGGGAGGCTGAGGCGGGCGAATCACCTGAGGTTGGGACTTTGAGACCAGCCTGGCTAAGGCAGAGATATCCCGTCTTTACTAAAAATACAAAACTTAGCAAGGCATGGTGGCGCACGCCTGTAGTCCCAGCTACTCCTGAGGCTGAGGCAGGAGAATCGCTTGAGCCCGGGAGGAGGAAGTTGCAGTGAACCGAGATCGAGCTACTGCACTCCATCCTGGGGGACAGAGTGAGACTCCATCTCAAAACAAAACAAAAAAAAGCCGGGCGCGATGGCTCACGCCTGTAATCCCAGCACTTTGGGAGGCTGAGACAGGCAGATCACGAGGTCAGGAGATCGAGACCATCCTGGCTAACACGGTGAAACCCTGTCTCTACTAAAAATACAAAAAATTAGCCGGGCCTGGTGGCAGGTGCCTGTAGTCCCAGCTACCCGGGAGGCTGAGGCAGGAGAATGGCGTGAACCTGGGAGGCGGAGTTTGCAGTGAGCCGAGATCACACCACTGTACTCCAGCCTGGGCAACACAGTGAGACTCCATCTCAAAAAAAAAAAAAAAAAGAGAGAGAGAGAGAGAAAGCAGCAAGTTAAGACCACGTGGAAATACTAAATGTGTTTTCTGTGCAAATTGCTTGGTTTGACTTCCTCTTTTCCAATGGCTCCCTGGAATGATTCGTTGGGGGACTCATTAAATCATGCCAGGGTGCAACTTCTTGCACAGTAAAATCCTAAATAACACATTCTAATCAATTATTTGTAAGTGACACTTAAAACCAAAGAAATATTTCAGGAAGAAAAGTCTTGTTTCTTACGAGCAACCCACCAGCTAGTATTAGTTCAAAAACAACAAGGGCTTCTTTGAAGGGCAGATTACAGAACTAAAGTACGACAGATGTATATTCATTTAGGAGACACAAATAGAATTAAATCTCAAAATAATTAGGCTCAGTGAAAGAAACTAGAATTTAGAAAAAAAGAGTGCATACTGTATGATTCCACTTACATAAAGCTTTAAAAATTACAAACTAATCTAGAGTGACAGACAGTAGACCGGGGTCCAGGACCAGGTGGGAGGGAGAGATGACAAAGGGCAGAGGGGTTTTGGGTTGACTGATGTATTCACCATCCTGACTGCAGTGATGATGGTTTCTCAGATGCATCAATATACACACGTCAGAAGTTATCAAACTCTCCACTTTATTTTTTAATTTTTCTTTTTTTTTTTTGAGACGGAGTTTCGCTCTTATCACCCAGGCTGGAGTGCAATGGCGTAATCTCAGCTTGCTGCAACCTCTGCTTCCCAGGTTCAAGCGATTCTCCTGCATTGGCCTCCCAAGTAGCTGGAATTACAGGCACGTGCCACCATGCCCAGCTAATTTTTGTATTTTTAGTAGAGATGGGGTTTCACTGTGTTGGCCAGGCTGGTCTTCAACTGCTAACCTCAGATGATCTGCCTGCTTTGGCCTCCCAAAGTGCCAGGATTACAGGCGTGAGACACTGTGCCCGGCCACAAACTGTATACTTTAAACATGTGCAATACGTCAATTATACCTCTGTTAAGCTGTTTGAAAAGAATTTTTTTAAAGCAATTTGTGTGCCTACTGGTTTGATTTCCTCCCGGTCCAGTTTGCGCCTGTAAAGCAGGATGGCGTGGACGGCGTTGCCGGCTCTTGCTGCCTGAATGTGAGTTGGAAGGACATACAGCAGATCCTGAAAAGCGAAAAAGGTGACATGGAGAGAATTTGCATAGGGAAAGATAAGCAAATTTAAATACATCACAGCACATCCTGCACGCTGTCAAAATATTTCCAGAGATGTATTCAGTTACATCTGCAATGCTACAAAATAAATGGTAGTTTGATTTTCTACATTCTGTCTTTTACTTTGTAAATGTTTTATGAGAACTTAAGTCCTCCAAAACTCTTGGGCTGTTAAAGATAACTATTCGCACCAAATACCCTCATATAACACAGAGAAAGGAAAGCAAAAATTAGTCGGGGAGCAATTAGACAATCAGGAAGTTTTTTGGATGAGACACAATGAAAGGTTGAAATAATTGTTTATATAGAGCTGTGCCTGCAGCTTTCTAAATTTTGAGACCCTGTTCCAAATGTCTACATTTTCCACAACTGGAAGAAAAGGCCAAGGAACACAGGTCTAACCTACATTTTGGAAGAGTCTATGTCCACACCATGTCCCCAGTGATGTAGAAAGTGCCTCTGTTTGTAGGAAATGAACACAGGTCTCCTGGGGGGAAGGGCATCAGATAAACAGCTCACTTCCAAATAGAGCAGGAAAAGAAGTTCTACGGACTACATTGACGGTTTTTCTTTCAGTCTGAGATTATTTCAGATGGGGGAAAAAAGTTAAGATAAAAAGAAAGGAAAATTTTGAAACGAAGAAAAACAGAAAGAAAAAGCAAATGATAGGCCGGGTGTGGTGGCTCATGCCTGTATTCCCAGCACTTTGGGAGGCTGAGCCACATGGATCACCTGAGGTCAGGAGTTTGAGATGAGACTGCCCAACATGGCGAAATCCCGTTTCTACTAAAAATACAAAAATTAGCCAGGCGTTGTGGCAGGTGCCTGTAATCCCAGCTACTCGGGAGGCTGAGGCAGGAGAATCGCTGGAACCAGGGAGGGAGAGGCTGCAGTGAGATGAATTGTACCACTGTACTCCCGCCTCGGCGACAGAGCAAGACTCCATCTCAAAAAAAAAAAAGGGAAAAAAAAAGAAAAAGTAAATGATAATAAATGAGGGAAAAAAATAAAAGGAAGTGAAGGAATGGAAGGAAAAGGAAAGAGAAGAGTTCTATTTGCCAGTTATTAAAGCAGTGGTCGAGAACCCAAATTGAAGGGCCTTCTAACCATCCATGCTTTGAAAGACAAAGCCCAGGAAACCAGAAACTACCATCGATGCACACCCCTTTGGTGTCTCAGAAAACAGTAGGGTGAAGTGTAGTGCACTGGTGGCAGGATCTTGGCCAACCCACTGTCCCTGAGCTCTAGGGGTTCTGCAGGGATCTTAAGGCTGCTGTGGCACTAACTTCCAGTGCTAAGTCATAAAAACAGCAGGACAGGCTGGGCATGGTGGCTTACACCTGTAATCCCAGCACTTAGGAAGGCTGAAGCTGGCGGATCACGTGAGGTCAGGAGTTCGAGGCCAGCCTGGCTAACATGGTGAAACCCCGTTTCTACTAAAAATACAAAAATTAGCCGGGCATGTTGGTGGGCACCTGTAATCCCAGCTACTTGGGAGGCTGAGGCAGGAGAATCACTTGAACCTGGGAGGCGGAGGCTGCAGTGAGCCAAGATCGTGCCATTGCACTCCAGCCTGGTGGACAAGAGCAAAGCTCCATCTCAAAACAAAACAAAACAAAAAAACAGCAGGACAGGTATAGCACAGTGAGGAATTCCTGTTTGCCAGAAACTTATTTTTGCAGCCCAAATCCCCCTGCAGTAGCAGAGCACCCTGGGCTACTAGGCTAATACTGAAGGGTACTCACAGGGTTCTCCAGCCTGGAAGCAGGACAGAGAGGAGCATGAGCCAGTCCCCAGAGCTTTCCCAGGCCGTCCACAGGCCTGTGAAGACGCCACCTCTGTGGACAGACCCGCAGCCCCACCGTCCTCGTCAGACAGCAGCCCGGGCGGGGGCACTCACCATGGCATAGTAGTTGCTGTTCACCATGAGCGGCCCTCGTCCTCGGAGGTAGATGTACTCCTCCCACCAGTCGCTCACCTAGTGGGCGCAAACACCAGACAAACCCGCAGGCTCAGCAGGGGCCAGGCAGGCTCCCTGGCAGCAGCCCAGAGCCACGGGGAAGGGCAGGCAGTGCTTTTGGCAGACATTTTGTCATCTAACGGGGGCCATTCCAGAACAGGGAACGCAGTCCTAACCAGACGGAATGCGACACCGTGGGAAACGAAAAGTGTTCTTTTTAAGTTGAGATGAGCAGAAAGAAGGTACATCACCTTCAATCTGTAGATGGTTCAAAACGGAAAAAAAAAGCCGAAGTGGGAGGATTGCTTGAAACGAGGAGTTCGAGACCAGGCTAGATAACATAGCAAGGCTCTAGCTCTACATTAAAAATAAAAATAATAAATAAAATAAAAATTTTAAAAATGTTTAAAAGACCAGATGGAAAGTAAATCATAAATGTTTGACTGCTAACATGATCTAAAAACCAGTACTGTGGGCTGGGCATGGTGGCTCACACCTGTAATCTCAGCACTTTGGGAGGCCAAGACAGGAGGATCGCTTGATGCCAGGAGTTTGAAGCCAGCCTGGGCAACATTGCAAGGTTCCATCTCTCCAAAAAAAATGTAAGAAATTAGCCAGGTGTGGTGGCTCACGCGTGGAGTCTCAGCTACTTGGGAGGCTAAGGCAGGAGGGTCACTTGACCCCAGGGGTTCGAGGCAACAGTGAGCTATGATTGTGCCACTGTATTCCAGCCTGGGCAACAGAGCAAGACCTTTTCTCAAATAAAAGAAAACAGAAACAAAGGCCAGGCGCAGTGGCTCACGCCTGTAATCCCAGCATTTTGGGAGACTGAGGCGGGCTGATCACTTGAGGTGAGGAGTTCCGAACCTGCCTGGCCAACATGATGAAACTCCATCTCTACTAAAAATACAAAAATTAGCTGGGCATGGTGGCGGGCGCCTGTAATCCCAGCTACTCAGGAGGCTGAGGCAGGAGAATCACTTGAACCTGGGAGGCGGAGTTTGCAGTGAGGGGGGATCGCACCACTGCACTCCAGCCTGGGCGACAGGGCGAGGCTCCATCTCAAAAAGAAAAGAAAAGAAAACAACAACAACAAAAACCAATGTTATGTAAAATTGCTCCACAGACTGCTTCTCGTCTTCCTGCTTCCCAGGTCTCCCTGAAGAAGCCACCGCCTCAGTCTAGTCCATGGCACTAACCCGGCGTCCCACAGGTGTGGTCCCTGTTCCCTGGCACATGCATCCTGAAGCTACCCGGGCAGTGCCCCCCAGCCACCTCACAGCTGCTGTCCCTTCACAGCCTGCTGGACCCAGAGATGGCTTCCTTTTCAGCTTTGTGCTGAAACACACGTAACTACAGAACAGTGGCCATGCAACGGTCTCGTGTGCAGAGAGCTGTGCAGAGAGCTGACGTTTACCAGTCCAGCACACCCGTGCAGCCAGCGAACATGCCCGGCCCCCTGAGGCTCGAGAGACTCCTCCAGGCACTGCCCATCCACCCACGATGTGACTTCTGCACCACCTGCTGGTTCTGTCAGGGTCACTTGGGACACCTCCTCTTCCGTGTTAGTTGTTCCTCAAAGCTACACTCCCTCCCTTGCTTCGTCTGCCAGAGGCCTGCTCTCACCCTCCCAGCACATGGAAGCCCAGCCAGCTCCCCACATACAGGGCGCCAGCTAAGACACTTGGTTGGAGGAGATGCTCCTGGGACCACTGAGCCACACTCAATCCCAGCAAGCATCCCACACCATCCCTGCATCCACCAGCGAGCTCGGGAAGGATGCCTTGGAATAAAAATAAACTAAAGAGGAGGATAGGAGCAGGAGTCCGGGGCAGCATGGCACTGCTGCAGGAGAAACAGCTCACAAGAGGAATCCCCGGGGAAGAGGGAGAGGGAGAGGGCTCCTGTGTGCAAAACACAGCATTGCGATGATGCACCTGCACTCGGGGTAAAACTGTCACTGTAGGCTGGGTGTGATGGCTCATGCCTGTGATCCCAGCACTTTGGGAGGCCAAGGTGGGAAGATCACTTGAGCCCAGGAGTTTGAGACCAGCCTGGTCAACATAGTGAGACCCTGTCTCTACAAAAAATCCAAAAACCAAGAAACTGTCACTGTAACTACACGTCAGTCCTAATACACACACCCCATGCTGCATGCAGGTAAACCATAGCTGGAACTTCCTAAGGTGTGATTTTGGCTAATCACAGCTGTCGTTTCAGCCCTGTTATCCCTGTCCCTCAGAATTAGCATCTTCATACAGAAAAATTTCATCAAGAAAAACTGTGTATACAGACTTACGTAATTTGTAGCCCACCAGGATTTTAACTTCAAATACCACTGTAGTCTTGGTCCAAGACTGACAGCAAAGTCTTGAGCAAGTGCCGTCATCCGTTTGAAGTCTTCTTCCTTCATAAGAGGCCTCACCGACTCTAGATACTGGGATTATCGGGGAAAAAAAAATCACCCAAGTTAAAACACATTAATCAAAGCCTATGGTTGCCTCACCTGTGCCTTAGGAAAAGTTCTAACACATTGAAGAGGTTTTAGGCTGGGCATGGTGGCTCATGCTTGTAATCCCAGCATTTTGGGAGGTCAAGGCCAGTGGATTGCTTGAGCTCAGGAGTTCAAGACCAGCCTAGGCAATATGGTGAAACCCCATCTCTACAAAAAACAAGACAAAAATTAGCTGGGCATGGTGGTGCATGTCTGTGGTCCCAGATATGTGAGGGGTTGAGGTGGGAGGATCACTTGAGCCCAGAAGGTCGAGGCTGCAGTGAGCCATGATCACGCCACTGCACCTCAGCCTGGGAAACAGGGTGAGACCCTATCTCAAAAAAAAAAAGTTTAGACTCTTCCCCCAAGTTGGTCTTAGCAGTCCTTAGACAGGTTAACTCCCTTCAATGCTAAATGGTGTCATAGAGTAACAATAATTTAACAATTAAACTTTTTCTTCCTTTATTAGTTTTAAAAGTGTCCCAAATCCTGCATCACCAGAAAGCCACCATTAAATTTTTAGAATTTAAAATAAATTCTAGAATTGACAAGAAAAGTTAACAAGGAAATTTCAAGAATGTCTCTTATGTATTATTTGGCCCTTAATAAAAGAGCTGTTCTGACTTAAGCTTTGATGACCTGTGATGGTGACTACGAGATGGGGCAGAGTCATGCTGAGAGCTAGGTGCTGGGGCTGGGCAGGTGCTCAGGCAGCAGGATGGGAAGGAGGGGCTGGAATAGGTCTCAGAACCAGGCCAAGGCCAGGGCCTCAGGTTCAGGGTTTTCAGCCCCCACCCCACCTCATCCTTTTACATGTGCTACTTTGGTTGAACAAATGCTCAGAGATGGAAACACAGAGAGCAATTGTTTAAAAAGACACTCAAAAGCTTCTGCTACACACCTAAGCAAGCTCTTACAGAAAGTGACACTGGTCAGGTGCGGTAGCTTACACCTGTAATCCCAGCACTTTGAGAAGCTGACATGTGAAGAGTGCTTGAGCCCAAGCAATCTTGACCAGTTCAAGACCAGCCTGGGCAACAGAGTGAGACCCCGTCTCTGCAAAAAAAAAAAAAAATACAAAAATTAGCTGGGCGTGGCGGCACATGTCTGTGGTCCCAGCTACTTGGAAGGCTGAGGTGGGAGGATCACTTGGGCCTAGGAGTTCAAAGCTGCAGTGAGCCATGATCACATCACTGCATTCCAGCCTGGGCGAGACGCTGTCTCCCCCAACAACAGCAACAAAAAGTAAAAACTGTTGCTAACCCCACAATTTGCCATGAAATATTTTAATCCAACAAGTTGTCTGCTGTAAAAACCAAAGTCTTGGTGAAACAGTAATCTCTCTAGGGTCCCTCCCTGTACATTGGAAAGTAAGACCACTCCCTTACAAGGGCCAGCTGTGGCCAGGTACGGTGGCTCATGACTGTAACCCCAGCACTTTGGGAGGCTGAATCAGGAGGACTGTTTGAGCCCAGGAGTTCAAGACCAGTCTGGGCAACATGGCAAGACCCCATCTCTACAAAAAAATATTTGCAGGCATAGTGGTGCACACCTGTGGCCCCAACTACTTGGGAGGCTAAGGCAGGAGGATCACTTGGGCCAGGAATTCAAGGCTGCAGTGAGCTAGGACAGTGTCACTGCATTCCAGCCCGGGCAATAGAGTGAGACTCTGTCTCCCACAGAAAGGGCGTGGAACAGTTGTCAAGCATATTGAGGCTTATTCAAAGTAAAATGCCCATGAATGAGACAGAAAATCATGCCCTGAATGAGCTGAAGTGGAACCCTGAGCTACGCAACACAGACAGAGGTCACTGAAGGTCAAGCATCTCACCCTCACCCCACCCTGCCAGTGGAACAGGGGCTGTTGTCAGCCCTGATTCGCAAGTCTGGGTACAGAAGAGGAGAGATGGGGTAGGTCAGCCACGGTGGCTTGCACCTGTAATTCCAGTACTTTCGGAGGCCGAGGTGGGCGTATCACTTGAGGTCAGGAGTTTTGAGACCAGCCTGGCCAACATAGTGAAGTCCTGTCTCTACTAAAAATACAAAAATAAGCGAGGCGTGGTGGCACACACCTGTAATTCCAGCTACTCGGGTGACTGAGGCAGGAGAATTGTTTGAACCTGGGAGATGGAGGCTGCAGTGAGCTGAGATCACACCACTGCACCCTAACCTGGGTGACAGAGCAAAAACAAAAACAACAACAACAAAAAAAAGAGCAGAGATGGGAAGAAACTTACCAAGGCTAACAGGGACTCAATAACCAAGGCTGGATTCAAACCCTCAGGGACTCAGTAACCAATCCTGGATTCAAACCCTTACCCCGAGAAGTTTCTGCTTATTATAGTTTTTAAAATGGGGTCCCAGGATGTGCAAAAACGAAAGCACCCATGCACTGCTGGTTAGAATGCAAAATGGTGGAGCTGCGTGAGGGTCTGGTGGTTCCTCAACGAGTTACCACGGAATTCCCACGACCCAGCAATTCCGCTCCTGGCTATGTCCCCAATGACGGGTGAACAGGTCAATACACTGTGGTCCTTCCATACAACGGAATATTATTCAGTCACAAAAAGGGATGAAGTTCATCCACGTTACAACACAGGTGAACCTTAATGACATGCCAGTCACAAAAGGCCACATGATTCCATTTATGTGAAATGTCCAGAACAGGCAAATCCATAGAGACAAACAGGAGATTAGTGGTTCCGAGGGGCTGGGAGAGGGAAGTAGAAGGACAGGGAGTGACTGCTTAGTGGCTATGAGCTTCTGGGTGATGAAAGGTCCTGGAATGAGACAGCAGTGAGGGCTGCGTGACATTATAAATGTACTTAGTGCCCCTGAACCGTACACTTGAAAATGGTTAAAACAAAACAGTACAATTCATGTTGTGCACATTTTACCATAATTTTTTCAAAAAGAAAGAAATGGAACTGCTCCCTCCCCTTTTGTTCAATTAAAGAAAAAAAAAAAAAAGACCAAAGCAGGTAGATCACTTGAGCCCAGGAGTTCAACGCCAGCCTGGACAAGATAGTGAAACTCCCTCTCCACAAAAAAAAAAAAAAAAAAAAAAAAAAAATAGGGCCAGGCATGGTGGCTCATGCCTGTAATCCCAGCACTTTGGGAGGCCAAGGCAGGGGGATCACAAGGTCAGGAGATCGAGACCATCCTGGCTAACATGGTGAAACCCCGTCTCTACTAAAAATGCAAAAAAATTAGCCCAGTGTGGTGGTGGGCACCTGTAGTCCCAGCTACTCAGGAGGCTGAGGCAGGAGAATGGCGTGAACCCAGGAGGCGGAGCTTGCAGTGAGCCAGGATCACACCACTGCACTCCAGCCTGGGTGACAGAGTAAGACTCTATCTCAAAAAAAAAAAAAAATTGCCATGTGTGGTGGCACGCACTTGTAGTCCCAGCTACTCAGGAGGCTGAAGCGGGAGGATCATCTGAGCCCAGGAGGTCAAGGCTGCAGTGAGCCAAGATTGCACCACTGCACTCTAGCCTGGGCAACAGAGCAAGACCCTGTCTCAAAAAAAAAGAAAAAGAAATGAGTAGTTTTGAGGATGAAATGACAGGCTTTCTAGGTAGTGCCTTGCCCCTAGGGGCCTGGGGTGTCAAGAAGCAACTGTCTTCAGACCAGCTGGAGGCTGATGATCACCCCACCCTCAGCTGGAGGACCCTCACCAATCAGATCAAAAACATTCACCACCCAGCAACAGATGAATGGATAAATAAAATATGGTCTAGCCGTACAATGGAATACTATTCAGCCGTAAGAAAGAAGGAAATTCTGACACAGGCTGCTATGTGGATGAACCTTGAAGACATTATGCTGAGTGAGAGAAGCTAGTCACAGAAGGACAAATATGATATGATGCCACTTATATGAGGTCCCTCAGATTGGCAAATCCACAGAGACAGAAAGTAGAATAGAAGTTACTAGATGGGGGGAGGGAAGAATGGGGAGTGACTGCAATCATTTCATACAATGTTGTATTTAGCAATTATGTAAAATAGCAAAAACTGGCCGGGCGCAGTGGCTCACGCCTGTAATCCCAGAACTTTGGGAGGCCAAGGCGGGTGGATCACTTGAGGTCAGGAGTTCGAGACCAGCCTGGCCAACATGGCAAAACCCCGTCTCTACTAAAAATACAAAAATTAGCCGGGCATGGTGGCGGGTGCCTGTAATTCTAGCTACTTGGGAGGCTGGGGCAGGAGAATCACTTGAACCCAGGAGGTGGAGGTTGCAGTGAGCTGAGATTACACCATTGCATTCCAGCCTGGATGACAGAGGGAGAGTCCATCGCAAAAAAAATAAAATTAAATAAAAATAAAAATAAAATAAAGCTTTAAAAAATGCACCAAGCAGCTTCTCTATGAAACTTAAAACTTTAAAAAAATCACCTAAGATGCAGCAGTGATGCATTGGAAAAAAAAAAAAAAAAGACTTCCTATGAGAACCCTACCAGGCACACCACTGAAGGCTACTTGAGTCAAATGACGGTGACCTAGTTCATCATAATTAAGACCTAAGCCTTAATCCACAGATGGCTGACATTTCAGTGTGAAGCCTAAGCCACACCTACCCTGTTCACAGTGTCTTTGACAGCCGGGACCGGCAGGCGAGGCAGCGATGTCTGGAAGCTGTACAACATGGGTTTTCGGCCTGAAAAGATCTTGACCATACCCTGAAGAGAGAGAATTATATTTTCAGTCTACTGCCATACCACCCTGAACGCACCCGTTCTTGTCTGATCTCAGAAGTTAAGCAGGGTCGCGCCTGGTTAGTACTTGGATGTGAGAATTACAATTTCAAAGACAAGGCTATGTTAAAGATCCAAAGCCACTTTTCCAGTTGCACAACATGCCAACCACTTACTGATTTTCTGTGTCGATTTATTTTTCATCTGGTCCATCTTTTACCCGCCCCATACTTACGGGTTCTAGCAAATAAGCATATAACCCCGCCCTCCATGCCAATAAAAACCTGGGCAACATGGCAAAACCCCATCTCTACAAAAAAAACACAAAAAATTAGCCAGGCGTGGTGGCATGTGCTTGTTGTCCCAGCTACTTGGGAGGCTGAGGCGAAAGGATTGATTGAGCCTGGGAGGGTGATGCTGCGGTGAACCGTGATCACCCCACTGCACTCCAGCCTGGGCGACACAGTGAGACAAAACAAAAAACAAAAACAAAACAAAAACAAACAAACAAACAAACCACGTGGAATCAAAGCCAAGCCTGACGGAGGCCGTGAGATGTCGCTGCCAGCATCGTGACCAGCCAGGACCCGAACTGTGCTTCTGCACCTAGGGTGAGTCTCACCCCACCTCCTTCTGCAAGGCCCTTAGTTTAGGGATGGGCTCCAGGCTCTAGGAGCAGTGAGGAGGGTCAACGTGCCTGACCCTGAGCCAAGCTGAGGGGAAGCAGCGTCTTTCCTTCAGTCATTGCCAAGCCTCCCAGAGGGCACATTTGTGGCCCTTGGTTTTAGGCTGGATGATCAAGTCTGTATAATAACCAGTCACCTCAATGCCGACCAAAACAAAGGCAGTCCTCGGGCCCAGGTGGGGAGTCCTGGTACCGCAGGGCGTTGGGACTCAGCTGAACCTCAGCTGCGAACTCACCGGAGGGAGTGCCCTTTAGCCTGCTTTGCCAAGTGTGGGAACCACCCGAATCTCTTCTAGGTGTTAAATTCTGCTTCTCTAGAAATCAGAAACTTTATATCCAAATGGCAGAAACTGATTTGAGAGAAAAAATTGGTTTGACTGGGTGCGGTGGCTCACGCCTGTAATCCCAGTACTTTGGGAGGCCGAGGAGGCTGGATCGTTTGAGCCCAGGAACTCGAGATCACCTGGCCAACATGGCGAAACCCCGTCTCTATTAAAAATACAAAAAATTGGCCGGGCGCGGTGGCTCAAGCCTGTAATCCCAGCACTTTGGGAGGCCGAGACGGGCGGATCACGAGGTCAGGAGATCGAGACCATCCTGGCTAACACGGTGAAACCCCGTCTCTACTAAGAAATACAAAAAAAAAACTAGCCGGGCGAGGTGGCGGGTGCCGGTAGTCCCAGCTACTCGGGAGGCTGAGGCCGGAGAATGGCGTAAACCCAGGAGGCGGAGCTTGCAGTGAGCTGAGATCCGGCCACTGCACTCCAGCCTGGGCTACAGAGCGAGACTCCGTCTCAAAAAAAAAAAAAAAAAAAAAAAAAAAAAAATACAAAAAATTATCTGGGCGTGGTGGTGTGTGCCTGTGGTCCCAGCTACTGTGGAGGCTGAGGTGAGAGAATCGCTTGAGCCCGGGAGGTGGAGGTTGTAATGAGCCGAGATTGCACCACTGCACTCCAGCCTAGGTGACAGAGCAAGCTGCTGTCTCAAAAAAAAAAAAAAAAATTTTGTTTGGCAAGAGTGGAGTCCCAGTGTGTGGTGGGCACTGCGGTGACTCCCACACTTCTCTTACAAGGCTTCCCCAGAGGTTGGGACAGCAGCCCAGTCCAGGCAGGCACCACTGTGGGGGCTACCCAGAGGCAACCGAGCAGAAGGGCCCCGGGGCCAAGGTCGGGGCAGACAAAAAACCAAAGCAGACCCACGGCTTCATATACACCGGCAGACCCATGGAGCAGCCTCATTCGAGAAAGATTCTGCAGAAAATTTTCTCATGATTACCTGGTCCATTAGAACCATTTAGGCCACTTGGCAAGACAGGGGTGAATAAACCAGATGTTTCTTTACACATGTCCAGCCCCAAAGACCCAGGTTGGGCTTGAGGTGCTGAGCAAAGCCCAAGGCCCAGGGCCATGACTACAATGGGCAGATGGTACATGGGGCACATGCCCGCCTGCAGGGGGTCACAGGGGCCCCAGCCCCCAGACGGAGGCCTTGAAAGTCCAGAGATGATGCCCATCTTGGAGGGTTTATTTTCAGAAAAACTAAGGCCATTTTTTTTTTTTTTTTTTTTTTTTTTGAGACAGGGTCTGGCTCTGTCACCTAGGCTGGACGTAACCACAGCTCACTGCAGCCTTGACCTCCTGGGCTCAAGCAATCCTCCCACCTTGGCCTCTTGAGTAGCTAGGATTACAGGCATGCACCACCACGCCTGGCTAATTTGCCTGGCTAATTTTTGTATTTTTAGTAGAGATGGGGTTTCGCCATGTTCTCCAGGCTGGTCTCAAACTCCTGAGCTCAGGTGGTTCACCAGGCTTGGCCTCCAAAAGTGCTGGGATTACAGCCATGAGTGACCATGCCCAGCTCCCACAAAAACATTTAAATTGAGCCCGGGTTTGATGGCTCATGCCTGTAATCCCAACACTTTGGGAGGTCGAGGTGGGCAGATCACTTGAGCTCAAGAGTTTGAGACCAGCCTGGCCAACGAAACCCCGTCTCTATTAAAAATACAAAAATTAGCCAGCCATGGTGGTGTGCGCCTATAGTCCCAGCTACTCAGGAGGCTGAGGTGGGAAAATCACTTGAGCCTAGGAAGTCGAGGCTGCAGTGAGCTGTGATTGTGCCACTGCACTCCAGGCTGGGCAATGGAGCAAGACCCTGTCTCAAAAAGAAAAAAAAAAAAAGCTGGGTGCGGTGGTTCACACCTGTAATCCCAGCACTTTGAGAGGCCAAGGCAGGATCACCTGATGTCAGGAGTTAAGACCAGCCTGAGCAACATGGTAAAACCCTGTCTCTACTAAAAATACAAAATTAGCCAGGCGTATTGGTGGTGCATGCCCGTAATCCCAGCACCTTGGGAGGCTGAGGCAGAAGAACTGCTTGAACCTGGGAGGCCGAGTTTGCAGTGAGCTGAAATCGCACCATTGCACTCCAGCCTGGGCAACAAGAGTGAAACTCCATCTCAAAAAAATAAAAATGAAATAAAAATAAAAAAGAAAAACATTTAAATCATGAAATTTGGACAAGCATCCACATATATGGCAAAGCCATGACCTTAAATCAAGGACCCTTGGGCTAAGGGCCAAGGCAAGCTGGGGGAACATTCCAGAAGCTAAGTCCGAGTCACGGGAGCCTGTCCGAGGGGTCAGCTAAGGTAACCATTTAATGCCTGACAACAAGTGAGTCAAGAACGCTACAAAGAACTGGATGGACAGCACTTTTATTTGATGAATGACCTGAACTACAAACCCAGCAGACCTCAATAAAACACGCTGCAGATCTCACTAACGTCACGAAAGAGAAGCACTCTTCGGCCCCCGCTTTTGTGTCATGGTGATTCAAACCTCTCCAGCCATTCAAGGTTGAGGCCCAGGTCACCAACCAAGCATCAAGGGAGAAAAGGTCCCAGAGGTGTCCTTCTTTCCAAAGCCCAAACCATCTACCCCCACTCCACTGCCAGAGGGATGCACAATTACCATCCAGATCTTGGTGGCGCGACTCATCTTGCCGTGCTCAGTGAACATCCACCCGTGGTAGGACAGCAGCACCTTCAGGGAGTAGCGCATGGTGACGATGAGGGCCACCCACAGCCCGGTGCCAAACAGCACGCCGCTGACCACGTTCTTCGTCTGGCTGGACATGCAGTCACTGCGGAGACAGACCCAGACAAGGGAGGCTGTGTGTGAGGTCGCACGGTGCCACCGAACGCCACCGGTGACGCCACAGACACCACGTGCTTCAGTGTCCAGCAGCCTGCCCCATGTAGAGCCGGGAAAGTCAGAGGGAGAGCACTTGCAGGAACTGAGCTCTTAAAACACTCACAGACTCTCTCCTTCTCACCCCAAAACCAATCACGCCGAAAGTAGCCGGCAGACCCGGGTGTCCGGGGCAGGCCTGTCTGCTCTCTTCCCACAGGTCCCTTCAGCCTGATCTGCTCTGGTGGCCTTGAAACCGACCAGGGCCAATTTGTGTCATCTGGAAAAAGACACAGCTTCCTCCAGGACCTCTGGACCAACAGCAGGGGGGATGCTGTGAGGCCGGGACCTGGCCACCGCGAGAGCCATGCCCTGCAGACTTGTGCCTCCCCGGCAGGTGAGCAAGAGATTCTGGGCCACTTTCTTCAGCTCTTTATGAATTTTTTTCTCCCAAACTTACTTTTAGATGTAATCGTAATCTCAAATTATTTTGTTACAACTATTACCTCCAGTATTTATATTAAAAGAGCTTGTTTTTGACTTAGGAGTACTTAACACGAATAAAGAAACAGACTGTGTGAAACGGTCATGTAAATATTTAACTTAAATACAGGAAATGTTTTTGTTTGTGAAGGAAGGTAGTACATATTATGGTAAAGATGGGACTTTAAAAATGAGACAAAATGCGGCTTTTTTTTTTTTTTTTTGAGACAGAGTCTCGCTCTGTTGCCCAGGCTGGAGTGCAGTGGTGATCTTGGCTCACTGCAACCTCCACCTCCCAGGTTCAAGCAATTTTCCCACCTCAGCCTCCCGAATAGCTGGGATTACAGGTGTGTACCACCACATCCAACTAATTTTTGTATTTTTGTATTTTTGTAGAGATGGGGTCTTGCCATGTTGCCCAGGCTGGTCTTGAACTCCTGACCTCAGGTGATCCACCTGCCTCGGCCTCCCAAAGTGCTGGGATTATAGGTGTGTGCCACTGTGCCTGGCCAGAAATGCAGCTATTTTGTGGTTTGTTTTAGTTTTGGTAACTGCAAAATATTTTTTAAGTAAAAACTAAGCATGCTTCAAATGATTAAAACACCAATATATATAACCTAAAGGTATCCCCAATATTTGAAAAGCACTAATTTGGCCAGGTGCAGTGGCTCAAGTCTATAATCCCAGCACTTTGGGAGGCCGAGATGGGTGGATCACTTGAGTCCAGGAGTTCAAGACCAGCCTGGGCAACATGGCAAAACCCCATCAATATAAAAATAAAACGTAAAAAAGAAAATAAAATAATTCAAAATAAGAAATAAAAAAAAAGAAAACCACTAATTGAACACTGCATAATATTTAAGTGGACAAAAACAAATTATCTTCAAGGTTACATACTCTTGCTCCAAAATGTATATCTTTCTTTTTTTTTTTTTTTTTTTTTTTTTTTTTTTTTTTTTTTTTTGAGACGGAGTCTGGCTCTGTCACCCAGGCTGGAGTGCAGTGGCGCGATCTCGGCTCACTGCAAGCTCCGCCTCCCGGGTTTACGCCATTCTCCTGCCTCAGCCTCCCGAGTAGCTGGGACTACAGGCGCCCGCCACCTCGCCCGGCTAGTTTTTTGTATTTTTTAGTAGAGACGGGGTTTCACCGTGTTAGCCAGGATGGTCTCGATCTCCTGACCTCGTGATCCGCCCGTCTCGGCCTCCCAAAGTGCTGGGATTACAGGCTTGAGCCACCGCGCCCGGCCCCAAAATGTATATCTTTCTATAACCCGTGAAGTCTAGCACTGGAGTTTAACTGTAGTCTCTTTTTTAAACCTATACGCTCTTTTCTGGTCATCTAACCTATCAGCAAACTTGGGTTTAGGGATTTCAGAAGCCATCTTTTAGATAATCTACATTTTAGATTACTGAAAGAAAAAGACCTATATACTTACTTACTTGATTTGCAAAAATAAAAATATTTTAGCATAAACAAATAAATGACACATTCAAGATTTTTAAAAATATAGACATATAGGCACTTAGATAAAAAACGTTAGCAAAAAGCTTTCTTTGAAAGGACATGCTCCTTGCAAGGCTGTTGGGGACAGACTCAGAGACAAACCCCACATAACACGTATGACTCCACTTTTTTACTCTGTTTTTTTTTTTTAAAGAAATAGGGTCTCACTATGTTGCTCAGGCTGGTCTTGAACTCCTGGGCTCAAGCAATCCTCCTGCCTCGGCCTCCCAAAGTGCTGGGATTACAGGCCACCGCGCCCAGCCTGACTCCAGTTTTGAAGGCAGCGGCCCAGAGAATCTGCAAGTCCCCTCCAGGACAGCAGCTCTGGAATGGCCCATGAGGCTGGAAGACGCTGGCCCTTAACCCGGCCTTTCTAAATTTAGGCCAGGGATGGCCTAGTTTACCAAAATAGGTTTAAGAGGTACAAAGAAACAAATCTTACAAAGACCCAGATTATTAAGAGCTTTAAACAGTCAACACTTCTAAATATAATCCAGTTTTAAGAGAAGGCCTACACTAGAGAGTAAATTAAAGATCTGGCCTGGGCTCAGTGGCTCACGTCTGTAATCCCAGCACTTTGGGAGGACGACGCGGGTGGATCACTTGAGATCAGGAGTTCAAGACCAGCCTGGCCAACACGGCGAAACCCCATCTCTACCAAAAATACAAAATTTGGTTGGGCGTGGTGGCGTGTGCCTGCAGTCCCAGCTACTCAAGAGGCTGAGGCAGGAGAATCACTTAAACCCGGGAGGTGGAGGTTGCAGTGAGCCGAGATCGCACCACTGCACTCCAGCCTGGGGGACAGAGTGGAAATCAATCTCAAAAAGAAAAAGAAAAGATCTTCATTAACCCCACGAGAGAATGAAAAGTATGAAGGAACAGCTCCACACACAAGGCTCAGAGGCGGCTATCCACTGCAGGCCTGCGGGCCCTGGGACCTCAAGGAAGAGAGCAGCCAGGCCTGCCCCGAGTGCCCAGGTCTGCCAACTGCTTTCTGAGTGACAGCAGTGACAGCAGTCCCCAGGCAGACAAGGAACCTGGCAGGCATCCCAGCCAGGCATGCTTCTGTTAAAATGACTGGGAACTTTGATTCTGTCTCTTGCAGACACTTACAGAGGCCTGAGCCAGCGATCCTGAGCTACCTCAAGGTTGCAGGCAACTCAGCTGGACGCTCAGTGGCTCTGGAGGGTCCAGGGCTTCCTGGAGAAGGAACAGGATGTGAAGGGGTCCTCTGCAGACCCTTCGCAAAAAGAGGCAGGAATCAGGGTACCTGCTCAAGCTGTCATCAGGAGATTCAGACCATTAATCTGCTTAATCTTTTCTTTCTAGTCAGCAGAATCAAGGCTGGGCACGGTGGTTCACACCTGTAATCCCAGCACTTCGGGAGGTCGAGGCGGGTGGATCACCTGAGGTCAATAATTCAGATCAGCCTGGCCAACATGGTGAAACCTCATCTCTACAAAAAATACAAAAATGAGCCAGGCGTGGTCGTGGGCCCCTGTAATCCCAGCTACTCAGGAGGCTGAGGCAGGAGAATTGCTTGAACCCAGGAGGTGGAGGTTGCAGTGAGCCGAGATAGCACCATCACACCCCAGCCTGGGCAATGGAGGAAAAACTCCATCTCAAAAAAAAAAAAAAAAAAAAAAAAAATCAAATTCAGCCGTTAACTGTGAGTGAGTTTTCGTTTATGTCCCTTTTTCTGCCAGTTTATTTTCTTATTTCTTGCTGACTAAACAATATTTACATGCAAACAACCCGCAAGGCATGACTATGAAGATCCAGAGCTTTGATTTTTAGCTTAGCCTTGACCTGGCATTGTGCCTTCCACCTGCAACTCCTGGCCCCCAAACAAAGCCCAATTATGAGGAGTTGGCGGCTATTATTGACCTCAGGTGATCCACCTGCCTCGGCCTCCCAAAGTCCTGGGATTACAGGTGTGAACCACCGTGCCCCAATGGCAAAAATGCCGTTGGTGTAAACAAGCAGCACAGAAATCGAATCAAACGCCTGGCACGGGCCAGCAGGGACACTTCCAAGGCACCATGGAGCTTTCAGACCAGAAAGGAAAACGTGTGTCCAAGCGCAAGGGTCACAGCTGCACGAGGAAGCCGAGTCGCCCCGCGTTCCACCGTCTCGACGTTCAAATGGCGATAAAGCAGCGGTGTTCACGTGCATTTGTCTCACGGAAGCTTCTGGGGCAGGGGGTGGGGGGACCTCAGTGCTACACTGAAGAAAGCAGATTTGAGCTGGCACAGAGCTGGGTTTGAATTCCAGCTTTCCGCTCCCTCTTCCTGTGACTTGGGCAGACGCCTGCGTCTGTCTGAAAACTTCCTCACTGGTAAAAGGGATCCTAATGAGAGGTTACTGCAGTGCAGGGCCTGACCTTCCTAGACAGGAGTCTGGGCCATCTCCAGAACTGGATGGAATAACAGGCATCACAGACGTGCAATAAACACGTGCCATCAACAGGCGGCAGGTGGTTGGAAAAAAAATAAAATGAACATTTGCTGAATGTTACCTAAGGTGTCTCGGGGCCTTATCTCTTGGTAGCGAGAGATAAGCCCCCGGAAAATCCAAAACCCTAGGGGTGGGAGTGACAGGGGGGTCCCCTGGAGATTTCTGAACCACCCTGACAGAAAGCTAAGTGGGGGAGGTCCCTGCAGAGGACCCCAGAGCAGTCAGTTCAAGGGTCACAGAACTCTGGGATGAACGGACTCCAAGTGCAAAGAAATCACTACATGGGGATTCAGCCCCTTGAGCAGAAATTCCGTTTCAGAGCCCTACTGGCTGGGCTACGGGCACTGTCACTATTGGCCAAACCCTCGGGCCCTGACACCTTCCAAGGGGTGCCCCAGGGCCACTACCACCCTTCTCACCCTGGTCTTCGGAGGAAAGGCCGCAGAGGACCGCAAACTCCTAGAGGGACCTTAGCACCACCCAGGAGGCGGGAAGAAAGCCGACGTGAGGACAGAATCAGGAGCTTCACATCGAATCCAGAACAGCGACAATCATCACATTTGAAGAGACATAAAAACAGCAATAAAATTGGTAACTTCCCAGACATTCGGAGATTTCACAGGATTACTTACGTTGTTTCCAGGGTCCGATTGATTTTTGCAATTATTCCTAACGAGGGGTCGATCTTGGCATACATTGTTGTCATCACACCCACCACCACGATAAGCCAACTGGAGGGGCTCGCCGGGTACACGCCAGTGATGATGCCATTCTAAAGAAAGACACACGGGCCGTGAGCGGTGTCCTCCCACAACCCACAGGGCAACTTCATGGCCCCCGGCAACAGGACTGCTGGGTCGGCAGGCAGGGAGAAGAGCGTGTCGGCAGCGTGCGTGCACTAAGAAACCATACCCCACTAGCTGGGACTCTCCCCAGAGTTTACAGCCTGAGGCGTTCCAGTTTCCTCCCTTCCACTACTTCTGAGCCAAAACCCACCCTGAAAGCTTCCCCAAGAGTGGACACCCCAGGACATGAGAATCAGCCCAGGCACTAGTTTAGCTGGTGAAGGATGTCACTGAGCCACCATGATGTCCTGTCCCTAGCCTGCTACTGTCTAGAATGCCCTGAGACCCCAGCTCCAAAACTGCCCCTCTTGCCGTCCCTGTGTCAGAAGGCTGCTTAACCTTGAAGATTTCATGGGAGGCCTCACTCCATGTTGAGAATTTGCTGTAAAATACTCCAGCCAAAAAAGAAAAAAAAAAAGGATTATATCAAACGAAATTGGCAAAATTGGTGAACAAGGAAGTGAACGGTGGGGATCTATCTGTAATCAGTCCTCTTCGCTCTTGTGTATGTTTGACAACTCCAATTAAAAAACATTCTTACTAAACCATCCTAATAAGATATTGATTTGACCAAGGTAATGGATTAAAAATGACCAAAGCAGGCCAGGTGAGGTGGCTCATGCCTGTAACCCCAGCACTTTGGGAGGCTGAGGCGGGCAGATCACTTGAGGTGAGGAGTTTGAAACCAGCCTGGCCAACATGGTGAAATACTGTCTCTACTAAAAATACAAAAACTTAGCCAGGTGTGGTGGCGGGCGCCTGTAGTCCCAGCTACTCAGGAGGCTGAAGCAGAAGAATTGCTTGAGCCCGGGAAGCGCAGGTTGTAGTGAGCCAAGGTCGCGCCATTGCACTCCAGCCTGGGCAACAGAGTGAGGCTCTGTCTCAAAAAAAAAAAAAAAGGCCAGGCATGGTGGTGTGCACCTATGATCCCAGCTACTCAGAAGGATGAGACAGGAGGATTGCCTGAGCCCAGTGAGGCTACAGGGAGCCGTGATCACACCACTGCACTCCACTCTGGGCAACAGAGCAAGACCTTGTCTCAAAAAAAGAAAAAAAAAAAGAGGAGAGGGGAGGGGAGGGGGAGAACAACATTCCCACTGGGTTGAATATGATGGCCAAGCCTCTGCATCCGAGCTTCTATTTTCCCAGATTCCAAGGTGAAAAAGAGCAGCCCTTGGCGAGCCGAGCTAGTGCCTCAGTGACATCTCGGATGTTGCCTTGGTGGGTTATTTATCTGGGCCCAAGAATCCACAGGCTGAGCCCCAGGGACACCTGTGCAGCTGTGCTGGCTCCCAGGGGCTCGCCCACCTCCCTGCCGTCCCTGCTGCCACCCACTCTTGAGCTCAGGGCTTTCTCAGTGGCCCACTTCAGTGCCGCCCTCAGAGACGGAGCACTGGGAAGTCCACAAACTGAACTGAGCTACTGCTGGAGCTGGCGGGGGTCGGCGGGGGCATCCACTTTCGACTTGATGAACTTTCATCTAGTTTGCGTGTTTTCAAACGTGCACTTATTCCTTCTATGATGTTTAAAATAAATGAAAATACATGGAAAAACAAGATACTTGCTTAAAAAAGAACAGAGTTCCACTTCTTTAGATAAACAGAATTGAGAACATGTCAACTCGACTGTATTTGAACTTATGTGGAGAGTTTCTTTTTTTTTTTTTTGAGACGGAGTCTCGCTCTGTCACCCAGGCTGGAGTGCAGTGGCGCGAACTCGGTTCACTGCAAGCTCCACCTCCCGGGTTCAGGCCATTCTCCTGCCTCAGCCTCCCAAGTAACTGGGACTACAGGCGTCTGCCACCACGCCCGGCTAATTTTTTGTGTTTTTTAGTAGAGACGGGGTTTCACCGTGTTAGCCAGGATGGTCTCAATCTCCTGACCTTGTGATCCACCCACCTTGGCCTCCCAAAGTGCTGGGATTGCAGGCATGAGCCACCATGCCCGGCCCTTATGTGGAGAGTTTCTAGTATGTGAATGTTTTATCAACGAAGTAACTATTACATCTACTTGCTGAAGTTTGGAAAAAAAAAAAAATTTTTTTTTGAGACAAAGTCTTGCTCTGTTGCCCAGGCCGGAGTGTGGTGGCTCAATCATGGTTCACTGCAGTCTCTGCCTCTCAGGTTTAAGCGATCCTCCCATCTCAGCCTCCTGAGTAGCTGGGACTACAGATGCATGCCAACGCACCTGCCTAATTTTCGTATTTTTTGTAGAGATGGGGTTTTGTCGTGTCACCCAGGCTGGTCTTAAACTCCTGAGCTCAAGCGATCCGCCCACCTCAGCTTCCCAAAGTGCAGGGATTACAGGTGTGAGCCACTGCACCTGGCCCAGAAAAAATCCTTTTTGAACAAGGTGCAAAGGATTCTGACTCAGACAGAAGATGTGAATTCTAGTCTTTACTCTGCCTTCTATTAAGTAGGTCGCTGGCCCTTTGAGCCTCGATTTCCCAGCCTGCTTTAGAGCATGCCAACTCCCTCTACCTGCCTAATGGAGCTGCTCCAAGCATCCAGTGAGCTAAAGTCCATGTAACGGTGTCCCCAAGCCTTAAGTACCGTGGAAATAGGTAAGTGATATGCAATCGCCAGTCTGAAACACGTAGACCTCAATCGCTGCAAGAGCCCCGTTCTTAGACATTAAAAGGCATACTGTGTAGATTTCAACACATCTCAGCAAACCTTGAATCGGATGAACTTCTTCTTCCAGGAATGAAGTCCAGAGAGATAGATTTGTCTAAGAGCTTCATGGCTCAGCCGCAGGTCGATCCCATCCGGAGTGACCGTGAACTGAAAGGCTACAGCTTGGTGAGCTTCTGCCATCTTCAGGAATTACCTGGAAGGAGAAGGAGAAAATGTAACACACTTTCTGGGACCAGATACTAAAAAACCCCCATACAGAAGTGCCATTCCTTCTGAACTTAAGTTCTTCCTCCCCACTTAACAGCATCCAGGCCCATGGTACCCCAATCCTGGCCCTGGACGTCCCCCAGAACCACGCCTCCAAGCCAGCATCCAGGCCCGTGGTACCCCAACCCCAGCACTGGACGTCCCCCGGAACCACGCCTCCAAGCCAGCATCCAGGCCCGTGGTACCCCAGTCCTGGCCCTGGACATGCCCTGGAACCACGCCTCCAAGCCAGCATCCAGGCTCGTGGTACCCCAGTCCTGGCCCTGGATGTCCCCCGGAACCACGCCTCCAAGCCAGCATCCAGGCCCGTGGTACCCCAACCCCAGCCCTGGATGTCCCCCGGAACCACACCTCCAAGCCAGCATCCAGGCCCGTGGTACCCCAACCCCAGCCCTGGACGTCCCCCGGAACCACGCCTCCAAGCCAGCATCCAGGTTCGTGCCAGCATCCAGGTTCGTGCCAGCATCCAGGTTCGTGGTACCCCAGTCCTGGCCCTGGATGTCCCCCGGAACCACGCCTCCAAGCCAGCATCCAGGACACACCTGCTGACGCAAAGCCCGTGGCGCTTCAGCAACTCGCACAGCACAGACAAATCTCAATCTTACAGCCAGGCCCTTGGAGGCTGGCATTAGAAGAGGCCCAGAGTGTCCACGAAGGAGTCCACGAGGGGGCCCACGACAGCCCTAGACCCTGAACTTCGAGCACAGATCAATCCCAAATGCCTCTGCCTCTGGTGTCTATGTGGCTGCTCTTTCGAGAAACTGTTCTGGGGTTTCAGAGAGACCCACGGAGACCCCATGAGTCACATGTGCAGACGCCTCAAGAATGGGTGCTCGCGGACCGAGCGGGCCTTCTTCCTCGGAGGCAGCAGCTGAAGCAGCACCTGCCTTGGCGGCCCACGGGCTCAGCAGATCCTGGGGCGCTGTATGCCAGACGCAAGCACAGCCCCTGGGGACAGCGTCCCGTCTGGCTGCAGAAAACTGCTTCGGGGTCTGCTACATTCTTTCCATCCCTTCATCCTGGCTCCGGCTGCCTTCCTCCAGGCTCCTCGGCACAGCCGCTCAGCACAGCACAGCCCCCATCCCCTCCTGGACCCCCAGGGCGGCGGCTCCTGCCCTTCTCACTGTGCCTCCCCCACCTCCTCCCAAGCTGCCTGCCACAAAGTACTAAATGGATAAAAGAGAAGCTAAGAGGGCCGGGCGCGGTGGCTCACGCCTGTAGTCCCAGCACTTTGGGAGGCCGAGGCGGGTGGATCACAAGGTCAGGAGATCGAGACCACGGTGAAACCCCGTCTCTACTAAAAATACAAAAAATTAGCCGGGCGCGGTGGCGGGCACCTGTAGTCCCAGCTACTCGGGAGGCTGAGGCAGGAGAATGGCGTGAACCCGGGAGGCGGAGCTTGCAGTGAGCCGAGATCGCGCCACTGCACTCCAGCCTGGGCGACAGAGCGAGACTCCGTCTCAAAAAAAAAAAAAAAAAAAGAGAAGCTAAGAGGAAAGAACTATCAAGGACCATAATAAAAATCCAAAAACTCGTGTGTGTGTATGTAGACGTGTGTGTGGTATGTGTATGTGGTGTGTGTGGTGTATATGTGTGTTGTGTTTGTGTGTGTGGTGTCTGTGTGGTATACGTGTATGTGTGTGTATATGTGTATGTGGTATGTGTGTGTGGTGTATGTGTGTGGTGTGTTTGTGTGTGTGGTGTCTGTGTGGTATATGTGTATATGTGTGTGTGTGTGTGTGTGGGCATATGTATGTGTGGTATATGTATGTGTATGTGGTGTGTTTGTGGTGTCTGTGTGGTATACGTGTATATGTATGTGTGGTGTGTGTGGGCATATGTGTGTGTGGTATGTGTATGTGTATGTGGGATGTGTGTGGTGTGTGTGTGCATGTGTGGTGTGTGTGTGGTGTATGTGTGTATATGTGTGTGGTGTGTGTGGGGGTATGTGTGTGGTGTGTGTGGTTGTGTGTGGGGGTGAGTGTGTGGTGTATGTGTGGTGTGTGTGGTGTGTGTGTGGGGTGCATGGGCAGGTGTGTAGTTGTGTGTGGGTGTGTGTGTGTTGCGTGTGTGTGGTGTGTGTGGGGTGTGTGTGGTGTATGTGTGGTGTATGTGTGGTGTGTGTGTGGGGTGCGTGGGCGTGTGTGTGGTTGTGTGTGGGGTGTGGTGTGTGTGGGTGCGTGGCCTGTGTGTGGTTGTGTGTGGGGGGTGGGTGTATGTGGGGTGGGTGTGTGTGGGTGCATGTGTGGTTGTATGTGTATGGTGTGTGCGTGTGTGGTCGTGTGTATGGTGTGTGTGTGGATGGGTGTGCGTGTTCTCATCACAGGATGATTTTCGCCCACTGATGCCCTCTGAGGGCAAGCTCAAAATCAGTGGCTATCACAGTTTCGAAGATCCCGTTACAGAAATCAGCCTGGCTTAGTCCTCCACCAGCCAAAACACGAACCATCCACTGACAGGCCCTGGAAAGGCACCCGACTTCACACATCTGTCCACATTACAGATATCTGTTGACTGCCTCCAATGTGCCTGCTGAGGAGAGGAGCTCGACACCAGCAGAAAAGGCCCCTCTGCCCTCCCACGGCGTAGACCACGCTAACAAGCAATGCATGAGCAGCACTCTGGTGCAGGAAGGGGAGGTGCCAAGGGGACCTCTCAGGAGACAGTGAAGCCAGGAGAAGGAGCGACCATGGGAAGAGCAGGCAACAGCTGGAGGCAGGAAGGGCAGGAGGCTGGGGTCAAGGGCAGGTGTCTGGGGTCAAGGACAGGGTGTCTGGGGTCAAGGACAGGGTATCTGGGGTCAGTGGCAGGACAGCTAAGGTCAAGGGCAGGCCAGCTGGGATCAAGGGCAGGGTATTGGGTCAAAAGCAGGTGTCTGGGGTCAAAGGCAGGGTAGCTGGGGTCAAGGGCAGGGTGTCTGGGTTCAAGGGCAGGTGGCCAAGCTTGGAGAGGAAGGCAGAGGCAGCCGGTGGGAGGTGGCAGGGTTTTGTGCTAGTGATGGAGAAGCATCCCAGGGCCCAGAGGAAAGGGAACCTGCCACTATTTCTGTTCTAAAGACCACCCTGGCTGCTGTATGGAGCATGGATGGGGAAGCAGGACCCGTAAGAAGCTGAGGCTGTCTTCCATTAAGGTGCCCGGGCCTGGCCCAGTCTGTCAGTGACAGGGACAGTGACAGTGTGGACAATGACCCACACAAGACAGTCTGCAGAGGCACCCTGAGCTGCACGTGCTGGTGAAACGGGCTGTCAGGCTCCTGACTTGAGCCACCCACTCAGTGAAGCAAGGTACTGACATGGGACAGTCTCAGGGAGGGAAGGAGGCAGGCTGGGGCGGAAGCTGAGAATTCATGCCTGGACCTGCCACATGTGAAATGTCGCCAGGACATCCGGGTGGAGATGCCACACACTGCCGGAGTGAGGGAGGAGCTGGGCCGGACGACACACCCGACAGGTACCAGCACAGATCCTGCGAGCTCTGCCTCAATGACTCTGAAAGAGTAATTTGGCAAACTACATTCCACCAGCTATAACCTTAGCTTAGAGCAATTTGCGAAGCAATCGACAATATGTATGGGCCAGGAATGATGGCTCACACCTGTAATCCCAACACTTCGGGAGGCTGAGGTGGGAGGATCGCTTGAGGCCAGGAACTCAACACCAGCCTTGGCAACACGGCGAAACCCCATCTCTCTAACAAATAAAAAATTAGCCAGGTGTGGTGGCGTGGGCCTGTAGTCCCAGCTACTTGGGAAGCTGAGGTGGGAGGATCCCTTGAGCTCAGGAGGTAGAGTCTGCAGTGAGCCATGATCACACCATTGTACTCCAGCCGGGACAACAGAGTGAGACCCTATCTCAACAACAACAACAACAACAACAACAAAACAACAGTATTTACATATTATTTAGTAGGCATGCAGCTGACTCCCATGGCCTGGCCGGTTTTAAAGGAATGGATCCCATTTTTGAAACCAGCAAGATCACTAAGCAGATGTTTGCCACAGGCTGAAAAGGGTATCAAAGCAAGCAGCTCTGAACCATTTCTCAAAAAGCCATCTAAGCAGCTGTAAGACTCCCCTGGAGTCTCAAGGTTAACTTTTTTTTTTTTTTTTTTTTTGAGATGGAGTCTTACTCTGTCGCCCAGGCTGCAGTGCAGTGGCACCATCTCAGCTCACTGCAACTTCTGCCTCCTGGGTTCAAGCGATTCTCATGCTTCGGCCTCCTGAGTAGCTGGGCTTACAAGCGCCTGCCCCCATGCCTGGCTAATTTTTTCTATTTTTAGTGGAGATGGGGTTTCCCCATGTTGGCCAAGCTGGTCCCAAACTGCTGAGCTCAAATGATCCGCCCACCTTGGCCTCCCAAAGTGCTGCGATTACCCCCGTAAGCCACCGCGCCCGGCCTCAAGGTTAACTCTTAGCCCCCTTCCCCATCAAAGCCTTGGCAGTAACCATGAGGCAGTCATCCCAAAAGAGGACTCTGCAAAGCATGCACCGTGTCAAATAAAGTGATGTGACTGGCCCCCTCTGCATGACTGATAAGATCTCCTGGGCTTTATACAGAACACAAAGGCATTATTCATGGCAGCGGATTAAATATAGCGTCTGTAGCCAAGTCTCTCCAAAGGTATGTATCCGATGCTTGCTCAGAAATCTAACCTCTGATAGGAAGAGTCAGACTGGAGGTAATTACAGCGTCCTTTCCAGGAGGGAAACGCCCTTGCAGAGCGATCTGAGTTTAATGAAGGACTTGTTTATTTTGACTCATTCAGGGTAACCCTAAGAGTCCTAACTGCCCCTAAGGTGCACAATTTGTTTTTCTACTTCTGTAAGAGCTGAGATGGGCTGTCCTGACCCAGCCTCTCCCTCTTTGAGTCATGAGCAGAAAAGAGTGAACTCGACAAGGGCCAGAGGAGCTCCCTGTGCAAATCTAATGAGTGCAAATCCCACGCTGGGTTCTGGCCTGGATCAGTGGCCTTATGTTTAAAAACACTGATATGGCTGCACCTACAGCAGTTCCTGCTCAGCTACAGTTTGCACCTTTGTTTATTTGTTGTTTGTTTGAGACAGGGTCTTGCTGTGTTGCCCAGGCTAGAGTGCAGTGGCATGATCATGGCTCACTGCAGCCTCTACTCCCCGAGCTCAGGTGATCCTCCTACCTCAGCCTCCTGAGGAGCTGGGACTACAGGCATGCACCACCATGCTCAGCTAATTGATGTATTTTTGTGTAGAGACAGGGTTTCACCACCCTGCCCAGACTGGTCTCAAACTCCTGGACTCAAGCGATCCACCCGTCTCAGCCTCCCAAAGTACTGGGATTATAGGCGTGAGCCACCCTGCCTGGTGATTGTGCTTTTTGAAGTCTCAGTTATCCATGGTCAACCACCATCTGAAAATATTAGATGGAAAACTCCGAGCGCGGTGGCTCATGCCTGTAATTCCAGCACTTTGGGAGGCCCAGGCAGGTGGATTGCTTGAAGTTAGGGGTTCGAGGCCAGCCTGGCCAACATGGCAAAACCGTCTTTATTAAAAATACAAAAATTAGCTGGGCATGGTGGTGCGTGCCTGTAATCCCAGCTACTCGGGAAGCTGAGGCAAGAGAATTGCCTGAACCCGGGAGGCAGAGGTTGCAGTGAGCTGAGATTGCACCACTGCACAGCAGCCTGGGGGACAGAGTGAGACTCCACCTCAAAAAAGAAAAAAAAATCATAGTTTTAGATTGTGCACCATTCTGAGCAGTACGATGAAAGCTCCCACCATTCCTCTCCCTCCTGCCAGGGATGTGAATCACCCCTTTACCCAGGCTATCCATGCTGCCAACACTCCCTGTCTGTTACTACACAGGAAAAACCTCGTATATACATCTGTCTCCTGGAATCTAAGGGGAACTAGTTGCAGGACCCCCATGGATACCAAAATCTATGAGTGTGCAGTCCCTTATAGAAAATAGTGTAGTAGGCCGGGCGCGGTGGCTCAAGCCTGTAATCCCAGCACTTTGGGAGGCCGAGACGGGCGGATCACGAGGTCAGGAGATCGAGACCATCCTGGCTAACACGGTGAAACCCCATCTCTACCAAAAAATACAAAAAACTAGCCGGGCGAGGTGGCGGGCGCCTGTAGTCCCAGCTACTCGGGAGGCTGAGGCAGGAGAATGGCGTAAACCCGGGAGGCGGAGCTTGCAGTGAGCCGAGATCGCGCCACTGCACTCCAGCCTGGGTGACAGAGCCAGACTCCGTCTCAAAAAAAAAAAAAAAAGAAAATAGTGTAGTATTTGCACATAACCTACACACATCCTCCTGTGTACTTTTTTTTTTTTTTTTTGAGACACTCTCACTCTGTCCCCCAGGCTGGAGTTCAGTGGTGTGATGTTGGCTCACTGCAACCTCCACCTCCCGGGTTCAAGCGATTCTTCTGCCTTAACCTCTGGAGTAGCAGGGACTACAGGCATGTGCTACCATGCCTGGCTAATTTTTGTATTTTTATTTTATTTTATTATTTTTGAGATGGAGTTTTGCTATTGTTGCCCAGGCTGGAGTGCGATGGCATGGTCTCGGCTCACTGCACCCTCTGCCTCCTGGGTTCAAGTGATTCTCCTGCCTCAGCCTCCCGAGTAGCTGGGATTACAGGCCCCCACCACCATGACCAGCTAATTTTTGTATTTTTAGTAGAGACAGGGTTTCACTACATTGGCCAGGCTGGTCTTGAACTCCTGACCTCAGGTGATCCGCCCGCCTGAGCCTCCCAAAGTGCTGGGATTACAGGTGTGAGTCACCGCGCCCAGCCTTAATTTTTGTATTTTGAGTAGAGACCTGGTTTCACCAACATTGGCCAGGCTGGTCTCAAACTCCTGACTTCAGGTGATCCACCCACCTCGGCCTCCCAAAGTGCTGGGATTACAGGTGTGAGCCACCACGCCCAACCCTCCTGTACACTTTAAATCATCTCTAGGTTACTTACAATAATGAATACAATGTAAATGCTATGTAAACAGTTGTTATGCTGTATTTTTACATTTTGTATTATTTTTTGTTATTATCTAGCTTTCTTCTTTTTCCACAAATATTTTCAATCCTTAGTTGGCTAAATCCACAGAAGCAGAACCTGAGGATACAAAGTTGATTGTATAGGTTTGGTACTATCCACAGATTAAGGCATCCATGAGGGGTCTTGGAATGTATCCCCCAAGGATAAGGGGAGGCCACTGTAAGTGTAAGACTGCCTCCTGTGGCCAATAGGGAGTACAGATCTAAACCACAGGAAGACACCACTTCACACTCAGGAGGACAGCTAGTATCACAAAGATGGATGATATCAAGTGTTGGTGAGGATGTGGAGAAACCAGAATTCTCATGGATGGCTGGTCAAATGGTGCAGCCATGTTGGCAAACAGTCTGTCCGTTCCTCAAAAGCTTAAATACAGAGTTACTGGTCTGGCACCGTGGCTCACACGTGCAATCCCAGCTCTTTGGGAGGCCAAAGCAGAAAGAGTGCTTTAGGCCAGGAATTCCAGACCAGCCTGCACCATGTGGCAAGACCCCGTCTCTATATAATAAACAAAAATTTTAAAAATTAAAAATTAGGCCAGGTGCAGTGGCTCACGCCTGTAGTCCCAGCACTTCATGAGGCCAAGACAGGAGGACTGCTTTGGCTCAGGAGTTCCAGACCAGCCTGGGGAACAAGGCAAGACCTCATCTCTATTAAAAATCAAAGAAATTATCCAGGCATGGTGGTGCATCCCTGTAACCCTAGCAACTTGGGAAGCTGAGGCAGGAGGATTGCTTGAGCCCAGGAGGTGGAGGCTGCAGTGAGCTGTGATTGCACCACTGCACTCCAGCCTGGGCAACAGAGGAGATCCTGTCTTTAAAAAAAAAAATTGCATAACAATAGACTTACCATATGACCCAGCAATTCCATTCCTACATACATACCCGAGAACTGAAAACATGTCCATACAAAAGCCTGCACACGAACACTCACGTTATTCATGATAGCCAAAAAGTGGCAATACGTTCTGCTGATGAATGGATAAATATAATGTCCAATCATACGGTGGAATAGTATTCAGCAATGAAAAGGAATGGACCTCTGACACCTGCTGCAACATGGATGGGCCCTGAAGACATGATGCTGAGTGAAAGAAGTCACACAGAAGGTCATATATTGCTCATTCTGTTCATTCTAAATGTCTGGAACAGGCAAATCTACAGAGACAGAAAGTACACTAGTGCTTGCCAGGGGCTTGGAGCAGATGGGAAGATAGGGAGGTAATGGGTAAGGAGTGGGGGGCATCTTCTTCGGGTGATGAAAACATTCCAAAATTGATTGTGGTGATAGTTGCACAACTCTGTGAATATACTAAAAACCACTGAAAGCCCTGGCATCATGGCGAAACCCTGTCTCTGCAAAAACTACAAAAATTAGCTGGGTGTGGTGATGTGTGCCTATAGTCCCAGCTACTAGGGCGGCTGAGGTGGAAGAATCACTTGAGCCTGGGAGGTCAAAGCTGCAGTGAGCCATGACTGCACCACTGCATTTCAGCCTGAGCAACAGAGTAAAACCCTGTCTAAAAAAAAAAAAAAACCCAAACAAACTCACCGAAGTGTACACTTTAGATGGGTGAATTTTATGGCATATGAATATCTCAATAAAGCTGCTACCAAAAAATACTGTCTCAAGAAGTATTGTCTATTTAATGTCTATGCACCTAACCATTCTCTCCTCAGATATATAACAGTGGGGGGTGGATATGTAATTCTTTTCTTCCATATCCCATACACCATAGTGCTCTGGTCACATTAAGGACTCATTCAGCAGCCATAAAAAAGAATGAAATTGGCCAGGCATGGTGGCTCATGCCTGTAATCCCAGCACTTTGGAAGGCAGAGGTGGGAGGATCATCTGAGGAAGGGAGTTCGAGACCAGCCTGAGCAACATGGAGAAACCCCATCTCTCCTAAAAAATACAAAATTAGCCAGGTGTGGTGGTGCATGCCTGTAATCCCAGCTACTTGGGAGGCTGAGGCAGGAGAATCACTTGAACCCGGGAGGCAGAGGTTGTAGTGAGCCGAGATCACGCCATTGCACTCCAGCCTGGGCAACAAGAGCAAAATTTGGTCTCAAAAAAAAAAAAAGGAAAGAAAAAAAAGAAATCATGTCCCTTGCAGTAATATGGATGCAACTGGAAGCCTTTATCCTAAGTGAACTCACTCAGAAACAGAAAACCAAATACTGCATGTTCTCACCTATAAGTCGGAGTTAAACAATGGGTACCCATGGACATAAAGACGGAAGTAACAGGCCAGCTACGATGACTCACGCCAGTAATCCCAGCACTTTGGGAGGCCGAGGCAGGTGGATCACCTGAGGTCAGGAGTTTGAGACCAGCCTGGCCAAGATGGTAAAACCCCATCTCTACTAAAAATGCCCAAAATTGGCCAGGCGCAGTGGCTCACACCTGTAATCCCAGTACTTTGGGAGGCCGAGATGCGCGGGTCAGGAGATCGAGGTCAGGAGATCGAGACCATCCTGGCTAACACGGCGAAACCCCGTCTCTACTAAAAATACAAAAAATTGGCTGGGCGTGGTGGCGGGCGCCTGTAGTTCGCGCTACTCGGGAGGCTGAGGCAGGAGAATAGCATGAACCCAGGAGGCAGAGCTTGCAGTGAGCCGAGATCGCTCTACTGCACTCCAGCCTGGGGGACAGAGCAAGACTCCGTCTCAAAAACAAACAAACAAACAATACCAAAAATTAGCCTGGCGTGGTGGCAGGCATCTGTAATCCCAGCTACTTGGGAAGCTGAGGCAGGAGAATCGCTTGAACCTGGGAGGTGGAGGTTGCAGTGAGCTGAGATCGGGCCACTACACTCTAGCCTGGGCGACAGAGCAAGACTCTATTTCAAAAAAAAAAGAAAAACAAAGATGGAAATAACGACATTGGGGATTCCAAAACGGAAGGGAGGAAGCGGGGCAAGGGTTGAAAAATTACCTATCAGGTACAATGTTCACTCTCTTCCCTTTCATCAAGGGCACTCTGGGTACACTGGAAGCCCAACACCCACCAGTATGCAAAATACCATGTAACAAACAGGCATATGTACCCCCGAATCTAAAATTAAATTAAATTTTTAAAAAGACTCATTCAAAACAACTGTTACCTCATGGCATTAAGGAATTTCTGTTAATTATCTTTTAGGTATTACAAGATATTGTGGTCATGTTTTTTAAGAGACAGAGTCTCGCTCTGCTGCCCAGGCTAGAGTGCAGTGGCACAGTCACAGCTCACTGCAGCTCTGGGTTCAAGCAATCCTCCTGCCTCAGCCTCCTGAGTAGTCGAGATTGTGGGTGTGAGCCATGGCACTCAGGCAGTGGTTATTTTTAAAAAACTTTCCCATCTTTTATCGACAGGAACTAACATAATGATACATGCAATTTTATCTTTTTTTTTTTTTTTTTTTGAGACTCTTAGGTCTCACTCTGTCACCCAGGCTGGAATGCAGTAGCACTATCTAGGCTCACTTTAACCTCTGCCTTCCGGGTTCAAGCAATTCTCCTGCCTCAGCCTCCCTAGTAGCTGAGACTACAGACGCCCAACACTGCACCCAGCTGATTTTTGTATTTTTTTTTTTTTTTTTTTTGAGGCGGAGTCTTCACTCTGTCGCCCAGGCTGGAGTGCAGTGGCACCATCTCGGCTCACTGCAAGCTCCGCCTCCCGGGTTCGCGCCATTCTCCTGCCTCAGCCTCCCGAGTAGCTGGGACTACAGGCGCCCGGCTAATTTTTTTTTTTTTGTATTTTAGTAGAGACGGGGTTTCACCGTGTTAGCCAGGATGGTCTCGATCTCCTGACCTCGTGATCCGCCCATCTCGGCCTCCCAAAGTGCAGGGATTATAGGCGTGAGCCACCGCGCCCGGCCTGATTTTTGTATTTTTAATAGAGCCCAGGTTTCACCATGTTGCCAGGCTGGTCTTGAACTCCTGACCTCAGGTGATCTGCCCACTTTGGCCTCCCATAGTACTGCGAGCCACTGTGCCCAGCCTAATTTTATCTTTTATCATGTCTGGGACTTGCTTCAAAATCACTTGGGGTGGGATGAATGGAGGGACGGCTATGAAGGAGCCACGCGTGAGAACCGGTGAAGGGCACGGCCGATCTCCTGATGTTTTAGAATGTGTTGAATGAAATGAAACACTTGTCCACTGCCATCGGAGCTCAAAAATCTCACATTTGGAGAGCTCCTCACACACTCCAAATGCCCCAGGTGCCCAGCTCCCAGGAAGGGAGGCACACACTTCTCACCCCATAGCCCACCCAATACAAGAGGGCTGGCAGCAGAGAAATGGCATAACCCATCCAGAGCCAGAGAAGATGAAATCGGGAGGAGCAAAGGTTTCTGGGGCCAGAGTGTGTGGAAAGGTGGCCATGCCCAAGCCCCCTTACTCCACCCCCACTACCCACAACCTGGAAATAGCTGAACAATCACCACCTGCTTGCCCAACCCAACACGGTTTTTATGACCCTGGAATAAAAAGGATGAAAAAGGAAAAGCAGGGCCTCCCCGCAGTGCCCCCCTCCCCCAGTGCCCACCTCCCCCCCAATGCCTGCGCCCCTGCCTCACCGAGCCAGTCTTTTCCAGGTGCTTCCTCTTCAGGCAGGAGGCCACGCAGCGCCCCATGCAGGGACTTCACCTCTCCCCAGACAGAGGGCACACCTGTTCCCTGGCTTTCACGCAGCTGGGAGTGGAGGCAGAATGGCAGCTTCTCCCACCTCTGAGTCACCGGAAACAAAGCTGGGGGGCTGCAGAAGACACAGCCGCCGTGGCTTCACGGAGGCCAACCGACCCTGGTGAGAGCCGCCCAGCTCCCGGGCCAGCCTCACTCACTCCAGCCGTGGGGCAGAGGCTTCCTAATGTCTCTAAAACTGAGGAACTCTGAAGAATGATAACCAGATAAAGCCATTCACGCCGGGCGCGGTGGCTCAAGCCTGTAATCCCAGCACTTTGGGAGGCCGAGACGGGCGGATCACGAGGTCAGGAGATCGAGACCATCCTGGCTAACACGGTGAAACCCCGTCTCTACTAAAAATACAAAAACTTAGCCGGGCGAGGTGGTGGGCGCCTGTAGTCCCAGCTACTCGGGAGGCTGAGGCAGGAGAATGGCGTGAACCCGGGAGGTGGAGCTTGCAGTGAGCTGAGATCCGGCCACTGCACTCCAGCCTGGGTGACAGAGCGAGACTCCGTCTCAAAAAAAAAAAAAAAAAAAAAAAAGGCATTCACACCGCACCCCCCTTCCCTCCCTGGCCCTGGAGGGTAGAGGGTACCAGACCAGAGTCTGAGAGTGGTCAGCACGTTTCCTGCCTTGACGTACTCCTCCACTGAAAGTCAACCTGAGGCCAGGTGCGGTGGCTTGGGCCTGTAATCCCAGCACTTTGGGAAGCCGAAGCGGGAGGGTCACTGGAGGTCAGGAGTTCAAGACCAGCCTGACCAACATGGTGAAACCCTGTCACTACTAAAAATACAAAAATTAGCCGGATCTGGTGGTGCGTGCCTGTATTCCCAGCCAATTGGGAGGCTGAGGCAGGAGAATCGCTTGAACCCGGGAGGCAGAGGTTGCAGTGAGCCGAGATCAGGCCATGCACTCCTGGTTGAGAGAGTGAGACGCCGTCAAAATAAAAAAAAAAAAAAGCAAGCCACTCTGGCCCTCAGCATGCCTTTCTATAACATACTTAGCGCAAACGGGATCCCTCAAAGTAAATCGGGTCTGCGGCCTCACCGCACTGGCATAAACAGGACTGGGACCCCAGGTGGCTCACCTCACCTTCCTGGAAACAGAGCAGCCAGCTGAGGCAGGTGAGCAGCTGAGACTGGGATGGGCGGACAACAAGCCCAGGGCCAGGGGCGCAGAGCTCTTCCGAGGGCTTGGTGCTCAGGGAGAAGGAGTGGGGGTGAGGAGGGGGTGAAGAAGGCCAGTCAACAATAAATTCTTGGACCTCAGATAAGCCTCACAAAAACTTTGGAAGGCCAAGGCGGGCAGATCGCTTGAGCCCAGGAGTTTGAGACCAGCCTGAGCAACATGGCAAAACCTCATCTCTACTAAAAATACAAAAATAAACCAGGGGTGGTGGTGAGCACCTGTAGTCCCAGCTACTTGGGAGGCTGAAGGGCGAGGCTCACCTAAGCCTGGAAGGTTGAGGCTACAGTGAGCCATGATCACACCACTGCATTCCAGCCTGGGCGACAGAACGAGATCTTGTCTCAAAACAAACACGCGCACACACACACACACACACACACACACACACACGCCCCAGTGAACTTTACTATATTATACAGCAAGACTGTTTTCTGTCTTAAATGCTTTAAATCACAAGATACTGCAAACACGCAGGCAAGCAGAGAATAACACCTGTGTACCCTCCGGGAATGAACAAATTTAACATTTTGCTGTATTGATTTAGACTGTCCTCCCCAACCTACCCCTGACACCAGTTTGTTTATTTCTGTTTTTGTAGAGACAGGATCTCACTATGTTGCCCAGGCTGGTCTTGAACTCTTGGACTCAAGCAGTCCTCCCTCCTTGGCCTCCCAAACTGCTGAGATTACAGGCGCCCAGCCCTGCAAAAATTTCTAAGATGCAACAGATACAACCTCCTCTCCCTGTCCCCAGAATGCGGGGCTCATCTTTCCCTACATATTTGAGTATCTACAAGTGCATACAGTACCACCACACACGTGTGAGGCACACACAAATGCTGCCTACTCCGTGCACGCTCCTGCAACTTGCTTCTCGTCCACATTGAATTCCAAGCTGCCCCACGCCCACCCATGCAGCACTGGCCCTGCTGTCCTGCACCCCTCTGCTGGCGGGAACCAGTCTGCTCCTGTGTCCCTGCTGGGGTTCAGGGAACTTCTCTGTTCACTTTTTCACTGTTGCAAACAAAGCAGCAGACAGTGGCCTTGTCCATGTTGCAGCATCGTATTTTAACGGGGGTAGAAAAACAGCATGGTGTTCGTGGGCACCCCTGGCCTCTGGGGCAGCCTTCCTCATGCCTGCCCTGCCCTGCCTGCTCTACCAAAGGTCCAGCTCCTTCTTGACGTGGTCATCCTGTCCTCTTTGCCCTCGCCGAAGTCCCACCTGCTGCTCGACACCCCATCTCCCTGTGTCTCCCAAGTCAGCTTTCCCAGGGCGTCTGAGCGCCCTGCCCACTTCGCCAACGCTGCCACATCGGCCCCAGCCAGGGGCTTCTTGGAGCGGAAGCACACTCCACCACTTTGCAGCCTGTGTTCCTTCCACTTCTGTGCGTCCAGAATGGGCCACCTGTCCGCTACAGCCAGGCCTGGGTCAGCGCCCTCCACCTCCCACCTGCGTGGGAGTCCCTCACCAGGCTCACTGTGTCTTCTCCTCCCCAGCACCTTTCATCGAGGGCAGGAGGCCAGGGCACCCATGTGTTACATCTCCCCTTCCTGGAAGACTTCCCTGGAGTCCTGGGCATGCCCTGCCAGGTTGGGCACTGTGGCTGGGAGCTCTAGCACACTGGGAGGAAGGGCCCTCAGGCCAGCTGGCGGCCGGGCCTGTGTCTGGATCCAGGCCACCGACACTAGGCAGCCTCTCTGCTCACCCCTTCGGCCCTCCTGAGGCTGTAGCGAGGAGGGCAGCAGGGGCACGGCATGGCCTGAGGCGTGGGCAAGCAGGCATCAGCCTCCTCGGGCTGGCGGGGGCTCTGCCACGTCCCACTCCCGGTGTACAACTAAACCGTTAGTCTCTGTGGGCTGGCCCCACTTCCTGCTCCTTCTTCCTCCTGGGGGAGGCCGCCAGGCACACAAGCTGGCCCCGGTCCATCTGCTGCTGCCTTGGGCCCCTCTGGCTTCTGAACTAGTAGGTGGCTCCCCCTGCACCCCGGGAGTCAGCCAGCCCCCCGGGACTTTAGCTTAAACCTGAGCACACTGCACCTGACCTTCCAAGCACATCCTCAACTAGCCAAAACTTCACCAGCTGACAATGAATCTTGCCACCTGCCCATGTGCCCACATCCTCCCCAGGGTTTCTCTCACTGAGAACGCCGGCACCTGCCCTGCCTGGGGAGAAGTAGGGATGGACTAGGGCTGTTCACTCCAGTCCCCAGAACCTGCTGATGTGAAGGTCCCCGGGCTCGCATGTCCCACCAGCAACACGTCTGCTCTACAGCCCAGCCCTCCTTTCTCCAAGCCACCCCCATACAGAGACTTCCCAGAGAGACCTGCCCAGCTGCTCTTTAACCCACATCATCCCAGGGACTGGCCCATCTGCAGCCCCTATCCTGCTGCGATTTTCTTCCATGCCCAGGTCTCGGAGACATATCACAGCCCAGGTGGGGAGAGGTGGTGTCCCGTGGGACGAAGTTTACACAGTGTGACCACTGAGATCCAAGCTGCACGGCAGGGCGTGCACCTGCGCCCCAAGTTCAAGGATGGCTAGAGGAGAGAACACTTTTACTGGAAAGAAAGGCAGAAAAGAGAAGGAGGAAGAAAAGTTAAAAGGGAGAAATAAGAAAATGCAGAAAAATACAGATGGATGAAAAGGGAACTTCACCTCTTCCCTGTCACTCACTCGCTCCCTCAAATCATCACGGAGTCCTCGGACGGAAATCCCAAACTAGCCCTGGGAACGGACTCATGGAGGAGGCAGCTCTGGGTAAGTGAAACAGGCGGACCCTTGGGGGCTGTTCCTGACCTAAGACCCCTCCTTGCTGTGTGCCCCCAGGACTGCTATAGGGTAAATCGGAGGCGGCGGCAACACCCCAGCGGCCTCCACCACGCCAAAGACACCACGTCGTCCGGCACTGTGGTGGGGCCGCGGACGTGTCTATTTTTACTGCAAGGACAGAAATCACTTCTGAGAAGCAGGCACGGTGGCTAGGGCCTGGCCTGTGCCTCTGCCCCAAGTGGATGTGAGCCCTGAAAGGCTGAGTGGGAGGCCAGGCGCAGTGGCTCACGCCTGAAATCCCAGCACTTTGGAAGGGCAAGACGGAGATTGCTTGAGTCCAGGAGTTCAGGACGAGGCTGACCAACATGGCAAAACTCTTTCTCTGCCAAAAATACAAAAAATTAGCTGGGGCCGGGCGCGGTGGCTCAAGCCTGTAATCCCAGCACTTTGGAAGGCCGAGACGGGCGGATCACGAGGTCAGGAGATCGAGACCATCCTGGCTAACATGGTGAAACCCCGTCTCTACTAAAAAAAATACAAAAAACTAGCCGGGCGAGGTGGCGGGCGCCTGTAGTCCCAGCTAGTCGGGAGGCTGAGGCAGGAGAATGGCGTAAACCCGGGAAGGCAGAGCTTGCAGTGAGCCGAGATCGTGCCACTGCACTCCAGTCTGGGCGACAGAGTGACACTCTGTCTCAAAAAAAAAAAAAAAAATTAGCTGGACGTGGTGGCGCATACCGGTGGTCCTAGCCTTTCTGGGGGCTGAGATGGGAAGATTTCTTGAGTCTGGGAGGTTGAGGCTGCAGCAAGCCCAGATTGTGCCACTGCACTCCAGCCTGGGCAACAGAGTGAGACCCTGTCTCAAAAAAAAAGAAAGGCTGAGTGTGGCTGGGGAGTGGGGGAGGCTGAGCGGGGTTGGAGGGTGCGGGGTGGAGATTGCCCACCTGGAGCCCACCCACTGGGAGCTCACACAGACCTCCCTGCCCAGAGCACACTGGGTGCTCAACAACTCCCAGGTGAAGCATGGGAGCCAGGTCACGTGCCATCCTGGAGGCTATGAAGGGACTCGTCACTGAGGTCTGTGCCAGAGCACTTAAGCACCTTATGCTAATCTGCTCTCGGAACCACACAGAGATGCAGAATAAAAGGCCCCAACCAAGGCTGCAAGCCCTTCATCACAGCTGTCACAAATCCACTGTCCCGTCTCCAGCTCACCTATTCCATGGCTGTTCCCACCGCCTTCCAAGCTCAGCTCTCCCTGTCACCTGCCCCTCTGCCAGGCCCACCAGCCTTGACCTGTGCCACTCACTGGCTCGCAGCTGGGAGGCCTTCAGCTCTTTTTCCATTTCTCTTTTCTCCTTTCTTCATACTTAGCTTAAAGCTCCCAGCACTTTAGCGGGCAGCCCGTGAATCCAAACTCCCCAAGAAATTCCACAAGAGACATTTATCAATGTCACCTGCACCGGCTGGCAAATGACCTTCACTTGTGAGTTCCGTGTCCAGTCTTCCAAATACACTTCTCAAGGACGTGAATCCTTGTGGTGTCATCTGAATCGAATCCTGAAGACTACAGAATGCCTGTTCTCTAACAGTGAATGCTACATGAACAATTAGGGGGGCTGGTGATAACACATCTTCAATTTTGCTTACGATTATCTTCATTTTAACAACCTTGCTCAATATTCCCCAAATCCTTGGCCAATAAACGGCTCTGCTACTTTGTTTTTTGAAAGTGTTCACTTTGTTCTCTTTCTCCGTAATCAATTCCTTTTAACCAAAACCTTTCACCTCTTTCGAAGTCATTGGCCTATGAATCCTAACACTGGCCACGTAATCAAGAAGCCACCCATGACACAGGTCCTTATGCCCTCTGAGTAAACCTCCCCACCCCTGCACCCCCAATCCTGCAGAGCTGAGACAGGCAGGTGGCCGAGGAAAGCAGGTGAAAGGTCAGTGTGATGCACTGTGCATTGCCAGGTTTCAAAACACGCCCAAGGAAAACTGAGATACTGGAATTGCCTCTGTAATATAAAACAAACAAAACTTGGTGCGTGATAACAGACTTCCAAGAAAATGGTCTTTATAGCAACTGAAATATGTAAATAATTTATGAGTGGGGCAGAAGTCTTTCAACATAGCCTTGCAATCAACAGGTATGGAGATACTAATAGGTGGGTGGGAAGGTAGGTAGGGAAGACATACAGATTCCTTTTTGTGCTCTTAATAATGAAGATAAAGAACATTCTTTTTTTTTTTTTTTTTTTTTTTTTTTGAGATGAAGTTTTGCTCCATCACCCAGGCTGGAGTGCAGTGACATGATCTCAGCTCACAGCAACTTCTGCCTCCTGGGTTCAAGTGATTCTCCTGCCTCAGCCTCCCAGGTGGCTGGGATTACAGGCATGCGCCACCACGCCTGGCTAATTTTGTATTTTTAGTAGAGATGGGCTTTTACCATGTTGACCAGGCTGGTCTCGAACTCCTGACCTCAAGCGATCCGTCCAACTCGGCCTCCTAAAGTGCTGGGATTACAGGCCTGAGCCACTGCACCCAACTCAGAACATTCCTTTTACCAAACCCTTTGGCATATGCTAGACAACGTGACTCATATACATTTTTATACTGATGTATTTGACTAGCATTAGATCATTTAATTCTCGCTAGCACCCCAGGAAATGGGTAGTAGGGTTACCTCCATGTACTAATGAGAAAACCAGGGCTTAGATGTCAAGAAACTTGCCTAGTGTCACAGCCAGCAAATCATAGCTCTGGAAATCAAACCCAGGCCCAGGCCCAGGCCAGGCGTGGTGGCTCACGCCTCTAATCCCAGCACTTTGGGAGGCTGAGGCAGACGGATCACCTGAGGTCAGGAGTTCGAGACCAGTCTGACCGATATGGTGAAACCTAGTCTCTACTAAAAATACAAAAAATTAGCTGGGCATGGTGGTGTGCGCCCGTAGTCCCAGATACTAGGGAAGCTGAGACAGGAGAATTTCTTGAACCCGGTAGGTGGAGGTTGCAGTGAGCCGAGATTGCACCACTGCACTCAGCCTGGGCGACAGAGTGAGACTCTGTCTCAAAAAAAAACAAAACAACAACAACAACAACAAAAAAACCCAGGTCCAACTCCAAAACGTGTACTCTTAAATCCCAAAGCAAAGTGGTAGGTACTACACAAAAAGTTCTACTTGGGATTCCTAAAGTTACAACACAGATATAAAATTAGGTCACTGTTGTAACCAAAATGATGAGATTGCAGCCAGCAATAAAACTCCAGTAAATACAAACACCATCGGCGCCAACTGTAAAATTATCCACACGCTGCAGTCTTCCCACTGCACAGTGCCCACGCACACAGGAGCAGGCTCTGCCTTCTGCTCAAACCTAGCTAACAGCTGCCCGTCTCCTCCAGCGGTAAAACACTGTGTTGGAAATCCTCCGAGAAAAGGTTAGCCATGGGAAGCGACAGCTTAGCTCAGCAGGAATACCAGGCAGGGCCTCTAGGAAAAGAGAAAGTGTGAGGCTGGATGACATGGGCCCCATTCCTGGAAAAACTGGAGGAGGCATCGTAGGCAGAGTCGGAAGCAGTGTCTCTGGCGAAGGGCAGGGCAGTTATCTTATCATCGACAACACATTCTTGGATGCCCGGGTGACCAATGCCTGGGAAGGCTCTGCTTGGCTAGAAAGCTAGTGCGGGCCTCCGGGACTGGCTCCAGTCCGGGGAAACCACCTTCACAACATGCATGATTTCCAAGGTGGCAAAAATCTGGCCTGGCCTCCTCACTGCTGCCCAAAGAACTTCAAGGGAAGTACCAGGAAGGCTCTGGAAGGACATCAGCAGCCCAGGGGTTTCCCTAAAACTAGCATGCACGTGCGGTAAAGTTTGTGGCTCTTCTGAACTGCGGTGCAGGCAAAAATTAGCAATAATGGGAAGGAAGAAAAGCAGCAGCTCCTCTTCACTGGGCAAGCATGGGTGCATGCTCTCCGCACGGTGTGAGCCACCTCGTTATTCAATTGCAGATATGCGTATCTGTAATGGTGCCCTGTACTTTTCCAGTAAATGTGTATACACACAAATAGAAGTTATTTCCCAAAGTCGGCTGGGTGTGTTGGCTCATGCCTGTAATCCCAGCACCTTGGGAGGCCGAGGCGGGTGGATCACCTAAGGTCGGGAGATCAAAAGCAGCCAGGCCAACATGGTGAAACCTCATCTCTACTAAAATTACAAAACATTAGCTGGGTGTGGTGGTGGGCGCCTGTAGCAGGAGAATTGCTTGAACCTGGGAGGCGGAGGTTGTAGTAAGCCAAGGTCGCACCACTGCACTCCAGCCTGGGAAACAAGAGCGAAACTCCATCTCAAAAAAGAAAAAAAAAAAAAAAAAAAGAAACTGTTTCCCAAACCCGATGGAAGCACCTTAGAAGTGAGAATGTGAGACTCACCTTATGTTTTTTGGAGAGTTTCATGTACAAGAAAGGTGAAGGAATTTTCATTATTTATTTATTTATTTTTATAAGACAGAGTCTCGTTCTGAACTCCTGGCTCAAGAGAGCCTCTTGCCTCAGCCTAAGCTGGGACTACAGGTGTGCTCCACCACACCCAGCCTGGAGCTTTCATTATGAAAGGTTGCACCTTGAATTCATGACTGATCATTCAATATTCACATTATTTAAATTGGCCACACAGTGAATTTCCTGTACTGAAGTTTATCGTAACGGACTATTCACATTTATGGGGTCAATATAATGGGTTGTCAGGTTATAAAAGGAATTCTGGGCTGGGCACGGTGGCTCACACCTGTAATCCCAGCACTTGGGAAGCTGAGGCAGGTGGATCACCTGAGGTCAGGAGTTCAAGACCAGCCTGGTCAACATGGCGAAACCTCATCTCTACTAAAAATACAAAAATTAGCCGGGTGTGGTGGTGGGTGCCTGTAATCCCAGCTACTCCAGAGGCTGAGGCAGGAGAATCACTTGAACCCGGGAGGTGGAGTTTGTGGTGAGCCGAGATCATGCCACTGCACTCCAGCCTAGGTGACAGAGTGAGACTTCATCTCAAAAAACAAAAATAATAAAATTAAAGGAATTCTGGACTGGGTATGGTGGCTCATGCCTGTAATCCCAACACTTTGGCAGGCGGAGGCAGGAAGTTCGCTTGAGCCCAGGTATTTGAGACCAGTCTGGGCAATGTAGCAAGACCCCATCTCTACAAAACATACATAAATTAGCCAAGTGTGGGTAGTGCATGCCTGTCGTCCCAACTACTTGGGAGTATCGCTCAAGCCCAGGAGTTTGAAGTTACAGTGAGCTATGATCATGCCACTGAACTCTAGCCTGGATGACAGAGCGAGACTCTGTCTTACCAGGTACTGTAAAAATTAAGCCAATTCCGGGTGGATCACTTGAGGTCAGGAGTTTGAGACCAGCCTGGCCAACATGATGAAACTCCGTCTCTACTAAAAAATAAAAACTAGCTAGGCTTGGTGGTGCGTGCCTGTAATCCCAGCTACTCGGGAGGCTGAAGCAGGAGAACTGCTTGAATCCAGGAGGTGGAGGCTGCAGTGAGTCGTGATTGCGCCACTGCACTCCAGCCCGGGCGACAGGGCGAGACTCCATCTCAAAAAAAAAATTAAGCCAATTCAAATTCACCTTATAGTGCACCACATCAATAAGTAATGGTTAGATAAATACAGACAAACGTGATCTTAGCCACTGTGTGTATGTGAAGAAGTATAAAGAAACCAGGAAGCCCGGCATGGTGGCTCATGCCTGGAATCCCAATGCTTTGGGAGGCCAAGGTAAAAGGGTCACTTAAGGCCAGGAGTTCAAGACCAGCCTGGACAGCACAGTGAGGCCTGTCTCTACAAAAAATATAAAAAATTAGCCAGGTGTGGTGGCATGTGCCTGTGGTCCTAGCTATGCAAGAGGCCGAAGAAGGAGGATCCCTTGAGCCCAAATGGGAGATTATGTTGAACCACGATGGCACCACGGCACTGTACTCCAGCTTGGGCAACAAAGCAAGATCCTGTCTCTGAAAAAAAAAGAAGTCCGGGCATGGTGGCTCACGCCTGTAATACCAGCACTTTGGGAGGCCAAGGCAGGCAGATCACCTGAGGTCAGGAGTTCAAGACCAGCTTGGTCAACATGGTGAAACCTCGTCTCTACTAAAAATACAAAAATTAGCTGGGCATGGTAGCACACACCTGTAGTCCCAGCTACTTGGGAGGCTGAGGCAGGAGAATCGCTTGAATCCAGAAGGCGGAGGCTGCAGCGAGCTGAGACCACACCACTGCACTCCAGCCTAGGCAACAGAGTGAGACTTCTTCAAAAGAAAGAAAAGAAAAAAAAAAGGAAAGAAAAGAGAGAAAGAAAGAAAAATGAAACCAAATATCCAAGAAAAGAAAGGGAGGGAAGGAAGGAGGGAAGGGAGGGAGGGAGGGAAGGAGGGAGGAAGGGAGAAAGGAAAAGAGGGAGGAAAGAAAGAAAAAGGAAAGCAAACCTTCATGTATTAAATCTGTTTCAGGGTACGGGAGGAAATGACAGTTGGCAAATCAGGGATAAATGCTTTTATAAATGAAGAATCATTTGATAAAAAGCCAAATTTCAGTGATAGCATATGACAGTTTCTTTCTTTCTTTTTTTTTTTTTGAGACAGAGTCTTGCTCTGTCAACCAGGCTGGAGTGCAGTGGCGTGATTGTGATCTCGGCTCACTGCAACCTCCGCCTCCCAGGTTCAAGCGATTCGCCTGCCTCAGCCTCCCGAGTAGCTGGGACTACAGGCGTGCGCCACCATGCCCCGCTAATTTTTTGTATTTTAGTAGAGACGAGGTTTCACTATGTTGGCCTGGCTGGTCTTGATCTCCTGACCTCGTGATCCACCCATTGTGGCCTCCTGAAGTGCTGGGAGAAGTACAACGCGCTCGGCTGACGGTTTCTTCAAGGTTATTTAGTTTACTCCTCACCAGGGTGTCAGAATACAGCATTAGGAACGCTCTCTGTGGTGACTCAATGTGACTCGATGACCACAGGACCCCCAGAGTGAGCCAGGGCTGGTAGGCAAAGCAGACGTCACTACAGAGAGCTAGCAGCTTGCTGCGGGGAGAGAAGAGGGACGTGGTCTCGGGTCCAGACGTCCTCAGCCACAGTAGCAGCATGAAGGAAGGAAGGTGCATTGAGGGGGGACCCAAATGCTCCTCCACTCCCTGCCTTCCTCACAGGAACTTCCCGTAACACAAACAGAAGTAACAGTGCCCTTCGTCAGGAGGTTGTGGCAATCCAGAGTGGAAAAAGGTGCCTCGGGCAGGGCGAGGGGGCTTATGCCTCTAATCCCAGTGCTTTGGGAGGCTGAAGTGGGAGGATCGCTTGAGGCCAGGAGTGCACTATGATTGTGCCAAGGCACTCCAGCCTGGACAACAGGGCAAGACCTTGTCACTAAAGAAAGAAAAAAGGAAAAGAAAGGATGTCTCAAATGTTCTGCCATTCCTTCAACACATATCTGAATGTCTGCTCTGGGCCACTGAAATAATGAGGAAGGTGAGTGTAAGGGCGAGTTAGGAAGAAGTAGCAGCACTTAGCCCCAGCTGCATGTGGGGGCTTAGGGAACACGAAGAATGCAGGCTGGCTCTCCCGCTCTTGGGCTGGGTACCACAAACCACCAGCATCAGGAGTATGAAGCCTTCCTTTCTTAACCTGAAGAACTTGATGTCCAATGCCTAAGCTATATCCCTCAGGAAGCAGAGCGGTACCCACCCTACTGCCCAACCCTCCAAGGTGACCGTGATCCTCCTGCCCACCCTGGAGAGGCACGCCTCACTCAGCAGCATCATTTCTTTCATTGTTAACTTGCAAAGATGTTCCTGGACCCAAGAACAATCCTCACCAAAAAAAAGGCAAAGGCAGACAGACACTTCTGAAGCTATCAAGTTACCCAAATAGGCAGCTGGCCTCAGCCCAGGGCCTGCTGGGGATCCAACCTTCACCCGACATTTGAACGAGGTAAAAGTTGAAATTTACACAAGGTAACAAATATTTGAAGCTAGCAAGCAGAAAAAAGTCCTTACTTGTATTAAGCAATCAATTTGTTTAAAAAACATATCCTGTACATGTCGTCAAAGAAACTGTTAAGGCCGGGCGCGGTGGCTCAAGCCTGTAATCCCAGCACTTTGGGAGGCCGAGACGGGCGGATCACGAGGTCAGGAGATCAAGACCATCCTGGCTAACACGGTGAAACCCCGTCTCTACTAAAAAAAAAAATACAAAAAACTAGCCGGGCGAGGTGGCGGGCGCCTGTAGTCCCAGCTACTAGGGAGGCTGAGGCAGGAGAATGGTCTAAACCCGGGAGGCGGAGCTTGCAGTGAGCTGAGATCCGGCCACTGCACCCCAGCCTGGGCGACAGAGCAAGACTCTGTCTCAAAAAAAAAAAAAAAAAAAAAAAAAAAAGAAACTGTTAATAGTGGTGGCATCTGGAGAGGGGAACCAAGTGAGAAGGACTCTACTCTGTATCTGTACCTTTAAAAAAAAAAATAGAGACAGGATCTGGCTCTGTCACCCAGACTGGAGTGCAGTGGTGCAATCATAGTTCACTGCAGCCTCCACCTCCTGGGCTGAAGCCATCCTCCTACCTCAGCCTCCTGAGTAGCTGGGACCACAGATGCACTCCACCAGGCCTTACTAATTGTTTGTGGAGACAGGGGTCTGGCTCTGTTCAGCCCAGGTTGGTCATTCCTGGCCTCAAAGCAATCCTCCCAAAGCACGAGTCCAGGCCCATTCGTGCCTCTTTAACTTTGCATCGTGTGCTTATATCGCTTATTTGTAAAAACAACAACAACAACAAAAGTCTTCACAAGAAAAGCTCAAGACTGGCAGAAGACAATTGAGGCCTCTTTAAAGTGTGTTGGAGAGAATCTCTCCAACACAGACAATCTCGAACAGCCATTTTAATTCTCAAAACACCAATTCTTCCGGAATTCAAGTTCAGGTTTCCACCAGCAACAGAACTCTGGCCTGCCAATAATAACCATGCAGAGTGACTAAACATTTTTTCCAACAAAGGAAAAAATGCAAACGATCAAAGTGCAGAAGCAGCCCTTGGCCAGCGCAGGCGCCGGTTTCCGCCTCCCGCCGCCGCTGCCACCGCCCCTGTGCCTTTAGATTTCGGGCAGCAAGTTTAATTGCTTGCTTGGAACGCGTCCTCGGAAGGGCACCGCCAGCAACTGCGGCTTCGCGCCCCGCCCCTTCCCCCAAGCCCCGGGCGGGCGTCACGTGACGGCTGAGAAAAGTAGGGGAAAGGTCAGCAACAGCCCCGCCCCCGGGCTGGCGCGTCCCAGGCGCTCGGATCCTGTTCCACCCGCCGTGCCCACAGAGACCTTCCGGAGCGAGCTGGCGCGCGTCCCTGTGGCCACCCCAGCGACAGCGGGAGAAATGCAACGCACCTCTCCGTGGAAAGGTCGAGCCCTGCGGTGCCCAACTTTGGGGACAGCTCGGTGCTCAGTGCTTCTGATGACAGATGCTACATCCAACGAGCCAGAAACGCAGGCACCGCGCTCAAGAGCCCAGGGCGCGTCTAAAAGGGGCTCACTGTGAAGCCCCAGTGAAAACTGACAGTGTTTTTATGAATGGGCACGCGGGGCCAGGGTTGGGTAAGGGCAGGCCCTCGTTCCAGGACTCCCCGGAGGCCCAGCTTGACCGCTCGGTGACCACTGGTCCGGGGCTGGGGCCAAACACAGCAGCCGCAGCAGCATCGGAAGGAACCCAGTTTAATTCTCTGCCCCAGGGTAGGCGGCTTGTGTTTAGTACCAACTCCAAACGTTATTTTGGCCTGTGCATGATGCTAATTTCTGCCACTTTGAAACAAAGTGTGTGCACTCCCAAACCTGGCCCTTTTTACTGTTTGATTCCAACTGTTAAGATAGAGTTCAAGTGCAAGGTCGAGGCAGCAATGCTTCACAGGAAGGAAACCAGTAATTTACATGCGAAAAGCAGCCCACAGGTTCTTGGTATTGAGGCAAAATCAACCCAAAGAATCCCCAGACCAAATGACAGCTGGATGCTCGCTGGCCTCAGCGGTGTGCATTCTCAGCGACACTAATGTCCTCAATTTAATTGCTACGTTTACTCGGTTAGAGTCGCCTTAAAGAATTTGGAAAGGCCCGGGGGTGGGGGTGCTTCCTGGCATAAATAAAAGACCGGGGCTCAGCCACTTTTTATTCACTTGGTGTGTGGCTTAGAAGGAAATAAACATGCTTGCATATCTGGAATGACCAGAAACCAGACACCTGTGGAAGAAAATGGTGTAACAAAATACACCGTTGCAAAAGGTAAAACCGATTTTCATTTTATTCGGTAACTTACAAAGTTACCGGCTTCCTACTAAAATCTGTTCTTAAATATTTTATAACACACGGAGCCGAGAGGAACCGAAAGCCTGTGCCGAGTTGGGAATATTAACTCTGTTATGTATTTAACCTGGTAGTTAGTTGGGATTTTAACTCTCTGAGTTGTTTTCTTTTTTTCTTTTTTCTTTTTTCTAAGTAAGATCAGCCCTCATCTTTGAGTCCTGCGGCTTTAAGGAAAGCCAAGGGCGGATTTACATTATGAAGACGCTGACCCACGGCCTTTCCTGACAAAGCGAAAGAAGCCGGCTGTTGGCTGGCCGCGGCGGTGGCTCCAAGAAGGGGCTGCCCCGCGTGGCCCTGACCGCACCGTCAGGCTCGCTGGCCAAGTTCGCCAGGGCCCGGCCACGTGACACCCCCACCCTCCAGCGGCCCCGCAGCTCCCGGCCCGGCACGACCTTGGGCACGCGCTCCGCGCCCACCTGCCCTTGACCTAGCGTTGCACGGGAGAGGCTGCGGGCGCTCCCAAGCAGGCACGGGGCCCGGCACCCTCATCCTGCTCACGGCAGCGCTCGGACCGCGCCTGGAGTCCCTGCGCCAAGGGCGTGTCCCGACGGCTGCACTGCGAGGGCGGGCTTGGGGAGGGGGACCAGGGAGACCGGGGCTGGGATGGGGTCAGCGGCGTTCTGCCGAATCCCGAGGGCCAAGCATCCCTCCCTCAGCCGCACTGCACCTGCTCGCAGGTGACCGATCCACGGGCGGACCCTCAGACCCAATCCTCTCCGGAGCCGGGGTGGGATGGGCAGGGACAGGAGCCGGAGGCCCTACTGGCCCCGGGCGAAGGCATCCTGGAAAGCATCCAGAGCGTCCAGCATCCCTCCCGCGGCCACCCGCAGGCAGACCGACCCCCGGTCAGACCCTCAGACTCAATCCAGTCCGGGGCAGATTAAGGAGTGGGAGACAAGGGAGCCGGTGGCCCTGTTGGCCCCGGGCCGGAGGCCTCCAGCCAAGTCCGGAGGGCCGAGCATCCCTCCCACGGCCGCACGGGACCCGCCTGCTGACGGACCGACCCCCGGCAGGCCCCCAGACCCAATCCTCTGCGGGACATGGGGAGCCCCGGCCCCTCTCCGGGTTCAGGATCTCCACAACCCCGCCGTCCGGGGGGAATACCGGGGTTCCTCTCGGCGTCCCGGTTCCGGCGGGGTCCCCCACCAGGTCCGGTTCCCGGCAGCCCCGCGCGCCGCCCGTGCCCGGCTCCCGCAGCCCGCAGGGCCGCTCCGTCACCCTCCCCACCGCGCGCGGCCGGGCCTCACCGAGTCAGCGACGGAGGTGCGGCAGCGGCAGCGGCAGCGGCGGCGGCAGCGGCGGCGGTAGCGGCGGCGGTGGCAGCGGCGGCTGAGTGAGCGAGCGGCGAGCGGGCTCCGGGGAAGGAGGGCCGCGGGTGAGGCCGAGCGCACCCGACGCCGGCGGCAGCGGATTGGCTGAGGCGGGTCCGGCTGCGGCGCCGGCGGGCGGGGGACTCCCGGCGCGCGGAGGGCGGACCCGGGGCCTGGGCGGGGCGGGGCGTCCACGGGGCGAGAAGGGGAGGGAAACTGAGGCTCCCGCGGGTGCTCGCGTCCTCGACCTCTGCCGGAATGGGGTCTAGGACGAAATTCCTCACCCTCCGAGCCTCAGTTTCCTCATCCGTAAAATGAGTCATCTCGTGGAGGCCGTGCGCATAAGATGCTTGGCTATGTGCCTGGCTCATGCTCGCGACTTATCGGCATTGCCGGGTGTAATGCTCCAGGCACCCCCTGATGGTATTCACCCCCGACTCCTTTAAGCAGACAAGGGTGGCGGGCCAGGAAATAAGTTGTCCAACGTCACTGAGCTGAGGAGCAACCGATCCACCGGGAGTGGTGGCGCGCGCCTATAATCCCAGGTACTCTGGAGGCTGAGGAGAGAAGATCGCTTGAAGCCAGGAGTTCAAGGCCAGCCTGGGCAACGTAGGGAGACCCCGTCTCTAAAAAAAAAAAGCGGGGGGAATGATAGACCGGACAGTGGGTCCAGATCTGACTCCACAGCCCATGCCCCAAATCAGACCTTATACCACGAGCGATCCACAGGCAGCGTGGCTCCTCCTCATCTAGCTAGGATATAAATGCCTTCCTTACTGGGCTTTGGTGAGATTTACTAAAATAATTCTTCCAACGTCAAGAACATAATAGGTGCCAGGAGAGGAGTAGCTGGAGTCCAGGGCAGAGTGACCGAGAGACCCTTGTGCTGGAGCTCGGGAGAGGGGCCGGGAGCGGGAACTGAACATCCACCCGTCCCAGGAGTCTAGGGCGAGCGCAGCTGCAGGGGACCCGGGGGGTTGACGGGGAGGGAGAGGGGCCCAAAGCATAACAGGAGGGCCAAGGGGCTCTTCCTGCCCGGGAGCTACCCCTCCCCTATCTTTACCCGCAATGCTTCCAGGCGCGAGCTGGCAGCTCTGCATACAGCAGGTGCTCCATAAGTGCACCGATTTTATGAACAAAGACTCTTTTAAACCATTTTTTATGAACCCGGCTCTTTTTAAGGTCGACTACTTCTAGTTATGAAAAATCCATGTTAGCAACCATCCTTCTTTCTGTATTATTTGGCTGTTACCGCAGAATAATTTACAAGAGAAAATGAAAGTTCTCCTTTGATCCCGCCCCCCACCGCCGCTGCAGTTAACTCTCCCTGCGGTTCTCAGGCTCACTGTTTTAAAGGCAGGCTAGGAGGCAAGCTGTCTGTAAGCTGTTTTGTTTTCGCTTGGCTTCAGTCGTGGACATAGTTCTCTGTGGGGGGACGGAGATGACCGCGGGCCTTCCCAAGGCTGCGTAAGATTTCCTTTACGATGCTGTGATCCATTTACGCGGCCCCCAGTGGACAATTAAGCCCTCCTCCCCGCCCCCCACCCCACCATTGCAGGTATAAATAAAAGCTGCGTTGGCCGTCGATGTACCTCTTGGAGCTCCTGGTTCTCCTGTAGGATAGATCCCTGGAGGGGACGCAACCAGGCACATGGAACATTTTGATGCCACAGGCCAAGCTAGCATGCCGAAAAGCTTACCAACTTCCACTACCACCTGCGCGTGCAAGCGGGTCCCTGTCTCCGATTAGGGATTATTTTAATCTTTGCCAATCCTAAAAGGAGGGGTGAAGGAGGGAAGAACCTCTCATCTCTCCTTTTAATTTGCGTTTCTTTGAGGTTAGAAGTTGGGGGTTTGTCCCCCTGCTGGCTCTTGTCTGGACCACAAGTGAGCCCGGGCACTCGAGCCCCGCAGATTTCACCGCCCCAAAAGGCAGGGGGGCCGGGCCAGGGCACACGTTCCCGACGCACGGCTGCACCCCACGAGCCCTGGCGGTTCTTGCGCGTGGGGCTCTCCTTGCGCGTGGGCCTTCGCGGTTTGCGCTACAGAAGCTGGACTGTCATTCTCACCTCAAATGCCCTTCCCTCCTTTCCCTGGAACCTCAGTCGCCTACAGGTCCCGGCTCCAAGGTCACTTCCTCCCTCGCTCAGCGCCCCGGTGCGCGCCCAGCTGGGATTGGCCCCGCGCCCTGTCTGTTCCCAGGGCTCTTCGGCCTTGACAGTGCGCCCTTCCCTGCGCCCCGCCTCGGTGCCACCTGCAGGCCGGGCGGGGCAGGGACAGGTACCCGGTCTGTGGGGGCGTCGAGGCGCCACGCTCACCTGTGCCATGGAGGCCGTGCTCTCGGCGGCGGCAAGGAGCCTGCGACTGCAGCCACACTGGGGAGGCCTCATTCCCCTCCCGCCGACCACGCGGCAGCTGTCCTCCCCCGGTCGGCGGCTCCCCCGGCTGCGAAGCTGAGTCTATTAATAAAGAACCAGAGAACCAGGCCCCCCGGGGAGCTCCGGGCCTGAGCCTCAGTTCCCTGGGGCCAAAAAACATCTCCATGCCTGCCTCCGAAACTAGAATAATCTTTCTCAAGCCTTGTGGGTTTTTTTGGATTTTTTTTTTTTTTTTTTTTTTTTTTTTTTTTACAAATTCTGCCCCAGTTTGAATACTGTAGCAGTTGCCTACCATAGCTACAAGAAAACTTTTCTTTTTAATGCGGGTAATGTTTTTATTTATCGCTAAGATTTCTCTTTTTACTCTAAAAAAAACTTTTTTATGGAAAAATCCAAACCTTTTTGTTCATTCATTCATTCATTTTTGAAACAGGATCTTTCGCTGTTGCCCAGGCTGGAGGGCAGTAGCAAAATGACAGCTCACTGCAGCGTTGACATCCCAGGCTCAAGCGATCCTCTCGCCCCAGCTTCCTCAGTAGCTGGGGTCACAGGCAAGTCCCGCCATGCCTGGCTAATATTTTGAAAAATCCAAACCTTTGAAAAAAATTAACCGGAACAGTATAATAAAGGCCCGTACAACCAAAACTCAAGTTCAACAGTTACTGAGCTAGGGCCAAGGTATATGCTTGTGTTCCTACCCACTCCTGCCCAGTCCTACTGTTTATTTTAAAGCAAATTCAGAAATCCTACCGTTATGTCCACAAATTCCTTTTTTGTTTGTTTGTTTTTTGTTTTTTGAGATGGAGTATTGCTCTGTCCCCCAAGCTGGAGTGCAGTGGCGCAATCTCACCTCACTGCAACCTCTGCCTCCAGGGCTCAAGCGATTCTCATACCTCAGCCTCCTGAGTAGCTGAGATTACAGATGTGCATCACCATGCCCAGTAATTTTTGTATTTTTAGTAGAGACAGGGTTTCACCATGTTAACCAGGCTGGTCTCCAACTCCTGATCTCAGGTGATCCATCCGCCTCAGCCTCCCAAAGTGCTGGGATTACAGGTGTGAGCCATTGCGCCCGGCCCTCAAATTCTTGAGTACAAACTTCTAAAAGATAAATATTCTTAACTAAAAAATATGACCATACTATCGTTGTCCCATCTAAAACAGATGAACAATTGTGACAGAAAATGGTAAACCCTGTTGCCTGCCAAGAGCACAGCTGAGTCCCCACTCGATCTCACCAGCCTCATTTCTTGCTGGCAACTCCCAGCAGATTCTGATCCAGAAGTATGTACGATATTTTGGAACTCAGTTCTGGTTTCCCCATAGGAAACGGTGTTGAAATCTCAGCGTGGTGTGCTTCCCTCTCCTCTCCGAAGCCTGTAGTCCCTCTGACCTTGAACCTTGGGCCCCTGTAGGTGTTGAGTAAATATGGTCAGTTCCACTTTGCTGAGCCTGCATCACCAGGGTTTCATGAGGACAGAACCGGGTGATGCAGACGAAAGCACCTGCACGCAACAAGAGGACGTGCACGGAAAGGACTCAGAGCAACAAGTGCACTGTTTTCTTAACGAGCAGGTCTGCTCTGACGCGGGATCAGAACACATTCTTTTGTTGTTGTTTGTTTGAGATGGAGTCTCTCTTCGTCACCCAGGCTGGAGTGCAATGGTGTGATCTCGGCTCACTGCAACCTCTGCCTCCTGGGTTCAAGCGATTCTCCTGCCTCTGCCTCCCAAGTAGCTGGGATTACAGGCACGTGCCACCACAGCTAATTTTTGTACTTTTAGTAGAGACAGGGTTTCACCATGTTGGCCAGGCTGATCTTGAACTCCTGACCTCAAGTGATCTGCCCGCCTCAGCCTTTCAAAGTGGTGGGATTACAGACATGAGCCACCGCACCTGGCCCAGAACACATTCTATCCAGCTGTTCCTAGCTGCTTTGCTGCCCATCTGTGCCTCAGTTTCCTCACTTAAAAGAGGACTGACTGGGTGCGGAGTCTCACGCCTGTAAACCTAGCACTTCGGGGCTGAGGCGGGTGGATCACCTGAGGTCAGGAGTTGGAGACGAGCCTGACCAATGTGGTGAAACCCCATCTCTACTAAAAATACAATAATTAGCTGGACGTGATGGCAGGCTCCTGTAATCCCAGCTACTCAGGAGGCTGAGGCAGGAGAATGGCTTGAACCTAGGAGGCAGATGTTGCAGTTAGCCGAGATCGTGCCATTGCACTCCAGCCTGGGCAACAAGATTGAAACTCAGTCTAAAAACAAACAAACAAACCAAAAAAAGAAAAGAGGACCTTGACCCAGGGCACTAATGAGCAAGCTTTCACCATTCTCCCTCATCCCTTCAGATCCAGGACTCCACTGTTTCTTCTGCACCTCTTAGTCCCCAGCACCCTGGCTGGCCCATTGAGGCACAAGGAAGGTCAGCAGGGGGTTGCCTTCCTGGGGAGGCAGCACAGTGAAGAAGCAGGAATGGAGGTCAGGAGAGGGTACAGCAGGCCACGGGGCACAGAGCTGAGTCTGGCTGGCTGCATGGGTGGCTTACTGCCCATCTGGCCTCAGTTTCCTCACTTCAAAAAAAGAGGATGGGCCAGGCGTGGTGGCTCACCCCTGTAATCCTAGCACTTTGAGAGGCTGAGGCAGGTGGATCTCTTGAGGTCAGGAGTTCGAGACCAGCCTGGCCAACAAGGTGAAACCCATTCTGTACTAAAAATACAAAAAAAAAAAAAAAAAAAATTTGCCAGGCATAGTGGTTGGCACCTGTAATCCCAGCTACTTGGGAGGCTGAGGCAGGAGAGTCACTTGAACCCAAAAGGCAGAGGATGCAATGAGCCGAGATTGTGCCACTGCACTCCAGCCTGGGCAACAGAGTGAGACTCCGTCTCAAAAAAAAAAAAAAAAAAAAAAAAAAGAGAGGACATTGACCCTGGGCACTAATAAGCAACCTTTTCACCACTCTTTTCTTTCTAATCTTATTCTGATTAGTTCATTTATTTGGAGAAGCAGTCATATTCTGGTGTTGGGAGCGTGAACTCCAGAACCACTCAGCCTGGGTTCAAATCCTGTCTCTGCCACTTACTAGCCAAGTGATCTTAAACCTCCCTGCACCTCAGTTTCCTCATCTGTAACATGGGAAAGAAATGGAAGCTGCCTTGGAGAGTTGTAATGAAGATGAGTAACTGACAGGAGTGCTTAGAGCATTCCCTGGTACACAGCAGGTGCCACGTAAGCTTTAGCTGGGATTATTATTCCCCCCACCCCGTCATGAGTCCATGTTTTCAAAACTGTTGCCCTCCCAGATCAGAGAATGTTGGAAAAAAAGGAAAAAATATATAAATGAATAAACAAAAACTGTTGCTTATAAACAGTACATGTAATGGGGGAATAACGAATTTTCTGGTGCATACGGCAGAAATCTGCAGAACTGCCAGCTGGAGACTATGACCAGCAAAAAATTCATTCATTGCTTTAAAAGATGCTTGTCAATAAGCACAGTGGCTGCCAAGACACCGTGTACTGCCAGCCAAGAACCAAAAATCTGGGCATTTTAATCTATACAGGTTAATTTCAGATAGATGAGGGGCCTCTTTAAGGCCATTTGAAATGGTCAGAATAGTTCAAGGGTCACTATTACTCCCTCCTCAGTTTCCCCAGTCATCTCTGAGGCCCCCATCTACCCAGCCTACTTAGAGAGTATGCATTCAGGCCAGGACCTGAGCTTCTTCATGGGATCAGAGCAGCGTGCTGGGCCCAGAGCAGGCAATGCCTTAACGGATGCTATTGAAGTTGGTGTCTCGACTTGCCCATCACCAGGGCCAGGGCAGTCTTGCTCCTGACTGCTATGCCGGCAGCCCCGATACTGGGACTTCACGCACAGGGAGGAGGTGACCCTCCTGTAGCTCATTTTAGCAGACACCTGAGTTTTTAAATGAGAGCATTGACAAAAAGTCTTCTGTGTTAAAGACATAAATCCTCCCCTTTGGAGGTAGAGGTAGAAGGAGAACGAGAGAGGTAGGTAATAACTTGAGTCTTTATAGTTTTTATATTTGGAAGGGCTGGGCGCAATGGCTCATGCCTGTAATCCCAGCACTTTGGCAGGCTAAGGTGGGTGGATCACCTGAGTTCAGGAGTTCGAGACTAGCCTGGCCAACATCGTGAAACCCCGTCTCTACTAAAAATACAAAAATGAGCCAGGCATAGTGTCACACGTCCATAGTCCCAGCTACTTGGGAGGCTGAGGCAGGAGAATCACTTGAACCTGGGAGGCGGAGGTTGCAGTGAGCTGAGATTGCGCCATTGCACTCCAGCCTGGACAACAAGAACAAAATTCCATCTCAAAAAAAAAAAATTGGAACGAGGAGTCACTGACCCTTGGAAAACCCGATGATGGCTACAAATTCTATCCTTGGAAACACACACATGCACACACACGTGCACACACACACATGCACACACACACGCACACATGAACACACACACAGGCACACACACATAGTAAATCATTCCAGTTATGGCCCTTCGAAGGCCCGTCTCTAGCCTCCTGCGTCACACAGATTAAGAAAAAATATCCCAAACTTGGAAATAAGGCAAAAGCATGTCTGAATGTGATTTCAGTGTCACACTGGATCATTGCCTAACTGTCCCATTCAAGGATTCGCTCATTTTCTAGGGAACAGTATCTTGGACGAGGCCCCAGAGTCTGTGAAGTTACATGTGAGCTGGTAGATTTTTGTCCAATAGAAATTCAAAGGATTTCAGTTGATAGAAACAAGAATTCCCCAAGGTTATGATTTCATTGCCCTGTAGGACATTAACCAGTTTTGTAGCAATCTTTTTTTTTTTTTTTTTTTTTTTTTGAGACGGAGTCTCGCCCTGCCGCCCAGGCTGGAGTGCGGTGGCCGGATCTCAGCTCACTGCAAGCTCCGCCTCCCGGGTTCCCACCATTCTCCTGCCTCAGCCTCCCGAGTAGCTGGGACTACAGGCGCCGCCACCACGCCCGGCTAGTTTTTTGTATTTTTTAGTAGAGACGGGGTTTCACCGTGTTAGCCAGGATGGTCTCGATCTCCTGACCTCGTGATCCGCCCGTCTCGGCCTCCCAAAGTGCTGGGATTACAGGCTTGAGCCACCGCGCCCGGCCTGTAGCAATCTTATGGCAGTTTTCTTTTCTTTCCCTTTTATTTTTATTTTTGAGTTGGAGTTTCACTCTGTCACCCAGGCTGGAGTGCAGTCGTGTGATCTTGGCTCACTGCAACCTCCACCTTCCCGGTTCAAGCAATTCTCGTGTCTCAGCCTCCTGAGTAGCTGGGACTACCGGTGCCCACCACCGCGCCCGGCTAATTTTTTGTAATTTTTAGTAGAGACGGGGTTTCACTGTGTTAGCTAGGATGGTCTCAATCTCCTGACCTCGTGATCCGCCTGCCTCGGCCTCCCACAGTGCTGGGATTACAGGCTTGAGCCACTGCACCTGGCCGATGGACTTTCTTATACTTATTTAACAGTTTAGCACACATATTTATGAGACAAATATAAGAAACCGTGTTTACTCATTTCTGTTTGCAGCATCATTTCACAAAGACCCTGATTCTGACTTGCAACTCTCCAGAAGGATGCTTTGAAGACAAAACAGGACAGAGCCCATGGCCCCCATGCCTCTTGCCTGAGTTACTATATTTCTTAAATGATAAGTGACCCTAATCCTTGCCTTTTTCTGCACATAAGATAACGTCACCTGGGTGAGGTGGCTCACACCTGTAATCCCAGCAGTTTGGGAGGCCGAGGTGAGCCGATCACCTGAGGTTGGGAGTTGGAGACCAGTCTGGCCAACATGGAGAAACCCTGTCTCTACTAAAAATACAAAATTAGCTGGGCATGGTGGCGCACGCCTGTAATCCCAGCTACTCGGGAGGCTGAGGCAGAAGAATGACTTCATCCGGGGAGGCAGAGGTTGCAGTGAGATCACACCATTGCACTCCAAGCCTGGGCAACAAGAGCGAAACTCCGTCTCAAAAAAATAAATAAATAAAAGTAAATAACATCTAACAAGGTTAGTGATTATGCCTCTGTAATCTATAACCAAATACAGCCAAACCCAACTTCTTTTTTTTTTTTTTTTTTTTTTTTTTTTTGAGACGGAGTCTCGCTCTGTCGCCCAGCCCAGGCTGGAGTGCAGTGGCGCGATCTCGGCTCACGGCAAGCTCCGCCTCCCGGGTTCACGCCATTCTCCTGCCTCAGCCTCCCGAGTAGCTGGGACTATAGGCGCCCACAACCGCGCCCGGCTAATTTTTTGTAATTTTTAGTAGAGACGGGGTTTCACCGTGGTCTCGATCTCCTGACCTTGTGATCCGCCCGCCTCGGCCTCCCAAAGTGCTGGGATTACAGGCGTGAGCCACCGCGCCCGGCCAAACCCAACTTCTGATGTGATTCTGCTTCAGTGTAACTTCTGAGAAAGTTTGATGTGATTTTGCACAGGCGGAACCTCCACCACAGGTGTGTAAGCTGTGGCCTGAAACACCGTGGCGGGGCAATACGATGGAACTGCTCCTGGGCTATAGGCTTCAGTCAATAGTCCTCAGCAAGATCTCCGAATAAACTAACTTTAAAGCTTCAAAAGCTTGATTTTTTTCTTTAGTTGACATCTTTCAAATTACATATGAAGAGGTTGCCATAATCCTTTTAGCACTTAGGTCCTAGAAAGACTTTTTGTTTGTTTGTTTTTTGAGACAGGGTCTCCCTTTGTCACCCAGGCTGGAGTGCAGTGGTGCAGTGACACAATCTCAGTTCCCTGCAGCCTCGACTTGCTGGGCTCAAGCGATGCTCCTGCCTCAGCCCCCCAGTAGCTGGCACTACAGGCAAATGCCACGCCTGGCTAATTTTTGTATTTTTAGTAGAGACAGGATTTCACCATGTTGCCCAGGCTGGAGGTACTGGAAAGAGGAAACATCTGAATCCGGCCCTGGTCTCACACATACTCATTCATTTGATCATGCATCCATTCATTCTGCAAGTATGTACTGAGCCCCTACACTTATGCCAGCACTATTCTAGACACTGGGATTCTCAGGGAGTGAACAGAGCATTTTAACCAAGCCACATCCTCAGAAGCCCAAATTCTAGTGAGAGAGGCGGTCAAGAAACAGACTCATGTGGAAAGGGCAAAGGAGGCTGGGTGCAGTGGCTCACACCTGTAACCCAGCATTTTGGGAGGCAGAGGTGGGCAGACCACGAGGTCAGGAGTTCGAGACCAGCCTGGTCAACATTGCGAAACCCCCGTCTCTACCAAAAATACAAAAATTAGCCAGGTATGATGGCAGGCACCTGTAATCCCAACTACTCAGGAGCCTGAAGCAGGAGAATCGCTTGAACCTGGGAGGCGGAGATTGCAGTGAGCTGAGATTGTGCCAGTGCACTCCAGCCTGGGTGACAAGAGCAAGACTCTGTCTCAAAAAAAAAAAAAAAAAAAGGTAAAGGAGAAAAACAAACCAGGGATTGGGGCAGAGTGTGGCTCTGGCTTGGGGTGGGTGGGGACTAGCTTACAGATTCCATAGACCATAAACCCCTAGGGCTGGAAACCCTGGAAACCAGAACTGGATACATAACTTGGGTTTCAGAAATGTGAGCTGAATGACTGAGTGATGGTTGGGATGGACGGGGGCTCTGTAGGCTTAGCTGCCCGGTGCCCCTCCATCTGGCCCTTCCCTTCCAGGCCTTCACCCCATTTCCATGTCTCCCACGGGAACCTGTCCCCATGCGTGACCTTCTTCACGGTCATCTTCTGTGCCCCATCGTCTTTGATGCAATCTGTGGCCTCCAGGCAGAACAGGCTTCAAAATTTGTCAAGCAAAGTGAAAGGAAGGCTGAGTCCTTTGATCAAAAACTATGAAGAATTTCAAGCTAAGGTGGGAAGATCGCTTGAAACCAGGAGTTTGAGACCAGCCTGGGCAACAAAGCCAGACTTTGTCTCTACCAAAAAAAAAAAAAAAAAAAATTACCTGGTGGTGTGCCTGTAGTCCCAGCTACTTGAGAGGCTGAGGTAAGAGGATGGCTTGAGCTTCAGCCCGGGAGTTCAAGGCTGCAGTGAGCTATGATCGCACCACTGCACTCCAGCCTGGGTTACAGAGCTCTTGAGACCCTGTCTGCAAAACAAATAAACAAATAAATACATAAAATTTAAAAAAAATTTTTTAAACAAGAAAGGAATTTCAAGCCAGTGACCGCAGAGCATGAAACTAACCACGAAGCCCTATTAAGTTCTCCCTCTGTGTGACTGTGCGAGTTGCATTTCTCGGAAGCTGGCCCTTCCTCTAGGGCAGGCTGGAAAGACTTTCTAGAGATCTGCACCCACACAACCTTTCCACCCTGGGCTCGCAAACTTCACTGGACTCTGTGCTCCCTCCACTCAAGACCTCACCCCACTTCCTGCCTCTGAGCATCCGTTCTCGCTGTTCCCTCTGCCCAGCGTGCCTTTCCACTCACCTCTTCTTGTCTTTGTGCACAGCCATGGATCAGGTGCTGGGAGAGGAGATGGAGGCAAAGCAGGCCCAGTCAGCTCTCCAGAGAAGACACTCTCAGAGGGCGGCAGAGTGCTGGCCCCGCTGCAGCCTTGCCCCACCGCAAGGCCCAAGCAGAAGCTTCCTCTGCTGCAAAATGGGGCAGCCATGAGAACCACGGTGCAGGACCTGAGGTGCAGCTCTGCAGCGCGCTCTCTCTCTCTTTTTTTAAGATGAAATCTTGATCTCTTGCTCTGTCGCTCAGGCTGGAGTGCAGTGGCAAAATCTTGGCTCACTGCAACTCTGCCTCTTGCATTCAAGCGATTTTCCTGCCTCAGCCTCCCACGTAGCTGGATTACAGGTGGGCGCCACCACGTCTGGCTAATTTTTGTTGTTGTTTTGTTTTGTTTTGTGTTTTGAGACGGAGATTTTGCTCTTGTTGCCCAGGCTGGAGTGCAATGGTGCAATCTTGGCTCACTGCCACCTCTGCCTCCTGGGTTCAAGCGATTCTTCTGCCTCAGTCTCCCGAGTAACTGGGATAACAGGTATGCATCACCATGCCCAGCTAATTTTGTATTTGTAGTAGAGACGGGGTTTCTCCATGTTGGTCAGTCTAGTCTCGAACTCCCGACCTCAGGTGATCCACCTGCCTCGGCCTCCCAAAGTGCTGGGATTACAGGCGTGAGCCACCGTGTCCGGCCATTTTTGTATTTTTACTGGAGATGGGGTTTTGCCATTTTAGCTAAGCTGGTCTCGAACCCCTGACCTCAGGTGATCCGCCCGCCTTGGCCTCCCAAAGGGCTGAGATTGCAGATGTGAGCCACTGCGCCTGGCCCTGCTAAGCTCTCTTTTTTTAAAATCTACTGAGATTTGACTCACATACCATAACGTTCACTGTTTTCAAGTGTACAATTCAATCGATTTTGGTATCAGGGTTTTGGTATACAGGGTTGTGCAACCACCACCACAATCTAATTTCCTAAACATTCCCCCCTAAACAAAACACTCAACCCATTAGCAGCCATTCTCCCTACGCTCCCCACCCGGGGCGGCCACCAGTCCACTTTCTGCCAGATTTACATATGGATTTGCCTATTTTGCACATTTCATAGGAATGGGATCCTACAATATGTGGTCCTTGGTGACTGCCTTTTTTCAGAGCATCATGTCTTCAGGGTTCACTGACGTTGTAGCCTGGGTCGGTGGTTAACCCTTTGCACAGCTGAATGGTACTCTGTTTGACCCGATAGACCACGTTGGATGCGTCCATTCACGGTATGACAGATGGGCATAGCACTCTGAGGAACCAGCTCCCAGTCTGCCCGTTGGGGGTGGGTGTGGGTGCCCGGACCTCCCATGCTGACCTTGACCTGAGATATAACCCAATGGCTGTCTCCTTTCCCTTCTGGAAAATTCCCACTCAGCCTTCAAGGTCCACTGGGAGGTCACTTGCATCCCCGCATTACCCCAAAGAGACTGATAATCCTTTCCTCCGCTGTGCTCCCAGTGAGGTCTCTTCCCCCTCGCCGCTCCAGGCTGAAACTGCGGTTGTCCTGTTTCTGGGGTCCTGGGTGTCTCCAAACCCTCAAAACGTTTGTGCACTGGAAAAATGGGGAATTGGCTGCACGATAATTGGCTGCCGGAGAAGCTAATTGTTTCCTTGAAGTCACAGATTTCGGACGGAGGAAAGAAGAGCTGGGGTATTTTGGCGGTAGGGACCCGTGGGTAGGAGGAAGTGACCCTCCTGTAAGGCCCGGGGTCCGGGGAGGTGGGGTGGGAGCGGCGCACCGGCAGTGAGAAACGCCAAATGGCCCTGCTCTCTTTGTTTTTCATGCACCATAATTCGATGGCCAGTCCAGGCGCTGCAGCTCCCTTCCCTGCCGGGGCGCCCACGCAGGACCGCGGAGGGGCTGGGGGTCCAGGGCGCAGTCCAGGTCCCGGGCGCCCGCGCAGCCGCGGGTCCTTCCCTCTGGGAAGGAGCTGGTGGAGGCTGGGGAGGGGGCGTGCGCGTGTCCCCCGGGTTCCTCAGCCCCTCTCGGCTCCCATGGAGAGCCCCAGTTCCGTCCCAGGCTCTCCCTCGGCTCCTCTTTTATTTATTTATTTACTATTTTTTTAAGATAGAGTCGCTCTGTCGCCCAGACTGCAGTGCAATGGCAAGATCTCGGCTCACTGCAACCTCCGCCTCTCCGTGTTCAAGCGATTCTCCTGCCTCAGCCTCCTGAGTAGCTGGGATTACAGGCGCGCGCCACCACATCCGGCTAATTTTCGTATTTTTAGTAGAGACGGGGTTTCACCGTGTTGTCCCGGCTGGTCTCGAACTCCTGACCTCATGATTCGCCCGCCTCGGCCTCCCAAAGTGCTGGTATCCTCGGCTCCTCTTTTGCAGACGAGGAGGTGCAGGGGCGAGTGGGGAGGGCGTCCTCGGTGAGCGCGCGAATCCCCTCCAGAGTCAGCTGGGTTGGAGGGGCTGGCAGGAGAGGCCCCCCTCCCAGGGGCGATGGCTGAAGGTGGAGGTTGGCCCAGGCTGCGCCCGGAGGGAAGAAGTTAGACTGCAGGAGGGACCGGCGGGCAGAGGCGTGAACCCCTCAGTCGCCCCTCCGGAGTGTGAAATCACCCCTTTGCCCGACGCTGGGCTGGGACTGAGGGTGGGAACAGACGGAGCGCGGATGGCCGCCCGCTGCCCAGTGCGCTTCCCGGAGCTGGCGCAGAGCCCCGAGACTCGGAGGGAGGACCGAGCGCGCTGCGCGAGCACCCCCTGGTCGCCTGGGTGCGCTCAGCACCAAGCACCTTTTCCTGCTCCTCGGTCCACCCTGCAGCCCAGCCCCCGGCCCGGCCCGGCCCAGCGCCCCCAGGGACTCCCGGCCCGCCCTCTCCGGGCTGGAGCGAGAGTTCACTCCCCGGGCTGACTGCTCCGAGCCCCCTTTATTAGAAGCATTCATTGTGGAAAAACAGGAAACACTGACCTGTAAAACAAAACACTTATTAAAATCGCCTGAGATCTTGTTACCTGATCAGCATACTGCTCTGCTTCCTGTTTTTCGTCTGTGCTACTTTCCATATAGTTTTTTCAACTCTTTTTGTGCGCGCTAACAAAATGGAAGTCATTTGGTATATAAGCGTTTCTGCTCATTATTTATTAACGTTTATATTTATAAATGTTGTTTTCCTCGAGTAATAAATGCAATCTCTTGGGAAAACACCGAAACTGAACAGTGAAGCCCCCTGGCCCCTCTCCCTCCCTACACCCTTCCACTCCCCCTCTGGAAGTCAGCATGGTTGTGAGTCAGCTGTGTATTCTCCCAGTCTTTTTCGCATTTTATGTACCGTATATATATGTCTAGAAATACATAGTTTTATTTAGGGGTCACTTTAACGTAAAACAGATGGGGTTGTAGTTACAGTTCTAGAAAGGGCTTTCCCCCTACTTAACAGTGAGTTCGGAAATTGCTTGGCCTAGACCTGCTTCCCTTTTTTTTTTTTTTTTTTTTTTTTTTTTGAGACGGAGTCTCGCTCTGTCGCCCAGGCTGGAATGCAGTGGCCGGATCTCAGCTCACTGCAAGCTCCGCCTCCCGGGTTTACGCCATTCTCCTGCCTCAGCCTCCCGAGTAGCTGGGACTACAGGCGCCCGCCACCTCGCCCGGCTAGTTTTTTGTATTTTTTAGTAGAGACGGGGTTTCACCGTGTTAGCCAGGATGGTCTCGATCTCCTGACCTCGTGATCCGCCCGTCTCGGCCTCCCAAAGTGCTGGGATTACAGGCTTGAGCCACCGCGCCCGGCCCCCCCTTTTTTTTTTTGAGACGGAGTCTCACTCTTGTTGCCCAGGCTGGAGTGCAGTGGCGCCATCTCAGCTCACTGCAACCTCCGCCTCCCAGGTTCAAGCGACTCTCCTGCCTCAGCCTCCCAAGTAGCTGGGATTACAGGCATGCGCTACCACACCCGGCTAATTTTGTATTTTTAGTAGAGATGGGGGTTTCACCATGTTGGTCAGGCTGGTCTTGAACTCCGGACTTCAGGTGATCCGCCCATCTTGGCCTCCCAAAGTGTTGGGATTACAGGTGAAAGCCACGGCGCCCCCGGAATGGACCTGCTTCCTTCTTAACTGGGTAAGAGATATGCCACTCACAGTTGGAATGCACCTTCGTTTATTTCAAGGATTCTCTGTTGTTTTTAGTTTGTTTCCAGCTTTTCTCTATCCAACCCTTCAGCCCCCGTGTGCACCTGCTAAACTCCGGGCCCCTTCTAGGTGCAGGGAGTGCGTGCAGAGAGGGACAAGCGGACACATTCCACCATCACCGGCTTGGGCCTGCAAGGGCAATGAACCGGGACACTGGAGGTGAGTGAGGAGGGGATATTTTATTTTCTGAGAAGAGGATATATTTGGATCATTACTATGGTTCAAATATCAGATGAAAATTAAAAAGTATCTAGAGGCCACGTGCGGTGGCTCACGCCTGTAATCCCAGCACTTTGGGATGCTGAGGTGGGCAGATCGCTTGAGCCCAGGAGTTCAACACCAGCCTGGGCAACATGGCAAAACCCCATCTCTACAAAAAAATACAAAAATTAGTTGGGCGTGGTGGCTCTCGCCTGTAGTTCTGTAGTCCTGTAGTTCCAACTACTCAGGAGAATGAGGTGGGAGGATAGCTCGAACTCAGGCAGCAGAGGTTGCAGTAAGGCAAGGTGGCACTATTGTACTCCAGCCTGGGTGACAGAGCAAAGCTGTCTCAAAAAGAAAAAAAAATACAGTATCTAGAGAAAAGTCTTACTACCATCCATGGCTTATCTGACACATGGTCTCTCGTGTATCCGTCAGAATTTACTCATGAAAATATAAGCAAAAACGAGTACGTGTATGTGTTTGCTTCCTTTCTCATGGTGAAGGGAGCACGCTCTCACCCGTGCTCTGTGCTTGCATTTTAGAATCTACTTCTGCGTCTTGGTGTTCATTTCCATTAAGTAAATAGAGAGCTTCCGGGTTCGTTAACTTTATTTATATATGTTGCCTAAAGGGACACAGTGCTCCATCATACGGATTTATTTTACCACAATTATTTGTTCCCTGTGACACAAGAGTCTTTCCAGTCTTTTGCTCCTATAAACATTGTTGCAATGAATAACTCTGTACAAAGGTCAGGTGTTCACCTGTAGGCTCATCCCTTGGGTGGATTCCCAGAGTTGTGATTGCTGAGTCAAAGCCATGTGTGCAGCCAGTGTTGACGTCTTTCACCCAGTTGCCCTCTGTATTAGCGAAGACCTCCAGAGAAACAGATCCAGTAGGATATATGTGTACATATGCATGCACACAAACACACACATACACACACACACACACACACAGAGAGAGAGAGAGAGAGAGAGAGAGAGAGAGATGGGAGGGTGGGGAGAGAAAGACTGAGATTTATGGTAAGGAATTGAGAAATGACTCCCCAAACTATGCAGGCTGACAGTCCCAAGATCCGCAGTGGGCTGCTGGAAACCCAGGAGAGCAGATGCAGGAAAAGAGCGATGTCCCCCTTCCAAGGCAGTCAGGCAGCAGGAATTCCCTCTTGCTTGGGGGAAGGTCAGCCTTTGTATTCCATTTAGACCCTCAACTGACTGGATGGAGCCCATCCAAGGTAGCAGGGTCCTCTGCTCTCCTCAGTCTGTGGATTTCAATGTTCATCTCATCCAGAAACAGCCTCACAGGCACACCCAGGATCATGTTTGACCAAATATCTCGGCACTCTGTCGCCCCATCAGGCCGACACATCAGAGTTACCATCATGTCTCCCCATGGGGATTGTCCTGTTCCATGGTCCCCTTGCCCAGGTGTGAGGGTTTGCACAGGCCTCACCAAAGTGCCTGCCGAAATGTGGACATTCCTCTGTCTGAGAAGTGAAAAATGGTGTCTTGGGGGCAGTTTGCATGTGCATTATTTTCATTGTAAGTAAACCTGAGGCCGGGCGCGGTGGCTCTTGCCTGTAACCCCAGCACTTTGGGTGGGTGAGGCAGGAGGTCCTCTTGAGCCCAGGAGTTTGAGACCAGCCTGGGCAACATAGCAAGACCCCATCTCTACGAAAATTAGCTGGGTGTGGTGGTGTGCACTTGTAGTCTCAGCTACCTGGGAGGCTGAGGTAGGAGAATCAACTGAGCCCTGGAGGTTGAGGCTGCAGTGAGCCATGACTGTGCCACTACACTCCAGCCTGGGCACCATAGCAAGACCCCATCTCTAAAAAAATTAGGTGGGTGTGGTGGTGTGCTCTTATAGTCTCAGCTACCTGGGAGGCTGAGGTAGGAGAATCACCTGAGCCCTGGAGGTTGAGGCTGCAGTGAGCCATGATTGTACCACTACACTCCAGCCTGAGCAACAGAGCAAGACCTTGTCTTAAAAAAAAAAAAAAAAGGAAGCTGAGCATCTTTTTTTTGTTTTTTAAGATGGACTCTTGCTCTATTGCCCAGTCTGGAGTGCAGTGGCTCGATCACTGAGCATATTTTTATAAACGTGGGGCCATTTGTATTTCTTTTTCAGTATACTGCTCATATGCTTTGCCCAGTTTTGTTAGGCTGTTGCTTTTTTTATAGATTGAGCTGAAAAAAATTTATTACCAGTGTATCCTAAAAACAACAGTATTGAGATATAGTTCACCCTCTAAAGTATATTTAAGTGATTTTTAGTATATTCGAATAATTGTGCAACATGATCACAATCAATTTTAGAAAACTTTCCTTACCCAAAAAGAAACCCTGTACCATTAGTAATCACTTCTCATTTCCCCCAACTCTCCCAGCCCCTGGCAACCACTAATGTACTTTCAGTCTCTATCGATTTGCCTATTCTGGACATTTCATACAAATGGAATCGTACAGTATGGGATCTTTTGTGTCTGGTTTCTCTGCGTAATGCTTCCGTCCAGGTTGTGGTATGTGTCGGAACTTCATTCCTTTTCGTGGCTGAATAATATTCCACTGTGTGGAGAGACCACATTTCGGGTCTCCTTTCAGCTATGGATGGATGTTTGGGTTGTTTCCACTGTGGTTTTATGAGTAATGATGCTGTACACGTCTGTGCACAAGTTTTTTTGTGGGACATATGTTTCCAGTTCTCCTGGAATGGAATTGCTGGAACCTGTTTCAGGAATTGCCAGAGTGTTTTCCAAAGGGGCTGTACTATTTTACATTCCAGCCAGCAGAAGCAGGGCCACTATGAGGGCCCCACTTCCTCCACATCCTCACCAGCACTTCTCACCTGGAGCTTTGATTATAGCCGCACTCGTGGCTGTGAAGGGGGTTTCATTATGCTTTCAAGTTGCATTTCCCCAATAACTAACCAGTTTGTCTTTTTATTTGCTTTATTATTATTATTATTTGAGATGGAGTCTCACTCTTGTCACCTAGGCTGGAGTGCAGCGGTATAATCTCAGCTCACTGCAGCCTCCGCTTCCTAGGTTCAAGCGATTCTCCTGCCTCAGCCTCCCGAGTGGCTGGAACTACTAGCATGCACCACCCCACCTGGCTAATTTTTGTATTTTTAGTAGAGACAGGGTTTCGCCATGTTGGCCAGACTGATCTCAAACTCCTGATCTCAAGTGATCCATTCACCTCAGCCTCCCAAAATGCTGAGATTGTGAGCCACTTTTTTTTTTTTTTTTTGAGACGGAGTCTCACTCTGCGCCCAGGCTGGAGTGTGGTGGCGCCATCTCAGCTCACTGCAAGCTCCGCCTCCCGGGTTCACGCCATTCTCCTGCCTCAGCCTCCCGAGTAGCTGGGACTACAGGCACCCACCACTACGCCCGGCTAATTTTTGTATTTTTAGTAGAGACGGGGTTTCACTGTGTTAGCCAGGGTGGTCTCGATCTCCTGACCTTGTGATCCACCTGCCTTGGCCTCCCAAAGTGCAGGGATTACAGGTGTGAGCCACTGTGCCCGGCCCATTTGCTTTCTTCAATGTAGACTTTTCCTGTAATCAAACACTTTATTCTTTTATGGCATCTGAGTTTTGAGTCATAGATAAAATTGTCCCTGCTCTAAGATTCAAAAAAAACTTCCCCATATTCTCTTCTAGGACTGTTATGCTTTCAGGCTTTCCATTGAAAACTTGGATCCGGCCGGGTGCAGTGGCTCATGCCTGTAATCCCAACACTTTGGGAGGCCAAGGTGGGCAGATCAACTGAGGTTGGGAGTTCAAGACCAGCCTGACCAACATGGAGAAACCCTGTCTCTTAAAAATACAAAATTAGCCGGGCATGGTAGAACATGCCTGTAATCCCAGCTACGCAGGAGGCTGAGGCAGGAGAATCTCTTGAACCCGGTAGGCGGAGGTTGCGGTGAGCCAAGGTCACGCCATTGCACTCCAGCCTGGGCAACAAGAGTGAAACGCTGTCTCAAAAAAAAAAAAAAAAAAAAAAAAGAAAACTTGGATCCACGTGGATTTTATTCTGGTGTCTGACGTGAACATGCATCAACTTTCTTCGATTTTCCCGAGGTTGTGCCGTGTGTGTCCCTGGCAACCTGGAGGAAAGGGTTTGGTCGGGCAGTTAGCCCAGTGTGGGGAGGTGACATTTGCGAAGACTGAGGACAGGAGTCACACTCTCCTCCATGCACAGAGACCACAGACGGAGAGGGATGCATGTGCAAAGGTCTCAAGGTGGGAGGAAGCTCGGCTGATTCCCAGAACAGCGAGGCCATTGTGGCTGTAGGTGCTGGGGAAGCAATGAGGACAGGGATGGGTTCCTAGAGAAGCCAGGCCACGTAGGGCCTGGTAGGTAACTGTGGAGTCTGGCTTGAATTTGGGCTCTAATGATACCGAGGAACTGCAGATAAGATCTTTAGAACTGTTCACTTGATAAGATAATACCCAGATGGGAAACTGGGGGTTCTAAGGGTATGGACAGTTCAAATTTGCTGCAAATTGGCTGGGCATGGTGGCTCACGCCTATAATCCCAGCACTTTGGGAGGCCAAAGCTTGTGGATCACTTGAGGTCAGGAGTTCAAGACCAGCCTGACCAACATGATGAAACCCCGTTTCTACTAAAAATACAAAAATTAGCCAGGCATGGTGGTGGGCGCCTGTAATCCCAGTTACTTGGGAGGCTGAGACTGGAGAATCACTTGAACCAGGGTGGTGGAGGTTGCAGTGAGCCAATATCATGGGACTGTGTACTCCAGCCTGGTGACAGAGCGAAACTCCATCTCAAAAAAAAAAAAAAAAAAATTGTTGTAAATTGACGAATTGTTCTCCAAAAAACCTATATTATTTTCCCTCACCTTTCACTGTATGTTATTTCTGTATCATTTGCTATTTTATTAAATATTTCTGAAGCATGGTTTTTAATAACTGCATGGTTTCTTAAAAAACATATTTATTGAGATATAGTTGATATACAGTAAACTATACATAGAGTGTACAGTTTGATAAGTTTTGACATCTGTATATACCTGGGAAACCATGACCACAATCAACATAGTGAACACATCCATCACCCCTAAAAGTTCCTCATACCCCATTGGGGTAGCTCCCTCCTGGCACCCCCTCCACAGGCAGCAGCCCATCTGCTTTTTGGTAATGCTTGCCTGGTGCTTCTCATCATATGACTACCTTGTAATTATTTGAGCATTATTCTACTGTTAGATGTCCATGTTTATCCCATTTTTGCTATTTCAGCTAGGAAGAGACTTCTCATACATACAGATATCTTCATATACTTGATTATTTCCTTACGACAAATTCTATAACTGGTATCTCCAGACCAAAGGTTATGAATGTTAAGAATTTGGAAGCAATCTGCCCAGTCTTGTTCACAAGGCTTGCTAGGTATGACATGCACTTTCCATTTGATTTTCTTTCTGAAAAGTTGAATCATTGTAATGCCAAAAAAAATAATAATAATACTAACCCTCCAAGTGTGGCTTAGATGTTTCTGCTTGGACCTAAGGGGTGGTTATTTTTGGAAAGGTCCTTTTGTGCTGTGAAGGAAGCAAACATTCCCTCTTCCTTTGGATCCTAAAGTACTCCGTACCTTGGTGGAGTTTGCTGTGGGAGCGCCCAATAGCCTGCCCTCAGCCGTGTCCCTTCCTACAGAATTCAGGAGACTTCTGTGATAAGGATAGTTCAACCCCCTTCAACTCCACAGGCTTCTCTGGTGGAGGCAGGGAGCTCCAGAGTGACTGACAGCAGTTCCAAGGCAGGGGGAGTGGGAGAACTGGCCTCCCAGTAACCTTACCTGCCAGGGGCCCTCCACTTCCCAGGTGTGGAAACTGAGGCTTAGAGAAGGGTGAGGACTGGCCGAAAATCCCATAGCAGATGAGCAACAGAACTGGAACCAAACCCAGCTCTGCTCCACTCTGACGGCCACAATGGCCCAGCAGGTGGTCTGAGTGGTGCTGGGGACACCGGATGTGGCTCAGGTGAGATGTGAACACATAGGTTTTATATCCACAGCCAGGTATTTATTTAATGTGTATCAATAAGTAGCTGTGACATTGAGGTTAGGATTTCATAGCTGTGGTGATGTATGACAAGGTTAAAGGTTAAGCTAAAAAGTGAAAGAAATGAGGCTGGGTTCATGACTGTAATCCCAACACTTTGGGAGGCCAAGGTGGGTGGATCACCTGAGGTCAGGAGTTAGAGACCAGCCTGGCCAACATGGTGCAACCCTATCTCTACTAAAAAATACAAAGGCCAGGTGCAGTGGCTCATGCCTGTAATCCTAGCACTTTGGGAGGCCAAGGCAGGAGGATCATGAGGTCAGGAAATTGAGACCATCCTGGCCAACATGGTGAAACTAAAATACAAAAAAATTAGCCAGGCATGGTGGTGCATGCCTATAGTCCCAGCTACTTGGGAGGCTGAGGCAGGGGAATCAATTGAACCTGGGAGGTGGAGGTTGCAGCAAGCCGAGATTGCACCACTGCACTCCAGCCTGGCGACAGAGCAAGACTCCATCTAAAAATAAAAAAATAAAAAATTAGCTGGACATGCAGTAATCCTAGCTACTCAGAAGGCGGAGGCAGAAGAATCGCTTGAACCCAGGTGGTGAAGGTTGCAGTGAGCTGAGATCGCACCACTGCACTCCACCCTGAGGCACAGAGTGAGACTCCATCTTGGAAAAAAAAAAAAAGTGAAAGAAATGAAAGAAGTGTGAAATGATCACACCTGTGGCCATAGGCTATTGCAAAAGAGTCTGGAAACAGTGAAAAATAGGCAAGGGCCTCACTGCTCCACCTTGACTTGGGCAAGCCCTTCCCCGCTGCAAAGATACCATGTAAGATGGGTGGCTGCAGGTGGCAGTCCTGGGCTCAGGTGCCCCATCCTCACACATGCGCATAGGCACGCAGGGGCACACACTGCAGAGGCCGCAGGACAGGCCTCCTCTCCAGCTCTACAGCCGACCTGAGCTTCTCCCCACACTCCAGGGAAAGGCAATGACCACTGGTCCCATGTGCCAAGTGCACGTGGCCACGTGGAAGGCTGGGGACGTGACAAGAAGGAGGCTGGGCTGGGAAGGAGTCTCTGGGGGTGGCAGGGCATTTAGAGGCCCTTAGGTGTTCTGTCCCCCACATCCAGTTGGGTCAACCCTGGTGGGCTTTGTGTTGACAGGATGCCAGGATGAGGGACAGGACTCCGGGCCCACGCCTTGTCACAGAAACACCAGCAGGCCCTCCTTGGCCCCAGCCTTCTGACCACCCTGGCCTGTGGGAGCTCTGGGCCTTCCTGAAAACCTCCCACTGCTACCTGCACTGGGCATTGCCAACAGCCCACCAGGCTGCTTTACCTGTAAACGGCTCCGGAGGATTACCAGGACTCTAGTTTCCTTTCGCCTGTTCCATACCGTACACCCTGTATCACCATCCCCATGCCTTTTGCTTCTTTCTTTCCCTCCTTTCCTATCTTCTCTCCTTTCCTACCTTCCCTCCCTCCCTCCCCTTACCCTCCCTCCTTCTCTCCCTCCCTCCCTCCCTCCCTCCCTCCCTCCCTCCCTTCTTTCCTTCCTTCCTCCCTCCCTCCCTCCCTCCCTCCCTCCCTCCCTCCCTCCCTCCCTCCCTCCCTTCCTTCCTTCCTTCCTTCCTTCCTTCCTTCCTTCCTTCCTTCCTTCCTTCCTTCCTTCCTGTCTGCATTTGGTCAGTTACTGTCTACCTTTTTGTTGCTGTTCTCACGGCATTGGGCCCTATTTTCATTTCGATTTCTTACTCTTTAAAAGAAAAAAAGTAGCCAGGCGCAGTGGCTCACGCCTGTAATCCCAGCACTTTGGGAGGCCGAGGCAGGAGGATCACCTAAGGTCTGGAGTTCGAGACCAGCCTGACCAACATGGAGAAATCCCATCTCTACTAAAAATACAAAATTAGCCGGGCGTGGTGGCATGTGCCTGTAACCCCAGCTACTCTGGAGGCTGAGGCAGGAGAATGGCTTGAACCCGGGAGGCAGAGGTTGCTGTGAGCTGAGATCACGCCATTACATTCCAGCCTGGACAACAAGAGTGAAACTCCGTCTTAAAAAAAAAAATAAACCAAAAAAAGTACCTGGGTTCCATTCATATACATACATATATACATAAATATAAGCAAATTAGAAAAAACTTTTCCACTTCTTAAAATGCTTGTAGTTGTTATTTTTAAAGTGCAACAAGGTGTTTTTAATATAAATAAAATGTTTTTTAACACTTCCTATATCATCACATAGAGATCAAGACAGTTCACTCTTTGACATATATATATATATTTGGCACTTGCGCACGAGTGTGTGTGTGTGTGTTTGTGGATATGCATGCATTCTTTTCATTCTTTTTTTTTTTTTTTTTTGCAACTTGGTCTCACTGGAGTGAGACGCCCAGGCTGGAGTGCAGTGGCACAATCACAGCTCACGGCAGCCTCGCCCTCGTGGGCTCAGGTGATCCTCCTGCATAACTGGGACCACAGGCCCATGCCACCATGCCTGGCTAATTTATTTTTATTTTTTGTAGAGACAAGGTTGAGCCATATTGCCCAGGCTGCCCTTGAACTCCTGAACTCAAGCAATCTTCCCACCTCAGTGCTCCCAAAGTGCGGGGATTGCAGGTGGGAGCCACTGTGGCCATCTGCCTTCACTCTTAACCCCAATTTTGCCAGATGGGGTGAAAGCACAACCCACCCTATGGGGTCCTTCAGACATAAAGGTTTAAAAATACAGTCATCAGGGCTGGCTCACGCCTGTAATCCCAGCACTTTGGGAGGCCGAGGCAGGCGGATCACCTGAGGTCAGGAGTCTGAGACCAGCCTGATCAACATGGAGAAACCCCATCTCTACTAAAAATACAAAATTAGCCGGGCATGATGGCACATGCCTGTAATCCCAGTTACTGGGGAGGCTGGGGCAGGAGAATCACGTGAACCCGGGAGGCAGAGGTTGCGGTGAGCCAAGATTGTGCCATTGCACTTCAGCCTGGGTAACAAGAGCAAAATTTTGTCTCAAAAAAAAAAGTATATATATATAGAGGGGGGAGGGGGGAGAGAGAGAGAGAGAGTGCGTCATCATTCCAGCATCTGCCCCTGCCTTCTCCTCCCCAGATTCCACTAGAGGAACGTGTACTGGGGACTCTCCTCTAGCCCCATTCATGTTGAGTGAATGTGAGCACACGCATACACACACATGCACACATATGCACACACACGCACAGGCACACACACACCCACGAAGGCATGTAGGCCAGCCCTTTATGCCTTTATCTCCCCGTGTGTGTGTGTGTATTTTTTTTTTTTTTTGAGATGGAGTCTCGCTCTGTCGCCCAGGCTGGAGTGCAGTGGCGCCATCTAGGCTCACTGCAAGCTCCACCTCCTGGGTTCACGCCATTCTCCTGCCTCAGCCTCCCGAGTAGCTGGAACCACAGGTGCCCGCCACCACGCCAGGCTAATTTGTTTTTTGTATTTTTAGTAGAGACAGGGTTTCACTGCATTAGCCAGGATGGTCTCAATCTCCTGACCTTGTGATCTGCCCGCCTTGGCCTCCCAAAGTGCTGGGATTACAGGTGTGGGCCACCGTGGCCGGCCAAGTTTGAGATCTTACACTTACTTGTTATGTGATCCAGAGTTCATCTCAAAGGGGAGGATCAGAGCCTTGAGAGGCCAAGGAAAGAGGTCAAGATAGTCAAGCGGGCCGTCTCAGATCTGGCCGTGCTCAAGCTATGCAAATGCCTCTCAGGGAGATGCAAGGACCTATCTATTAGGATGACCAGGATCCCAACTGGGACCCGGAGGATGCAACTCAGCTTCAGCGTTTGCAGAGGTACTGAGACGCACTTCTGCAGGGCCTACTAGTTGATAGAAGGAAAGCAATTAATATGAAGAAGATTTCAGAAGTGCTTCAAGGAGCTGACAAGAGCCTAAGTCAGTTTTATGAGAGACTCTGTAAAGCATTCTGGCTTTACACCCTGTGTAACTCTGAGGCTGCTGAACATCAGCATATGGTGAATACTTCATTTGTAGGGCAAGCCCAGGGTGACATCAAGCGGAAGCTGCATGCGTGAATACCACCCAGTCTATAAAAGGTGCATGTTAACTGTGACCAGGGAACAAAACGGGAAGGAGCAAAAGCAACAAGCACAGCAGCTAGGCACGCCAAGGACTAAGTCCCTGTCCCCAGACCGGCTCTATCTGGAAAAAGAAGGGGCCAGGGACCGGAGCCGGAAGAAGAGCAAAGGAAAAGGAAAGGAGAAAGTAAGAGTAAGTGTGAGAAGCAAAAGAAGAAAGTAAAAAGGAAATCAGAAAAAAACAGGAGAGACAGATGGCAGTGCACGGGGGCAGAGCCCATGCCGTCACCCAGCCCCACCAGCTGGCCGCAAGAGGAGGAGAACTCAGGAAAGAAAAAGGAAAGTAAATTGAAGGCTTAAGAAAAAGGCCAATCTACTGGCAACAGCTCTTACAGAAAGAGAGATTAGCAACGTGAGAGGACGTGGACGTGGACGTGGAAAAAAGTCAAGTTAGGCAGGGATTCAAGAGCCAGACAAGGCTAGAAAGAGATTAATGTGTGAGTTGCAAAAAGAAAGGACACTGGAAGGATGAATGTTCAGAAGGCAATGAGGGAAATGGCCAAGACCGCGAGACAAAGAGGCCATTGGCCAAGGGCTGCCGCACCTTGGAGGAACCAAATCTGACCTGATCAGGCTGGCAGAAGCTGAAGGACGTGAGGAATAGGACAGACCCGGCACCTTCTCATTAGGCTCCCAGGAGCCCATGGTCACATTAGAAGTTAAAGGTGGCAGGATTCGGCCGTATCTGGATTCCAGTTTCTCACCGATGGCTAAGCCACTAGATGGAGTTACAAAAGGGGCAGAAAACGAACCCCTCCTCTGGGAAACGGAACAGGAGCAGGAGCCCTGCCTTGTGAAAACTTGCTTGTAGGGCCGGGCGCGGTGGCTCAAGCCCGTAATCCCAGCACTTTGGGAGGCCGAGACGGGTGGATCACGAGGTCAGGAGATCGAGACCATCCTGGTTAACACGGTGAAACCCCGTCTCTACTAAAAAATACAAAAAACTAGCCGGGCGAGGTGGCGGGCGCCTGTAGTCCCAGCTACTCGGGAGGCTGAGGCAGGAGAATGGCGTGAACCCGGGAGGTGGAGCTTGCAGTGAGCTGAGATCCGGCCACTGCACTCCAGCCTGGGTGACAGAGCGAGACTCCGTCTCAAAAAATAAATAAATAAATAAATAAATAAATAAATAAAAATTAAAAAAAAAAAAAATAAATAAATAAATAAAAAAAAAAAAAGAAAACTTGCTTGTAGACTTTACAGAACTGCCCCGTGCTGGAGGCTGTCGGTACATGCTAGTGCTTGTTTGCACCTTTTCAGGATAAGTTAAAGCTTTCCCCACCAGGACACAAAAAGTACAAGAAGTGACTAAAGCACTGTTAAAAGACATTATCCCCAGGTGTAGACTGCCTCTAACTTTAAAGTCAGACAATAGGCCGGCATCTGTAGCTAAAATAGTGCAAGATTTAACAGGACTGTCAAAAATCAAATGGAAGAGACACACAGCCTATCGGCTGCAAAGTTCAGGAGAAGGTGGAATGCGTGAAGCAGACACTTGAGCAGCTACTGAAGAAATATTGCCGGGAAATTCATTTAAGATAGAATCAGGTTTCTGCCTATGGTCCTCCTCCGAGTCAGGTGCACCCCCACCAAACAAACTGGGTATTTGCCCTGTAAGATTTTGTTCGGTCGGCCACCCCCACATCATAGGTCAAATTAAAGGTGACCTCCAGGAACCAGGGGAATTAACCTTAAGAAACAAATGCAGGTTTTAGAAATAGCCATACAAAATGTTCATAACTAGGTACATGAAAATGCCTATAAGCCTGACACCTCTTTATTTTTTTTATTTTTATTATTATTTTTTTGAGACGGAGTCTCGCTCTGTTGCCCAGGCTGGAGTGCAGTGGCCGGATCTCAGCTCACTGCAAGCTCCGCCTCCCGGGTTTACGCCATTCTCCTGCCTCAGCCTCCCGAGTAGCTGGGACTACAGGCACCTGCCACCTCGCCTGGCTAGTTTTTTTGTATTTTTTAGTAGAGACGGGGTTTCACCGTGTTAGCCAGGATGGTCTCGATCTCCTGACCTCGTGATCCGCCCGTCTCGGCCTCCCAAAGTGCTGGGATTACAGGCTTGAGCCACCACGCCCGGCCAGGGAGGAAGTTTTGTAAGTCAAACCCAAGCCTCTCTTCCCGGGGTGGGGGTGGGGTGCTATAGCCATATACGTTGATATTTGTCAGTTAACATTCATGAACCCACCCTATCACAGTCTCTGGTGCTACAGGGTACTGTACAAACTGCCAGTACAAAATGGTATGTGCACGCCCTGTTTGCCCCTCCAAGGCCCTAGCGATAGCTTGCTGGAACTGCACAGCGCAGTTCACTGACCGTTCGTCACTGCGGCTAAAACCAGTCCTGCTCATCGAAGGGCCAGCAAAACCGGATAGTAAGACAAGCACTTGCAATCCTGTAAATCTGACTATCTTAGAGCCAGATCTACCTATATAGACTGCAGGTTACTCCAAGGCATTACAAAGCTACGGTCAAAAAGCTGAAATAACTTTGTATGTTCTAAAGAGGACTCAAACCAAGCGGTCAGCCCAGCAGCAATCCGAGTCTTTAAGTCATTCTTTGAGCACATAAACCAAAAGTTACCAGAGCCTCCTCCTTTAGTCAAAAACTTATTTGCTCAACTGGCCAAAAACATTGCCTGCAGCCTAGGCATTTCCTCGTGTTATGTTTGTGGAAGGACTAACAAGGGAGACCAAAGCCTTGGGAAGCAAAATAGTTAATGCCTCAAGATGACTTGACTCTGACTGCCTCTTTCCCCAAACAGACACCCATAGGTTCAAGTGTCTAGCTCTTAAAAACTTCTATTATTAGGAGATACTGTGTTGCTCGCTAGGGAAAACTTTTTACAGACCCAGTAAGAGAACTAACCTGCTCACGACAGCAATATTATAATGAAACATTAAGGAAAACTTTGTGGCAGGGCAGAGATGACTACAAAGCACCTCATCCAAATCTGTTTCTCTTCTCTACACCACACTTGGTATCAACTTGAAGCTCCAAATACTTAGCAAGCGCCCCCAGTCTTTATTGTAGGCTACAGGCATATTGACAGTTGCCAGTTAAATGGACAGAGGCCTGTGTGCTTGGAACAATTAGACCATCTTTCTTCCTACTCCCACTACAACAGGGAAAAACTTCAAGGTATCCTGTCTATGATGAAGTTAGAAGAAGACGCAAAAGAGATACAGACACAAAGAAGTATAAAAATAAGAAATTGAAAAGACACAGATTAGCTCCCTGAAAAAATAATTCAATACTATAGGCCAGCTACCTGGGTACAAGATAGGTCATAGGGCTACCACACTCCTATTTACACACTTAATCGCACCATCAGATTGCAGGCAGTACTTGAAATCATCACTAATGAAACAACAAATGCATTAGATTTCCTGGCCCAGCAAACCACACAAATGAGAAACGCTACCTATCAGAACAGATTAGCTTTCGACTACCTCCTAGCCCAGGGAGGAGGAGGATGTGGAAAATTCAATCTAATTGTTGACTGGAAATTGATGACAATGGCAAAGCAATTATAGAAATAACTGCAAGAATGAGAAAATTAGCCCGCGGTCCAGTTCAAACTTAAAAAAGGTGATCCCCAGATTCTCTTTTTGGAGACTGGTTTTCATTTTTCGGAGAGTTCAAGACTTTAATAGGAGTAGTGCTGGCCATACTAGGAAGTTGCATAATACTCCGTTGTCTCTTACCTTTCCTTGTTAGAAGTATTCAATCAACTGTAGAGGCAATAGTAGCCAGGCAAACTACCACTCAGCTAATAGCTCCGTATAAATATCAATGTTTGCCTAAAGAAGAAAACGCCTGTCTTCAGGCAGAACTGAGTAGTAGTGATGCCTTGTATTAAACTTCTTTCTTAAAAGGCATCAAAGGGGAGACACTGAGGCAGAAATTTAAATAATAATAATAATAAATACTGCATTTATTCACTCCAAGAAAAGTAAAAGCTAAGGCCCAGAATATGGCAAGGCAAAGGCTAAAAAGAAAAGAACAAGTTTTCCTCTTGCCTAGCAGCTCGCTTCAATGACAGAAGATAATGCTGTTCGAATAGCCAAGGCCAAAGGAATGGGCTCCAGACACTCACCTCCCTTCCGGAGCAAAGTTGAAAGATAAAAGAGAAAGACAAGTTCTTTTACTGTTACTCTTTTCCCAGGCTTCTTAAGCATGATTAGCATGATTATGTTTTACAAATGTCTGTATTTAGCCAGTTCTTGTTTTTCTTCTAATGCAGGTACAAGGCCACCGGAGAGGTCACAAACTATGTGATGCTATAGATTACGTGACCTGTTACTGTATGATGAACTGCTTTTATTTTGCTTCTGTAAGGCTGCTTCTAGAAACCCTGCTCTGTCTTTGTTCAGGGCTCAGCTTTCGGATGTGAATCCTCTGAGCCGGTACGTACCCAAAATAAACAAATCCTCCTGTCCTCCGTATTGGTCTCTCCGTTCCTCAGTTGACCACAACAATTATACATTCATTGAAGCTACCCCATGACTGAAGGATGTGAAATCATCTTGAAACCTGAAATACCTACAAATATCTTGGGTGCCATCAGAGAAACCCTCTAGTGGGGATGGCAGTGCCAAGAAGAGTTTCTTAACAACATGGAAATAGTTTATACAGGATGGTGTCCCCCGGGGAAGACAACGTACTCATCAGCAGGGTTCAGTTCAGCCCGTCCCTGCGTGGCGGCAGTTCCCCCCACACCCACTCATTTCGTGGTCCCAAGTGGTGGCCATGTTAAGCCAGTACACACGAGTTCTTCTGATGGGCATCAATGTGTCCTACTTGAAGGAACCCACACATTTCCACAGGGCTGCACCCCACGTGACCACCCCTTCAATAAGCCAGGTTTCCACCACCCTCCTGCCTGACCATGTGGCCGCTGCCCAGGAGCCAGTAAAAACCCAGACACGGCGGCTCCCACCACTGTTCAATTATTATTTCATTGTATTTCATTTTATTTTTGAGATGCAGTCTTGCTCTGTCACCCAGGCTGGGGTGCAGTGATGAAATCTCGGTTCACTGCAACCTCTGCCTCCTGGGTTCAAGCCATTCTCCTGCCTCAGCCTCCTGAGTAGCTGGGATTTCAGGCGCCTGCCACCAAGCCTGCCTAATTTTTGTATATTTTAGTAGAGATGGGGTTTTACAGCATTGCCCAGGCTGCTGCCAAACTCCTGACCTTCAGTGATCTACCCACTTTGGCCTCCCAAAGTGCTGGAATTACAGGTGTGAGCCACTGTGCCCGGCCCACCTTTCAATTCTTCCACCACTGCCAGGAAAACACAGTGCAGTTCAGCCCACCAGGCTGATTTGTTTCCACCTTCTTTGATCATGGTGGCGTCCCTCCAGACCGCATGTTTCCTATTCACCACTAACCAGGCAGCTCCTTCTTGGCCCGCTGACAGCTGTTGGGGGCGGGGGGCACTCCTCAGGCGATGATAAAATCCAGCAGCTCAAATGAGAATTTATGAACACAAAGAAGCAAACAATGGACACTTGAGGGTGGAGGGTGGGAGGAGGGAGAGGAGCAGAAAAGATAACTATCGGGTTGATGCAGTTTGGCTGTGTCCCCACCCAAATCTCATCGTGAATTGTAGTTCCCATAATCGCCACATGTTGTGGGAGGGACCCAGTGAGAGGTAATTGAATCATGGGGCAGGCTACCCCCATGCAGCTGTTCTCATCAGAGTGAGTGAGTTCTCACAAGACCTGATGGTTTTATAAAAGGCTTTTCCCCCTTTTGCTTGGCACTTCTCCTATCTGCTGCCATGTGAAGAAGGACATGCTTGCTTCCCCTTCCACCATGATTGTGAGTTCCCTGAGGCTTCCCCAGCCATGCTGAACTGTGAGTCAATTAAACCTCTTTTTAAAATAAACTACCCAGTCTCCTGGGGTGCTGTGGCTCAAGCCTGTAATCACAGCACTTTGGGAGGCTAAGGCAGGGGGATTACTTGAGGTCAGGAGTTCAAGACCAACCTGACCAACATGGTGAAATCTCATCTCTACTAAAAATACAAAAAGTAGCCAGGTGTGGTGGCACATGCCCATAATCCCAGCTACTCGGGAGGTTGAGGCATGAGACTTACTTGAAACCAGGAGGCAGAAGTTGCAGTGAGCTGAGATCATGTCACTGCACTCCAGCCTGGGTGACAGAGGGAGACTTTGTCTCAAAGTAAATAAATAAATAAATAAATAAATAAATAAATAAATAACCCAGTCTCGGGTATGTCTTTATTAACAGCATGAGATACATGGGTACTGGGCTTAATACTTGGGCGATAAAATAATCTGTACAAAAGGCCAGATGTGGTGGCTCAAGCCCGTAATCCCAGCACTTTGAGAGGCTGAGGTGGGACGATCACCTGAGGTCAGGAGTTCGAGACCAGTCTGGCCAACATGGCAAAACCCTATCTCTACTAAAAATACAAAAATTAGCTGGGCGTTGTGACAGGCGCCTGTAATTCCAGCTACTTGGGAGGCTGAGGCAGGAGAATCACTTGAATCCAAGAGGCAGAGATTGCAGCAAACCAAGATCATGCCACTGAACTCTAGCCTGGGGGATAGAACTTTGTCTCAAAAAAATAAAAACAATCTGTACAACAAACCCCTGAAACATGAGTTTCTCTATGTAACAAACCTTCACATGTATCCCTGAACCTAAAATAAAAGTTTAAAAAAAAAAATCCAGCAGCTCCTCACACAGTTCCAGAGTCAGTCCTAGGGGATTCTCCCTGCTTGGGAGTCTCCTCCTTGCCTTCCCCAGGTGGCACCATCCTATGTAAACCATTTTCATGTTGTTATGGAACTTTTCTTGGTGCTGTCATCTTCATTAGAGAGTTTCTGCAATGTCACCCAAGGTGTTGTGGGTATTTCAGGTTTCAAGATTATTTTATGTCCTTCAGTCATGAGGTAGCTTCAATTAATGTATAACAGCAAGTTAGTAAATGCCCCTCCAATGGAAGTCCTCTAGTCCAAAGTCCCAGGTGGACTGGGTATGATGGCTCATGCCTGTAATCCCAGCACTTTGGGAGGCCATAGTGAGAGGATCACTTGAGTCTAGAAGTTTGAGACCAGCCTGGGCAATATGATGAAACCCTGTTTCTACTAAAAATACAAAAATTAGCTGGGCGTGATAGTGTGCGCCTGTAGTCGCAGCTACTCAGGAGGCTGAGGTGGGAGGATCACTTGAGCCCAGGAGGTCGAGGCTGCAGTGAGCTGAGATCACACCACTGCACTCCAGCTTGGATGACAGAGTGAGACCCTGACTGGAAAAAAAAAAAAGTCCCAGGTGTCATTGGTGGGAAGTGCTCTCAGGATGTGGCCCCAATCCCCAGGCTATGCCCCACCTGGAGATATTACACAGAGAATTTGTCACCAGCAGCACTCCAGCTTCTCTTCCACACTGTGTGGCTTGAGCAATCTCACTTGTGCCTGTTTAGCACGTCCAAGTAAAATTGCTTGAAGGGCGGATTTATGTGTCTTCTGTTTTACAATGCTAGGTAGGTGCTATGGTTTACATGTGTCCTCCAAAGCTTATGGGTTGTAAACACAATCCCCAATGCAACAGTGTTGGCAGGTGAGGCGTAATAAGATGTTATTACATCATGAGAGTTCTGCTCCCAGGCATGGATTAATATCATTATCCTGGGAGTGGTTTGTTATCAAAACAAGTCCTCTCTGTCTCTGTCTGCCTTTCTCCTGTTTGCTATCCACCATGGGATGACTCAGCAAGAAGGCCCTTACCAGATGCCAGCACCTTGATCTTGGACTTCTCAGCCTCCAGAACCGTGAGCCAAATAAATTTCTATTTATTAAATGTTACCCATCTGTGGTGTTCTCTTACAGCAGCATAAAATGGACTAAGAAAGTAAGGGAAACATTCCCCAGTCAGAGCCAGTGTCCATCCCTGTAATATAATCAGGTAAAACAGAAGCAGCCACTTCACATAAATCCTGCTTAAACACACTGTTCTTCCTACAAACTTTTACCTGAATTCCATCAACCCTTACTTTCCTAACTGTAGTCTCCTTTAGGACTTTAATAACAGGTTTTGATTTTACAATACTAGGTAGGCGAAGTGTTCCCAGCCAGACATAATATCCATTCCCATGAAACATTCAGATAAGGCTGGGTGCGGTGGCTCACTCCTATAAATCCCAGCACTTTGGGAGCCCGAGGCAAGTGGAACACCTGAGGTCAGGAGTTCAAGACCAGCCTGACCAACATGGTGAAACCCTGCCTCTACTGAAAACACAAAATTAGCCAGGCATGGTGGCACATGCCTATCATCTCAGCTACCTGGGAGGCCAAGGCAGGAGAATTGCTTGAACCCAGGAGGCGGAGATTGCAGTGAGCCGAGATTGCACTGCTGTACTTCAGCCTGGGCAACAAGAGCAAAACTCCATCTCAACAACAACAAAAAAATTTAGATAAAGGAGACACAACTTCTTTACATAAAGGTTGTGTAAGCATTCTGACTTTCAGCAGCAGCAGCAGCACTTACATTTTTGTATTGTCTCAGCCTAATTGCAGCTCGAGTCAGGGACTCACCAATGGCTTTGGTACCATGGTGCATGGGGTTCCTCTATCAAGGTGTCTTGCAAACTTCTCTTCACCCCCTGACTATTTTACCTTCTCTTGTACAAAAGGCTTTGGGTTCCCAGTAGGGGGTTGACCCAAGGGACCCTGGTTCTTTCATCAATTTTTATCTTTATTAATCTGCCTATCATACCGGGCAATTTCAGATCATATTTCTCATTGTAATCTTTGCCCTCTGACTTAAAATTTCTCCAAACTGAGATAAATACTGCAAACAAGTTTGGAGGCCTTTCATGTTGAGGCAGCAGCGAAGGCTGTCTTTAGCCCACCCAACCTTCCGTAGTGTTCTATTAAGACCTTTGTTGTAACCCACCAATGTTCACATCATTCATCTAATTTCCTAATAAACATCTAAAGATGTCCACCCTGTCTCCTCTTTCTTTTCCTCTAGTTTATATACCCTTATATATGTTTCCTTTATTCATTTGATTATTTATTTATTTATTTATTTATTTATTTATTTATTATTATTTTTTAGATGGAGTCTCACTCTGTTGCCCAGGAGGGAGTGCAGTGGTGAAATCTCGGCTCACTGCAATCTCCACCTCCAGTTCAAGCAATTCTCCTGCTTCAGCCTCCTGAGTAGCTGGGATTACAGGCACCTGCCACGTCCAGCTAATTTTTTACCCAAGCTGGAGTGCAGTGGTGGTGCAATCATGGCTCACGGCACAGCCTTGGCCTCCTGGGCTTAAGCAATTATGTTGCCTCAGCCTCCTGAGTAGCTGAGACCACAGGTGCACTCCTGCCACCACGCCTGGCTAATTTTTTTTAAATTTATATATTTTTTTATAGAGATGGGGTCTTCCTATGTTGCCCAGGCTGGTCTTGAACTCCTGGGCTCAAGCCATCCTCCTGCCTCAGCCTTCCAAAGTGCTGGAATTAGAGGCTTGAGCCATGGCACCTGGCTACTTTATTTCTTAATAAACTTTGTCCTTTGAGTCTTTTGACTCTCCTCCCCTCTGCCTTTCCCCATTTTCTTATTAATTGTTTTTATTAGTATCTGTAACACCCATGAGGTGAAGCTGAGAGCAAATTCAATAAGGTTTCTTGGACTGTTGCTGGATTTACAGCACTGAGATCACATGAGGTGCCCATGCAGAAACGGTCCCCTTATGGCCAGGCGCGGTGGCTCACGCCTGTAATCCCAGCTCTTTGGGAGGCCGAGGCGGGTGGATCACGAGGTCAAGAGATTGAGACCATCCTGGCCAACATGGTGAAACCTTGTCTCTACTACAAATACAAAAATTAGCTTGGTGTGGTGGCACACGCCTGTAGTCCCAGCTACTTGGGAGGCTGAGGCAGGAGAATCGCTAGAACCCAGGAGGCAGAGGTTGCAGTGAGCCAAGATCAGTCACTCCACTCTAGGCTGGGTGACAGAGAGAGACTCTGTCTCAAAAAAAAAAAACAAAAACAAAAACAAAAAAAAACAAAACCAAAAAACAACGCAAACAAGCAAAAAACCCCCTTACACACAGCATTTTCCATGACCTGGGTAATGGGCTTGTATGGTAGAAACACATTCTGTTCGTCACAAAGCCAGCATCAAATGGCTTGTGTTCAAATCTGATCAGTTGCTCTGTCTGAGACATTCTACTTGGCACTTAGAGGGGGAAAGGAACAGGGACGCTTCTCAGGGTGCACAGACCCCACAGTGACTTTTACCCAGTACAGCAGTCCAGCTGTCCCCTCGGGAGTCACCTCCTGCGTGTCTGAATCAGGGACAGCTCCCCGTGATCGTCCCGTGGTGAGCCGCAGGTGCTGTGTCAACCCAAACACACTCTTCCACCCTGCAGCATTTAAAACCGAAGACACTGCTCCTAAATCAGTTCCTGCCAGAATCCATTTTCCTAGAGGCTCCCCAGGAACCAGAAAACACGGAGCTCCACAATGAAAGCCTTCCTTCGCACGCCACAGCCTGGTTCCAGCAGTTGCTTGGTTTTGTCCTCCCGCTGCGGACCACCTTGTTGGTGACCAGAGTTCTCAGAGGCACTTTCCTTTTTTCCTGTGACATTTTGCCCTTGGGAGTCAGCTTTGAGGCTAGCGGCCTGTCGTCCAAAAGGCCACCAGGATGGCCAGATCGTAGAAAGGAGAGCAGGACTGGTGATTTCAGCTTGCAGATCAGGGAGAGGCCGTCTCTGGCATGGACTGAAGGTTTGCTGTCTTCCAAGAGGAAAAAGGGCAGGTGGCATTCATGCCTCACAGGGCCCGTATCACACAGCAGAGTCACACGTCTTCAGCAGGTTTGGAGGAAAAGATACATCTGTTCCTAATGGGGGTTGAGTGCACGTGCGATGGGTAAACCCGCTTTGGGATGGGGCTCTGGCCTTAAAATGAGGTGAAATGTGGCTCTTTTCATCAAAATGTGAGCTATAAGGCTGGGTGTGGTGGCTCACACCTGTAATTCCGACACGTTGGGAGGCTGAGGTGGGAGGATTGCTTGAGGCCAGGAGTTCAAGACCGACCTGGGCAACAAAACAAACCCCCATCTCTACAAAAAAAATTAAAAAATTAAAAAGAAAAAGGGCATGGCTGGGCACGGTGGCTCACGTCTGTAATCCCAACACTTTGGGAGGCCAAGGTGGGCAGATCATTTGAGGTTGGGAGTTTGAGACCAGCCTGGCCAACATGGTGAAGCCCCATTTCTACTAAAAATACAAAAATTAGCCGGGTGTGGTGGTGGGCACCTGTAGTCCCAGCTACTCCAGAGGCTGAGGCAGGAGAATCACTTGAACCCGGGAGGCGGAGCTTGCAATGAGCCGAGATCACGCCACTGCACTCCAGCCTGGCCCACAGAGCCACCGTCTCAAAAACAAAACAAAACAAAACAAAACAAAACAAAACAAAAAAAGAGGGAGGGCATAGTCACATTCTTTTGAGGTTTTGGTTAGCACTTACGGAATCCACAGGTTGTATGTGAAAAGGAGGTAGAGGAACGGTCCATTATGTATTCTTCTAGAGCTCAATAAAACTACACTTTACATAAGATAAATATGAAGAGGAGAAATAAGTCAAATATGCATTGAGGTGGGTGGTGATGGCAGGTACCATTTCCTTCTTTCCTTCTTTCCTTGTTCCCTTCCTCCCTTCCTCTCTCCCTCCCTCCTTTCTTTCTTTCAGACAGAGTTTCACTCTTATTGCCCAGGCTGGAGTACAATGGCACAATCTCGGCTCACCGCAACCTCCACCTCCCGGGTTCAAGCGATTCTCCTGCCTCAGTCTCCCGAGTAGCTGGGACTACAGGCCGGCGCCACCATGCCTGGCTAATTTTGTATTTTTGGTAGAGATAGGGTTTCTCCATGTTAGTCAGGCTGGTTTCGAACTCCCAACCTCAGGTGATCCGCCTGCCTCAGCCTCCCAAAGTGCTGGGATTATAGGCATGAGCCACTGCAACCGGCCAGGGGGACCCATTTCTAGTCTCCTCTTGCTCCACGCCTGTGAAGATAAGCTGTTAACTGACATCGTCAGGATGGCATCTCTCCACGAGTGTTACTGTGGAGCACTGTGTTGCTCTGTGTTTAGGAACAAAAGGAAAGTCAGGTTTTGTGTCACTTGCCTTCCCAGCTTAGCCCTTCCCTTTGGCATAGCAGGTTTGGGGTCTCCAGGTTTTATTTTCCTGTCACAATTCTGACACCAATTCGGGGAAAACACACTGTGTTTTTCTACTTCTGACACCAGATGTGGGTGTTTTTTTCCGCACCAAGCAGTTCTCCAAATACCAGCTGGGCAGTCCTACAGTTTAATCCAATGCTGCCCCTGTCGACCTGGCATTGGTACAGACCCCACAGGTTAAGCATCCGGTCCCACAGACTGCCCCCAGTTCGGATGCCAATCCCAGGTCCAAGCTCAGGCCTCCGGCACTTCAAACCCATTGCCTGTCAATTGGGGGTTCTCATGATACTCTCCTAATGGTCCGTTATTTGCTAGAGCAGCTCACAGAACTTGGCAACACTTCACCGATTTACTATAAAGGACACAAACTCAGTAACAGGCACATGGAAGAGATGCACAGGGCAGGGTGTACTGGGGCGGGGCTGGGACGGAGCTTCCATCCCCTCTCTGGGCTTGCCACCTGCCCAGCATCTCCACCTGTTCAGCATCCTGGAAGCTCATAAAGATCTAGTTGTTCAAGATTTTTTGTAGTGCTGAGGGCAGGGGCTCACGCCTGCAATCCCAGCACTTTGGAAGGCCAAGGCGGGAAGATCCCTTGAGTTCAGGAGTTCCAAACCAGCCTGGGCAACATAGGGAGATTTCTTCTCTACAAAAAAATTTTAAAATTAGCCAGGTGAGGTGGTGGGCCTGGATGACAAAAATTTTAAAAAAATAAAAAAATGAGACAAGGTCTCGCTCTGTTGCCCAGGCTGGAGTGCAATGACGTGGTCTTTGCTCATTGCAACCTCTGCCACCCGGGTTTAAGCGATTCTCCTGCCTCAGCCTCCCGAGTAGCTGGGATTATAGGCACCCGCCACCACGCCCAGCTAATTTTTTTTGTATTATTAGTAGAGATGGGGTTTCACCATGTTGTCCAGGCTGACCTCAGGTGACCCACCTACCTCGGTCTCCCAAAGTGCTGGGGTTACAGGCTTGAGCCACGTCCTCAGTCAAAAAAAAGTTTTTATAGAGCTTAATCTCTAGTCACCACCTCCCTCCTTCCTGGAGGCTAGCAGGAGGCGCTGAAAGTTCCAGCCCTGGAGTCCTTTGGTCTTTCTGGTGACTGCAGACCCTCCCCAATCTGAGGCTATTGGGGGGCCCTACCCTAATTTATCTCATTAGCATAAACTCAGCTGTGATCAAAAGGTCACAGTATGAATCACAAAAGACAATCCTATGACTCTGGAAATTCCAAGAGTTTTAGGTGCTCCATGCCAGGAACAGGGGACAGAGACTCAGTACATTTCACATTATTCCACGGTTGTCTAATGTGAGCCAGTTTTATTTTTGTGAGCAAATGATAAAATCTTACAGAGTAAAGCCCCCAAGGGCTAGGGCTTATTCGTTATGGTTGCAGAATGTACCCTGTCCTGAACAAACACACCAAGGGATTCTAAAGCGTCGTCAGGAGCCTGGTGCGGTGGCCCATGCCTGTGATCCCAGCACTTTAGGTGGTCCAGGAGGGAGGACTGCTTGTGGCTAGGAGTTTGAGACAAGCCTGGACAACACAGTAAGGCCCCATCTCTAAAAAAAAAAAAATACAAAAATTAGCTGGGCCTGGTGGTACACACCTGTGGTCCCAGCTACTCGGGAGGCTGAAGCAAGAGGATCGCTTGAGCCCGGGAGTTGGAGGTTAATGGTGAGCTATGATTGTGCCACTGCACTCCAGCCTGGGTGACAGAGCAAGACACCATCTCTAAAATAAAATAAATAAAAATAAAGTGCAGCCAGGGGTGAGACTCACCAGAACCTCTGTGCCGTTCAGTTTCTTCACGTGTAAGATGTGAAAAGTCCCAGAGCCTCTGTCACAAGGCCCTTCCTAGGAAGGGAGTTAGGGGAATTGCCCAGGCTGTGCCTGGTCCAGCGCTCTGCACAAAGAAATGCTCAACAAACATCACCGTGAGCTCCTTCGGTGGTCAGGGACCTTCCTTCTCCACTGGACCCAGAAGCACTGGGCACCACACTCTCTGTTCCTTTTTTAGTTTTAGTTTTCCTTTCTTTTTTCTTTTTCTTTTCTTCCTTTTTTTTTTTTTTTTTTTGAGATAGAGTCTCGCTCTGTCACCCAGGCTGGAGTGCAGTGGTGCAGTCTTGGTTCACTGCAACCTCCATCCCTCAGGCTCAAAGGATCCTCCCTCCTCAGCCTCCCAAGTAGCTAGAACTACAGGTGTGCACCACCACACCTGGCCAGTTAAAAACAGTGTTCAAGCCGCCCTGCCCTCCCCTGCCCTCCCCTCCCTTCCCTTTCCTTTTTTCTCTTCTCTTCTCTTCTCGTCTCCTTCCTTCCTTCTTCTCTTTTCTTCTTTCCCTCCCTCCCTCCTTTCTTTCCCTCCCTCCCTCCCTTTCCTCCTCCTCCTTCCTTCCTTTCTTTCTCTTTCCCTTTTTTCCCTTCCTTTCCTTTCCTTTCCTTTCCTTTCCTTTCCTTTCCTTTCCTTTCCTTTCCTTTCCTTTCCTTTCCTTTCCTCCCTCCCTCCCTCCCTTCCTTCTCTCTCTTTCCCCCTCCCCTCCCCTCCCCTCCCCTCTCCTTTCCTTTTCTTTCCTTTCTTCTTTTTGAGACAGAGTCTCGCTCTGTCACCCAGGCTGGAGTGCAGTGGCGTGATCTCGGCTCACTGCAACCTCTGCCTCCCAGGTTCATGAGATTCTCCTGCGTCAGCCTCCCAAGTAGCTGGGACCACAGACGCGTGCTACTACGCCTGGCTGATTTTTGTCTTTTTAGTACAGACAGGGTTTCACCATGCTGGCCAAGCTAGTCTCGAACTCCTAACCTCAGGTGATCTGCCTGCCTCAGCCTCCCAAAGTGCTGAGATTACAGACATGAGCCACCGTGCCTAGCCTCAAACCGTGCCTTTCTTATAGAAAGTCACAAAGAAACAAGAAGCCCCTGCAGTAATTAACTATTCACTGCAACCACGCTCAGCCACCTCAAAACTGTAGCCTGTAGCCCTTGCCAGTGACCCTGAGGTCAAGCACTCTCTCACAGTACAAAATAATCCTGGGTATCTCAAAAGCCAGAGATCTGGTAGCTCAACGCAGAAGACAACAGTGCTTTAGACCCGAGGGTCTTGGGAGCTCATGACTCTTGGGGCTCCACAAGGAAAACAGAAGACCCCAAATAGGGGACGTACATGGCACCTTTTTCTATGTTCTTCAAGGGGTCTCAGGGCTGCTAGAAGTCTCCTCTAGATTTCTTCATGTGGTATCAAAGATGGCAAAAGGAAGGAGTCTTAGAAGAGCAAATTTGGGGAAATTTTAAGTTTTCTAAAAGGTAAATGAAATTTTACATTTTTCTTAGCAAAAATCATGTCAAAATGCAGGGGCTCAAGCCTGTAATCCCAGCACTTTGGGAGGCTGAGGAGGGTGGATCACATGAGGTCAGGAGTTCAAGAACATCCTGGCCAACATGGTGAAATCCCGTCTCTACTAAAAATACAAAAAAATTAGTCTGGCATGGTGGCACGCACCTACAGTCCCAGCTACTTGGGAGGCTGAGGCAGGAGAATCGCTTGAACCCGGGAGGTGGAGGTTGCAGTGAGCTAAGATTGCGCCATTACACTCCAGCCTGAAAGACAGAGCAAGACTCCATTTCAAACAAAAACAACAACAACTACAACAACAAAAAACGAAAAAAAAGGAAGCAAATGGTTGTAGTTCAGGGCTTTCCCCTTAGAACTTTTGTTTTTTTAGATGGAGGTTTGCTCTTGTTGCCCAGGCTGGAGTGCAATGGCGTGATCTCGGCTCACCACCTCTGCCTCCTGGGTTCAAGTGATTCTCCTGCTTCAGCCTCCTGAGTAGCTGGGATTACAGGTGTGCGCTACCACGTCTGGCTAATTTTGTGTTTTTAATAGAGATGGGGTTTCTCCATGTTGGTCAGGCTGGTCTCGAACTGACCTCAGGTAATCCGCCCACTTTGGCCTCCCAAAATGCTGGGATTACAGCCGTGAGTCACAGCGCCTGACCTGCTCTGTCTCCATTAAACACTCACTTCCTACTCCTCCCTCCTCCAGCCCCTGGCACCCACCATCCTACCACTTTCTGTTGCTAGGAATTTGACTACCCTAGGGACCTCATATAAGTGGAAACATACAAATGCTTGTCTTTTTGTGTCTGGCTTCTCTCACTGAGCACACTGTCTTCAAGGTTCATCCGTGTTGTGACATGTGTCAGAATTTGCTTCCTTTTCATGGCTGAATGATATTCCATTTGTGGAATGATGACCACATTTTGTTGATCCTTCCATCCATGGACGGACCCTCGCATTGTTTCCACCGTTTGGCCATTGTGAACAGTGCTGCTGTGAACATGGGTGTACAAATGTCTCTTCAAGACCTTGCTGTTGGCTGAGTGTGGTGGTTCATGCCTGTAATCCCAGCATTTTGGGAGGCTGAGGCGGTGGATCACCTGAGGTCAGGAGTTCAAGACCAGTCTGGGCAACATGGTGAAAACCCGTCTCTACTAAAAACACAAAAAATTAGCTCGGCATGGTGATGCGTGCCTGCAATCCCAGCTACTTAGGAGGCTGAGGCACGAGAATCACTTGAACCCAGGAGGCGGAGGTTTCGGTGGGTAGAGATCACACCACTGCACTCCAGCCTGGGCAACAAGAGCGAAATTCCATCTCAAAAAAAAAAAAAAAAAAAAAGATCCTGCTATCAGTTCCTTTGGATATAGCCCCAGAAGTGGACCTGCTGGATCACATGACAATTTGAGGAAACTTGTCCAGTCTTTAAAACGAGTTAACTTTCACCAGTTTGATATTGATAATATTTTATGTATGTATGCATGTATGCATGTATGTATTTATTTTTGAGACACAGTCTCACTCTGTCGCCCAGGCTGGAGTACAGTGGTGCAATCTCTGCTCACTGCAGCCTCTACCTCTGGGGTTGAAGTGATTCTCCTGCCTCAGCCTCCCCAGTAGCTGGGATTTCAGGTGCGTGCCACCATACCTGGCTAATTTTTGTATTTTTAGTAGAGACAGGGTCTCACCATGTTGGCCAGGCTGGTCTCCAACTCCTGACTTCAAGTAATCTGCCCGCCTCAGCATCCCAAAGTGTTGGGATTACAGGCATGAGCCACCACGCCCGGCCAATATTGGTAATATTTTATAGGCATGTCACCAAACAGTTCCCCAGACGGCAGTGGCTGTAGGTAATACAAATAGTGAACACTGACTGAGCCCTTGCTGTGGGTGGCTTGCTAACTGCTGGCTTCCTCACAGCAACGCAGCAGGGTTGGTGCTAGTGTGACTCCCATTTGACAGATGAGACAGGGGCTGGTAATTTGCTCAAGATTACACCCAGCTCACGGGGGTGGGTCTGGGATTCACACTCAGCTCTCTAGCTGCAGAACCCATATATACACCCCACCCCACCACCCAGCTGAACTGCCTGACTGCAGCAGGTGTCTCCAGAACCTGTTCTTTATTTCAAGCATAGTAAGAAACGGAGATGTGTTTATGTCAAAGAATATGGAATGGGCCAGTGATTCCTGTCTTAAACATCCTGTATCCTGCACATAGAACAGCGACCACAGGAGACGCTGCTGGACTGGCGGGGAGAGAACCCAGAGAGGGGGCGGGTAAGGGGAAAGGATGCGAGGCCCCATGATTCCAGAGACATCACTTTCAGATGGAGCTAGCACAAGCTACCGCATTTAGAAAGTTATTACTTCCAGATGTGGCTGCATTACAGATACAAGCACACCACAGCCCCAGGTCCCTCCCACCACCCCCAGCTTCGCTGCAACCAATGTAGAGCCCTGGAGACCTGACTCTCTGGGTTCTCACGCCTCCAAATTCAGGCTGCCAGGGATGGGCGGGGCCGGGAGCTCTCAGCCTGCTGGGCTGGCAGGCCTGGCGCCCCCTGCTGCACGTGGAGGACACGACGGGGGAGCTGGGCCAGCACCCACCAGGGCGCTGGGCACCTGAGGGTTCTTATCTCCAGATCTCAGTGACGCCCCGTGGGACTCCTGGGGAAAATACTTAGCACGTTTGGATGACAGGTTTATATCTGTCACTTGGAGCCCTAACTCTTTTTTGGGGGGATGGCCCTGTCTCTGTGAATGAACCAAACCACGGGCCTGGCGTCATCTGAGAGCCCCTCATCCCCACACCCAGGCCCTTCCCTTTGCTGGTTCCTTCACCACTCTGGCTCCAGGACCCTGTCCCTTCTCACCTGGGTAGCTCCCAGCAGGCCCTGCTGCCTGCCTCAGCCATCCCTATCGATCCCGGCAGCCCAAGCCCTCTGGGACTGCCCACTACTTCCAAGACTGAGTTCAGCAGAGCCTGGGCCTCTGCTCTATTCCTGCTGTTGTCAGTTCCCAGAACGTGCTGTGCCCACTCCCCAGCTGTCCCTCCTCCTGTCCCGCCCAGCCCTCCTGGGTCCCTGCTGCGCTGTGCCACCCCCCCCAGCCCCCCACTGCACTGTGATCCCTGCCCGTGGTCGACTGCATGAGGCAGAAGGGCCAGGATCAGGGACCCGAGGCCACCTGCTCTGAACCCCAGTCTTACAAAAGCCCTGCTGGAGACAGGTCCATTTCGATTACTCAGATGGAATTTGCTGTTCTCGTCCATCTCGTGGAATCTAGGTTGCGCCTCTCTTGAAGTCAGTTCCAAGTCCCAGCTGCGTTCCCCCCCCGCTCCCTTGGGCCCTGGGGTGGAGCGCTGCCGAGAACACTATCTGTCCAGCCCTGGGAGGGCCATGCTTGTTGTTCTCTGAGTTCCTGTTTTCTCTGGCTCGGGGGGCCGGTGCTTACAGACACGCTGCTCCAGTTAAACTGTCTACAGCAGGCACGCATGGCTCCAAACCAGAACACAGAAACTTGGTCTCCTTGGAAAGCAGGAGTTTATTTTTACCCTTTTGTAAGTATTAACTGGGTAATCACGACAAACACGGAGCGATCTCAATGCTGTTGATCCGGAGGACAGTCTGCGGGGTCACCACGACTGAAAGGAAAGATGTCACAGGCTTGACCACAGACTCTGACTGTTGTCATCAGTCACTGCAGGGGCTCTGCACACAGCCCTCCCCAGCCAGCGTGGCCCTGGCAACGTCCCCTGCTGCACAGGGCCACGTTTATCGCCAGGTGTGCACTGACTGCCTCGCTAGCTTGTTCGTTCACTCTGTCGGCAGGTGCAGAGGCTGGACACCTCACCTCTCCTCCCACACTGTCTATGCTGTGACCTGTGGAGTGCGTGGAAGGATGGCCCCACCTGAGTGACCCTGAGGCTACCTGAAGTGTCAGAAGGTACACGAGAGGCTCCCCCACCCAGCTGACTCTAAGGTGACAGCCAATACCAGCATTCTGGGTATATTTAACTATGCCCACTGTTGGTGGTTTAGGCCGGCAACTGCAGTAGTAACAAGAGCTGTGAGGGACAGACTTCTGCAGCCGCTCATCTGTGTGGCCCATGCCCTGTGGGCGCCATCCCTCAGGATGCCCATTGTGGGGGTTGTCCTCAGTGCAGGCTGCTGGGACAGCCCTAGGTCTGCTCTTGGATTCGCTGCTGCCTTGGGGGCAGGGCTAGGCGTCATGGGTTCACGCGTGGAGGGTGGAGGAGCAGGGAAGTGAGGCTGGGTCCTTTGGGTGCTCCCTTTAGGATGAGGGTGACAAGTGGGCAGTGGCAGCTGGATTGAGACCTGCCTGGGCTTCCTCTCCTGAGACCCAGGTGCCCTACACCCTCCGTCTGCATGAGCCTGAGCAACCAGCACCGTGCAGCAGGGCCCAGCGATACTTTCTCTAACTTACTTCTTTTCTTCTTGAAGTTTTTCCTTTTCCTAAATCTCATAATGATTCTTGGCCATGATTCTGTCTTTTCAATGACTGTGGCTTCTACTCGAACAAGATCCTTTCTAGAAGGAAGAAAAATCAATAATAATGCATCTTTTGGATTATTTTTCAAATGCCTTAGGTGAGAATTTCTAAAATGAAGTTATACTTTCTCTTTTGTTGATTATAAAAGTAATATGCCCTCAATGGAAACATTTCGAAAACCATGAAAAAGGACCACAAAGAACAGTTCTGGGTAATCTGAACAAATCTTAAGAGGACCACACTATCATGAAATAGCCAGAGACCAATCATTTGGCCTGGATGTTCTCATGGGCCTTAAATGTCCACTATTATTAACTGTAAATGCTGTGTTTGGTGTCAACAGAGAAGATGAACGCAACCCCCCACGTGACCTAATTGCACTGTGACCACTGTCAGCACGTCCAGCCCTGGAGCCCCAGACAAAGCCCAGCACCTCACAGCCATTACCCGAGGAGTGGCTTGCCAATCAGCGTGAAGTTATCTGCCCCAACCAGCAGGACCTGAAAAAATTCAACAGCTGTGTTTAATCAGTGGCTCATTACAATGAGTAAGAGAACAGTCGCTAATAACAGGTAGTGACGTGAACGCCACACAAAATGAGAAAGACTGAAAACGTTGTGATATGAATTTCATCTGCTGTCTGATGATCTCTTTAATATTCCACAACCGGCTTCTGAGCCGACAAGTGGCAGCACTGCACAGCCATGGGACTGCCTGAGGGACACGCTCCAACCCTCAGAGGCGGGAGACGTACAATTTCATGATTACATACCATGGATATGCATCCAGATAGCTGCTGTAACCCTCATATTAACGGTGACTTCAGAAACCCTTTCTTTTTTTTTTTTTTTTTTTTTTTTGAGACGGAGTCTCGCTGTGTCTCCCAGGCTGGAGTGCAGTGGCGTGATCTCGGCTCACTGCAAGCTCCGCCTCCCGGGTTCATGCCATTCTCCCGCCTCAGCCTCCCAAGTAGCTGAGACTACAGGCGCCCGCCACCACGCCCGGCTAGTTTTTTGTATTTTTAGTAGAGACGGGGTTTCACCGTGTTAGCCAGGATAGTCTCGATCTCCTGACCTCGTGATCCACCCGCCTCGGCCTCCCAAAGTGCTGGGATTACAGGCTTGAGCCACCGCGCCCGGCCCAGAAACCCTTTCTATCGAAGCATAACACAGAGAGAAAAAGCACACATCATACCATCGTGTCTCTTGGCACAGTTCACAGTTCTGCTAATCTTGCAATGATTTAGGCTCAACTGTATTCTTTTAACGACTGCAAAATTCTCAAGAGTCAGGCAACCATTCTCAATGCAGGGAAATCACGACACCAAGTGTGGCTGCAGATGAAGACATTTTTGCCTTCCAAATGCAACAGTGGGCTTTGTTTTTTGTTTTGAGACAGAGTCTCGCTCTGCTGCCCAGGCTGGAGGGCACCAGCGTGATCTTGGCTCACTGCAACCTCCGCCTCCCAGGTTCAAGCGATTCTCCTGCCTCAGCCCGCTGAGTAGCTGGGACTACAGGTGCCTGCCACCAAGCCTGGCTAATTTTTTTGGTATTTTTATTAGAGACAGGGTTTCACCATGTTGGCCAGGGTGGTCTCAAACTGACCTCAGGTGATCCACCCACCTCCGCTCCCCAAAGTGCTGGATTTACAGGCGTGAGCCACCACGCCCGGCCTACAGTGTTTTTATTAGATGTTGGAGATCATCTTAAACTTTACTGATAAGAAAAAATCCAATCATACTAAACTTAAATGTCTAGAGACAAAGTATATCATATAGCAAACTCGGCGGATATGCATATTAGATAGAGACAAATAATAAAATAAGTATTTTTAGAGTTTGTTTCAGCATGGCATGCTCACTCCCACTGGGTTTCCTGTTACAAAAAGCAATCTGCTTAGGAGGGGCTTTCCAGAATTTTTTGTTAATGTGAAATGTTTCAAATATGCAAAGGTCAGGCCGGGCGCAGTGGCTCACACCTGTAATCCCAGCGCTTTGGGAGGCCGAGGCAGGTGGATCACAAGGTCAGGAGATCGAGACCATCCTGGCTAACATGGTGAAACCCGTCTCTACTAAAAAAAATACAAAAAAAAATTAGCCTGGCATGGTGGCGGGCGCCTGTAGTCCCAGCTACTCAGCAGGCTGAGGCAGGAGAACGGTGTGAACCCAGGAGGCAGAGCTTGCAGTGAGCCGAGACTGCATCACTGCACTCCAGCCTGGGAGACAGAGCGAAACTCTGTCTCAAAATAAATAAATAAATAAATAAAAAGCAAAGGTCTGCCTCCAGAGGAGTTTAAATTCATAAAGAAAATCATGTATCTTATATTAATAATTAAGCATCCCAGAAAAATTACCTGTTGCAGAGGTAATTATAATTTTATAAAAAGAGTGGGCAGGCTGGGCATGGTGGCTCATGCCTGTAATCTCAGCATTTTGGGAGGCCGAGGCAGGCGGATCACCCAAGCTCAGGAGTTCAAGACCAGCCTGACCAACATGGAGAAACCCCATCTCTACTAAAAATACAAAATTAGCTGGGCGTGGTGGCGCATGCCTGTCATCCCAGCTACTAGGGAGGCCGAGGCAGGAGAATTGCTTGAACTCGGGAGGCAGAGGTTGCGCTGAGCTGAGACCACGCCATTGCACTCCAGCCTGGACAACAAGAGAGAAACTTTCTCAAAAAGAAGAAAAGAAAAAAAAAAAAAAAAAAGAAAAGAGTAGGCAAAAACTAAATAGACGGTCCCAGAAAACAGAATTATAGCTGAAGGCTGGAAATGTCTAGCTAAATAAACAGACCAGCCAGGCATGATGGCTCATGCCTATAATCCCAGCACTTTGGGAGGCTGAGGCGGGTGGATCACTTGAGGTCAGGAGTTCGAGACCAGCCTGATCAATATGGTGAAACCTCATCTCTACTAAAAATATAAAAATTAGCAAGGTGTGGTGGCGCACGCCTGTAATACTGGGTATTCGGGAGGCCAAGGCAGAATTGCTTGAACCCAGAAGGCAGAGGTTGCAGTGAGCCAAGACTGTGCCACAGCACTCCAGCCTGGGTGACAGAGTGAGATTCAGTCTGAAAAATAGTAATAAACAGACAGACCATGCAGTTTTTTGAGACAGGGTCTCACTGTGTTGCCCAGGCTGGAGTGCAGTGGCTAGTCACGGTTCACTGCAGCCTCAACTTCCCAGGCTCAAGTGATCCTCCTACTTCAGCCCCACAAATAGGTGGGACTACATGTGTGTGCCACCGTGCCCAGCTAATTGTTTGGAATTTTAGTAGAGACGAGGTCTCTGAGGTCTCGCTATGTTGCCCAGGCTGGTCTTGAACTCCTGAGTTCAAGCAATCCTGCACCTCGGCCGCCCAATGCGGTGGGTCACCAGTGTGAGCCACCATGCCTGGCCTAGACCATGCACTATGAATGGTCAGTGAGGTAAATTAGTACCCAGGGAAATGCCTGTCAACCAGTCTTTACTATTTAAAAACAGCAGCAGCTGTCAAAGCTAATGGCAGAGTAGTGTCTTAGCAGAAACTTAACAGTTTTTCCTCATTGACAGGGGCTAGAAAGTGCACTACATCCTTAGCCGGCATTTTTATTATCTCTGCAATCAAGCATTTTTCTCTGGGAATACATTAGTAAGACTGGAACACAATAAAGACATGTATCTGTCCTCAGCACTGTTTAATGTGCCATCTCCCTTCCTCCAGGGAGCAGACCTGCCTGGCCAGGTGCCGCCCTCAGAGCAGCAGAGGCCTGCCCTGCCCTTGGACCCCAGCCCTGCCGTGGGCGCCCCCCACAGTCCCTTCTGGGCCTCAGCTTTGTTGTCCTCTGCCTGAGACGGGGTTGGGGTGGGGGGTTCCTCCTCAGTGTGAGCTGGGGTGTGGGGATTGCACGCTTGGTGGCTGAGCCCCTGAATATCCAGAGAAGCTCGGCGGCCTCACCTTCTCCAGTCGAATTCTCTCTCCACACGCAAGGTCTAGTTCATTTCCAATTAAGATCAGGTCTTCAGAGGTCACCTTCCATTGGCGGCTGGCAAAGTGCACCACGGCGAAGAGCCGGCCATACTGCCCCGTGGCAATCAGCTCATTCACTCTCCTCACGACCTCTGTAGGGGAAGGCAGGGGCGGCCAGTCACCCTCACCTGCTCCCCCACGCACTGCAGTGTGATGTGCAGCTCCTGGCGGCAGGGCCCTAGGGTGGACGTGACAGCCAGCACCCCTCATGAGCACCTCACTGCTGGCGGCCCAGCCCCTGCCCCACCCCCTGCAGGCACAAGTGCAGGCACAGGGCCAATCTGTTGCTTCAGGAGCACGGGCACCGTGGCATATGGGGGCTTTCACAGATGGAAGCTCCCCAAGACTGCGGAGAACACCCAGACCACCTCCTGTGACTCCCTCGCCTAAGCACTCGGCATGCCTGGCTAGGTTTCTACAACCCTAGGGTGGGCGAAACCCTCCACTTGGTTCATTCTCATGAGAATGAGGAGCCAGCAGACCAGGAGTGTGCAAACCCTGAGAAGCCAAAGGAGAGGCCTTTGCAATGAGGAACCCCCCGCGCATCCCATCCCCATATCCCACCCCCAGGGCAGGACGTGTTCCCTCTGCACGCCTGCGCCCACAGGGGCTCTGTACTCAGTTCCTGTTATTGCTGCTCGGACTCAGGTCACAGTCCCCTCTCTCCTGCACTGTTTACTCTGAACAAGCATTTAATGGGCACCGACCCCCCCGGCCTGAGCGAGGGCGAGACACACAGAAGGGATGACAGAGTGCCTGCCCCGGAAACACTGTCAACACCAGAAGCACCAGCACCGAGGGCGAAACTCTCAGCGGACTTGTTTCACCTGCGGTATCTGAAACAGTGTTTAACATACAAGAAGATTCCACTTGAGGATCTTGATTTCCAGCATTTTGGCAAGTGAAGATCATGGCAATAGTGGCTAATGATCCTGTCCCTTCTGACACGGGCTCCAGGCTGACATGAGTCCTGACACCCCTGCATGTTTCTCCAACAGCCCGGGGGGCACTGGCTTCCAGTAATCGTGCTTAACCGTGCTAACTGGGGAGAGCTGTCTCTGCGCCCACCAACGGCGGGAGACGAGATGGAGCCGGGGCCCTGCCCTCACTTATGCCACCTGCCTGCCGTGTGGCAGGTGTTCGGGGAGCAGTTAATGAAAAACATCTGAAATTCGGGTGTTAACGGGAGAAAATGGGCATGAGTGCAGGCACTGTGCAGTGTGTGGGAGAACCCCAAAAGATGAAGCCCTTGCTCGCTCTGCGGCCCGGTGACCGCCTCTGTGGGCGACTGCAGCAGGGTCTGGGTGGTGCCCTCTAGCTCTGTCTCCTAGGGAAGTCTTACCTGCGTGGTGTCTGGTCTCCTCAACTGGGTCTGGCAGAACAACTTCCGGCCAAGGTGGTGAACTCAGGGATGTTCTAGGAACATATCTGTAAAACACATGTCGCAGACAAATGTCACATGCACTTGAAAAGGCAGCTCAAATCCTCTAAGAAATGGCCATGCACAAATGTTAGGAAGGGACCCCAGGCAACAAAAAGGCTCCCTCTTTAGGACGGGCCTCGCCCCTCTGGGGTAACCCCGAGGACAGGCTCCCTGTATCTTCTTAGAGCCACAGGGAACAATGGCTCATCATTCAATAATCAAAGCAGGAACTCTCAGCGTTCTGCAAAAGAGCCCCTGCTTGGGTGCTTCTCAGTGCTGGAAGGGTGCCCATCCAAGAAGGCTGGGCTTGTGGTGTCTCGGGGCACATTTATCTTGGAGGCACAGGCTGAAATGCCCAGCCCTCCACTTTCCCCACAACCCGGGACACAGGGCCAGCAGCCCTCCCGCCTCCCTTGGCATCTAGTGGCCCTGGAATGGCAGCTCCAATGACCCTTCACCACATCCTGCTCAAACAGGACCACAATGTTCCCTGCTCCACCTCCACCTCCTCCTCCTCCCAGGTAGGTGCTCGCTCTTCCTTCACGCCCAGGTGAGTGCCAGGCAGCACTGGCTCGGAACCCGACAATTCTGTGTCCTACTGTCTGCAACTGAGCAAATGGGAAAACAATCACCCGCCTGAAAGGGCTGTTAGGATTGGAGGGCTACTGTTCACAGCCGGCCCCAGCACGGCCAGTGAGGGTCGGGTGTTAGGAGTGCTCAGTCCCAGCAGCTATAGCACTGCGGTCCCCAACCACCTCCCCTCCCAACCCTCAGGATGCCAAGCTTGCTGCAGGCAATGCCTTTTTTTTTTGAGATGTAGTCTCACTCTGTCACCCAGGCTAGAATGCAGTGAGTGGCTTGATCTCAGCTCACTGCAACCTCCGCCTCCAGGGTTCCAGCAATTCTCCTGCCTCAGTCTCCTGAGTAGCTGGGATTATAGGCACATGCCACCACGCCTGGCTAATTTTTGTATTTTTAGTAGAGATGGGGTTTTGCCACATTGGCCAGGCTGGTCTCGAACTCCTGGCCTCAAGTGATCTGCCCACCTCGGCCTCCCAAAGTTCTGGGATTACAGGCATGAGCCATCGTGCCCAGCCCAACATCTTATTTCCTAACTCTCCCCTGCCTGCTCAGCCTCAGGTAGGTGAGGGGGAGAAGAAGGGAGGAAAGAAAGGGGGGACCTAGATTCAAAAGGAGGTGGGGGTCTTTCTTTCTGCAGTCTACAAAGAGGGAGGGTAGGTAGATCCCAAGCCAAATTATTCAGAACTGTTTTTAAGCTTTTATTGCTGCTGCCATTGCAAAGTAAAAGTTCAGTCTTTCTACTCCAGGGTTGCATCAGGAGGAAGAAAACGACTTGCTCCATACGCAAAACGCACTGGCCTCCACATCGAGGACCAGGTCCACCCGTCCTGTTGGCCGGCGCGCAGGACGGGCTCCACACGAATCTGGGAGAGGAATGAGTATTTTCCCAGTGGGGTAGGGCTCGGAGCTCCTAGAAACGTGAACTCCGTGGTCTGTGATTGGTCAATGACCTTGAGAGTCAAGGAGGACATGGAAGGTGCTGCTCTCTACAAAATGTCTTTGACCTGTTTGGTGTCTGGTCTCCCCACATGGGTCCAGCAGTGCCCAGTGTGAGAAGAACATGCTAGCAGGAAGGTGCTAACCTCTCACACAGGACACAGGGGAGTAAGCACAACCTACTACCCACATGCTCACTTACAACTTCTTCCCACGCTCAGAATGTTTCTCTACTTCCTTTGAGAAGCAAAAAAGGCTCCCGCATCTCCCCACTGCAGAGGATCCCTGGAGTCCCAGCAGCAGTAACAGCAGCCAACATTTTGTGAGTGCTGACTGTATGCCAGGCACTGTTCTAAGCGCTTTAAATGTATGCATTTACTTAATCCTCTCCAACACCCATGCAGATCGAAACGAACACTACTTCCATCTTGCAGAAGCTGGTGCCCCAGGCTGTGAGGGGCAGCCGGAACTGCACGCCGGGGGGTCCCTACAGTGACTGCTATCCCTGCACTGCTCCACTGTCTCCCACCAGTGAGGGGGACTTTGTCAAATGTTTCCTGCAGTTTATAATACCTTAAAAATGTTTTCTCAAGTATAAAATGTTAACACTGAATGTGCTTTTTCAAATAATGAGTTTCTCTTAGAGACTCTGATACAACCTTCCTCATCATAACTCATTGAGTTAGGACTTCAAGCTCCTCCGTAATAAAAGAAAGCAAACACATATGGAATTTCTCTTTGGTCTCTTGCAGTTACGTCTTTATTTACTTTAAGGATCTGAGAAAAATACCGTCAAAAAAGTTAAAGCTGAAAGTGGTGGTGCATGCCTGTAATGCCAGCTACTCAGGAGGCCGAGGCGGGAGGATCGCTTTAGGCCAGGAGTTCAAAACCAGTCTGGGAAACACAGTGAAATTCTGTCTCTTAAAAACAAAAGAGGAAATGTAAATATTATTGAGAACCAAAAGGTAGGAAGTTTTGACTTCAGAAAGACGGTTCTACAAATGAAAGGAAAAGCGGCATCAAAACCCACATTTTGATATTACCCTGGTGGAAATGAAGTGCTCTGTGAATTGAATCTTCGAGAAGCAGACCAAAGGGAGGCTGAGGGAAGAAGAGAAACACAGATCATTACTATTAATACTACAAATGCAAATTGCCCTTTACGATGCTAAATGCACGACTGCTGCTCCTGGTATGTGGTATAAAGCACTGCATGACAGGCTGCCCACAGAAACACCTAGGCGAGCAAAAGCACAAGAACATCGCTTACAGCCACTGGTTACATGTGTTGAGATCAGTTTGCCACACCATCTGCAAGCGCCTCAGACCAGAACCTCCCGCCCACTAACTCATGCCTTGACTAACTGCCCAGTAGGTTCAGACCCTGTTCTGTGTCCAAGTGTGGGAGCAGCCTCCAAGATGGCGCTGCTGAGCCCCACCTCCTGCTATTCTTACCCCATCGCCCACTGGGAGTGGTCTGTGTGTCCAACAGCTTGTGACAGACGTGCTAGCACGTGGGTTCTGGGATTAGGTGATAACCAACTGGGACTTCCATCTTGGATGCCCGCGCTCACCCTCTCTGATCACTGGCCCTAGGGCTGCCCTGCTGTAAGCAGCCCTACCTAGAGGTCCACGTGGTGGGGAACTGGGCCTGTCGCCAACACCCACAGGAATGACCTTGCAGGTGGATTCTTCAGCTGCTGGCGCAGCAGAGTCTTGAGATAACTACAGCCCCTGCAGACTTGCTTGCTGCAAGCTAAGACCCTGAGCCAGAACCAGCCACCTAAGCTGCTCCTGTGTTCTTGACTGTCAGAACTGGTGTGAGTTAATAAATGTTTTAAGCTGCTAAGTTGTGGGGTCATTTCTGATGTAACCGTAGATAACGAATACCAGGAATACACCAGGAAACAAAGACATTCAGTCTACTGAGAAGACAGGGGCTCAAAGTAAGTGCTTAGGTGTAAAAAGCAGAGAACAGTTTCTCAATAATCACTTTTAACTCAGCTGTAATTTACACACCATAAAAACCACCCTTTTACAGTTCACCCATTAGCACTGGCTCCCCATTTGCGTTTCCTCGGCTGCTTTCTCCTCTCCTCTCCCATTTGGGCTCCTGGGGCTCAACCCTTGGCCTTGACTTCTTTTCCGCCCATGGCCATTCCTCTGGTGACTGCATCCAGTCCGATGGATTTAAATGCCCCCAATGTGCTGGCGACTCCCAAGTTTACACCTCCAGCCAGGGTGTCTCTCCTGGATTTGCATGCCCACCTGTCTATCTGCCTTAGCCACTCATGTCTGACGTGCACCTCACACCTCCAGAGGTTCCTCATTTCTTCCCATGCCTGCTTCTCCCACACTCCTCCCTCTCTCATGAGGGCAACTTCATCCTCCCAGTTGTTCAGGCCCCAAACCTCCATCAGTTTTGACCCTTCTCTCGCACACTACTCAGCCAACCCATTCAGCAAATCCATCTCACTATTAAAGACTCAGTAGGCTTCTGTAACTAATTTGCTTCTAGCTTTGTCTTTGGGTCCACAGGGAACAAACACTCTCCCACAGGATTTCCTTTAGATCGTCCTGGAGACTGTGACTGTGTACTTCCATCCTGTCTCCTTTGCTCACTCTTCAAGGCCTCAGCTGCTCACTGTTTTGGTCATCTTGTCTCTACTCACTTCACTGTGTGTCTTTCTCTCTTAACGCGTAAGTCTATACTTGAACGTAGCTTTGGAAGGGTGGTTTCATGTAGGTAGGTAGAATGGAGTAAGCCCCACTGCTTTTGTAAAAACTTTCCTGCCTACTTAAACCTAAGTTTTATTATGGAAAATGTCAAGCATACAAAAGTAAAGAGAACAGAATAGTGAACTCTCTCTCAATTATCCCTTTCCAGGTTCAACAGTTACCAACTCACGGCCAATGTTGGCATCTACATTGCCTCTGGCCCAACTCTGATTATTATTACTTTCTTAATAGACTTTATTTTTTAGTCAGTTTTAGTTTCACACCAAAATTGAGTGGAAGGTACAGAGAGTTCCCATATGTCCCCTGTCCATGTGCCCATAGCTTCCTATCGACATCCCTCACCAGAGTGGTACAATCCTTACCACTGATGAACCTACATTGACACATCATTGTTATCCAAAGTCCATAGTTTACATTAGGGTTCACCCTTGGTGGTGTACATTCTATGGATTTGGACAAACTTATAATGACATGTATCTACCATTATATCATACAGAATAGTTTCACCGCCCTAAAAATCCTCTGAGCTCCACCTATTCATCCTTTTCTCCCCCAATCCCCTTACGCCCCATCTATCTTTTTACTGTCTCCTTAGATTTGCCTTTTCCAGAATGTCAAAGGCTACAAGATGTAGCCTTTTCACGTTGGCTTCTTTTACTTGGTAACAGGTATGTAAGTTTCCTCCATCTCTCTTCATGACTCATTTCTTTTTATTGCTGAATAATATTCCACTGTATGCATGTGCTACAGTTTATGTAACCATTCATCTCCTGAAGGACATCTGGGTTGCCAAGTTTTGGGAACTATGGAACAATTCTTTTAATATCGTCCAATATAGAGTTAGATCCAGTTTTTCATTTTTGGGATCATGGTGAGACATGAGACCCAGATTTAAAACATACGTAAACACTTGTGCACACAAACACACACTCCAACCATTTTCAGGCAGAGATTTACAGAGTTTTTAACGAATATAACCCTTTTGGAGCCTCGTATCAGCCCAGTGCCTTAAATACGGCTGTTTCTTTTGCTGAATGAGTTCAGATTAGGCGAGGATATCCATCATCATTTTTCAGACCGGCTTGCAGCCTGGGGGCAGTGGTTCAAGCACAGGCTTTGGAGCCGAAATGACTGAGCCTGAAGCACTCTTCCTCCACTTCTCCGCTGTGTGATCCTGGGCACATTACCTAGCTCCTCTGAGCCTCACTCTGCTCCCCCATAACATAGGAGCTAAGTTCAAAGGCTATTGCCAGTATTCAGGCTACTAACTGAAGGAATCAGAATCCGAATCTGGGTTTCCCCTAAGGGAGGAGACCACGCCTCATATTGTCTTATGCCCAATTTCTGCCTCCAAAGAAAGAAGAAGTAAAAACTAAAAGGCAGAAATGAAATCCACAGGCAGACAGCCCGGCGCTGCACCCCGGGCCTGGTAGTTAAAGATCCACCCCTGACCTAATTGGTTCTGTTATCTATAGATTACAGACATTGTACAGAAATGTACTGTGAAAATCCCTATTTTATTTTGTTCCGATCTAATTACCGGTGCATGCAGCCTCCAGTCACGTACCCACTGCTGGCTCAATCGATCACGACCCTCTCACACGCACCCCCTTAGAGTTGTGAGCCCTTAAAAGGGACAGGAATTGCTCACTCGGAGAGCTCGGCTCTTGAGACAGAAGTCTTGCCGATGCCCCCGGCCGAATAAACCCCTTCCTTCTTTAACTCGGTGTCTGAGGACTTTTGTCTGCGGCTCCTCCTGCTACACCCCGACTCCAAAACCCGTGCTATATTCACCACAAATGCGATCAACACACAAGGCACCAGGTCGGACCCAGGCACATACGTGGCGAGACCGCAGGGAGCAGCGCTCGCTCTGCGTCCTCCCTTCCCCCCATATCCCGGGTCTCACCTGCTCCGGGCCCCGAAGGTCTCAGGATGCTGCGGCTGCACGCGGACACCAGCCGCCCTAAGGTGACCGTCAAGGGGGATGCTGCCATGGCGGCCGCCATTTTCCCGCAGCCTCGGCCGGAAACGGAAATGACGCAAAGCGCGTGCGTAACTCACGGGCCCGTCGGGGAACACAGGTCGTGCTGTAACACCTGCCGCGCTGTAACACCGGCCCGGCGCGGAAGCTGGACGTCGGCGACTCGGGGCCCAGACTGGCGGCGGCGATGGCCTCGGCGGCTGTGGAGAGCTTCGTGACCAAGCAGCTGGACCTGCTGGAGCTCGAGAGAGACGCGGAGGTGGAGGAGCGCAGGTACGGGCGGCCGCCGGCGCCGCTCCCTCGCGGTTGGTCCCGCCGTGCCCCGGGCAGGGTCTCCGAGGGGCTCGGCCTCACAGTCTAGGGCGGGAATTTCGTCTCCGACCCCTGGAGTCCGGGTCAGGGACCGTCCGTCCCCTGCTTGGCCACCTCCCGAGTTGTCAGTCTCATCACCTCCCGGGCAGCGCGTTCCGTTTTGGGCCTAAGGAGAAGCACTTTCATTTCTCGACCCGAGGCCCCCCTAAGCTAACACTCCTGGGCCCTGGCCCCGACCCCAGTTCCACCCGCAGCGGGTTAGCAGCCCTTTCCCTTATTCATTCAGTAAACATGGTTTGCGCCCCTTCTGGGCCAGGGCCCGGCAGCGTGAGTCAGGGGCACTGGCTGCCCCCGATCCGGCCAACGGCGGGCTGGGCATGAGCAGAGTCCCTTCCCCTCCAGCGCGTCCAGGGCCGGCTGCGTGCGTGTGGCGGGGAAAGAGCCTGGAGGAGGAACGCTCTTCCCTGGGGAGTGTCAAGGTGGATTCAGAAGGAAGTGGTGCCTGAAGGAAGATTGGAGTTCAGCCGGTGGATGCGGGGTGGGGTGGGGAGCCAAGTGAGAGCCGGGCTTGTTTCCGAATGGGACTATTTATTTGTCCAAAACAATCAGAGCTAACATTAATATACTCTCCATGCGTTAATTCCTTTACACCTCATCCCATGCCAACCCTACAATGTAGGTTTTTTATGTTTTAGACAGTCTCGCTCTGTCGCCCAGGCTGGAGTGCAGTGGCACAATCTCAGCTCACTGCAGCCTCCACCTCCCGGGTTCAAGCGATTCTCCTGCCCCAGCCTCCTGAGTAGCTGGGACTACAGGCACGCACCACCACACCGGGCTAATTTTTTTGTATTTTTAGTAGAGACAGGTTTCACCATGTTGGCCAGGATGGTCTTGATCTCCTGACCTCGCGGTCTGCCCGCCTTGGCCTCCCAAAGTGTCGGGATTACGGACGCTAGCCACCGCGCCCGGCCACAGTGTAGGTTTCTATTACTATCGTTTTCCATCTAAGGAGATGGAGACAGAGAGGGGTTAAGTAACTTGCCCCAGGGTGACACACTATAGCCTGATTTGCTGTCAGGCAGTCTGCTTCCAGAGTTTGCAGTCAGCCATCCGTCGGTAGGATTTGTCTGAGATGCTTTTGATCATGGCAATAGAGAACTTTTGCAGTTATGTTGACTTTATTAGAATCCCAGCTGCTTCATTTATGGCTGTGTGACTTTGCGGGTTCTTTCTCTGAGCCTTACTTCAACTGTAAAACTGGGATGATTCCCACCTCACAGCCTTGCTCTGAGAATGAAACGATCCCCTGTCAGTCAGGTGCTCAGCACGGTGTCAAGGACAGAGTCAGCCCCCATGGCAGTGGCTCTTTCTGAGCATGCTGAGCAGACTGGCAGGGCGAGCCTGGGAAGGGCCTGGCTGAGGAGCTAGTCTTCTGTTCTGTGTGTGGAGGATGGGCCATCAGTGGGGTTAAGCAGGCGAGGGAGGCGAATAGATTTGCATTTTAGGAGGATCTCTTGGGTCTCCTGCTTTTGATTGGACCTGGAGAGGCCAGAGGTAAGGTAGTTGAGAGGTTCCGTTTAGTCCAGGTGAGCAGTGATGTGAATTTGAACCGGGGCTGTGACAGCCAGGATGAGAGGCAGAGAAGTCCAGGTGGAAATGGGAGGGGCCTGATAGGACTTAGTGACGGATGGGAGTAGAGAGGGGAATGCCGATTGAAGGATCTGTCTCAGGTACCTGGGAGAAGGGTTGCGGCATTAACTACCCTAGGGGGATGTAGGAGGACCAGGATTGGGAGTGGGGCAGATTCAGAGTTCCATTGGGACATACTTAGTGCCCGTGAGTAGATCTTTTTCTGTGTTTCTTTCCCTTTTACTTTTTCGGGTGGGTGGCAGTAGAAATTGGTGAAAATCCTGAAGCATCAATACCGGGTATCTTCCAGGTCCTGGCAGGAGAACATCTCTCTGAAAGAGCTCCAGAGCCGAGGCGTGTGTTTGCTGAAGCTCCAGGTATCCAGTCAGCGCACTGGGCTGTATGGACGGCTGCTGGTCACCTTTGAGCCCAGGCGATGCGGGTCTGTGGCAGCTCTTCCCAGTAACAGCTTTACTTCTGGTGTGTGCGTATTGACCTAGACAGACATTGAAATTTACTGGCATTCAGACCACGAATTGTACCCTCATAAAGACTGGATTACAGTGACCAGTTGGAGAATAAAGCATTGCAATGAAGAGCTCTTAATCAGAAGTCCAACAATTGATGTGGGTTTTAGTTGTCTAGATCAGCATTGTCCAAAACGGTAGCCATTAGCCATATGTGGTCACCGAATGTTTGAAGTGTGGCTCGTGATTGCTGTAGATACAGAATACACACCAGATTTGGAAGAGTATGTTAAAAAACAATTGGGATTATCCTGAGTAATTTTTCTGAATACTGATTACATTCTGAAATAATAGTTTTTGTATATTGGGTTAAATAAAATATATTGTTATTAAAATAATTTACCCATTTCTGTCTTTTTTTTTTTCTTTTGAGACAGAGTTTCGCTCTTGTTGCCCAGTCTGGAGTGCAGTGGCGTGATCTCAGCTCACTGCAACCGCCACCTCCCAGGTTCAAGTGATTCTCCTGCCTCAGCCTCCCGAGCAGCTGGGATTAGAGGCATGCACCACCTCGCCTGGCTAATTTTGTATTTTTAGTAGAGACGGGGTTTCTCCATGTTGGGTCAGGCTACTCTCGAACTCCCAACCTCAGGTGATCCGCTTGCCTTGGCCTCCCAAAGTGCTGGGATTACAGGCGTGAGCCACTGTACCCAGCCTCTTTAAAATTTTTTAATATGGCTACTAGAAAAGTTAAAACTACACGTGACTGGGTGCCTGTAAGCCTAGCACTTTGGGAGGCCGAGGTGGGTGGATCGCTTGATCTCAGGAGTTCAAGACCAGTCTGGGAAACATGACAAAACCCCATCTCTGCAAAAAATAGAAAAATTAGCCAGACGTGGTGGTGTGCGCCTATAGTCCCTGCTACTTGACGGGCTGAGGCAGGAGGATCGCTTGAACCTGGGAGGTTGAGGCTGCAGTGAGCTGAGATTACGCCACTGCACTCTAGCTTGGAGGCAAAGTGAGACCCTGTCTCAAAACAGAACAAAACAAAAAACAAAAACAAGAAAAAACTACATGTGACTCTCGTTGTATTTCTATGTAATGGGCAGCCTTGGTCCAGCTGGTAAACATGCAGTGTGTACTTCTGTATTCCCAGCCCTTTCTTGTGCCAAGCATGCTTTGCCTAAACTTGTGCCAGCCTGGTTGGAAAGGAGGGGCAGTTCGAAGAAACTTCTTAACCACACCCCTGGGACGCTTGTGTTAGACAACCACAACCCCGGAAGCCTGGAGGAAGCCGCGGTGCCAGGGCTGTACTTTTTACTAGGAAAGTGTCTCTGCCTTGTTTTGGTGGTGACAGAGTTTTAAATTTCGTATTTTGATTCCCGTAGACTTTTGCCCAACAATTACTGGAATACCGACTGGGTTTGGAGATGAGATGAGGGTATTGAGAGAGGAGAGGGCCAGGAGGGGAACCTGCAGGTTGGAGTCAGACCCGAGCAGAGTTGGAGATTTTTTTTTTTTTTTTGAGAGAGTCTCACTCTGTCGCCCAGGCCGGAGTGCGGTCGTGAAATCTTGGCTCACTGCAAAGGTAAAAACGTGCATTTATTCAATAAGTGTGGAGTGCATGACCTAAGAGGTTAATAATAGTTCATAAACAGTAAGTCAGAAGAAGCAGCGTTTATATAGAAAAGTAGCACGCTGAAATTTTGGTTGTTGATAAAGCTGTTGATCAGATTCAGGTAGAGTGGTTATCTGTTCCTTTTCTGAGGAGCAGTCTTAAGTCTCAGTAGCTCAGACATAGACATCCAGAAATGTGGGGCTCTATATAAGGCGGCTTGTGGAAAAGTTGTAGTAGGGCTGGGATCCTCTGTCTAGGCCCGTAGCGGCCCCTGTGCACAGAGCCTCTGTCCCGCGAGCTTGTTGCCACCTACTCTTTGTAAAGTTAGGAAAGGAAACGTGATTCGAAGTACAGATGAAGCTCAGTGTCTAGATTTCAGACATGGGGAATACATGGAGTGTGAACAGGTGTGGGTGACCCGTGCTTTTATCTCAGAGTGGATTCTGTTTCAGTTATAACTGCCTATGTTCTGAGTGATGAAAATCTGAGTCAAGCTGGCTTAAGCAAGAAGGGAATGCATCAGTTGTTGTAACTTGAAGGCTGACTTCGGGACCCAGAAGAGTGTGCCAGGACTCAGTTTCTCTCCATTTCTTGACTCTGCCGTCTTTTGAGTTTTTGGGTTTTTTTGTTTTTTTCCTTCTTAGACTCCAAGTCTTGCTTTGCTGCTCAGGCTGAGTGCAGTGGCACAATCTTGACTGCAGCCTTGAACTCCTGGGCTCAAGTGATCCTTCTGCCTCAGTGTCCTGAGTAGCTGGGATTACAGGTGGGAGCCTCTGTGCCTGGCTTGTGTTGATTTTTGTCTCAGGTGCCTCGTGGTAGCAGTTCTAGCCCCTAATCCTCTCAGGTCTCCGGTCTCGCTGGAGAGACTGAGTATCTCTATCCAGATGACCAAGCACAAGTCTCAATACATCTCAGGCCTCTGACTTGGCCACATGCCCATCCCTGAAGCAGTCACTGTGGCCAGGGGGCATGTGAAGCACTGAATGGCTGAAGCGTGGATCAGGGGAAACCCCGTGACTCACCTGACAGATGGGAGACACAAGACACTTGTCATAGACAGTAGGAAGGGCTGTGCTGCGTGGCCATTTTTGCATGGAATGTTCTTTTCCAGATGTGCTTGTGGCCCTTGCTGCTTTCCACGTCCACCCGGCTCCCCACAGAGGCCCTTCCTGCACACTCTTTCTGGAGTAGTGTCCTCATCCCTCTCCACCCCTTCCTGTGCTTTATTTTTCCTTAGAGCACTTAGCGCTGATATAGATAGCTATGTTTGTTCTTTCTCTCCTCCCTGACATGAGGGCGGGGACTGTCCTTACTCGTAGCACTGACCAGAGCCAAAACAGTGCTTGGTACACAGTAGGCACTTTAAATATTTTCCTGAGTGTCTTGCTTGGTTTGAATAGTTCATTGATCTCAAGTCGAGTTTCTTATATGATTTAGGTGTTAAACTTTTTTTTTTTAACTGTTAGTGATTGCATTTACTAAAGAAAGTAACAAAGATAAAATATTTGAAGTATGCTGGATTTTATTACATAAAATGGTATTGAACCTTTCCCCAGTGTCTTGCCTAACTGAGTCTTTGTGTTTCACAGGTGATATAGTGGGCCTGTATGATGCTGCTAATGAGGGCAGTCAGCTGGCCACCGGGATCCTGACCCGGGTCACCCAGAAGTCGGTCACGGTGGCCTTTGATGAGTCCCACGATTTCCAGTTGAGTTTGGACCGAGAGAATTCCTACAGACTGTTAAAACTTGCCAATGATGTCACTTACAGGCGACTGAAAAAGTAAGTGGATGTGACTGGAAATCCTAAGTACCATCTTCCTTCAACATAGCTAACTCATTCCTACCATGCCTGTCGCACAAAAGAGAGCGACAGGTCCTGGTGTGGGTGTGGCCCTCTTGTGAGTTGGCGGCACCTTTGGGGCAGAGGCTCAGCCACTGAATTGCTGGCGTTCTAATTTTCGTTTTCTCCCTCGGCAGAGCTCTGATTGCTCTAAAGAAGTATCATTCTGGCCCAGCCTCCTCACTCATAGAAGTGCTCTTTGGCAGATCTGCTCCCAGTCCTGCCAGTGAAATATGTAAGAACTTTTGAGTTTTCTTTTTTGGTTGAAATCGCTACCGAAAGTATAGAGAACAGTGTAACCTTGGGCCGTTTTAATAAGAGTTTGAGAAAGTATGACTAGAAGAAATCTCCCTGAACATCTTTGTAGAAATGTCTTGGAAGGCCTTATATGAACTGGGCTGTCCTCCTTGTACTCAGTCCTAATGAAGTAGCTCATTCCATTGAGGTTTTTTATTTTTATTTTTTTATTTTTTTGAGATGGACGCTTGCTCTGTCACCCAGAGCGGAGGGCAGTGGTGCGATCTTGGCTCACTGCAACCTCTGCCTCCCAGGTTCAAGTGACTCTCCTGCCTCAGCCTCCCAAGTAGTTGGGACTACAGGCACCCACCACCATCCCCGGCTAATTTTTGTATTTTTTAGTAGGGGTGAGGTTTCACCATGTTGGTCAGGCTGGTCTTGAACTCCTGACCTCAGGTGATCTACCCGCCTCGGCCTCCCAAAGTGCTGGGATTACAGGTGTGAGCCACCGCGCCCGGTCTGTGCACTTTTTATGTCGTTCGCTGTTCTTGGAGAACGTCATTTTTGAGAGGAGTTTATTGTCCCATCCAGTTACTGCCCATGATTTGGCAGATTTAATGGGAGTATTGGACTTGGCCCGTTTGTAAAGCAGTGGCTTTGGCCAAGCCTCAGGCAAGGGTTTCCCCACAGCTATTTTCTATCATACTGTGCTAGGCAAGCCAGCGTTGTGTTAGCTTCAAACACGCAGGACTACTTCTAGCGCTCTTTCAGTGTGCAGTCCCTCAAGATGTCTTATTTTGTAAATACTCATTTTCTTTCTGCATTTTCTTTGGAAATTCTAAATGCACTCCCATTTCAATAATGCTTTATTTCTATGGAGTATTTACTGAAGGGCTCCTTTGCGTCAGAAACTGAATTAGAAATGTATGTACTGTATCTTAGGGACTCTGGAATAGTCTGGCTATAGCATGGGAACATGGGTTTTGATGGCCTGTTACTAGCTCCACACCCTGCTGTCTTCCATGTTGGCTTCAGTCTCACAAGTCAGGGTCAGCAAACACCCTTTGCTTATGAGCATCCAATAGGTGTCTCTGTGTGGTGGGCACCATGTAGCGAATGCCGTGGCTGCAGGGCTGAGCACAACAGCACCTGCTCTCAAGAGCACAGCATAAGAAGCAGGTCTTGGCCGGGCGTGGTGGCTCACGCCTGTAATCCCAGCACTCTGGGAGGCTGAGGCGGGTGGATCATGAGGTCAGGAGATTGAGACCATCCTGGCTGACACGGTGAAACCCTGTCACTACTGACAATACAAAAAATTAGCTAGGCATGGTGGTGCTCACCTGTAGTCTTACCTACTCGGGAGGCTGAGGCAGGAGAATTGCTTGAACCCGGCAGGCGGAGGTTACAGTGAGCTGAGATCTTACCATAGCACTCCAGCCTGGGTGACAGAGCGAGACTCCATCTCAAAAAAAAAAAGCAGGTTTTTAGTCTTGGTTGTGGGAGATTCAGAATAGAAACATGATCCTAGAATTTGTTAATCTTTTTTTTTATCATTTGTCTCTTTATCATTTTATGGGCACTTAAAAGAGGGACAATATGTTAGACACGAATATGCACTAAAAAAACATTTCCTTCATTCCTGTTACTCTAGAGCAGGGGTTGGCAAACTTTTCCCATAAAGGGATGGATTGTGAATGTTTAGACTTTGTGGGCCATGTCATAGCAGCAGCCAGCTGTAGATGGTATGTAAATGAATGGGCGTGGCTGTGCTCCAGTGAAACTGACCAAAACAGGCAGCCGACTGGATGTGGCCCATAGTTTGCCGATCCCTGTTCAAGGAGAAACCTTGTGAAAATAAAGCGGACTTAATTTTGTGTTGATTGGATTGCCCCTGGGGAGGTCCAGTACGTTCCTGACAGGCATCACTCATCCCCGGGGGCGCACACTCTGTGAGGAGGAACAGTCACAGCTCCCCAGAGCTCCTGAGTCTCACACTGCTCTCCTTCCACAGACCCGCTGACATTCTTCAACACCTCCTTGGATGCCTCCCAGAAAGAAGCGGTTTCATTTGCGCTGTCGCAGAAAGAACTTGCCATCATCCACGGACCTCCTGGCACTGGGAAAACCACAACTGTGGTTGAGATAATTCTTCAAGCTGTGAAACAAGGCTTAAAGGTGGGCAGTGCACACCACTTCCCTGTCAGAGCCCGTCAGCTCCTGGTCTGTTGTGTTCAGTGGGTGCTCACTGGCCTTCCAGCCTCAGTTCTGGCGGGATGGGTTGAGAACATTGCTGAGCATTTATTGGTGGAGCGTTGGACTGGCCCTGTTTGGTTTCCAGCAGCCCCGTGAGTCTTGGGGAGCACGCACAGGCACCACAGCCTGGGTTGTTGAGAAAGGCTCCTGGAGCCCTCTGAGGCGTGGCAGCCTTAGTGTCGGCCAGGCCTTGGCCCGGGGTTTATTTGCTCACCATTCTTGCTGTGCTTGCGCTCCTCCGTGTGCAGGCCCATGCAGGGGCCTGGAGTTGGTCCGGGCCTGGTCTGTGCCCGTCAGGAACTCAGCTTCTGGTTGAGGCGTTAACGGCTAATCAGATAGTCTGGTTAATGGATATGATGCACATGTCTAGTGCGCAGATGACTGATTTTCTGAGATGTGGAATATAATACTGTACATTATTATTCACTTACATTTTTAATTTATTTTTATTTTTATTTTTTTGAGACGGAGTCTCACTCTGTCACCCAGGCTGGAGTGTGGAGTGCAGTGGCGGGATCTTGGCTCCCTGCAGCCTCCACCTTCTGGGTTCAAGTGATTCTCCTACCTCAGCCTCCCGAGTAGCTGGGATTATAGGTGCGCGCCACCATGCCTGGCTAATTTTTGTATTTTTAGTAGAGATGGAGTTTCACCACCTTGGCCAGTCTAGTCTCAAACTCCTGACTTCAGGTGATCCGCCTGCCTCGGCCTCCCAAAGTGCTGCAATTACAGGCATGAGCCGCCATGCCTGGCCCAGTTACATTTTTAAGGACTGAGAAAGGACCTATTATCATCATCTGCCTCAGCTTGAGTCATTATGGATCTTGGCACATGGAGAGCTTTTTGAAAAACCTTTCTGGTTTATAAAAATGTTGGATAATGATGAGAATTGGAATAATGGCCAGTTTTGTAGGTGGACGTTTACTGGGTGCCACCTATCACCAGGCATCCTACTGAGCACCCTTTTAATCCTCACTGAAACCTTGTGCCAAGGCAGGTGGTTAGTGACCCCAATTTGTAGACGAGGAGGCCAGGCACGGTGGCTCAATGAGCCTGTATTCTCAGCACTTTGGGAGGCTGAGGCGGGTGGGGCACCTGAGGTCAGGAGTTCGAGGCCAGCCTCGCTAACATGGTGAAACCCCGTCTCTACTAAAAATACAAAATAATTAGCTGGGCGTGGTGGCGGCCACCTGTAATCCCAGCTACTCAGGAGGCTGAGGCCGGAGAATCTCTTGAACCCAGGGAGGCGGAGGTTGCAGTGAGCCGAGATCACACCATCGCACTCCAGCCTGGGCAACAAGAGCAAAACTCGATCTCCAAAAAAAAAAAAAAGACGAGGAAACTGAGAAACAAGGTCAAGTGCCCAGCACTCAAAGTGGCAGAGCCAGCAGTGGAACTTGGGCAGAGCTGCAGGGAAGCCTGCCACTTGCTTAAAAGATTATGTCCAGGCCGGGCGCGGTGGCTCAAGCCTGTAATCCCAGCACTTTGGGAGGCCGAGACGGGCGGATCACGAGGTCAGGAGATCGAGACCATCCTGGCTAACACAATGAAACCCCGTCTCCACTAAAAATACAAAAAAATTAGCCGGGCGTGGTGGTGGCGCCTGTAGTCCCAGCTACTCGGGAGGCTGAGGCAGGAGAATGGCGGGAACCCGGGAAGCGGAGCTTGCAGTGAGCCGAGATCGCGCCACTGCACTCCAGCCTGGGCGACAAAGCGAGACTCCGCCTCAAAAAAAAAAAAAAAAAAAAAAAAAAAAAGATTATGTCCAATGGTTTTCCTGTGAATGAGTGTCTTTGCACATGTTCCAAAACTGGTAAGAAAAGATGACTTATTGAAAGGGAGCAGATTGGTGGTTTTAATTGGGTGCCGACTATTCATTAAAAGTGAGCCAAGGCACACCTATGTCCTTGCTTCTATGGAGATGTGCCTTGGGAGGTGATGCCAGGCGTGGGGAGTGGGTGTCTGAGCCTCCTTCCTGAGCTGCTGTTTGTCTTGAGCTTAAGGGTCTGTAGGGACTCTCTGCCTCCTCTGCTGGTTGCCACCTACTGTTTTTTTTTTTCCCCCCAGAGGTGGGGTCTCACTATGTTGTCGAGGGTGGTCTTGAACTCTTGACCTCACGCCTTGGCCTCCCAAAGTGCTGGGATTACAGGCATGAGCCACCGCACCTGGCCAACATCTCACTTTTAATAGTGGAGCTGTGGCCAGGCGCGGTGGCTCATGTCTGTTATCCTAGCACTTTGGGAGGCCAAAGTGGATCACTTGAAGCCAGGAGTTTGAGGTCAGCCTGGGCAACATAGCAAGACCCATTCTCTACAAAAAATAGAAAAAATTAGCTGGGCATGGTGATGCATGCCTGCAGTCTCAGCTACTTGGGAGGCTGAGCCAGGAAGATAGCTTGAGCCCAGGAAGTCACGAAACACCAGCAGCATGGTCTATAGGTCTTGCTGCTCGCCACACAGAAAGCCAGTTACTGAGGACGAGTATTGCCAAGGAAGAGGCTTTAATCAGATGGTGCAGCCGAGGAGATGGGAACTTATCCTCAAACCCATCTCCCTGACTGACTAAAACTAGGGGTTTATATAGCAAAGAAGAAATGTAGCAATGTGTAAAAAATAGGAACTAGGGAGGGCAAGGAGGCACCTGTAGTGGTCTAGTGATTTTCAGATCGTTGATACTTTTTTGAGAGGCCTAAATGTTCTTTTCTGAGGAAGGAACTCACATAAATAAGTTCGAAGCTTTAACAGCAGATGGTCAATTTCACTTTATCCAAAAACAACTGTCTGGGACTCTTGAGCCGGTTTCTCCATGATCCTGCCACTGCACTCCAGCCTGGGCCATACAACAAGACCTTGTCTCAAAAAAAAAAATAAAATAAAATAAAAAGAGAAGAAAAAAGAAAGAAAGAAAGAAAAATATAGTGGAGGTTCGGGAGACAACTCTGAGTCCATTTGAAACGGGAAGTTCCCTTGTCCCCATCTCAGGGCGTGTGATGGGCTGTGGCTCGCTTCTTCAGTGCCCCGCTGCGCAAACCTCTGGGGAAGCATACAGACTGGCAGGCTGTGGGGCTCCAACCTCATGGCAGTGTCTCCGGGTGGATGTCTACAGCTCTGTGTGTTACAGGGTGCTCTCTCAGTTTGCCGTCTGTAGGCGACTTATGTTAACCGGTTCAATTAGATCCCCTTCCTTATCACAAGGACAGAGGGCTTTCTGTATCCCGGGTTCTTGCCTTGGCGTCCCGGAAGAATCGGATCACACGTGGGTTTGGAAAATGAATGCAAGGTTTGATTGAGTGCACGTGTGTGCCTGCCCTTCTCTCTGCCTTTAAGGCTTTTTGTTGTTTTAGTGTCAATGTCAGTGGTTTAATTACAAAGTAAATGACCAAATCCTAACTTCCGGTTCCCAGGTTCTGTGCTGCGCCCCCTCCAACATCGCCGTGGACAATCTGGTGGAGCGCCTGGCTCTGTGTAAGCAGCGGATCCTGCGCCTGGGGCACCCCGCCCGCCTCCTGGAGTCCATTCAGCAGCACTCCCTGGATGCGGTTGTAGCGCGGAGCGACAGTGCCCAGATTGTTGCCGACATCAGGAAGGACATCGACCAGGTCTTTGTAGGTGTCATGGCCAGTGTCCGCGTGAGGTGTGGGCTTTTGATCTGCAGTCTTTTGAAGGAGCAGATTTATCTACATTCCTCTTACTCTTCTCTTGCTTCCGTCGATTCCTTTAATAATATAAAAAATGGGGCTGCCTTTTTTGTTTTTTTTTTTTGAGACGGAGTTTTGCTCTCATTGCTCAGGCTGCAGTGCAGTGGTGCAATCTTGGCTCACCACAACCTCCGCCTCCCAGGTTCAAGCGATTCTCCTGCCTCAGCCTCCTGAGTAGCTGGGACTACAGGTGCATGTCACCATGCCTGGCTAATTTTTCTATTTTTAGTTGAGATGGGGTTTCATCATATTGGTCATGCTGGTCTTGAACTCCTGACCTCAGGTGATCTGCCCACCTTGGCTTCTCAAAGCGCTGGGATTACAGGTGTGAGCCACCACACCTGACCTTTTTTTTTTTTTTTTTTTTTTTTTGAAATGGAGTCTCGCTCTGTCACCCAGGCTAGAGTGCAGTGGTGCTATCTTGGCTCACTGCAGCCTCTGCCTCCTGGGTTCACCTCACCCTCCCAAGTAGCTGGGACTACAGGCATGTGCCACCACACCCAGCTAATTTTTTAATTTTTAGTAGAGATGGGGTTGCGCCATGTGGGCCAGGCTGGTCTGGAACTCCTGACCTTAAGTGATCCACCCGCCTCAGCCTCACAAAGTGCTGGATTACAGGTGTGAACCACTTCACCTGGCCAGGGCTGCCCATGTTTGATAGAGAATTATACTTAGCATTTAACAGAGACTCAGCTGTCTTCAGAGCACTTGGTTAGTATGTGTAAGGAATTGTAAAGAAAACATTTTCCAGCCGGACGCAGTGGCTTATGCCTGCAATCCCAGCACTTTGGGAGGCCAAGATGGGTAGACCAGTTGAGGGCAGGAGTTCGAGACCAGCCTGGCCCACATGGTGAAACCTTGTCTCTACTAAAAATACAAAAATTAGCTGGGCCTGGTGGCGTGCACCTGTAATCCCAGCTACTTGGGAGGCTGAGGCAGGACAATCTCTTGAACCTGGGAGGTGGAGGTTGCAGTGAGCCGTGGTCACTCCACTGCACTGCAGCCTCGGTGACAGAGCAAGACTCCATCTCAAAAACACAAACAAACATTTTCCTGGGTGTGTTTCTGTCTGGTCCTGTTGTCTTCCTAGTAGTGGCAATGGGAGAAAAGTAGCTTGAAAATAAACATTGAAAAAACTGGCATCCTCCTAGTGCTTTCCGTCCATTTCACCTTTCACCTTCTCCTTGTGAAAGAGGACGCCGGTCGACTGGAGAAGTAGGGCGGTGGTGGGTTCATTCCGTTTGAGAAGGCCTTTTCCTCCCAGCCCAACACTTTTAAGCTCTTTGCTTCTCCTGTGTACACTTTGCTGTAGTGTCTGTGCTCACGTCCTGTCCTGTGTGCTCACTGTCAGCACCTGCACCCCTCGGTATCCTAGCCCTGGAGGAGTGACGGCAGCAGGGAGGGTGCTGGGAGCCAGTCTTTGCTGTAACGTCTGTGCTCATATCCTGTCCTGTGTGCTCACGGTCGGCACCAGCACCCCTCAGTGTCCTACCCTCAGAGGAGTGGCGGCAGCAGGGAGGGTCCTGGGAGCCAGTGTTTGCTATGGGCCTGTGGGCCTGGGTGGGGATGGGCCACCTACTGGGAGGTGGAGGAAGGATAGATGCATGTCACGCAGGTTTGAGGTGGCGGAGGAATATGTGTGATGTTGTTTGCTCATCACGAATGTAGGTGATTTCATTTCCTGATGAAATTGGTGCTTTTGGGGATTTTCTTTCTCTGTAAATTATGCACAGTAAAACACCTTCTATCACCCCTGCTAAAACTCCGTCCCCCAAAGTAGAAATCACAAATAACGAAAGGTTACATTTTTTTTTTTAAAGACAGAATCTTGCTCTGTCACCCAGGCTGGAGTGCAGTGGCATGATCTTGGCTCACTGCAACTTCTGCCTCCTGAGTTCAAGCAATTCTCCTGCCTCAGCCTCCCGAGTAGCTGGGACTACAGGCACACGCCACCACGCCTGGCTAATTTTTTGTATTTTTAGTACGGGGTGTCACTATGTTAACCAGGATGGTCTCGATCTCCTGACCTCGTGATCTGCCTGCCTCAGCCTCCCAAAATGCTGGGATTACAGGCATGAGCCACCACGTCCAGCCAGTTCCATCTTTTCGAGATATTAAAGTGAGGTTTTGATTATGGGTTGAAAAATTTTTTTAATCTCTTGAAAAATGTAGAATAATATGTGAAGGGCTGGGCGCAGTGGCTTAAGCCTGTAATCCCAGCACTTTGGGAGGCCGAGATGGGCGGATCACGAGGTCAGGAGATCAAGACCATCCTGGCTAACACGGTGAAACCCCATCTCTACTAAAAAATACAAAAAACTACCCGGGCGAGGTGGCGGGCACCTGTAGTCCCAGCTACTCAGGAGGCTGAAGCAGGAGAATGGCGTGAACCCGGGAGGCGGAGCTTGCAGTGAGCTGAGATCCGGCCACTGCACTCCAGCTTGGGTGACAGAGCGAGACTCCGTCTCAAAAAAAAAAAAAAAAGGAATAATATGTGAAGCTCTTCCATTCGTAAGCTCCTACAACCCAAATCCTGAGGTGGGCAGGCACTGTTTCTTCCCCAGGATCAAATGCCTTTGTGCAGGGCAGGGCTGCTCCAATTTCTGGTCTCCTCGGAGTTAAAAACGTGGTCTCTTTCCAGGACTTAAAATTTCCCTTCCTGTGACTTCAAGGCAAGTAAGGATGTAAGGTGCTTAGTTGTGTGTGTGTATCTGCGTCTTTTTCAAGGAAGGTTTCTGAGTGTTTTTTAAGGAGCTTATTGAACTAGACCAAATGATGTAAATAGAAGCACTTCATAAATAGAGTTGAAGAAGTACAAAGTTGGATTGAAATACGTGTATCTTCTTTGTTTTTCTTTATAGGTGAAAAACAAAAAGACCCAGGATAAGAGAGAAAAAAGTAATTTTCGAAATGAAGTTAAGCTGTTAAGAAAAGAACTGAAGGGGAGGGAAGAAGCAGCTATACTCGAGAGCCTCACTTCGGCAAACGTGGTCCTTGCAACAAACACAGGTGAGGGGGCGTCTCCATCCTGCCCGTGTGGCCTCGGAAAAGGAGTTGGGGTGTGTTCCCTCTTCCGTTTTCCGGAAGAGTTTGTTTAGAATTGGTATTTCTTTAAAAGTTGGGTAGAGTTCACTAGTGAAGCCCTTCGTATCTGGAATTTTCTTCATAGAGAGGTTTTGAACTACAAATTCAACTTCTTCAACAGATAAAGGGCTGTTCAGGTTCTCTTCTTCCATGAGCTGGTAGCTTTCAAGAAGTTTGTCCATTTCATCTAAATTGTTGAATTTAGAGGCATGAAGTGGTTCCTAATATGCCCTTATTCTTTTACTATCTGCAGAATCTGTCGTGATATAACCTGTATTATTCCTGATACTGGTTTGTGTGTTCTTTTTTTTCCTGCTCTTCCGGCTGGAGGACTTTTTTTTTTTTTTTAATTTATATTTTATATACATATATATGTATTTTAAGAGAGAAGGTCTGTGCCAGGTGCAGTGGCTCACACCTGTAATCCCAGCACTTCGGGATGCCAACGTGGGCGGATCACCTGAGGTCAGGAGTTTGAGACCTGCCTGGCCAACGTGGCAAAACCCCGTCTCTACTAAAAATACAAAAATTAGCCAGGAGTTGTGGTATGCACCTGTAATTCCAGCTACTCTGGAGGCTGAGGTAGGAGAATCGCTTGAATCCTAGAGGTGGAGGTTGCCGTGAACCAAGATCGTGCCACTGCACTCCAGCCTGGGCGGAGAGTGAGACTCCACCTCAAAAAAATAAAAACCCCAAAACCAAAAAAACAAAGCAAAACTGAAAAAGAGACAGGGTCTCACTATGTTGCCCAGGCTGGTCTCAGACTCCTGGGCTCAAGGGATTCCCCTGCCTCAGCCTCCTAAAGTGCTGGGATTTTAGGCGTGACCCACCCCGTCCGGCCTGGCTGGAGGTTTCAATTGATCTTCCCAAAGAACCAGCTTTTGCTTTTTCTCTGTTGTTTTTCTGTTTCATTTATTCCCACATTAATCTTTATTGTTTTCTGTTTTCTTGGCCTTGTTCTTTTTCTTGCTTCCTAATGTGGAAGCTGAGATCATTGATTTGAGACCTTTCTTTTTTTCTGATACAAGCATTTAGCTCCATAAATGTCTCCCCAAGTACTGCTTTTGTGGCATCCCACAAATTCTGATATGTTATATTGCATTCATTTCAAAATGCTATTTCATTTGCCTTTTGGTTTTTTAGAAATGTTGTATAGTTTCCAAATAGTTGGGAAATTTCTAGACATCTTTCAGTTGTTGATCTGCTTTCTCTGTAGGTAATATATGACTGGGCCTTGCTCTGTTACCCAGTTGACAGTGTCTGCTGTTTGTTCTTTGTTACATTTTCCTCCTCTTCCGCTTTCTTTTCATTAATTAATTGAACATTTCTTTTTTTTTTTTTTCCACATAAGTTCTCACTATGCCCCATGATTAAAGATTTCTTAGGATTTTATTTTTATTTATTTATTTATTTTTAAAAGATGATTTGTAGCAACAAGTTCTTGCTATGTTGCCTAGGCTAGTCTCGGACTCCTGGACTCAGGGGCTCCTCCCACCTTGGCCACCTTGGTGCTAGGATTATAGGCATGAACCGTCATGCCTGGCCTATTTTTGTTTTTGTTGGCTTGTTAGCTATATATCTTTATTCGATTCTTTCAGTGGTTACTTTAGGCCTTACAGTATGTGTCTTTAAATCATCATAGTCTATTCATACGCCGCTTCACATAGAGTATAGAGCTTTATGATTGCAAGCTAACATTTCTCTCCTCTTAGCATTTATGCTTTTGTCATTTATTTTTCTTATACGTATATTCTAAACCTTACAATACTTGTTTTAATGGTGAGTTATCTTTAAAGAGATTTAAATAATAAGAAAAGTATCTTGTGTATTTGTCCATGTAGTTACCACTTTTGGTACTTTGTTTTCTTTTGGTGTAGGTGGTGTATTTCCATATGGTATCATTTTCCTTCCACCTGAAAGGCGTCCGTGATCATTTCTTGTAGTGTGGGTCAGCCAGTGATGAAGTCTAACAGCTTTTATATGTCTGAAAATAGCTTGATTTCACCTGCAGTTTTGAAAGATATTTTTGCTGGGTGAGAATTCTAGATTAACACTTTTCCTTGCAATATTTTAAAATGTCGTCCGCTGTCATCTGCCTGAGTATTTCTGAAGAGAAATCTGTCATCCTTATCTTTGTGCCTTTGTATATAATGTGTCTTTTTTCTTCTGTCGGCATTTAAGATTTTTTCGGCTGGGTGCGGTGGCTCACGCCTGTAATCTCAGCACTTTGGGAGGCTAAGGTGGGTGGATCACCTGAGGTCAGGAGTCCAAGACCAGCCTGGCCCACATGGTGAAACCCTGTCTCTACTAAAAGTTTAAAAAAAATTAACCAGGTGTGGTGGCGGGTGCCTGTAATCCCAGATGCTGAGGCAGGAGAATCGCTTGAACCTGGAGGCGGAGATTGCAGTGAGCTCAGATTGCACCACTGCACTCCAGCCTGGATGACAGAGCCAGACTCCGTCTCAAAAAAAAAAAAGAAAATGATGCTTTCTTTATCACTGGTTTTAAGCAATTTGACTACAATTTGCCCTGGTGCTGTTTGCTCCATGGCTGGTTGGTTTTTTGTTTTTTTTTTTTTTTTTGAGGCAGAGTCTCACTCTGTTACCCAGGCTGGAGTGCAGTGGTGCTATCTCCGCCCACTGCAACCTCCGCCTCCCAGGTTCAAGCCATTCTCCTGCCTCAGCCTCCCGAGTAGCTGGGATTACAGGCGCCCACCACCTCACCTGGCTAATTTTTGTATTTTTAGTAGAGACGGGGTTTCACCATGTTGGCCAGGCTGGTCTCAAACTCCTGACCTCATGATCCGCCTGCCTCGGCCTCCTAGAGTAGTGGGATTACAGGCGTGAGCCACTGGCCCGGCCTCATGTTTTTTAAAATTGTGGTGAGAACACAACATGAGATCTACCCTCTTAAATGTTTAAGTATACAATATGATATTGTTAACTACAGGCATCGTGTTGTGCAGCGGATCTGTAGAATTTATCTTGCACAGCTGAACCTTTATACCTGCTTATTGCTGTGTTTCTGAGTTCACTCGTTTCCTTCTTACATGCCTAATCTAACATCTGTCCCATCCAGTGTAACTTTCATCTGACATCCAGAAATAAGATTTGAGTCTTTTTATATCTTTGACGTTTTTACTTAATTTTTTAACATTTGGAATACAACTATAACAACTCTTTTGAATGTTCTAGACTATTATTTCTATCGCCTGTGTCATTTTTGGTCTCTTTCAATGAACTGTTCCCCTCGAGTGGTTGTGTTTTCCTACCTTTTTGCCGGCCTGCTAATGTTTGTTTGGATACCGGACATTGGGGATTTTATGTTGTTGCATGGTGAGTATTGAATATTTTTGTATTGCTAAGATTTTTTTTTTTTTTTTTGAGAAAGAGTGTCTTGCTCTGTCACCCAGGCTGGAGTGCAGTGGTGCAATCTTGGCTCACTGCCACCTCCGCCTCCTGGATTCAAGTTATTCTCTTAACTCAGTCTCTAGAGTAGCTCTGACTACAGGCGCGCACTACCATGCTTGGCTAATTTTTGTATTTTTAGTAGAGGTGAGGTTTCACCATGTTAGCCAGGCTGGTCTCAAACTCCTGACCTCAAGTGATCTGCCTGCCTCGGCCTCCCAAAGTGCTGGCATTGGTGTGAGCCACCACGCCTAGTCTCCTATAATATTCTTGCGTTTGGTTTTAGGAAGCAGTAAATTTGCTTGTAAACAGTTTAACCTTTTGAGTTTTAACTTTTGAGATGTGTTAGGGTCTGGATCAGTGCTTAGTCCAGGGTTAATATTCCCCTGTACCTAGGTGAGACCCTTTGAGTTTTCTCCCCAGTACACCCTGCGTCATGAGATTTTCGAGTCTGACTCATGGGATTAGGTGCTATTCCCAGCCTCGTGTGAACACTGGGCACTTTTCTCTCATTGTTTGGGATGGTATTTTTCCCAGGCTTGGAGTAGTTTTCTTGTAAGCATGTGCTAATCACAATACCCGAGGGAGCCTGTCTGCAGATCGCTAGGGTTTTTTCTCTCTGTGTAGAAGTCTCTTTGGCATTTCGTCCTGGAAACTCTGTCTGCGCTGGTCTCCACAGATTCTCAGCCTTGTCTCCTCAACTCAGGGAGCCTTCTAGGCTCCACCTGGCTGCCCCTTCTCTGCACTCTCTCCTGGAAACTCAAGGCAGAAAACGGGGGCAACTCCAGGGCTCACCTCCTTTGTCTGTCGTTAGTCAGGGGTTACTTGTCTTTGTTACCTGTTGTCTAGTGTCCTGAAGGGTGTGGTTTCGGTTATTTAAAAAAATGTTAAATAGCTGGCGGGGGCAGGGGGTGTCATTTGAGATGGGAGAGTAAATGCAGTCCCTGCTGCTCCATCCAGGGCGGAGGTGGAGGACACACACTGTCTCGTAGCTGGGAGACAGCACTCCTGTTACAGAGCCGCGCGCCTTGTAACTGTTGTGGGAATCTTGTCAGCTGCCCTTTTGGGGTTTAGGAATGTGTTTGTGAGGCCTCTGGGTTGTTCCTGTGTGATAATAGTACCACAAAGGTAGCAGCTGAAAACATCCCACGTTTATTATTCTACAGTTTTTCTGGGCGAAGAGCCCAGGCCCGGCTGAACGTGGTGCTCTGCTCAGACTCTCATGAGGCTGCGATCCAGGTGTCAGTGGGGGCTGCAGTCTCATCTGAAACTTGCCTGGAAAGGATCTGCCTTCAGGCTCATGTGGTTGTTGGCAGCATTCAGTTCCCTGTGGGTTCTTGCTGGGTGTTGGCTGGAGGCCGCTCCTAGCTGCCTGCCCCGTAGGCCTTGCCAATGTGGCTGCTTGCTTCCTAAAAGCCAGCAAGAGACACAGTCTCCTAGCACAGTGGGTTATCGTCTTAATGTAATGTTATTGAGGATGCCACATCTCATCACTTTTGCCCTATTCTGTGGATTAGAAGCAAGTCTCAGGCCCCACCCATACTCGAGGGGAAGGGATTATATGCAAGATGTGAATACCAGTGGCCAGGATCCTGGGGCATACCTTAAAGCAAGCTTGTCCAACCGAAGGCCTGCAGGCCGCATGCAGCCCAGGATACTTTGAATGTGGCCCAACACAAATTTGTAAACTTTCTTAAAACATTATGAGATTTGTGTGTGTGTGATTTTTTTTTTTTAAAGCTCATCAGCTATTGTTAATGTTAGCATATTTTATGTGTAGCCCAAGACAATTCTTTTAATATGGCCCTGGGAAGCCAAAAGATTGCATATCCCTGCCTTAGAGTCTGTTTGCAACAACCTCTCAACTGGTGGACTGCTCTAAAGAACAGAGTCCAGGTTCTTTTTTTTTTTTTGAGACAGCGTCTCACTCTGTTACCCAGGCTGGAGAGCAGTGGTACAATCTTGGTTCACTGCAGCCTCTGCCTCCCGGTTTCAGGTGATTCTTGTGCCTCAGCCTCCTGAGAAGCTGGAATTGCAGGCACATGCCATCATGCCCAGCTAATTTTTTTTTTTGTATTTTTTTGTAGAGACAGGATTTCACCATGTTGGCCAGGCTGGTCTCGAACTTCTGACCTCAAATGATCTGCCCGCCTTGGCCTCCCAAAGTGCTGGGATTACAGGAGTGAGCCACCACACCTGGCTAGGTTCTAATTGGCTTTATAGTTATTGCTTTATCCAGTTGTATTTTAAATCAGACAGGAGAAAAAGAGTCACAAGCAGAAAATACATTTATGGGGTCTTTTATATTTACCCATGTATAGTTGCCTTTATTTCTTCATGTAGATTTGAGTTACTATCTCCAAGGGACTCGCTTTGGTGTTTCTTGAAGGGCAGGTTTGCTGTGGCAGATTCTCTAAGCTCATCTTTATCTGGACATGTCTTAGTTTCTCCTTCATTTTTGAAGGATAGTCTTGCTGGGTATAGAATTCTTGGTTGACAGTTTTTTTTCAGCCCTTTGAACGTGTCATTCCACTGCCTGCACAGTCTCTGATGGGAAAGCAGCTATTGCTCTCATTGAGGGCTCCTTATATGTGACGGGTTGCTACTCTATTGCTGCTTTCAAGTGTTGTCTTTTGTCTTTTGAGGGTGTGATTATGATGTGTTAGGTGTGGATCTCTGTGAGTAAATTACGTGGAGTTTGTGGAGCTTCTTGGATGTTTAGATTCATGTTTTTCATCAAATTTGGGGAGTTTTCAGCCATTATTTTTTCAGGTATTCTTTCTGCCCTTATTCTACTGTCCACTCCGTCTAGAACTCCCATTATGAATCCGTTGATTCACTTGATAGTGCCCCACAGGTGTCTGAAGCTCTATTCATTTTCCTCCATTTTTTTTTTTTTTTTCTGATCTTCAGGCTGGATCTTCTCAATGGATCTCTCTTCATGTTTGCTGATCGTTCTGTCCTGTTGAATCCTTCTAGTGAATTTCAGTTATACTTTTCAACTCCAGAATTTCTGTGTGGTACTTTTTTTTTTTTTTTTTTTTTTAGGATGGAGACTTGCTCTGTCACCAGACTGGAGTGCAGTGGCGTGATCTCAGCCCACTGCAACCTCTGCCTCCCAGGTTCAAACAATTCTCTTGCCTCAGCCTCCTGAGTAGCTGGGTCTACAGGCGTGTGCCACCACGCCCAGCTAATTGTTGTATTTTTAGTGAGACGGGGTTTCACCATGTTGGCCACGATGGTCTCTATCTCTTGACCTCATGATCTGCCCACCTCAGCCTCCCAAAGTGCTGGGATTACAGGCATGAGCCACCATGCCAGCCTCTGTGTGGTACTTCTTAAAAAATTATTCCTGTCTCTTTATTGATGTTCTCTTATTTGGTGAGACAGTATTCTCATACTTTATTTCTTTAGACTTGGTTCCCTTTTGCTGTTTGAACATACTTAGAATCGCTGATATTTCAAGTCTTTGTCTAGTAAGATCAGCATCTGGGCTTTCTCAAGTATCCGGTGTATTTATTTATTTAATTTTTTGGAGATGGAGTCTCACTCTGTTGCTCAGGCTGGAGTGCCATAGTGTGATCTCAGCCTGCTGCAACCTCCATCTCCGGAGTTCAAGTGATTCTCCTGTCTTAGCCTCCCGAGTAGCTGGGATTACAGGCGTCTGCTACCACGCCTGGCTAAGTTTTGTATTTTTAGTAGAGATGGGGTCACCATGTTGGCCAGGCAGGTCTCAGACTCCTGACTCAGGTGATCCACCAACCTCTGCCTCCCAAAGTGCTGGGATTACAGGCATAAGCCACCACTCCTGGCCTCAAGTATCTGTTGATTGCCTTTTTTCCCCTGTATATTGGCCATATTTTGATGACTCTCAACGTGCCTTGTAGTTTCTTGTTGAAAATGAATCATTTAACTAATAGAGTGTGGCAACTCTGGAAGTCAGGTTCTCTTCCCACTGCAGGGTTTATTGTTATTGCCACTTGTTGTTTGTTTAGCGGCTTTTCTGGACTAATTCTGTAAAATTTGTATTTTTTGTCTTTTGTGGCCACTAAAATCTAATATAGCTTAGTGGCCAGCTAGTGATTAGACAGAAATCCCCCTGAACTCCTGGAGCCATAAATGCCCCAGTCTTTGCTGAGTGGCTCTGTGTGTGTGCTTGAGCATACCCCCACCACAGAGCCAGGCTGTTCGTGACTCTCAGCTTTCACTTCCTGTTTGTGCAGTGCCTTGAGCTGAGCCACAGGTGAGAGCTGAGGGCCTCCTGAGGTCTTTCGTGAGCCCTGTGCATGTGTGTGGTCTTCTAGATTCCCAGGAATATGTTGGAGCTTTTCAAAGCCCCCTGAGGATATCTCATTCCCCAGCTTAAAACTTTGTTTGGTTATCCTATCATTTGCTCCAACCATTATTTCCTTTCTTAGAAAACTATGATGTTCAACAGCTACCTCTGGTTGTTTTTGACAGACACCACCAGGGAAAAGGCTGTTTGCATCACATGAGCTCAGATAAAGTCTTTTGAGTGTGGTCTACCAGATTCCCAGACAGATAAGATAAGCACAGTTTCAGGACTGGGGATTTGCAAGAATGCCAACCCTGTTCTGCACCCCCGGGGCTGCCAAGTGCTGATTTTCACCCTGACTTCAGGCTGAGGGTTTCAAGGCTGCCATAGGATGGGGAGGGATGGCTGGGAATAGGGCGGGTTTCAGTGTCACGGAGCTCCCGTGCTGACGGGGATTCAAACGCTTTTCTGGAATGAACGTTTCCCTGATTGCTGCAAGCCTTTGGCGAGTTTCCAGAGTTCTGAGAAAGTTGATTCTGACCATTTGCCGATGTCGTGTTGCTTTCGTGGAGGAGAGAATTCTCAGAGCTTGTGAGAATCTCTTTGCTGACATCCTTCTCTGGCTTCAAGGACAGCACTTGCTGGAAATCAGGAGGCACCCCCAGAACCCCACAAGGTCAGCTTGTGGCCTGTGTGGCCTTTCTGTTCCCTCCTGGTTGTTGGGGAGCTAGAGTGAATTCCTGGAAGTGCTTCTCCGTCACGAAGTCTGGTTTCTCTCTGGACTGTGAAGTCATGTCTGTGACCTAAACATGTCTCTCAATTATCCAAAGCCCAGTCAAGTTCTGTCTCCCCTGTGGGTGCTTTTGCTAGCCATCTCTGGAGAGTCCATCTTGAGAAATTTCTCAGTGTCTGTCTTCATCATGGCATTATGTACATATCATTAGCATAATTCACTCAGATGGAAGACAGAAAGGGTGGGAACTAACATCGATCACATTTGTGGAAACCTGCCTTCTTGTGCCGGGCACTTTATATATGTTGTCCTTTGTGGTGCAGTCGCATGACATGCAGCCGTTGTCCGTGTTTGTGGATGAGGAAACAGGCTTGGGGGTGGGAGGCTCGCCTAGGGCCCCACGCTGTTTGCTGGAGATGGCGTGGGCCCGAGTCCTGCTCACCGACTGAACTCTGCACTCTGCCGCTCCACGTCCCAGGAAGGAAAAGCTGCCACAGTGGATTTGTGTTGCCAAATGCGTGGAGGCTTTTCTCTGGGTGAGCGGCCAGCAGTTGATTGTTCTGTATGTCCAAGAAAGTCACCTTAGAGGAGAATTAGGTTCTACATTTAGAAAATAATTGAGTTACAATATTTAGAACTCAGACAGCGTCCCTTGGGCTCGGGGTCGCAGCCCCGAAGGGTGATTAATTTTGCCGATTGAAGGTCAGAAGGGCCTGTGGCCAGAGGACCCACTGCTTAAAACACAGGTGAGCTGGAACCATGAGTTCTAAAATGTCTTGGCCAAGTTTTTATTACAAGATACAAATGTATCCCACACAGTTGTAATACAAGCCTCGATGAAACCCCGGCTTGGTGGTGTCTCCTCTGGTGTGGCTGCAGCTGTTGGGAAGCAGCCGTGCCCCTGGAGACTCCCGGCTCCCTGTTTCCACCAGGTGCGTCTGCCGACGGCCCCCTGAAGTTGCTGCCCGAGAGCCACTTCGACGTGGTGGTCATTGATGAGTGTGCCCAGGCCCTTGAGGCGAGCTGCTGGATCCCCCTGCTGAAGGCCAGAAAGTGCATCCTGGCGGGCGATCACAAGCAACTGCCCCCCACCGTAGTCTCTCACAAGTAAGACCCCTTTGCCGCACGTGCCTTTCTCTGCCCCTGCTCGCCACCCCTTGATGCAGTCCTTCCAGGCTCAGCCAGAAGCCCCAGGCTCACCAGGAGCCCCTGCGGTGCCGCCTCGGCGTGTTTCTCGGCACCGCTCCTACCCCGTCTTACAGCATTCATTCATCTGGACGTCAGATCTGTGAGGTCATGTGCTCCCTGAGGGTGGGGTCGCATCACCTTCATCTTTGTAGCCTCAGAACTGGACACAGGGCCTGGCACGTTTCTGGTGCTCCATCCCTGCTTGGTTTTTTTTTTTTTTTTTTTTTTTTTTTTGAGACGGAGTCTCGCGCTGTCACCCAGGCTGGAGTGCAGTGGCCGGATCTCAGCTCACTGCAAGCTCCGCCTCCCGGGTTCACGCCATTCTCCTGCCTCCACCTCCCGAGTAGCTGGGACTACAGGCGTCCGCCACCTCGGATGGCTAGTTTTTTGTATTTTTTAGTAGAGACGGGGTTTCACCGTGTTAACCAGGATGGTCTCGATCTCCTGACCTCGTGATCCGCCCGTCTCGGCCTCCCAAAGTGCTGGGATTACAGGCTTGAGCCACCGCGCCCGGCCTCATCCCTGCTTGTTGAATTGAATAGCCCCTCACGAACCAGGCAAGTTTGATGGTAGAGTGCCGTGAGAGCAGTGGGCTGGGCTAACTGGCCTCTGGATGGATGTGGGTTCTTAGGTTCTTTAGTCTTCAATCTGTAGACACATCCCTGGATGGAGGGCATCCAGGGCAGAGACGCAGCAAACCACGATTCTGCCCTGCAGAGACACCTGAGCCCTGATGCGGTGGCCTGGCCCAGGCTGTCCTGGTGGAGAAAGTGCTGCCCACCCCTGGCCCCCTCTCACCCCTCCCTGTACTACCCTGCGCTCACTGCTCCAGCCACACAGGCCTTGCTGGCCCCTCTGCCTGGGCCACTCCCGCCTGGGTGTGGTGGGCGTGCCCTCCCTCCACATGAACCCTCTGCTGGGCTATCTTTGGACAAGTCCCTGTTCAGAAAGTTGTCCCTGAGGAACGAAACGCTTCAAGACTCCTGCATCCTGGCCCTTACTTCCACTGGGGGAAGATTGGTTTCTTCTGATTTCTGTTGCCTTTTGAAGCACTTCTCTATTTCACTGTGGGTGTGTAGAAGCAATGAACTCAGAACTTTCACTGTTTTCTGAGCACCAGAAAAAGATGTGCAAGAAAGCCTGTCGAGTAGAATCTCATCAAAGGGGAGTGGGCGGCGCAGGAGTTGGTGGATATGTAGAGAGAGGTGTCAAAAATACTGCTTGAGAGTGAGCTTTGGGAGGAAGATGTTGGAAATAAAGACGGTGGAAGAAAGGGGAGTGCTGGGCAAGGGTGCTCTGAAAGATTGTCCTGACGGGAGACACGTGGGGATCTAGAGTGGAAATGTTACAGGATCTCCGGGTGTCGATTTTTCTGGCTGGAAACCTCTGTGGCCGCAGCACCTTTGCCCTAGTTACTGTCCTGCATCCAGGAAGAATGAGGTATGCAGATAAGGGAAGGGTGAAGAAGAGTTTTATTTAGTGTTAGAACAGCTCAGAGCTGCCCGCTCCTCTCTCTAGGCAGGTCATCCTGTCCAGTGTTCAGCTGTCAGCAGAGAGGAAGCCCTGGAGAGGGCGGCTCTTGTCTGCAGGCACGTCATTCCGACATCTCTGCAGGTCTCTGCTCCTCTGTGCCCTGTTGTTGTCTCTCTGCCCTCTCTGTCCTCTGGCCGTCCTCTCGCCTTCTCTGACTGAGCCTAGGGCTTTTATGGACCTCAGAGGGAAGGAAGTACATGCCAATTGGTCCTCGGGTGGCCATGGGCGGGCCTGGAAGAGGCACCATGAGTTCTCACTCTGGTCCACAGGACTGGCAGCTCAGCCCCCAGGCCCTCCCTGGCCTTCCACCGTCCTCTTCCACCCAGGACTCTTGTCTGCCTCCTGCTGCCACTCATGGCCCCGGGACTTGGCCACAATCCCACTCTGAGGTCGGAGTGGGTGCTGGAAGCCGAGAGAGGCCAGGCAGTGGAAGCAGACACCCGTGAGCCTTCAAGGATGGTGGGGGGTTGTCCTTCCTGGGGCACCTGAGAGTACGGGCTGCAGAGTGGGAGGGCAGCTACAGCTGCACCCAGGAGCTCCCGCCCCACCACCTCAGAAGAGGCCGGGCTCCCACTTGTTCCCGGCTCCTGCCTGCTTCGTGGAGCAGGAAGCCCAGGTCTGCAGCCACAGGTCTGGCAGCTGCAGCTGCACCCGGGAGGGCAGATTCTGCCTGTTCCCGGCTCCCCTAAGAGCATGGGAAGGCTCAGATCCACAGCTGCTGCAGTTTGGGCGGCTGTAGCCCCGCCCTCCTGGAGCAGGAGGCCTGGGTCTGGGCTGTCTGGGCTGCAGTGACCTCTCCAACTCAGAAGGGGCGGGGCTCCCACTGGCTCCATGGAGTGTGCAGCCACAGCCAGGGTTCCCTGCTGCGCCGGCATGATGGCAACAGCCACTGCCATCAGAACCTCCCTAGGAGCAGGGAGGACAGGCGTGGGAGGACGCTTATTCAGTGGCTTCTTCCAAGGAGAGGTTCTCGAGATGTCCTTAAAGGAGGTCTTCGTCCTGGGGAAAGCCTTTGGGTGGAGGAAGTTTGGAACTATGCCCTTGGGCAGGGACCCCGTTGTGTGCCTGGAGAGAGTAAGATGGTTTTGGGGGAATACGTTGGGTGGCGTTCCCTGGAGAGAGTAAGATGGTTTTGGGGAGACATTGGGTGACGTTCCCTGGAGAGAGTAAGATGGTTTTGGGGGAGACGTTGGGTGGCGTTCCCTGGAGAGAGTAAGATGGTTTTGGGGGAAGACGTTGGGTGGCGTTCCCTGGTGAGAGTGGGATGGTTTTGGGGAGACGTTGGGTGACGTTCCCTGGAGAGAGTAAGATGGTTTTGGGGAGACGTTGGGTGGCGTTCCCTGGAGAGAGTAAGATGGTTTTGGGGGAGACGTTGGGTGGCGTTCCCTGGAGAGAGTAAGATGGTTTTGGGGAGACGTTGGGTGACGTTCCCTGGAGAGAGTAAGATGGTTTTGGGGGAGACGTTGGGTGGCGTTCCCTGGTGAGAGTGGGATGGTTTTGGGGAGACGTTGGGTGACGTTCCCTGGAGAGAGTGGGATGGCTTTAGGGAGACGTTGGGTGACGTTCCCTGGAGAGAGTAAGATGGTTTTGGGGGAGACGTTGGGTGACGTTCCCTGGAGAGAGTAAGATGGTTTTGGGGGAGACGTTGGGTGACGTTCCCTGGAGAGACTAAGATGGTTTTGGGGAATACGTTGGGTGGCGTTCCCTGGAGAGAGTGGGATGGTTTTGGGGAGACGTTGGGTGGCGTTCCCTGGAGAGAGTGGGATGGTTTTGGGGAGACGTTGGGTGGCGTTCCCTGGTGAGAGTAAGATGGTTTTGGGGGAGACGTTGGGTGACGTTCCCTGGTGAGAGTAAGATGGTTTTGGGGAGACGTTGGGTGACGTTCCCTGGTGAGAGTAAGATGGTTTTGGGGAGACGTTGGGTGACGTTCCCTGGTGAGAGTAAGATGGTTTTGGGGAGACGTTGGGTGGCGTTCCCTGGAGAGAGTAGGATGGTTTGGGGGAGACGTTGGGTGGCGTTCCCTGGAGAGAGTGGGATGGTTTGGGGGAGCACGTTGGGTGGCGTTGTACTGGGGGTTTTGGATTTGCGGTCGGTACTGATGATCGTGTGCTGTTCTCACTTTGTTGGAATTAAAAATGGGTTAATCACAGAGGTCTTGTAAGTTTCCAGCGGGAAGGTCTCTGAAGTGGGGGTGGCACTGCCCCAGGGTTTTGGTGGGGTTGGTGGGCTGTAGTGGTACAGAGGGTGGGCTCTGGCACCAGGCGGCCCGGGCAGGTCCTGGCTCTGCAGCTCACTAGTGGGGCAGCTGTGGGTTGGCGGCCTCCCTCTCTGTCTCACCCTTCTTACGTGTAACAGGGGGAGTCATAACAGCAGCCACCTCATGAGGTTGTTACAAGGAGGAAGGGAGTGAATCCCCATCTGGCGCACCCAGCAGTGCCTGGCGCCTGGGCAGCGCTCAGCCGCTGCAGCTGTCCCTGCTGGGAGTGGACTGCCGACAGCGGGAGCATGCTGGAGTGTGTTCGTTCCCTACTGTGGCTGTGACAAATGACCACAAGCTTAGTGGCTGACAACAGATTTTCTGACCTCCAGAAACATCAATCTGGGGGTCAGATGTCCACCATCAGTCTCCCCGGGTTAAAATCGAGGTGCGGGTGGGGTTGCTTCTTCTGGAGGGTCCAGGGGAAAACCCATCTCCTGGTCTTTTCCAGCTCCTAGAGGCCACTGCCTGACTTGTCGCCCTTTCCTCTATGAAGCCAGCAGTGTTGCGTCCTCAAATCTCTCCCCTCAGTGGCCTTCTCTGACTCTGACCCTCCTATGCCCCTCTTCTAAGACCCTTGGGTTATCACCGGGGTCATCCAGGGTTGCCTCCCCATCCCAGGATCCTTAACTTCAGCTCAGCTGCAGCGTCCCTGTTGTCCTATAAGGGAACATTCCCAGGCCTTGGCGATTGGATGTAGGTGCCTTTGGGCCATGATTCAGCCAACCCCGCCCCTTGGTAACTTCTGGGTTGGAACCCAGGGGAGAGTTGGGTCCTGAGGTTTGGGGCCTGTCCTCCTCACTTGCCGTGGTTCAGACCTGGACTCGGGCTCAGGCCTGCCTTCCCCGTTTCTCCCTCCTGGGCGCAGGGCCGCGCTGGCTGGACTGTCGCTCAGCCTGATGGAGCGCCTGGCCGAGGAGTATGGCGCGAGGGCGGTGCGGACGCTGACGGTGCAGTACCGCATGCACCAGGCCATCATGCGCTGGGCCTCTGACACCATGTACCACGGGCAGCTCACGGCCCACCCTTCTGTGGCGGGGCACCTGCTGAGGTGAGTAGCTCGGCCCCACCCCCCGCCCCATCCTTTTGCCCTGGCTAATCCTCTGCGTCACCTGTTTCTACACAGCAAGCTAAAGTGAAGCTTTCTGCGTGAAAGTCGACTCTGAGGCTAGCTTTTTGGAAGAGAAGGTGGCCTTGCCCTGGAGAGCTGGGTCAGGCCCACTGGCTCCCATCTGATGTCCTGATGTGCTCATTGTCCTCCCCCGCCTAAGCCTTGTCCTTGTGGGAGGGGTCGGTTCTGTTGGGTGGGGCCTCAGTGCTGCGCTGTGGCCCCCCTGATGTGCTCCCTCTCTACCTGTGTGCCAGGGACCTCCCAGGCGTGGCTGCCACAGAAGAGACGGGTGTGCCCCTGCTCCTGGTGGACACCGCCGGCTGCGGGCTGTTTGAGCTGGAGGAAGAGGACGAACAGTCGAAAGGGAACCCTGGTGAGCTTGCTTGCAGACGGCCAGCTTTTTTGTTTAAACATTCCTCGAGCTCTTTAAAAATTAAAGGCATTTTAATTGCCTAATTCCGGGAGGAGCTGAGAGCAGTTGCTGATGGCGGTGGAAGGTTTAGAGCCCCACACTCCAGGAGGCTGAGCAGCTTTGTGTTCTCCAGGGTGAGCAGCCCGCTACTGGGTGAGATGGGCCTGGCAGCATTTCATGGCCTTCTCCTGAATGGTGGCCCAGCTCTGCCTGGCTCGTCTGGCCATGGGAACTGGCATTGCTCAGCTGACACCAGCATCTCCCCAGTTCCACGTTGAACAGGATGCATGGCCATAGGAGTCAGAAGGCCTTCATTGCTGATGTGAAATCAAGTTAGCTGGGCATGGCTGGTCCTGGGGCCCTGGGACACAGATGTTTAGCTCCCAGGAAGCCACCTGAGGCACAGTGGAGAATCAGCTGGCCATGATAGACAGAAACGTGCCCGAAACATGTGTTGGTGATGGATGCCTGCTTGGGGCGACCCTGTGCTGCCTCGACCGTTTTTTCTTTCCCTCCAGGCGAAGTCCGCCTCGTCAGTTTGCACATCCAGGCTCTGATGGACGCTGGTGTTCCAGCCCGTGACGTTGCTGTGGTCTCGCCATACAACCTCCAGGTGCGAGGGGCTCCTTTTGTCCCTCTGCAGAGCAGCTGGGGCTCACACAACCTAGAGGCTGAAAGGAAAAGGGTGATTGGCTGGCTGTGGTGGCTGAAAGGTTCAGGGGTAGGGCCGACCTTATTGTGACTGGATCCAGGACCCACATGATGTCGTCAGGGGCCGTTCTGCGTGTTCGTCTGCCCGCCCCGCCCCACCCTGCCCCGCCCCGCCCTGCCCAGCGCCCCAGCCGCCCCGCCCTGCCCAGCGCCCCAGCCGCCCTGCCCTGCCCAGCGCCCCACCCTGCCCAGCGCCCCAGCCTTCTGCACTGGCTTGTGCTCTGGCCAGACTTGCCGGGTGACCGCAGCAGCCTCGGGCCGACACAGCCGTTCCACAGGCAGCCCTGCAGAACACCCTGTCCTTTCCTGGCGTCTCCCTCAGGGGCCTCAGCCTCGAGCCTTGTCGGTCTGGCTCAGGCCGTGTTCCCATGCGCGTCTCATCCGGCAGGAAAAACGCACCTGCGGGAGTGTGGGGAGGGTGTGTGGAAGTGGCCATCACCCCTTCCTGGTGTGCGGGCATCACACACAGCGCTGTCTGAGGCTGGCGGCTGTCATGAGCCGAAAGAAATGATGAAGCGCCAGGGGCAGGGTGTCGTGTTGGCGTCATGCGTGCCCGTGAGGAGGGCGGACGGGCAGCTTTTCCCCGTGGGGCTCCTGCAGGCTCCCCTCCCCAGGTCCTGGCTGTTGGGCGGCACGAGTCCCTCTGCTGAGCTGAAGGGCAGGGTCTTGCCGAGCTGGCATGGGGGTGAGGAAGCCACAGCCTGGCTGCTGTTTCAGGTGGACCTGCTCAGACAGAGCCTCGCGCACAGGCACCCTGAGCTTGAAATCAAGTCCGTCGATGGCTTCCAAGGCCGAGAGAAGGAGGCCGTGATACTGTCCTTCGTCAGGTCCAACAGGAAAGGTATGGAGCCCTCGCCAGAGTCCTTTGGGGACAGCACAGAAGTGAATTTATTAATTCAGGGGCGTATTAGGTGTCTGCTGGGTGCCACACTGGTTTCTGCCAGTGTACTCACGGTGCAGCTTCTGTCCTCAGTAAGCTCACATCAGGCAAAGCATAGGCAAGAGAGTCTGCGGAGGCTCAGAGGCGTGAGTGTGCTGTCAGGGAGCAGGTGGCTGGGGTGGCAGCTGGGGGCGCTGGGTGGACTGGGAATGACCGGTTCACCCTGCTGAGGAGGTGGAGCCCCTCCAGCCCAGAGCTGGCCTTTAGCCTCTGTGCACAGAGCCGCGGGGCGTAGTGGTCGTGGCTGTGGTTCTGTGCTGCTGTGGTTTGTGGGCTTTCCATTCGGGACGAGAGTTGTTCCCAGAAGCAGGTTTAGTGAATGGGCTTTGTGAGACGTTCTCAGAAGGCAGAAAGCAGATGAGGCCTGCCTAGAAGCCATGGGGGAAAGCGGGGAAGGTGCTGGAAGGTTTCTTGTGCTTTCTCCCGGGTGCCACCTGCAGCCACACCCCAGACAGTCCCTGAGGCTGGGCTTAGATGGAAGGAAAGGAGCGACAGAACCCAGTCGGGTTCCCCAGAGCCCCACTCAGTCAGCTGTGGCAGCCAGATGCCAGGGGAGATGTGGTATCACGGTGCCATGCGTGGCTGGGCAGCTGTGTAGATGGTGGGCCACGTGCAGGGGACCACACTTTTGGTGGTGGTTACTGATAAGAGCATAGGAGCCTGACTCTGTTTCTTAGTCTGAAACCTGCTTTTCACTCCCCTCTGGCCTTTTGTAGGTGAAGTTGGTTTTCTTGCTGAGGACCGGAGGATCAACGTGGCTGTCACCCGCGCCCGGCGCCATGTGGCGGTCATCTGTGACTCCCGTACTGTCAACAACCATGCATTTTTGAAGACCCTGGTGGAGTATTTCACACAGCATGGGGAAGTACGCACAGCTTTTGAGTATCTTGATGATATTGTCCCAGAAAACTATTCCCATGAGAGCTCCCAGGGTCCCAGCCATGCTGCCACAAAGCCCCAGGGCCCTGCTACATCCACCAGGACTGGAAGCCAGCGGCAGGAGGGAGGCCGGGAGTCTGCAGCAGCTGCCAGACAAGGCCGGAAGAAGCCGGCTGGAAAGTCTCTGGCTGCTGAAGCCCCATCTCAGCCCAGCCTCAACAGAGGCAGCCTGGAGGGAGTGGAGAGCCAAGACGGCGTGGACCACTTCCGGGCCATGATCGCAGAGTTCATGGCCAGTGATAAGACGCAGTTGGAGTTTCCGCCTTCCCTCAATTCCCACGACAGGCTGCGGGTGCACCAGATAGCCGAGGAGCTCGGGCTGAGGCACGACAGTTCCGGGGAAGGGAAGGGGAGGTTCATCACCGTGAGCAAGAGGGCCCCGCCGGCCCCGCGACCCCCAGCAGCCCCGGGACCCCCAGCAGGGACCGGTGGCCCAGCCCCTCTCCAGCCAGTGCCCCCCAGCCCTGCGCGGACGGAGCAGCCTCCCAGAGAGCAGTGTGGCCCAGACCAGCCTGATCTGAGACTGCAGAGGGTCAGGAGTGCGCAGGGGCAGCCCGCCAGCAAGGAGCAGCAGGCCTCAGGGCAGCAGAAACTTCCAGACAAGAAAAAGAAAAAAGAAACCAAAGGTAAGTCAACTAACAAGAACATGGGGCAGTGTCCCCTCACTGGGGTGCTGGCCCCACTTGGAACCCGCCTGCCACCATCAACAGAAGGAAGGGCTTCCTCCGGGTGGCACCATGCTTGTGTCATTTTAGCTTTATTTTCAGTCATGCCACTCCCAGCTCCGTCTGGGCTCCCCTAGGTCGGCGATCAGGTCACAGGCACCTTCTTGTCCCGGAGCCTGTGTGGGACTCGGCAAGTAGGCAGCGCTCAGAGCATGTTTACGGCAGCGGGCGGGGCCTGGAAGAGCAGACGTGGACGGCTCCCTGGAGCCCCTTGGGAACGGAGCAGTCACGGGCTCCCATGCCACGGTGGTCCTGGAGGGTGGGAGTCTTGCACAGTGACGGGGTGCACTTTGCCTGGAAGTCGTCCTGGGCAAAATGCTCAGAACCACAGGAGCTGGCTGAGCGTAAAACCATTCTTGCCCATTGGCCGTGCGGAGTCCCTGGGTGGGCACTGCTCCGTTTGCCGCATCCTGCATTGTGCCCACCCCACAGGAACTGGCCAGGCATGCACTGGGAGTTGACCAGGCATACGCTGGCCGACCTTGTAGACCTGGTCGGTCTTGGGGAACTCCTGCTGCCGCCATTTTCCTCAGCACGACCATGCAGGAGTTCCAGCTCGCATTGATTCATTGAATTCCTGAAGCGAAGCTCCACTAGCACATGCATGGCTTTGAAAGGGGCCTCCCAGAGCCTGGGGCTCCAGAGGAATTCACTCCAAACCCTTCCTGAGCAGCTACTGTATACCGCGCTTTGTGCCGGAGGACAGGACTGGTGCCACCCTTGCCCCCAGGCACCCACAGGGTGGCAGAGGGAAGACACGTGAGCTGCTTTTTAATTTTTTTTTGGAATTAATAGAGACGGGGTCTCACTATGTCTCTATGTTGCCCAGGCTGGTTTTGAACTCCTGGCCTCAAGCAGTCCTCCTACCTCGGCCTCCCAAAATGCTGGGGTTACAGGTGTGAGCCACTGTGCGCAGCCGTGAATTGCTTTTGAAACCTTAAACGAGGGGCCAGGTGTGGCATTGTTGTCTTTCCGTTTGCCTGAGTGACATGGGTCTTCTTCAGGACATCCGGCCATAGATCTGCCCACAGAGGAGGACTTTGAGGCCCTGGTTTCTGCTGCCATTAAGGCTGATAACACCTGTGGCTTTGCCAAGTGCACAGCCAGCGTCACAGCCCTGGGCCAGTTCTGCCAGCTCTGCAGCCGCCGCTACTGCCTCAGCCACCACCTGCCCGAGGTATGTCAGCCTCCGCTCCTGGATTCAGACAGTGGGGAGGGGTGGTGGGGTGCGTCTCCAGGAAGCAGACCCTGGGCAGACTTGTTCCAGTTGGAACAATTAGCTCATTAACGAGCTCCAGATACCTTCGGAAACAGAAATCAGACACTGACTCATGGTCTGTTTTGAGCACATCAGGGCATAAGCAAACAAAATGCCTTATTTGCTGAGCTGCAGCCACGTTATTGGGAATTCTCGGCAGAGGGAATTTTGTCCCAGTGTCCCTGGGTTCTGCCAGTGGTCTAATCTGGTCTGTTTGGCATAGGGGAGGTGGGAGGCAAAGCCTCCAGCCTGTGGTCTGAGCTGGCCATGGCCTGGCTGCTGTGTCGTTCATTCTGAGCCTGGGTCGATGAGAACCCCCGGGACCAGGTGTGGGCTCCTGTGGGAAGCTGAGGTCTGAACCAGCCTTGTCTACCCTGGAGGATGCTGGGCCTGGTGGGGGATCTCAGTAAGTGACCAGTATACAGTACCAGGTATTGAGTGCTCCAAAGAAGGAAACCCAGGGCCAAGATGGCAGCAGGGACACCCACCCAGATGTAGCAGTCAGGGTGGGCTTCCTGGAGGAAGTGACACTGGGGCTGAGACCTGTGGTCCAGAAGGTAGGATCTGGGCTGGGGAGAACAGGGCCAATGGCGGGTAGGCAAGCAGGCTATCCACTCTTATAACATGCATAAATGCATAAGGCCTCAGGCACAGTCAGGGAGTTGGGAGTAGCGTGTAAGGCAGGATGGCTGGAGTCGCGGCTGGGCAAGGCCTGGCAAGCTGCCTGGAGGCGTCAGGCCTGATCTGAAGGCAGTGGGGTACCCTGGAGGGTGTCAGCAGGGCTGTGATGTCACTGGTCTTGGCTGCAGTGTGGATTAGGTAGGCGGAGGCTGGGAGGCAGCGGGAAGTGGCTGCAGGGACTGTGTGGTCAGTCAGGGTGGTGCCATTTCCTGTGTGCACACTCGGGAGCTCCCGCCACACCAGGGTACAGACCACCCTGCTGCCCTCCCACCAAGCAGCCTGCAGGGTGAAGGATTGACATGGCAGGAGGAGTGGTCTTCTCTGTTGGGGAGCCTGTGGCCCCCCACCTCTTTGATGGGCAGAGCTGCAGGGTCTGTCTCCTTGTCCCGGTGAGCTCAGCACTGATGCTTGTGTCCTCCCCAGATCCATGGCTGTGGTGAGAGGGCTCGCGCCCATGCCCGGCAGAGAATCAGCCGGGAAGGGATCCTCTATGCCGGCAGCGGGACCAAGGATAGATCCCTGGACCCAGCCAAGAGGGCCCAGCTGCAGAGGAGGCTGGATAAGAAGCTGAGCGAGCTCAGCAACCAGAGGACCAGCCGGAGGAAGGAGAGGGGGACGTGACCGGACACATCCTCGCAGGCCCTGTGGAGCTCTCTCCATGCCAGCCCAGGGCGCCACCAGACCATGCTCTACCTACACCAGGGAGGAGGAGCGGAGGGGCCTGTGGGGGAAGCTTGGGTTTTTGGACCCTGGGATGAGCTTTTCCAATGTCAAAATGTGGAGAAAAGCACCTGGGGGACAGCAGTGCTCGTGCAGGTGGGGCTCAGGAAATGCACGTCCCTTCCCCTCACTCCCCGTCCCTTCCCCTCACTCCCCATCCCTTCCCCTCACTCCCCATCCCTTCCCCTCACTCCCCATCCCTTCCCCTCACTCCCCATCCCTTCCCCTCACTCCCCATCAGAACCCACATCCCAGCATCTGGATCCTGGGGAAGGTTCCAGTCCCTTGGAGAATATCCAGGGCCTCAAACTATTGAAGTCACTCCTCCAGTGTCTGGTACTTGCCAGCTCAGCCCATTAGGATGAGGGTGCTGAGAGGAAACAGGAAATAAGACTCTGCGAATGGCGCTCAGGCGGGGAGCAGGGAGCAGCGTTTGGCTTGCACGTCCCCACGTCCCCGTGCAGCCAGAGGCTGGGGCCACTTTCCTTCCGTCCGCCGTTCCTGGTGATTGCAGCGTCCCCGCCCCCTCACCACAGGGCTCCTGTGAGTCTGGGGGTCACCTGTTTCTGGCCTGTGCACCTCTCTGGCTTATAAGGGCGCCTGGCCTGTGCCAGCCCCTCCTTGCTGCGCCTCGCCATGGAGACCAGGTGAGCCGGCTGTCCCACAGCCTCAGCACCATCAGCACTTACGGATCCAGAGCCTCCCGGCCTTCCCCGGTGCCCTGTACCAACTCTTCTATTTAAGAGAACCTCAGACGATGTACCTTAGCCTCAGGGTTTTGTTTCAGAGGGATATAAATTATTCAAACATTAAATGAAAATGTTGTCCCAGTGTGTCTGCTGCGGGTCTAAGGGGCGCACCCTTTGCCTGTTTTGCTCGGCTGCTGTGCCCTCCCTGCCGCGTCTCTCAAGCCCCGTCTCCCTCTGACCTCCCTGCGGCAGATTCTTCCAGTGCAGGCTCCTCTTTCTGTAAATCCCATTCATGTCCTTTTATGTCCCCGATGGTTCTGAGTGAGGTTGAGCTTCCCCGACCTGCACCTAGGGTGACTGTCCCCCAGAGGCCACTTATGCAGTGCATTCGGCTAGTGTGTCCTCAAGCCAGGCCTGCATGCTTCGACTGCCCTGTTCTTGCTGGTCCTGGGCCACTCTCCCCTCCTACCCGGACTGATGCCCCACCCTGGGCCACTAGGGCCCCTCCTCCTCCCCCCGTCCTGGACGCCTGCCTTGCCTGCTCCCGTCAAGTGGCTTTTGGACTGAATTGTTTGGGAAGGGGACCAGGACTCTACTGCATTTCGTATCAAGTGTGGTAGAGTTCATCTGGTTGCTTCCGGAAGCGTAGAGTGCCGCTCCTGCAGGCAGGCTGAGCACCGCGCACAGGAGGCTGCAGTTCTCACGCTCCTAGAGGACCCGTGGCTGTGGGAGGCGTGCGTGTAATGATGCTTATGGGGGATGAGGGCATCATTGGAAGCATCTCGGTTGACACAGCACACCGGGACAGGTGTTCTTCCTGTGGGGGCGGGGGTGGGGGTGGGGGTGCCTGCTTAAGCTCCCTGACTTCCCAGAATCCAAACAGCTGATCAGACTCCTGCCCCGGGGTTGACACGGATGCCGAAAGATGTTGGCTCTTTCTGTGGGAGACAGCCGACAGCCGCATTCCCTGCCTCCTAGGTTGCCTGTCTGCAGGTAAGAAGGAGGCCAAAGAGAAACAGATCCAAAAATGGGGGTGGAAGAGTGACCTGGTGACAGTGTTAGACCACCTAGATGTAGCCGTGCCTGACCTCCACCCCATTCTTCCTGGTGTCCTGAACTAGTAAATTCTCTTTTTTAGCTGAAGAAATCTGCCTTGGGTTTTTGTCACTTGCTGCCAAAGAATCTTTGCTGACCCAGTCATGCCCACATCTGTATATCTTATCGGGTATACCCTCCCAGCATGGAGGCAGTGCGGAATTAGTGTTGCCCCACTCGTTAGAGAAGGCCTGTACCTTTATCCAGGTGTTCTGTGGACCGTCCCACCAGGAGGAGCTTGAAGTAGAGGAAGGCAGCCAGCGCCAGTGGTGGGTGGGGTGGGTGCGGGGTGGAAGCCTCTGGAATTGGAGGGACCTGAGTCTGAACGCCAGCCAGCACCACCATCCCCTGAGGTGTGGCCTCAGCAAGTTGCCTCCCCTCACTGAGCCTGTTTGTCATCTGTGAGGTGGGACGGAAACAGTTGCTGCCGCGCCAGCTGTGCTGAGAAGTGGAAGGAATGAGGTGTGCAGCATCACGCCTTTGCAGGGCCTGGGTCCGGGTTCGTGGTCTCCCTGGCTATGCCCCCCAGCCCCCCACATAGAGCCTTCTCCCCTCCACCGCTGACCACCACAGCCCTTGGTGATGCATTGTTCAAATGCCAGAACCCAAGGTTGCAAAACAAAAAGTTTCCATTTTTCATCCCAGAGAGACCTTGTTAGGAAAATATTTGTAGCTGGTTGTTTGAAAAGTACCCTACAGTTTGGCCTGGACAGGGTAACCCAAAAAAAGAAAAAAATATCCCGAGCCAAACGTCTCCCTGGCCAGCGGAGTACGGTCTTGCTGACGGTAGCTGCAGGCTGTAGCCCAGCCGGGCCGGAACCACCCAGAGGAGGACTCCCTTCCAAGGGGAACTGCCCACCTCCACCTGTGCAGCTCCCCTGAGGCAGCCCTGCCGTGTGCTCCTTTCTGGGGGTGCCAGGCAGGGCAGTGGGCACAGGCGGGAGCCCCTGCCTGCCTTGGGCTTTGCTCCTGAGTTTACTTGGGATGTGCTGCATGCCTTGGGGCCTCAGTTTCCTCCTCTGTAAAATGGGGAAGTAACGACCTGTCTCAGGGCAGCTGTGAAGATGAAATGATCAAACACACAAGGCCTTGGGCACGGCGCCTGGCGCCTAATAAATGTGCTGCCGTCCTCGTCATCTGGCAAAGCAGCAGTGGAGAGGAACGAGACGCACGTGCCGCCCGTAGAAGGGGTGCAGCAAATGGCCTTTCCTACCAGAGACAGAGGTGAGAGCGCCCAGGCCCCACGAGCCCGCCGGTTGGCTGCTGGTGGAGGTCGCGGGTCCCCCGGTGCAGCTCTGCCTGGCTTCCTTGCACCCAACACAGCTCGCCCCCGCCCTGTGCTGAGTGGGCCAAAGGCGGGCCTTGGGCAGGCCTGCTCTGTTTACCTTGGTTTCTTTGGAGCTGCCCAGAGGGATCCCGGAGTGGGCTGATGGGCACCGCACTGCTTTGGGAGGTTTTAGGCCCACGTTATAACCCTGGCACTTAAAAGGAATTGCGGTCACTGCTGGGAGCATAGCAAAAGCTGCAGCCTTATTTGGTCTGGAAACTTCTTTGCTTGCAGGAAAAGCGGAGTGGGGAAGCAGCCTCTCGTGTGGGTGGGCAGACTGGGGCCAGTTCTTTGTTACCCCGGGATATGAATTACTTCGCTCCCTCACTTCTGGCCTTCTCCACTGAAGCCACAGCTCACGATCTCCCCGGCCCTCAGCTGCCAATGAGCTATTCTGTTGTGCAGCTTTATCCAGGTGTAATTGTCATGCCATAGAATGCACTCGTTGTAAGCATACTATTTAGATTCGATGATGTTAGTAAACATGGGGCTGGGCCACCCAACCCCACCCGTCCCTACTGCTGGGTGCTGGTCTGCAGTTAATCTCTGCTCCTACCCTCAGGCCCAAGCAGTCACCAATCAGCTTTCTGTCCCTATAAATTCACCTTTTCTGGAAACTTCATATAAATATAGACTGTCCCTAACTCCCAGTGGTTTTGACATGATGATTTTTTGACTTTACAATGGTGCAAAGGCTGATACGCATTCAGTAGAAACCGCCATGCTGTGTTCACGCTCAGTATAGTATTCAGTAAATGACGTGAGAAATTCAACACTGTCTTAAATAGGTTCTGTGTTAGATGAGTGTGCTCAGTAAGTGTTCTGAGCATGTGTAGGGTAGGCTAGGCTAAGCTATGAGGCCCAGGAGGTCAGGTGTCTTGAAAGCATTTTCAATTTGCAATATTTTCAGTTCCCCATGGATTTTTGTGGATTCCCGTCATAAGTGGAGGAACATCTGTATCCAGCCCCTTGCATCCGAGTTCTTTTACTTCACCTGATGCTTTTGAGGTTCGCCCGTGTGGTGGCATGTATCAGTGTTTCAGCCCTTTTTATCGTCAAACAATGACCGGCCGTATGGATATACCCATTTAGTGTATCCATTCATCTACTGGATATTCAGAGTGCCTCTGCTTTTTGGCTGTTGTGACCCATGAGGCTGCTATGAATATTCATTGTTCAAGTCCTTCCGTGAAAACATGCATTTTCATTTTTCTTGGGTAGATTCTTAGAAGTGGAATTGCTGGGTCATATGATAATAAGTTAGTTTATTTATTTAAGAAACTACCAAGCTTTTCCAGAGAGGTTATACCATTTTACATTCCTACCAGCTGTGTATGCGGGTTCCAGTGTCTCTGTTCTTGCCGACATTTGGTATTGTCTGATTATGATTACTATTACCGCCATGTTAGTGGGTATATACTATGATCTGACTGTATTTTTAATTTGTATTTTCTTAAAGACTAAGGATGCTGAGCACCTTTCTCATGTGCTTATGGGACATTTCAGTATCTCCTTTGGTAAATTTTTTTTTCTTTTTTCTTTCTCTCTCTCTCTCTTTCTCCTTCCTTCCTTCCTTCCTTCCTTCCTTCCTTCCTTCCTTCCTTCCTTCCTTCCTTCCTTCCTTCCTTCCTTCCTTCCTTCCTTCCTTCCTTCCTTCTCTCTCTCTCTTTCTTTCTCTCTCTCTCTTTTCTTTTCTTTCTTTTCTTCTTTCTTTCTTGCCTGTCTTTGTAGCTCAGGCTGGAGTGCAGTGGTGCAAACAGAGCTCACTACAATCTCGACCTCCCGGGCTCAAGGGATCCTCCAACCTCAGCCTCCCCGAGTAGCTTACAGGCGCATGCCACCACACCTGGCTAATTTTTTTTTTTTTTTTTAATAAAGATGAGGTTTTGCCATGTTGCCCAGGCTGATCTCAAACTCCTGGGCTCAAGCAGTTTGCCCACCTTGGCCTCCCAAAGTGCTGGGATTACAGGTGTGAGCCACCACACCTGGCCTCTTTTATTATTATATATATTTTCGTAGAGACAGAGTCTTGCTTTTTTGCCCAGGTTGGTCTTGAACTCCCGGGCTTAAGCCATCCTTCTGCCTCAGCCTCCCAAAATACTGGGATTATAGGCGTGAGTTACCGTGCCTGGCCCTTTGGTGAAATTTCTATTCAAATCTTTTGCTCATTTTTAAGATAAGTTGAAATGTCCTATTATTGAGATGTAAGATATCTTTAGGCCGGGCATGGTGGCTCATGCCTGTAATCTCAGCACTTTGGGAGGCCAAGGCGGGCAGATCACGAGGTCAAGAGATCGAGACCATCCTGGCCAACATGGTGAAACCCCGTCTCTACTAAAAATACAAAAATTAGCTGGGTGTGGTGGTGCACACCTGTAATCCCAGCTACTCAGGAGGCTGAGGCAGGAGAATCGCTTGAACCTGGGAGGCACAGGTTGTAGTGAGCCCAGATCATGCCACTGCACTCCAGCCTGGGCAACAGAGGGAGACCCTGTCTCAAAAACAAAAACAAAAACAAAATACTTATATAGCCTGGATAGAAGTCTTTAATCAGATGTATGATATGCAAATATTATCTCCCAGTCTTTGGATTCTGTTTTCATTTCCTTAATATTATCTTTGGAAGTGCAAAAGTTTTAATTTTATAAAGTCCAGTTTATCGATTTTTTTTTCTTTTATGGCTGTACTTTTGGTGTCATGTCTAACATCTCTTTACCTAAATTAAGATCACAGAGGTTTTTCCTATGTTTTCTTTTAGACATTGTACAGATTTAGTTCTTATGTTCAGGTCTGTGATCGTCTTGAGTTCATTTTCATGTATGTGTTGGTATAAGGCAAGGGCCAAAGGTTGGTTGGGTTAGCTGGTTTGTTATTGCATGCGGATCTCCAGTTGTCCCAGCAATTGTTGAAAGACTCCTGTTTCTTCATGGAATTGCCTTGGCATCTTGTTAAATATTGTTTGAGCATAAATGGAGGGGTTCATTTCTGGGTTCTCAATTCTGTGCCATGCCAATGCCACAGGCTCCTCCCGTCCCCACCACGAGGGCGGCCTTCTGGTCATGGTGACATTGCAAGTTTACGCTTAGAGGCATGTGCCCCCCAACCCGTCTCTGACTCAGCGAAAATGGAAAGAGTTTTGGAAACATATAGCCACACTCAAGATAAACACCGCCGTATTCCAGACCACAGAGGGAAACAGGGCCGGCCGGGTGCGGTGGGAGGCTGAGACGGGCGGATCACCTGAGGTCAGGAATTTGAGACCAGCCTGGCCAACATGGTGAAACCCCATCTCTACTAAAAATATAAAATTAGCCTGGCGTGGTGGCGTATGCCTGTAATCCAGCTTATTTGGGAGGCTGAGGCAGGAGAATTGCTTGAACCCACGAGGCGGAGGAGGTTGCAGTGAGCCCAGATCACACTACTGCATTCCAACGTGGGTGACAGAGCGAGACTCTGTCTCAAAAAAAAAAAAAAAAAAGAAAGAAAAAGAAACAGGGCTGGCCGAGGAGGGGACGCTGTGGACCTGCTAGGGTCCTCGTCTGTCGGGAGCAGGGGCAGCCTGGAGCCTTTTTCCTGTGGGCAAAAGGAACACAAATGGCAAGGTGGGATCTGAGCCAGGCTCACACTATGAAACTAGATGGTAAGGAAGGACTTTCTGATTCATCAGAGGAAAAAAAAAAAAAAGACTGTTCCAGTTACTATGGCTGCATAACACATCTACCCAAAACAGCCATTTATCATATTCGTGGGTTCTGTGGCTCAAGAATTTGGACAGAGCACAGTGAACATGGAGATTCGAGAGGCCGGTGCTTGCCTCAAGGTGGGACTGACCCTGAGGTGAAATTTGCACCGGGGGCTGTGGTGGGTTCAGGCCGACCTTGTTGAGACCCCATGTTTGCTTAGCTCCCCAGCACCCACCCTGAGAGTCGCCCAGTGAGTCTCATGCCCCTGGCTCAGGCTGTCTTCTGGGCACCGGACTTGAGTGTCAGTCCCCAGCCTCTCAGCCCTCGGTGCCAGTCATGTGCTGATTATCTCCAGCTTTGATCCCTCCCCACACTCCACATACCACTTACATTCCCCCTGGGATGTTTAGTAGGCGGGCGAGTGCAGCACCTCCAGAATCCAACGCCTGGTCTGCCCCTGGGGAGTGGACTGAACACTCACTTCCCTCCCCAAAGGTAAGTCCATATCCTAATCCCCGAACCTGCCAATGTGACCTTATCTAGGAAAAGAGTCATCGCAGATGTAATTAAGTAAAGGTTCTTGAGATCATCCTGGGTTACCTGGATGGGCCCTAAAGCCAATGACAGAAGTCCTTCTAAGAGACACGTGAGAAGATCAGGAGGCTGCCTGCAAACACAGGCAGAGGCTGGCATGGTGCAGTCACAAGCCAAGGAATGCAGAGCCCCCAGAAGCCGGAAGTCGCAGAACAGAGCCGTACCTCGAGATTTTATCTTGAAGAGAGAGAATCAGTTTCTGGGTTTGTTGTCATTGTTGCTGTTTTTTGAGACAGAGTTTCACACTTGTTGCCCAGGCTGGAGTGCAGTGGCGTAATCTTGGCTCACTGCAACCTCCGTCTCCCGGATTCAAGCGATTCTCCTGCCTCAGCCTTCCAAGTAGCTGGAATTACACCTGGAATGACAGATGCCCACCACCACGCCCAGCTAATTTTTTAATATTTTTAGTAGAGAGGGTTTTCGCCATGTTGGCCAGGCTAGTTTCGAACTCCTGACCTCAGATGATCCACCACCCTCGGCCTCCCAAACTATTAGGATTACAGGCGTGAGCCACCATTGTTGTTGCTTTTGAGTCAGCATCTCAGTGTGTGGCCCAGGCTGGGGTGCAGTGGTGCGATTATAGCTCGCTGCAGCTTCAGCCTCCTCGGTTCGAGTGATCCTCCTGCCTCAGCCTTCCAAAGGGCTGGGATTACAGGTGTGCGCCACAGCATCTGGCCTTCTTACATCTTTTCTCCTGTATTCTATCTCTCCATCTCTTACTTTTTTAAACAATGAGATGTTCCTCAGCCTTATTTTCCAACCTTATTTTTGTTTAGGTTTTAAAAATTCACACCATTTTCCTTTCAGCATCCAAGAGCCCTTCCCTCGTGTCCACTTTTGCAGCGCTCTCCCTGCATGGCTGTGTCTCCTTTTCTCTTTGCGGGTGTGGTTTTGTAGAGTGTGATGCTTTCTTTTTCCTGCAGTGGTTTGATTCCGAATGGCTTCCGTCTGCCTTTCGCACTGCTTTCTGCAGATTCTGCTAGGTGTCCCCTCCTATCAGCCAGGGACTGAATCTCCCCGACTCTGCGGAGGACCCGCTGACCGTGGGCTTCGCTGAGGTGTCAGCTGCCGGCCGATGAGCCAGGGGCAGAAGTCTTCCCCCCGCAAGTGCCAGGTTGCAATCCCAGTCTCTGTTCATACACCCACTTAATCGCCCTCCACGCAGTACGGGGTTCCCCTGCCCAGCTATGCCTTGGGACTCTCGAGCAGGCTCATTCTGTTTTACCCCCTGCAGAGCCTGGTCGGGTATTTGGTCTTTTCTCACAGTAGAGGAGGAGGCTTCTCTGAGTAGCAGATGGGATTAGAAGATCTGATTGCTGCTGCTTTTATAAAAATTGTAAAATATTATATAACATGAAATTTAACATTTTAACCATTGTGTAACCAAGCATACAACTCAGTGGCATCCCTTACCTTCCCAGCATTGTGCAACCATCACCACCATCTGTCTCCAGAACTTTCTCATCTTCCCACATGGAAACTCCGTCCCCATCAAATACCAACTCCCCAGCCCGGCCCCCAGCCGCTGGAATCTCTATTCATTTTCTGTCTCCATGACTGATCGCTTCTTTTAAAGATTTTCATTCACCCACCTTATTTTAGTTCCTCCCCCCCCACCCCCCACACTTCTTGGCCTCCCAGGGCACCCGGTTCCTGAGCCTTTAGGTGATTCCGTGGCATCAGTTTATTTAGTGGCCTTGTGTAGATGTGTGTGTTCAATCCGCCAACATTACATGGACGTTTCTCTGTATCGGGGGTCCCAGGGGTACAGGTCCATGACCTGTTAGGAATTGGGCCGTACAGCAGGAGGTGAGCGGTGGGTGAACGAGTGAAGAAGCTTCACGGCCACTCCCCATTGCTCGCATCACCGCCTGAGCTCCGCCTCCTGTCAGATCAGCGGCGGCCTTAGAGTCTCGTAGGAGCGCGAGCCCTATTGTGAACTGCGCATGCGCGGGATCCAGGCTGCGCGCTCCTTTATGAGTCTCACTGCAACGTCCACCTCCCAGGTTCAAAGCGATTCTCCTGTCTCTAATGCCTGATGATCTGTCACTGTCTCCCATCACCCTAAGATGGGATCGTCTAGTTGCAGGAAAACAAGCTCAGGGCTCCCACTGATTCTACATTATGGTGAACTGTAGAGTTATTTTATTATATTTTACAATGTCAATAATATAAAGTGTGCAATAAATGTCACACGCTTGGGTCATCCTGAAATCACTTCCCCTGCCGCCCCGCGGCCTGGTCCGTGCAGAAATTGTCTTCCATGAAAACGGTCCCTGGTGCCAAAAAGGGCTGGGGACTGTTGCTCTGTAATATTTAAGTTATCTTTTGCAGAGACTTTGTTTTTTGAGACAGGGTCTGGCTCTGTTGGCCAGGCTGGAGTGCAGTGGCACAATCACGGTTCATTGTAGCCTCAACCTCCCAGGCTCCAGGGATCCTCCCACCTCAGCTTCCTGAGTAGCTGGGACTACAGACACACGCCACCATGCCCAGCTAATTTTTAAAAAAAATTTTTTAGTAGAGATAGGGTCTTGCTATATTGCCCAGGCTGGTCTGCTGGGCTAAGTGATTCTCTTGCCTCAGCCTCCCAAAGTGTTGGGGTTACAGGCGTGAGTCACCATGCCTGGCCCTTTGCAGATACTTTGTAAGCAACCAGGAGAATCATTTTATAATCACATTATACTACATAATCATTTAATGTTAGTGCTTAATGACAAAAGTTGGATATGAAACTACATAATCAGCATGCTCACACTTACGCCAGACACACACATATGCATAGAAAAGATGGAGCCGGGTGTGGTGGCGCACGCCTGTAGTCCCAGCTCCTCAGAAAGCCAAGGCGGGAGGATCGCTTGAGCCCAGGAGTCCCAGGCCAGCCTGGGCAACATAGTGAGACCTCTAAAATTAAAAAAGGAAAAAGAAAAGATACAAAGGCGTATGGCCACTATAAACACCTCTGATCTTTGAGATTTGGTGTGATTCTTGGTCTCTCGTTTATACTTAAAAAGTTTCTCCAATGTTGAATGTCGGTTCTATAATCAGAACAGGACAATTCCTGCTGATTTTCCAGTTAGGCAGCCGATGGGGTCGCAGCTGCTCCCATTTTTCAGCAAGTGCCAAGGAAAGGCCAGATTTCCAGTGCGTCTGGGGTCCTCCACGTTCTTTCTCCATCCCAGGCCTGTGTGGTCTTGGTGGCTGTGGGCTGGGGTGAGGCACAGGTGGGCAGTGAGGAGAGGGAAATTGGCCCAGTTTGTGTCTTAGAAAAATCCTTCTGGTGGCTGCCCTGAGGAGGTGTCTGAGGTAGAACACCTGCCAGCAGCTATAGTCTGGAGAGGCCAGGTGGGGTACAGAGGGGCGCATCTGCTGACTATGCATGGGCTCAGTCATCAGAACTTGCAAACAGGCCTTCTGCAGGGGTGAGGGGCTGGGAAGATCCCCACGCTTCTGGCTTGGGGGACCAGTGACTTAATGGCTCAGGAAGCGCTGTCCAAGTGTTCTTAATAATAATAATTGTGTTTCTTTCTTGTTGAATGCACATATGCTACCCAGAAGTCCTGTACTCCTGGAAATGCTTGTGTATGCAGAATTCCGGGTTTCCTAGTGATGTCAGGCTGATTGGCATCTGCCAGACAATTCTACAGAGCTCCCTGGGGCCCCTCGCCGTGATCAGAAGCAGGGAAGGCTGCAGCTTCCCCCCTCCCCCGCTGAGAGCTCTTTGTCCTCATTGTAGCAGCGGTGGACGCAGCTCTGGGTCTGGCCCTTTCCAAGTCAGCCGGACAGGGTCCGAGCTCCTCCTGTCACTTGGGTCAGCCGAACAGGGGCCAAGCTCCTCCTGTGACAGGCCCGCTGTGTCGCATGGCAGGTGTCAGTACCTGCGTGTCTGCTGGTAGAACTGTGTGATTCTCTGACAGAGGTTTTGACACCTTGGTACGTTCTGCACCTTGGTTGCTGGGGGAGACATCTGACATCAGCCCTGCCAGGAGAGCCCAGCTGTGGTTTCAGGTGTGCGTGGCCCCAGGGGATGGGTTATGGGGGTCTCAGCCAGTCACGGCAAGCCTGTCCCCTTGACCTGTGCCTATTCTAGGTGGTCCTGGGAGCCTGATTCCAGGGGAACCTGAGAACCTGGTTCTGTTTAACGAACAGAGGAGGGGAGGACAGCTGGGGGCCTCTGGGAAAGATCTGATTTACATTTTCTTTCTTTTTTTGAGGCAGGGTCTCGCTCTGTTGCCCAGGCTGGAGTACAGTGGTGTAATCACAGCTCACTGCAGCCTCAACCTCCTGGGCTCAAGCGATCTTCCTGCCTCATCCTCCCCTGCAGCTGAGACTACAGGCGTGCGCCACCAACATCTGGCTAATTTTTGTATTTTTTGTAGAAATAGGGTTTCACCCGTTGCCCAGGCTGCTCAAACTCCTGGGCTGAAGCAGTTCATCTACCTCGGCCTCCCAAAGTGCTGGGATTACAGGTGTGAGCCACCATGCTGGTTCTGTTTTTAAGGTTGTACTCTGTCACCCAGGCTGGAGTGCGGTGGCACAATCACAGCTCACTGCATGTAACCTCCGCCTCCTGGCTTGAAGCGATCCTCGCACCTCACACTCCTGAGTAGTCATTTGTTCCAGCAGCCACAGTTGCTCTCCAGGTAATGAATGCACCCAGTGGAGAATCTTCTAACTTTCTGCCCAGGGAGCTGGGGTCTCCCCCGACCAGTGTGCACTTTGATTTTTCATTCAGTGTTCAGAATGAGCGTCATCCCTGTCCTGGTCCCACCTGGTGCCCCGAATGCAGACCCGAGCTTTGTTGGAGATGGAGGATACTAAGCATTCGCCCGTGTTTTTGGATGCAGGCTCCATGCTGGGCTCGGGGTTGGCTGGAGAGCGTGAGACGGTGGAGGAGACGCACTTTCCCCCCCTGAGAGCGAGAATAGCCTGTTGATTATGCTCGCTCACGGCTCTGGAGCCCCAACATCTGGCTGCAGAGTCCACTTCTGCTGCCTCCTGGCTTTGTGACAAGCCACTCAACCCCTCCAGACCTCTGTGGCCTCGCCTATAAAACGAGGATAGTGCTAGGAACAGTAGTATCCGGCGCTGTGGGGGCCTGAGTGATTAACTTCCTTACAACGCCAGGAACCGCCATGGCCCGGAGTGAGGGCTACATGCAAGTCGTTATTAGTGAAGTCACGTTCGAGTCTGTGTTGTGTGCCGGGCGTTACGCCGAGTCCTGCACCTGCACTGCGTCCTTTCATCTGCATGGCAGCTCTGTGGGGTCGTTTCAGTGAAATCTTTCCCTGGGAGAAATTCCTGGGAATAGGCAGTGCCAGCTCACTTCTGCGACTTTCAACGGCCTGGGGTCCCCAGTTGCTTACTGCACCCCAGTTGCTTACTGCACCCCAGTTGCTTACTGCAATGGGGTCCTCACCCAGCACGGGCCTCCCTGTCCAGGCTGGATGGCGGAGGCTTCCGGTCTCAAGCCACTCTGGGGCTGCGGGAGTCGGTTGGATGGGGACATGATGTCTGGAAGCAGTTTGTATGAGGGGGACCTGAGATTGGGGCAGGGGGTGTCGTGGGAGGCTTTTGAGCTCCAGGGCCCTCAGTACATGGCCCCCTCCTCCCCAGCCATGCACAGCCCTTCTGCACAGGGCCTCGCTGGGGAGCAATTGTTTGGGAAGTGGTGAGGGGTGTGGGGAGCTGGGGTAGGGCGGGGGTAGGATGGGGGTGCTGGAGTGGGGCTGGGCGGGGGTAGGGTAAGGGGTCGGGGGGCAGGGTGGGGGCAGGGTGGGGGGCTGGGGCCGGGGTAGGGGCAAAGTGGGGGGCTGGGGCAAGGTGAGGGCAGGGTGGGGTGCTGTGGCAGGGTGGGGGCTGAAAGCAGGGTGGGGGTATGGTGGGGGGTCTGGGGGCGGGATGGGGGCCTGGGATGGGGTAGGGTGGGGCCGGATGGGGGGGCTGGGGCGGGATGGGGGCAGGGTGGGGGGACTGGGGGTGGGGTAGGGGAAGGTGGGAGTGGCGTATCCCGAGGTCCTGCTTTGCTGCCTCTTCCGGATGGCCCATTTTGTTTACAAGCTGGAGGAGCTGCCTGCCTGGTGGAGGGCCAGCCTTGAGTCACTTTTGGAGCCCCTGGCACTCCACTGCTGTCCCAGATCCATGCGGAAGCCAAAGGGCCGCAAAGGCAAGGGTGACCTGACAGCCACTGCGTGTGCCAAGTGTGTGGAGAGCCGTCCGACCCCACACGAGGGAGCGCCATTCCTACTCCATCAAGCATGTGTTAAAGGCCTGCTGTACGCATGCTCTGTGCAGGGTGCTGGGGGCCCACTGGGGTTAGGGTGTGTCTCCTGTCTCCTGAGGGGGCCACTGAGCCAGTGGGCTGATGGTAACCTGGGTGAGGTGTGCCCACCACAGCTGCCCTGTTCCTGGTCTGCAGGCCTCTGGGTGAACAGGGGTGGCAGAGACCTGTGGTGCCGATGGATCCCATGGCCCCTGAGTGTCCCTTCGCTATCAACTTCCCCCACCTCCTGGCCGGGTCTCCTAGATCTGGACCTGTCTCCCCGGCTGCCATTCAAGGCCGGGAGAAGCAGCTGGTACAGCTTTGCTCGTTGCCCGCAGCCCCCCACAGGCCTCTCCACATGCCCCCTGTCCAGGGCCATCTGTGCTGCTCAGATGGCTGAGCACACACTGCCAGCTCTGGACTCTTCACCCACACTGCTATTCAGTGGCTACATGTACAGGAAGGCCCTGCAGACCATTGGAATAGGGACCATCTCTGTACTGGGTGATAACCAGCCCTTCCCCGAGCGCCCTGAATCCCCTTCCCATGGCCCTCGTTGCCCCAGCCTCTTCCCCAGGACCCCTGGGCCTCCCTTTCAGTGACTCGGAAACTAAAGGGTGAGCACCTGGCACAGCAGGGCCCCAGCAGCTGCCCGAGGCCGTGGGTGTCTGTGCCGGCTGCTCAGTCCCTGTGCCTTGCTGGTGGTTAGAATTTTCATATGGCCAGGCCTGCATAGCTCATTCTCCTCACTGGGTCCTGCTGTCATCCACCTCCGTGCCTGGTCTACACTGACTACCTGCCAGTTAAGTGACCGCTGGACGCTGGGGTCAGGAAAAGCAGGGAGCCAGGGGCAGGGCTGTACATGGCTTGCCATAGCCTCAGGCCTGGGAGGAGGCAGGGGTGGGTGGCTCAGGGCTGGGGTTTCAGAGGCACTGCTCAGGTTTAACTCCTGAGCTCAAGCAATCCACCTGCCTCGGCCTCCCAAAGTGCTAGGATTACAGGCGTGAACCACCGCGCCCGGTCAGAATGTCTATCTCTTTAAACCAAGGAGACTGTAGGACTTTGTTATGGCAACCCCAGGCAACGAATATAGTGCCCTGATTTCTAAAATCTTATGTGGCAAAAGGTTCTCTGCGGATGTGATTGAGTAAAGGATCCTGAGCTGGGAGGTGATCTGGGTGGGCCCTGCATGTAATCACAGCGTCCTTATAAGGGGAAGCAGGAGGGTCAATGTCAGAGAAGTGGTGATAGAGTGGAGGTTGGAAGGATGCAGAGCCCTGAGCCAAGGAACAGGGGCTGCCTCTACAAGCTGGGAAACACAGGGAAGTGGGTTCCCTCCTACAGCCTCTGGAAGGAGCACGACCTTTGACTGTAGCCCCAAAGACCCACTTGAGACCTCTGACCTCCAGAACTGTAAGATGAAAAATTGTGTTGGTCGGGTGCGGTGACTCACGCCTGTAATCCCAGCACTTCGGGAGGCCGAGGTGGGTGGATCACCTGAGGTCAGAAGTTCAAGACCAGCCTGACCAACATGGTGAAACCCCATCTCTACTAAATATACAAAAATTAGTCGGACGTGGTCGGGGGGGGGCACTTGTAATCCCAGCTACTCAGGAGGCTGAGAGAGGAGAATTGCTTGAACCCGGGAGGCAGAGGTTGCAGTGAGCCAAGATCGCACCACTGCACTCCAGCCTGGGCAACAGTGCAAGACTGTCTCAAAAAAAAAAAAAAAAAAGAAATTGTGTTTTTCTTAGCCACTAAGCATGTCATCAATTTGTTCCAATAGCCACAGGAAATGAATAAAGGGCTCGAAGTCCTGATGTCATGGGCTGGCTGGTGGTGGAGAATCTTGAAGTCTGTGAATGTGAGTTCTCACGGCCCTGGCCCGCAGCTGGAGAAGGGCAGGCACGGGAGAGCAGGGAGCATGCTGGCACCAGGTGGCAGAAAAGGGAAGAGCCAGGACTCTAGATACTGAGATACTGGCAGTCCAGGTGCTTGGAGACTGATATGATTTGGATCTGTGTCCCTGCCTAAATCTCATGTTGAACTGTAATCCCCACTGTAGGACGTGCAGCCTGGTGGAAGGTGATTGGATCCTGGGGGTGGATTTCCCCCGTGGTGCTGTTCTGGTGATAGGGTTCTCATGGAATCGGGTTGACAGTGTGAGGCACCGCCCCTGTCTCTCTCTTCCTCCTGCTCCCACCATATGAGATGTACCTGCTCCCCCTTCGCCTTCCACCTTGACTGTGTTTCTGGAGGCCTCCGCAGAGGCTGAGACTCGCCGCCACGCTTCCTGTGCAGCCTGCAGAACCGTGAGCCAGTTCAACCTTCTTCTTTATCAATTACCCAGTCCCAGGTGTTTCTTTTTCTTTTTTCCTTTTTCTTTTCTTTCTTTCTTTTCTTTTCTTTTTTTTTTTTTTTGAGACACTGCCTGGGCTCTCTTATTACCCAGGGTAGAGTGTGGTGGTGCCATGATCACAGTTCACTGCAACCTCCACCTCCCAGGCTCAAGCCATCCTTCTGCCTCAGCCTCCTGAGTAGCTGGGACTACAGGTGCACGCCACCACACTTGGCTAATTTAAAACAATTTTTTTTTTTTTTTTGGTAGAGATGAGGTTTTACCATATTGTCCAGGTTGGGGTTGAACTCTGGAGCTCAAGTGATCCACCTGCCTTGGCCTCCCAAAGTGCTGGGATTACAGGCGTGAGCCACTGTGCCCCACCGGGTATTCCTTTATAGCAGTGTGAGGATGAACTAATACAGAGACTGACGTGCTTCAGTCAACCCCAGACACTGTAGGGAGATATGGTTATGTTTCCTGCACAGAACAATTTGCTCTTCCTCTGTGGAGACGTCTTGGGTTTCCCTTATCTTTGGGTTCCAGGTGGGGTTCTGTGGGTTGACATTTGGCCCAGGCCAGCCACAGCATAGTATACCTCCTGACCGAGGTCATTGTTTCAGGAATGGGCACGTGGCTCCAGCTGGTCTGATTGTCATCGCTCCTGACCCACCCTTTTCTGGGGTTTTGAAGAAGTGTTGGGCTCTCAGCTGGAGAAGAAAGGACCACCAGGTCTTGCTGGTGGCATGCTTGCCCTCACAGGCTGGAACCAGCCTGAAAAGGACTTAACAAAGGAAGCCAAAGCTGGGAGCTGGGGAGAGCCAGGCTGCTGATCACACCAGGATCCAGCCATGCCTGATGTAAGATCACAACAGGATCCAGCCATGCCTGAGGCAGGATCACACCAGGATCCAGCTATGTCTGATGTGAGATCACACCAGGATCCAGCCATGCCTGACACAAGACCATGCCGTGGATGTTCTAACTGTTGGTGCCATAACCTCTGAGAAGGAGCGTGCTTAATGTAGGTTACATGATTTCCATCTCTCAAAACTGATTCCTAGCTGATGGGGAAACTGCGACCTGGGAGTGGGGTGTTGCATACGGCAAACTAATGTGTAGGATTGGTGGGGTCTGCATGGGGTGTGGAGGGGGACAGTGAGCTTCTTCTCAGTGCCCAGCTGCGCCATTTGTGATGCTAGCGGGAAGGTGGTGAGTTGTTGTACAAGTTCTACTTTGTGTAAACTCTGATGTTGTGCTCAGACTGTGTGTGTCTACTGAGGAAGGCCTGACATGCGTTTGCTGGGACTGCTATTACAAAGCCACAGGCCAGGAGGCTTACACAACAGACATTGATTTTCCCACAGTCCTGGAGCGTGGAGGCCTGAGATCAAGGAGTCAGCAGGGCTGGTTCCTCCTGAGGCCTCTCTCCTTGGCTGGCAGATTCTGCTACCTTCTCCCTGCATCACAAAGTTGTCCTTCTGTGTGTGTGTCTGTGTCCTCATCTCCACTTCTTATAAGGACACCAGTTGATATCGTTTGGCTGTGTAGCCACCAAATCTCATTTTGAATTGTAGTTCCCATAAGGAGAAACCCGGTAGGAGGTAAATGAATCATGGGGGTGGTTACGCTCATGCTGTTCTTATGATAGTGTGTGAGTACTCGTGTGATCTGATGGTTTTATAAGGGGCTTCCCCCTTTGCTTGGCACAAACTTCTCTCACCTGCCACCGTGTAAGACGTGCCTGTTTTGCCTCCCACGATTGTAAGTTTCCTGAGGCCTCCCTAGCCATGCAGAACTGTGAGTCAATCAAACCTCTTTTCTTTATAAATTACCCAATCTGGGGTATGTATTCATAGCAACATGAAAACAGACTAATACACCAGTCATGGGAGATTAGGGTCTACCCTAATGACCTCATGTTAACTTAATCACCTTCTTAAATAATGTAGGGGGTCCCATCCAACAAAATCAGTATTCTGGGGGCTGAAGTACCTGAGAATGGGAATAACTGATCTGTGCAGAGAGGTCCCTTCCACCAGGGATTAGCAATTCAAGGAGGTTGAGAGTTGTCGTTGTTAGTTCCTGCTGCTGTAACAAAATACCTTACACCTGGTACTTATACTTATGAAGAGTAGAAATTTCTTTCTAGGCAAGAGGATTGCTTGAGCCCAGGGCTTTAAGATCAGCCTGGGAAATGTACCAAGACACCATCTCTACAAAAAAATAAAAAAAAAAATAGCTAGGTGTGGTGGCTTGCACCTGTAGTCCCGGCTACTCAGGCTGAGGCAGGAGGATCACTTGAGCCCAAGAGTTCAAGTCTGCTGTGAGCTATGATTGTGCCACTGCACTCCAGCTTGGGCAACAGAGTAAGACTCTGTCTCAAAAAAAAAAAAAGAAAGAAAGAAAGAAAAAAAAAAAGAAATTTATTTCTCTTGGTTCTGGAGGCTGGGAAGTCCAAGATCAAAGTGCCAGCAGACTTGGTATCTGGTGAAGGCCCAGTCTTGCCTTCATAGTGGCACCTCTTCCTATGTCCTCACATGGCTGAAGGGCAAAAGGGGCTGGCCAGTTTCCCCGATCCCTTTCAAAAGGGCACCAATCACCTCCTAAAGTCCTCACCTTTTAATACTATCACACTGGTGATTAAATTTCAACGTATGAATTTTGAAGGGACACATACATTCAAACTATAGCAAGAGTCAAGTGGCCTAAACTTGTAGGCATCGATGAATGCCCCACTCCACGCTAAAGTCCCAGCAAAGGCAGGGGTCCTGCCAGCCAACCTGAGAAAGTCCCTCCAGGGCACGCTTCCTGCCTGAGAAGCTGGATGTCATCCCAACTGTGAGAGCCATCTGTCCCCTCAGCTGTGACCTGGGGATGGGGGCAGCAGATGAGCCCTGTTGGGGAAATAGAAATTAAGCCCTAAGGAACACACTGACTCGTAAACACAAAAGTAGCAGATTTTATCAGTGAGCAGCAACAGCAAACAACAGCCCAGCCCAGAATGTGGGGAGGTAGCCCCACATGGCTACAAAGCTAGAGTGGATATCTGTTTCTATGGAATGAAAGCTACAGTTGGCTGTTATTCCAGCTTCTGTTGGTAGTTACACTGACGCAGTGTGATGTCCTGATTTTCCTACCTCTTTTATCAGTTCCTCCCGTGGCTGTCCTGGCAGTGCCCCTATAGTCACATTTTTTTGACATTCTTCAGGAGGACTAAATTCAGTTCAGTTCCCTACAGTGTCCCCCCACCCCGCAAATATTGCACGACTCACAGGGCCAGGTTGCAGACCAGGAAGAGCTGGGGAAAACTGGAGGAACATCTTGGCCCTGGTGCCAATTGAAGGACCGTGACTCTGCAAGGCCTTGGCTTTGATTGTTGGAGTTGATGGAACACACATATTCCACAAGACAGCCATGCTTTAAAGAGAGCTGGAGGCCAGCCAAATCCCAAACCTGGCCAGCCAATGGTCATGACGCCCATGGCCCCGATGTTGTTCGGCGGGGATTGTGACCTCACTTCTGGCTTCACATGAGTTTAACATGCTCCAGACTTGGACAACCACCCTATTCCACCCCATTGGCTCCATAATTCATTTTGGGAAAAGTACATCAGTTTCTAGGCCAAGAAGCCTCAATTGCAATGTATCCAACAAGAGTCAGTCGCAGGAGTTTTCTGGGAAATACTGTGGAAAAGGAACTCTCCTCCTTCTGGAGCCACGGAGCTGGTGGGACGGAAAGAAATCTGCACAGTGGGAACCCATTATGCCAACAAAGGGGGAGTGCCTGCCTGAGAAAAAGGTCACAGTGGAGAGCAGAACTGATGGAGAGAGAGAAATAGGTTCCTGATGACACTGTTAGATCACCTGGATCGGCCCATGCCTGAAGCCATGATATTTTGGAGCTTTTAGTTACTAAAGCAAATACATTCCTTTCCCTTTGATCCAGTTTGACCTCAGTTTCATTCACTTGCTGCCCAAAACATCTCCACTTATGCAGTTCCCCAAATGACAATAATGTGTATCTGGGTTCCTTGGCTGAGAGAGCTATAATCAGCCCTGTCTGACTTAAGGAAAAAATAAAAAGAAAGATAGACATTCATTGGAAGCCTGTGAAGGAGCTGCTGGATTGACTGGTGCCTAGAGAACAGGCTGGAGAAGTACAGGAGCTACTCAAGGGCCAGACGTGGCCAAGGCGCCTTCCCTCGTTGGGTTGCTTGTGTCAGACTTCAGTTCTCTCGGAGTGTAGGTGTCAGTGGGCAGCCCTAGGCCATGTATTGGTTCCCCGTGGCTGCCATAACAAATACCAGAAACTTGGTGGCTTAACACAACTGGAATTCATTCTGTCACAGTGCTGGAGGCCAGAAGTCTGAGATGAAAGTAGGGTCAGGCTGGCTCCCTCTGGATGCTCGAGGGGAGGATCCACTCTTTGCCCCTCTCCCAGCTTCTGGTGGCTCCTGCAACCCTGGCATTCCTTGCCTTGTAGCTGCTTCTCTCCAGCCTCTGCCTCCTTCATCAGGCAGTGTTCTCCTTTCTATCTGTCTGTTCGCCTGGCTTTCTGATAAGGACACCTGTCATGTTAGATTGGGGCCTTCACTACTCCATATGACCTCATCCTGTCTAAGTACATCTGCAAAGACCCTATGTCCAAATCAGGCCACATTCTGAGATTCTGGTGATTGCGGCATTTTGGGATACACCCTTTCACCCAGTGCAGGCCACGCCCATCCCCTGGTTGGATGAGTTGATGAGTTCCTTACACTTCCAGGGCACAAGGTACTGGATTTACCGGTTCATCAAGACAGGGTGGCCGTTCCCACCAAGGGTGCTCTGGTTGCTTTAGAAAGGGGATTGGACGTTGGACCCACCGCAGGCAACAGGGCCATCTGTACACGTCCTTTCTCTAGTGCATGCATTTCCAAAATATCCCTCTTGCCATGGCCAGAGCATCTGAGAACATCCTGGTGCATCCTTTGCCGTGTATGTCCCCAGTCGCTGGGGGACAGCGTCCTCTGGGTCCTCTGTGGATGTGGTGAGGGGGAGAGTGCCTGCCGTGGGAGATTCACCTGTTTTTTTCTGGTGTATTTGAGTTCTTCTCTCTACATTCTATGCGGTGGGCTTTCCGTCATCTGACTTCCCTGGCCTGGGTGAGTTTCAGATCTGTGCTAACCAGATTCTTAGGCCACATCCAACCCTGTGGGCCTGGCCGTGGGACGCAGGGGCTCTGTACACGCACACATATGACGCATTCCATTCAATCTTCAATAACGGACGCCCTCCCCTGTTAAGCGCTCCCAAAATGTCATTCCCACAGAAATCACCCAGATGTTGAACAACAGAGTATGAAATTCCTGCGTTCCTCTCCAGCCACCCTGGGTCAGGCTGGGATCTGATCCAAGGTAAGGATGACTGTGAGGGTGGGGCGGGGGGAATCTTGTTTCCTGTAATGCAGCTCCCTGGAGAGGGCAGCAGCTCTTCTAGGAAGGCTGGGACCGCCGCCTCAGATCAGGGAGGACGACGTCCTTCAGGCACAGGAAGCCCCTGGGTGGTTGGGGTCAGGATCTGTCCTGTGTCTTCCGGGAATTTCCAAATATCTCCTTTTCCGTGGATGGATGTGCAGCCTCTTACAAGGAATGCCTGGCTCCTGGTGAGTGCTCAGAAGTGTTTGTGGAATGAATAACAGACCCATGAAGCTGTGAGTTCCATGGGCGTCTGATCTAGCAAACTGCAGAGGGGCACCGTGAGCTGCTTTACCCGAATCAATCAGCGTCCAGGCTACAAAAACAGGCAGAGGAGGTGGTTCCTGGGAGCCGTTCCTACCTAACCAACTCTGTCTTGCTTCGAACCTTTAAGCTGTCCTTGTTCATTCCTGGGCACAGGCCCAAGTAACTTTGAGAAGGAATTCAGTTCAGGGTTTGACTCTGAAACAAAATTGATAAATGTGGTATGTGTTCTGATTACACACCCTGTATTAGCAAGGATCTTGCTAACAGGGGAGACCTGCTCTGAGCAGGCACCGGTGAGAACAGAACCCCCCACTTAGAATTGTACATCTGGGGATCGGAGGATTCTTCTATAAGCTAGCTTCTGATTCTGTACATTTCAAATCTTATTTCTTCTGTTACCCACTACTCCACATACTTCCTACCCTGGGGCGCTAGCAATTGCCTAACCACACATGGAGGTGATCGGAAACCACATAAATACACCTCACTAAGCCCAAACTGCACGGACCCCCAACTCCTCTTCCACTCAACCCCACCCCCCAAATACCTGTGCGCACACCAGTGCCATCTGACCTAAAGTGGAATGTGATGGAGGTACCAGAGTAGAAGGTCTCATGAATATATCATTTTATAAGTTTTATCGAAACATAACATCATCATGTGAACAATTCCTAGGGCTCCTCCCCTTGCAAATGAGGGGCCTTGTGGTAGCCACTGACTGCTAAGAAGCGAGATTGTCCGCCTACCAACTGTCGGCTTCAGACTGGGCCACCTTGTGGCTGCCCAGGTTGCAGAAGGATGGTGAAGCATGGGGTTTGTAGTCAGAAGATGTGGGTTGTCACGGTGGCTCAAGCCTGTAATCCCAGCACTTTGGGAGGCCGAGGCGGATGGATCATGAGGTCAGGAGATCGAGACCATCCTGGTGAACACGGTGAAACCCCGTCTCTACTGAAAATACAAAAATATTAGCTGGGCGTGGTGGCGGGCGCCTGTAGTCCCAACCACATGGGAGGCTGAGGCAGGAGAATGGCGTGAACCCGGGAGGCGGAGCTTGCAGTGAACCGACATTGCGCCACTGCACTCCAGCCTGGAGACAGAGCAAGACTCTGTCTCAAAAAAAAAAAAAAAAGATGTGGGTTGGATCCTGGAGAAAACATGGGCTGTAAAGCATCAGTGACTCTTACTGGCTAAATAAGCACTTGTTAAGTGTGTGTGGCATGTGAGGCCAGTGCTGGCACCAAGCGCTCTGCTAAATGCTGGAATGACTGATAAAGAACCGCCACTCTGCCTTGCATACCTCTCTGGGACATGCAGACCCGGGGGCCTGAGCTCTAGGTGGGAAAGCACATGGCCCAGGAAATGAAAGCACTCAGAGGTGACTTCTCCTGCGAGGGCTGCACAGCCCCCAGCCCAGGGTAGTGAACACCCAGGGAGACCCCAGGAAGGGGAGTCCTGTCCAGGTGTATAGTCTTTGAGTCCCCAGGACAGCATCACCTGCCACGGCACAGAACCGTAGGCTGTGAGAGTTGATTCCAGGGTGTATTTTATAGCTTACTGATGTGCCGTCCTCTCCTGTCTCAGGATCTGACCTGTGCCCTGGCTGGTTCAAAGGTTCCATCTTTTGGGAGGAGACTGAGATTTGCTTCAGAAAGATGCCAAGAGAAAGAACAAGATCATTTTCACCTTCTGACCTGAAAAACAGGATGAGGCAGCCGGGTGCCAGGCTTGCAGGCCAGGCTGTGGTCTGGAGACAGGATCTTTCCACTTCCTGTCTTTCCTCCTCCCTCACCTCTTTAAGTCCGGGACTGACTCTGCAGGGACCTCCTGTCTTGCAGCCCCTCCCTGCAAGCCCTGAGCCTCGAGGCCGGATGCTGGGTGGTAGGAAAGGGCTGTGATGTATGGAAAGTACAGGGAACATCGGCCTTGTTCTGGACCCTGGGGACTGTGGGAAGGAAAAGGGGAGGGAGGAGAGTGGAGCTGGCTGATGTGTGTCCCAGATGTTCCCTCTTTGGGCCTTTGGGCAAAGTGAGGGGGCCCTGGGAGGGATGGTCAGTCAGGTACGAGACTCTGGCTCTGGGGGACAGTGCCTGGCAGGCTGTCCTCCACTGCCTGGGGCACTGTCCCATCAGCGTCTGCTGGAGTGACTGCCAGTGAACCCAGGCAGAGGCTCTTCCCTTCCCAGTGCAGCCTGGAGGAAAGCGAACAGGCCTGCCCTGGGTGCAAGGGGTGACAGGGTAAGGCAACTTAACAGCAAATGCCAGGGGTCAAGGGCTGGCCAGGGGTCAGAGGGACAGTGGGGCAGAGTCTCATGGCCCACAGCCAGCGAGATCTGGGTCAGCGATGGCAACACTGTTTACTTGCAGACTGCAGGCACACCTGGGGAAAGGTGCATGGGGGTACTGCCTTGGTGGCCATTGGGTGCCACCCAAGGACCAGCATAGGGCCAAAGATCCCCCGGGTCACCCGCCCCTGCACAAAGATGCTGTCTTAGGCAGTGAAGGTGGTTGGGAGAAAACTTTCATATTCAAATGAGATGCCTGTTATCCACCCATAGATAACCAGCTTAAAGCAGGGGAGGGCTAAAAGCTAGTATTTTCCCCCAACCAGATGATCTGCTACAACCAAATAAATTGCACCTTCCCGCAGGGTTGCATTGTGAGATTCAGGACACAGGTGGTGTGGGGAGCTTTGACATGCAGGGAAGTGACCCCCACATGCAGTTGCAAAGTCCTTGGGGCTCCCCCAAGAAGGCTGGCCAGGCACTTGGCAAGGATGAGGCGGGAGGCAGCTCACGGCTCGGGAATCTCCAGGACACAGGCTTGCACAGATGGGAAGCACCTGTGGGTGGCTCTCAAGCCCCCATCTCATTGGTGCCCGTGGTGGGCGTCTCCCCACCTTCTAGCTCGGGCTCCTCACGAAGCGCCCGTTGGAGCACAGTCCCCAGCGACCCCTGCAGCCTGCGACTTCTCCGGCTGCCCACCAGGAAGTAGATGAGGGGGTTAGCGCTGCTGCTCATGGACGAGGAGAGGCGTGACAAGTTGAAGTACAGGACCTTCGTGTCAGGCGGCAGGTTCAACCAGTACAGCACGAACCAGTAGAAGCCCAGGGGCAGGGAACAGATGAGGAACACCAGGACAGAGGCCAGGACCACCACGAACAGCCGAGTGGGCTGCCGCCGCCACTGCTGGGAGCTTCTCCGCACCCGGACAAAGAGGGTCAGGCTGGACAGAGTCATCACTGGGGTTAAGACCCCCATGATGAGGGCAGCCTGGACCATGTCCACCCGGAAGCACTGGTCTTTATTGAATTTCAGGAACTTGCTGCAGAAGCAAGAGGTCAACCCATTTGTCAGGAGACACAGCATCCAGAGCAGGGCGCACACCCAGGCTGACAGGTGCCTGGGCCGGTGACACTTGAACCAGATAGGGAAGAGGACGGAGAGACAGCGCTGGGTGCTGATGGCTGTCAGCAGGCTCAGGCCCACTGTGTAGGCAAAGTACTTCAGTCTCTTCATCAGCTCGTGGACCTTGTCAGTGGTACTGACCAGGGGCTGGGTTTCCAGGCTGAGCATGGCAGCCATGCAGAAGACAAAGAGGAGGTCAGCTGCCGCCAGGTTGAGGATATAGATGGAGAAGGGAGTCCTGCGCATTCGAAATCCCAGCAGCCAGATCACCATGCTGTTGCCTGCCATCCCGCACAGGCAGGTGAACATGGCCAGGGAGCTCAGCACCAGGCAGGCCGCGTGCACCACGCTCCCTCTGGAATGGTTTAGGGCCAACTCAGCGGTCCCACTGCTATTCAAAGTCTGGTTCATCCCTACAAGAGGAAGATGCACCAATGTGAAATTCTGTGTTGCTGGGACCATGGGGGAACCCCTGGGAGCCCCTCGAATTTCCAGCTTCAGAGCTCTACCCTCCAGATTCTTTATGCAACAGACCGTGGCCGGGAGGCGTAACCTTCCCTCCCTCCTGTGACTCACTCAGCCCAGACCTGCCTCCAGGGTCACCTTTATACCTACAAAGCTGTTATAGATGTCCGTTACCAGTTTAAAAAATTCTCCTCTATCTGGATTTGAATTATTTTTTAAATCATGGAGATGTATTGACTTTTATCAAATGCTTTTTCTACATCTATTATAGAAAAGTCATTATTATCAATAGATGTAGAAAAAATATTTGATAGAAGCATTTGATATCATTTTTTTCCTCCTGTAATTGTCAAACCCTCTGAGTTAACTAAAAAACAAATGACCTTGGGCTGAGTGTGGTGGTGCATGCCTGTAACCCCAGCACTTTGGGAGGCTTGCTTGAGGCCAGGAGTTTGAGATCAGCCTGGGCAACATAGCAAGATCCCATCTCTACAATTTTTTTTTTTTTTTTAATTAGCCGGGCATGGTGGCACACACCTGTGTCAGCTACCTGAAAGGCCGAGGTGTGAGGATCGCTTGAGCCGGGCACATTGAGGTTGTAGTGAGCCATGGTCCCACCACTGCACACCAGCCTGGAAGACAGAGCAAGACCCTGTCTCTTAAAAAACAAATTAGGCCTGGGGCAAAGAGTAGAATTAACTACACTCCTTAATTTAAGATGCACCATGAGCATCAGCCTGTTAAAAACCCTCCATTTATTCAAGTTTCCTTCCCCATCCCATCTTAGCTGCCTTTTTCCTCCCACCACTTGCATCCATTCCAACCTGTTTCACACAAGTCCTTGGATATCTCAATGTCTTTCAAGATGGAGTGGTTGCCCATTGTGTTTTAAATTTACATAAATGTTGTGATTTAGAATTAATGATGGGTTTTGTTTTTTTTTAATTTTTCACTTGACGATATGTTTGTAGGATATATCCAGGGGGCTGTATGCAAAAGTTGTGGTTTAAAATGTCATCATGCACACTGATCTGTTATCCATTCCTTACTGTGGATCCTCAGCTTGCTTCAAAATTCCCGTTATCACCAAAACACTGTGTTGAACATCCTCATGCATGTGCCCATTGGACTTGACTCAGGATTTTTCTGGGATACATTCTTGGAGGAGGATTGCTCGGTCATAGAACATATACACATTTAGTTTCACTAAATGTTGCCTGGTAATTCTTTTTCTGAATGGCTGCTTCAGGTTTCACCTGTACCAGCAGAATAGGAATGTTCACATTTTCCCATTCTCTCACCAACACTTGGTGTTATTTGTTTTTCTAACTTTTGCCAATCTGATGGTTGCAAAGTGATATACTATAGATGTTTTAACCTGCATTTCTCTGATTACAGTGAGTTTGAGCATCAATTCATATATCTGTTAGCCATTTGGAGTTCCCCTTCTTCAAATTGCCTGTTCACACCTGTTGTCCATTTTTCAATTGGGTTTCCTTTCTTTTCCTTCCTGATTTACAGGAGTTGCTTGTATTTCTAGATATTAATGCCTTGCTGGATTTAGACATCGCATATACTTTTCTCAGAGAACTCTCTGGTTTTTTTATGGCAACTCTATCTATTGTGAACTTTGGTTGGAAGACATCCTAAATTTTGGTACAGCTAACTCCTCAGAATTTTTTCCTCTGAAATTTTGTGCCTTCTAGATCTGAAAGTATTCTGTCTCTCTGGATAAAAAATATAGTCTTGTATATTTTCTTCTATTACTTTTATAGTTTTTCCCATTCAGATTTTGGTTCTTGGATCCAACTGGAATCTATTTTTTATGAGCTTGATTTTTCCTCCATATTATGGGTCAGCTTTCCTAACAGTATCTCCTAAACAGTCTATCCTTTCCCTATTGACTTACTAAGTTCCCATTTACACATGGGACTAGGTTGTTAATTTCATTCTTCATTCTGTGTCATTGGTTCATCTCTCCATTCCAACAACATTAACATAGTGTTTTGTTTTTTTAAATCTGTCTTTGTGCTATGTCATTTTATTTTGTGAGACGTATCTCCCTCTTTAACTTTCTTTGCCAAAATTGAATTAGCCATTTGTGAATCTTTATTCTTCCTTAAAATTTTAGAGCAAATTTTTGGAATTCCTAAAAGAGCAAGACCCTCAAGTTTTCAGTAGAAGTTCATAGAACTTTCAGATTATTGTGTTAGAGAACTGTCGCATTCACAATGTTAAGTCATTGTGTCCATAGCCTGAAATGCCTCTCTGCTCTCAAAGCCTTTAAAATAATTAATAACAGGCCGGGCGCGGTGGCTCAAGCCTGTAATCCCAGCACTTTGGGAGGCCGAGATGGGCGGATCACGAGGTCAGGAGATCGAGAGACAATCCCGGCTAACACGGTGAAACCCCGTCTCTACTAAAAAATACAAAAAAAAAAAATAGCCGGGCGAGGTGGCGGGCGTCTGTAGTCCCAGCTACTCGGGAGGCTGAGGCAGGAGAATGGCGTAAACCCGGGAGGCAGAGCTTGCAGTGAGCTGAGATCCGGCCACTGCACTCCAGCCTGGGTGACAGAGCAAGACTCCGTCTCAAAAAAAAAAAAAAAAAAAAATAATAATAATAATAATAATTAATAACAGCATTGGATTTTTTTTTTTTTTTTTTTTGAGGTAGAGTCTCACTCTTTTTGCCCACGCTGGAGTGCAGTGGCACAATCTCGGCTCACTGCAACCTCCACCTCCTGGTTTTAAGTGATTCTCCTGCTTCAGCTTCCTGAGTAGAGTAGCTGGGATTACAGGCACCTGCCACCACGCCTGGCTAAGTTTTGTATTTTGAGTGGAGATGGGGTTTTGCCATGTTGGCCAGGCTGGTCTCGAACTCCTGACCTCAGGTGATCTGGCCTGCCTCGGGCTCTCAAAGTGTGGAGATTACAGGTGTGAGCCACTGTGTCTGGCCATAACATTGAAATTTTACTCACGAAAGTTCTGTACACTTTATTGTGTTAATTTTTAGATATCGTTGTAGTGGTTTTACCGGCATTGTAAATGGTATTTTATTACATCTAAAAAGTTTTACTTACTTTTTCTTTTTGAGACGGAGTCTCCCTCTGTCACCAGGCTGGAGTGCAGTGGTGTGATCTCGGCTTACTGCAACCTCCAAAGCAATTCTCCTGCTTCAGCCTCCCAAGTAGCTGGGATTACAGGCACGTGCCACCATGCCCGGCTAATTTTTGTATTTTCAGTACAGACAGGGTTTTACCATGTTGGCTAGGCTGGTCTCAATCTCCTGACCTCGTGATGCTAGGTTGGTCTCAATCTCCTGACCTCGTGATCCACCCGCCTCAGCCTCCCAAAGTGCTGGGATTACAGGCATGAGCCACTGCGCCCGGCCTACTTACATTTTTATTGGACAGCTGATGCGTGGAATTGGATTAATAATAATACTTCTTTTTTCATGACATTCTGTTAACATTGGTTGCCCTCTTTTATTTTTTAGTGTATGTATGTTTGTATGCATATTAATGTAGGTACCCACCATCCAACATGAAAACCGTGATGTTGACAGTAACTTAGTTAATTTTTCAAAGTTTGTTTAGGCTGCTGCATGGAGAATAGACTGATAAGGACAAGAGGAGAGGCTGGGAGGCAAGTAAGGAGTCTGATGCAGGTGCTAGTGGGAGCTGAACTGGGGTGGTGGCTGTGGAGTGTAGGTCATGAGAAACAACTCGGTTTGGAATACAATTTAAAAGTAGAGTCCATAAGCCTTGCTGATGAATCGGACATTGGGAGGATTCCATTAGTTTATGCATTCAATTATTAATTCGGTAGTTCATTCATTCAGTGCACCCCAGTGAGTTCTTACCGTTGTCCAGGCCCTTTCCGTGAATAAAGTAGGCACCTACAATGTATGAGGGTTCTGACTTCTCTACACCTTCACCAAGATTTTTTATTAACTGTCTTTTTTATTGTAGCCATCCTAGTTGGTGTGTGAATTAGTATCTCATTGTGATTTTGATTTGCATTTCCCTAATGACAAATGATGTTGAACATTTTTTCACGTGCTTATTGGTCATTTGTATATCTTTGAGGAAATATCTATTCAGATCCTTTCTACTTTAAAATTGGATTGTCTTTTTATTGTTGAACTGTTAAAGTTTTATTTACTTACTTATTTATTTTTAAGACAGAGTCTCACTCTCTTGCCCAGGCTGGAGTGCAATGGCACGATCTCGGCTCACTGCAACCTCCGCCTCCTAGATTCAAGTGATTCTTCCGCCTCAGCCTCCCGAGTATCTGGGATTACAGGCACCTGCCATCATGCCTGGCTAATTTTTGTACTTTTGTAGAGGCAGGGTTTCACTGTATTGGCCAGGCTGCTCTTGAACTCCTGACCTCAAGTGATCCACCTGCCTTGGCCTCCCAAAGTGCTGGGATTATAGGTGTCAGCCACCACGCCGAAAGTTTTTTAAAAATAAAAATTGTATATATTAGACTCTTATGAGATATGATTTACAAATATTTTCTCCCACTCTGTAGGTTGCTTTTCACTCTCCTGATGGTGTTCTTTGAGACACAAAAGTTTTTACTTTGATGAAGTCGAGTTTATCTATTTTTTTCTTTTGCTGCTTGTGTCTTTGGTGTCATATCTAAGAATCCACTGCCAAATCCAAGTTCATGGAGATTGGAGATTTACCTCTGTGTTCTTTTCTAAGGATTTTGTGGCTTTAGCTCTTATATTTAAGTCATTGATTCATTTTAAGTTAATTTTTGTAGATAATATATCACCTTCATTTTTGAAGGATATTTTCTCTAGATAAAGAAGTCTAGGTTGACCGTTTTTTAAATTTATCTTTTAAAACTTTAAAGATGTCATTCTGTGGTCTCTTGTCTTGCATAACTTCTGAAAAGAGCTCTGTAATAATTCCCATTCTTTTCTCCCTCTTATTTATTTATTTATTTATTTTGAGACGGGGTCTGGCTCTGTCACCCAGGCTGGAATGCAGTGGCACAATTTCGACTCACTGCAATCTTCATCTCCTGGGCTCAAGCCATCCTCCCACCTCAGCCTTCCAAGTAGCTGGGACTACAGGTGCACACCACCATGCCCAGCTAATTTTTGTATTTTTTGTAGAGATGGGATTTCGCCATGTTACCGAGGCTGGTCTCAAACTCGTGAGCTCAAGCAATCCACCTACCTCAGCCTCCCAAAGTGCTGGGATTACAGGCATGAGCCACTGCACCTGGCCTGTCTGGCTGTTTTAAGGTCTTCTCTTAACGTTGGTTTTCAAAAGTGTAGATATGATATTTTTTGATATAGTTTATTTTGCTGTTCATCATATTCATTGAGGTTCTTGGATCTGAGGGTTTATGATTTTTATTTTTATTTATTTTTGAAATGGAGTCTTGCTCTGTCGCCCAGGCTGGAGTGTAGTGGCACAATCTCAGCTCACTGCAACCTCTGACTCCCAGGTTCAAGCAATTCTCCTGCCTCAGCCTCCCGAGTAGCTGGGACTACAAGCACGCACCACCACGCCCAGCTAATTTTTTGTATTTTTAGCAACCTGGGGTTTCACTGTGTTAGCCAGGATGGTCTCAATCTTCTGACCTCATGATCCACTCGCCTCGGCCTCCCAAAGTGCTGGGATTCCAGACGTGAGCCACCGCGCCCGGCCATCTTCTGTCTAATTTTAAAGAGCATGTGTCTAAAGTTTCTCCATTAGATATGATGTTTACTCTCAGTTTTTGGTACTATCTTTTATCAAAGTGAGAAGGTTTCCTTGTAGTTTTCTGAGAGTTTTTATCATAAATGCATGGAATTTGTCATAAACCTTTTTTTCTGCATCTACCAAGATAAAAATTTTCTTTTTTTCTCCTTCTGTCTGTTTATGTGGTGAATATATATTGATAGATTTTCTGGCATTTATTCAACCTTCTATTTCTAAGATAAACCATTTAGTTAGTTCTGAGGGTTTTTTGCTTTGGTTTTATTTAGAACATTTTCATCCATGTTTATATCTGCAATTGGCCCATAATTTCCCCTTCTGGTACTATCCTTGCCTGTTTTTTATTTCAAAGCTAAAAGATGACACTGGCTTTATAAAATGAGTTGGAGAGGTTACCCTTTTTCTCTGTCTTCTAGAACAATTTGTGTCATGTAAGGATTATCTTTCTTTGAAGGTTTGGCAGAAGGTAAGACCATCTGGTCTGGTAATTTTTATGTAAGTGTGAGTGGACGTGCATGGCTTTAAAAAGAACTACAAATCCAATGTATTTAATGTTTTCAGTCTACTCAGGCATTTAATTTCTTACTGAGTTACAGTAGGCAATATTATTTTTCTAGAAAATTGTTCTTGCTTTTTGGTTTCACATTTATCAGTATAATACGCACAGTAGTTTCTTATATTCATTCAGAATTTTTACAACTTCACTTCTATCTGCCAGTCTTTATTTGTGACTTCACTCCTGTTTTTTCTTGATTAGTTTGCCAGAGGGTTGTTTTATGAGAACTATTTAAAAATAAAATCATCTCTACTGTTTCTTTGCTTCACATTTCCTTAATTTATGCTTTTATTTTTTTTTCCCATTTTCTTTGAATTTACGCTATGATTCTTTTTCAGCTTCCTTTGTTGAATGCTTATGTAATTAATTTTTAAATCTTCTCCTTTTGGTAACAGGTATTTAGGGCTATAAATGTACCACTAAGCATTTCTTTAGATGTTTCATAAATTTTGATATCGAGTGTTTTTATTGTTGTCTAAATAGCTTATAATTCAAAACGATTGCAAATACGAATTTTAAATGTCTGTAAGTTATTTAGAAATACATTTTGTAATGCATGAGTCTAGCTATCTTTTTGTTGTTAATATTGCAAGAAAGTCAGATAATGTGGTCAGTTTTTTGATATTTGTTGAGATGCATTTTGAAGCCTAATAGATGGTTAATTTCTATTTTCTTTCTATATCCGTTTGACTATGTTTTAAAAATTATGCTATTTACATTATCTGTAGCTTTATTAATTTGTCTGCTATAAATATCAACCCGTGATGACTGAGGTCTTGTCATTTTGTCTTCCACCTATTTTGAAACTTTGTTAAGTGACTACAAATCCAAGATTATTTGATAACACTGGGGAATTGTGTCCTTTATGTAGTGGTCCTCTTCATCCTTACTAATTTTTTTTGTGTTTGAGACAGAGTCTCACTATGTTGCCCAGGCTCCAGTGCAATGGCCATGATCTTGGCTCACTGCAAACTTTGCCTTCTGGGTTCAAGCAATTATCCTGCCTCAGCCTCCCAAGTAGCTGGGATTGCAAGCATGTGCCCCCATGCTTGGCTAATCTTTATATTTTTAGTAGAGATGGGGTTTTGCCATGTTGGCCAGGCTGGTCTGGAACTCCTGACCTCAAGTGATCTGCCCACCTCAGTCTCCCAAAGTGCTGGATTACAGGCGTGAGCCACCGTGACTGGCTGTTTTTTTATTATTATTTTTATTTTTTTTTTATTTTTATGTTTGCAATTACTGGTTTCCTTCTACAAGGATATCATTACTTTTTCTTCTGGGAGCCCCATGTTGTCATAAAGGTTTTGCTACCCAGGCATTTGGCATTGGCCTCTGTGGATATTCAAAGGATTTCACAGGTCCAGGACCAGGTTTTTGATGGATTTCTTGGCTGGGAGATTTGGCATCATGCAAGTGGTAGTAAATTCAGATTCTACTATCATTGGAAATGTCCCCTCAGGTTCAAAACAGATTTAAACATTTACCAAACTCATACTATGTGCCAGATACATACATACATATTTATAAAAACACATACACATATATAATAGTGCACACACACATATGCACAGACATATATACATATTGCACATAGCATATATTCATATATACATACGTAACACATATATACACATAGAACACATAGCTCTATACATAGCACATACACATATACACAGTAAACACACACACATGTATACCCATGTACACAGACACACAGAGCACATACAACGATGACCACGACGGCCATGAGCTCACAGTTGTGTGTAGGAAACACACAGTTAAAGGCAGTCCCACCCTACAGCTCAGGCTGTAACTAACAAGGTGAGGGACTCAGAGGGTAGGGGCCGGGAGGGACTCAGGTGGGAAGGGAGTTGGGGGAAGCCAGGTGAGGGAGCAGGGTGCTGACTGCAGGAGAAGTGTGTGTGTATGTGGCTGGACCCCAGGGTCAGGCCCTTCCCAGGGGGGCTTGGGGACCTGTTGCCTGATCCCTCTCCAGCTTGTTGGGGAACCCCCCATCTAATGCCATGGAGCCTGGCCTCTGCCTGTGGGTCACCTGTGCACCAACATGGCTGCTGCAGGATGACGCGGATCTACTCTGTGCGGGTTCAGGGGTGTTTGTGCAGTGCTCTGTGGGGAAGGGAGACCAGGGGCCCCGCAACTCTGAGAGGGGAAGGTGCAGACTCATGCTGCTGTCCCACGGTCCTTGTGGTTATACTTCAGATGGGTCTTCCCAGGCCATTGTCCCCCACCTGCCACCTTCCCCGTCCCCCACTCTGCTCTGGGTGCCTGGACAGGGTGGTGATGTCCAGTGGGGTTCAGAGGCCCTCAGGGCACCTGGCTTCCTCTTGGGGGTCACCAGGGAGCCCCTTGCAGACATTTCCCAAGGGCCAGCAGTGTATCAGGGGCTATTCCAGGTACTGGGGTGCTGGAGAGAAAGAGACAGGCCCCGCCTTGCACCTGTGGATACCATCCTGCAGGAGAGACTGTCCCTGAGCAGGGACAGCAAGGTGGCTTCAGCCTGGCACCTGTGAGGGTGCTGGCGAGAGCTGCTGGGGAGAGCTGCGATGGGGGCCTTTTTTTTTTTTTTTTTTGACACAGAGTCTTGCTCTGTCACCAGGCTGGAGTGCAGTGACGCGATCTCAGCTCACTGCAACCTCCGCTTCTCGGGTTCAAGTGATTCTCCTGCCTCAGCCTCCCGAGTAACTGGGATTACAGGCACAGGCCAACATGCCCAGCTAATTTTTGTATTTTTAGTAGAGACAGGGTTTCAGTATGTTGGCCAGGCTGGTCTTGAACTCCTGACCTCAGGTGATCCACCCGCCTCGGCCTCCCAAAGTGCCGGGATTACAGGCGTGAGCCACCGCGCCCGGCCTTGATGGGGGGCCTTTATGTGGAACCCTGATGGGTCACAAAGGGATGAGGGTTGGGGGGGCGGGGCATGTATTAGGGAGATGGCCCCAGAGGACCCCTCCCGGGGAAGACGCTCAGCTGCAGGGACCCCTGAGAGAGTGCAGGTGACATTCAAAGGCATGTGTGGTCATGGGTGGGGTAGGAGATCAGAGAAATGACAGGGAGGCTGATCTCTCCATTTGTTGGAATGATGTGATTGTGTGCTGTATTCGAGGATAGTGAGTTAGTGGAGAGGGGACTCCTGATGCGTGGGAGAGGCCACAGCTGCAGGAATGATTTCCTGGGGAGGGGGCGAGAGGAGAGGGGACCCGGCCTACAGTGGGGGGCTTGGCCAGCTAGGAGCTGGGACGTCACCAGGAGGAGGCGCAGAACCAGGCGTGGGTCAGCCAGGGACCTGAGGGGGGAAGGTGACACTCCCTGGCATCCTCTTACTCCTTGATAGCAGGAGGGTGTCAAGCACTGGGGCTGAGGAAAGGAAGAGGGATTTGGGGTGGAGGGGTTGAGGGACAGGAGCCCTTATCCCAACCGAAGTAGAATAATGAGCTGTGACTATTTTCTAGTAAAAGACAACACATACGTGAAAACTGGCCACATCAGTGGAGATGCCCGGCTTCTCTGCAGTGATGTGAGCTTCAGGGCGCAGGGGTGAGTGGGGAGGTGGAGGGTGGGGGAGAGTACGTGTCTCTGCCACCCCTGAATCGGGCTGGCACACAGTGGTGCTCAATACATGTTTGTGGCTTGGCCCCTGGATTGAGTTCAGCCGGCCTGTCGGCTGGACGGGTGGGCACCGCATTTGACTTGATCGCTCTGTCTGTCCACCCGGTCCCTAGTGTGAGCTGCATCGTTTTGTAAGGCCCCCGCCACTGCGCAGACCTTGGTGGAAGTGAAACATTCCACAGGGATTCGGGCCGTGAGAAACAGCCCGAATTTTATATTCTGCTGGGAGAAAGTGCAAGCAACACCCCCATGATCTTATCAATATCCTGCCAGGCAGCAAGCCTGACTGCCCAGACCCCTCACGCCCATACCTGTAAGTACCCCAGCCTGTAAGCACCCCAGCCTGTAAGCACCCCAGCCTGTAAGTACCCCAGCCTGTAAGCACCCCAGCCTGTAGGCACCCCAGCCTGTAAGCACCCCAGCCTGCAAGTACCCTAGCCTGTAAACGGTGGTGGGCTCTGGCATCGAGCTGGTTGCTGACCTCTGCAGGTTTTTACAGTGTACCTGCATTTCCTGTAGAGCCTCCTCTCTCTCTCTCTCTCTCTCTCTCTCTCTCTCTGTGTGTCTTTCTTTAACCCTCACCTTCCCTTTAAAAAACCAAACACGAGTCCAGGCACAGTGGCCCACACCTGTGATCCCAGCACTTTGGGAGGCCGAGGTGAGCGGATCACGAGGTCAGGAGTTCGACACCAGCCTGGCCAATATGGTGAAGCCCCGTCTCTACTAAAAAATATAAAAATTAGCCAGGCGTGGTGGTGTGTGCCTGTAATCCCAGCTACTTGGGAAACTGAGGCAGGAGAATCACTTGAATCCAGGAGGCAGAGGTTGCAGTGAGCCCAGATCACGCCATTGCACTCCAGCCTGGGCAAGAGACCGAGACTCCATCTCAAACAAAACAAAACAAAACAAAACCTAACACGTAGTACCATGCCTGCAGGTAGCAAATGTTCAACAAAGACTTGCTGACGGATGAATGAGTGTGCAGACCAGCAGGTTATACTCTTGGCTGGTTCCTGTAGGGGGCTGAAAGGTGGCCCCTAAAGATACGTCCCTGTTCCAGAACCCGTGAATGTGACTTATTTGGAGGTAGGGTCTTTGCAGTTGTAATTGAGTTAAGGATCTCGAGATGAGACCATCCTGGATGATGCAGTTGGCCCCTAATCCCAGTCCTTATAAGAGACACACACAGGAGTTGCCTAGTGAGAAGAGGAGGCCTCATGAAGACACAGGTAGGGACTGGGTTTATGCGGCCACATCCCAGGAACGCCTGGAGCCACTAGAAACCAGAAGCAAGGAGGGGTTCTCTAGAGCCTCAGGGGGCGCACGGCCCTGCTGACCCTGCTTCTGGGTTTTTGGCCTCCCGACCATGAGAGAGGAGCTTTGTGCTTTAAGCTGCCTGGTCTGTGCAGCCACAGGAAACTCCTGTGGCCCCTGACACGGGCGTGACCACCGTAGAGAGCAGAGTGCCTCACACCATCGCCACACACTGCTCACTGGGGGGTTGATCCTGGACTTGGGAGAGGGCAAGTTGAAGCCCACCCACAAGACACCTTCCCAGCTGAGCCCGGCACAGCAGGAACAGCTGGGACCCAGCCCCAGGTGGCTCTGCTCTCAGCCTTCTCTTCCTAGGAAGGGTGCAGGGGTATCCAGGGCCAGCCAGGGGGCACCGTGCCCAGCACATCATGAGCACTCAGAGTTTATTGGCTGAGTGCCTGATGGACTGACGGACAGATGGACCCCTGGTGGGGCCCCAGACTGCTCAACCCTCATCCGGGGTCACACGGTTCCCCTGAGTGGATCTGGGGCTCTGTTAGAGGTTCTGAGCTTGAGGCTTGCTCCCGATCCCCATCAGAGCCAAGAGAAGCCCCGATTTACGCTAACTCCTGCCCCCCAGCACTAATCAATGATGAACAAGACCTCGAGGAGATACTGCAGTGGGGGGTAAGTGATCATTGCTCAGCCCGTCAACGGCCGCATGGCGTCAAGGGGTGTTTACGACGTTCTAGTGGGCTCAGCGCTGCTTTGCTTGGCCACTGGACACATCAGAGACCGTGGAGACCCCTGGGAGGAGAGGCGTTAATAACAGCGATGGCCCCGGGTCAGGACCCGTGGAAGTGAGCATGCACAGTCCTGAGACGGAGCACCTCCTGAAATTTGGGGGTCTTGTTCTTATGACCAAAGTTATTCGTGTTTACTATAGAGCACATTGGAGATGCTGGATAGACACTCAAAACACCGAGAAAGAAAAGTTGCTCATAATCTCACCACCAGAGATAATTAATTTGGGAAGAGGTTCCTCCAAGCGTTTCCTGTGTGTGAGCTTTCACGCTTCGGGTCTGTGCGTGGCATGCTTTCATTCCCCAGTTGCTGGGTTTAAAATATTTCAGATTTTTAAAGTATTTTCTTTTTTCTTTTTTGAGATGGAATCTTACCCTGTTGCCCAGGCTGGAGTGCAGTGATGCAATCTCAGCTCAGTGCAGCCTCCGCCTCCCGGGTTCAAGCGATCCTCATGCCTCAGGCTCCTGAGTAGCTGGGATTACCAACGTCTGCCGCCACCTGACTAATTTTTGTATTTTTAGGAGAGACTGGGGTTTCACCTGTTGGCCAGGCTGGTCTCGAACTCCTGACCTCAGGTGATCCGCCTGCCTCAGCCTCCCAAAGTGCTGGGATTACAGGCGTGAGCCACCGCGCCCAGTCTTTAAAAGTATTTTCTATTTCCACTGCCTTATGGCCAATAACGGAGCCTGATTTTTAGAATGTGTTGAGGATTGTGTGTGTGTGTGTGTGTGTGTTGGGGAAAGCACTAGGTTGGAAACTGTCCTCTCGTATTCAATGTCAGGTGAGGTTTCTGATAGACAATCTCTCATGTTAACTTTTAGGATTCCTGTCCATTCCACTGAAAACACGGAAACGGGTTCTTTCCCTTGGCTAGTATGACATTGTCCCTTTCTCCTTGGGCCATAAACATCTTTAACCATGACACAGATAAGATGCAAATACAGTCATATTTTGAAAGGTTCCCATGCTAAAGAAGAAAGAAGGTCTGCCCCTGTCTTCCCCCCACCCCGGGTATCACCATAAATCCTTGAAGATTTTTTTCTGTGCATTTACCTATAAATGTATGTTTTTTAACATAAATGAAAGCACAGGGCCTGGTTGTCTCATAAGCTTGTTTTCTCAAAAACAAACTCTGTCTTCTTGAATTTAACTTGTCTGACGCTTCTCCCTGCTCTGCTGTCACACTGAGGTGGCAGGTCCCAGGGCTGGTGACGTGAGCTCATCTGCGCTTTGAATGTCTGTGAGGTGGGTTTCATTATCTCTGCTTTATCTGGGTCCAGAGAAGCTGAGGTGCTTGCTGGGCTACTGGCCACCCTGGCCAAGCAGGAACTCCCCCCCAGGTCCCACGGGTGCAAAGCATCGCTCTGTCCCCCGTGCTCCCCTGCCTTCACCCAGATTGCAAAACATAGGCCTCTCACCTGTCCTGGATGCAGTGTGTGGTCCCTCGGTGAAGGTGGCAGGTGCCCGCCCACTGCAGAGCTGGAGGCTTCAGCAACTACCTAGGCCCAGGCCCCTGAGCCGCTCGCCCTGTTCTGGCTCTGGCCCGAGCTGCCTGCTTCTCTCCCACTGGGCAGGGCTGCCCCCAAGCTCAGAGGAGCCTGTCCCCGGGATCCCCTGCTGGTCTTCGCTGGGTTCCCTCTGAGCAGAAGGCCCTCAGGTTCGGGCCTGAGGTATAAATGCAGGATGGGTGCCTGCCCCGCCTGCCAGGGCCTCCGCACGTGGGTGCCGCGGTGCTGGCCCAGAAGAGCCGGCTCAAGGCTAATGGACCTGAGCACAGCCCCACGGCCCCCACAGGAGACAGCCTGGCTGCAGTGAAATGGAGGATGAGGCCGGGGCCTTTGAGGAAAGGCGATACCTCCCTTCCTGAATGCCACCGGGGATGGCCGAGGAGACCTCACAGCATTAGTGAGACCCGCCGTGGGAGGTCCAGGTGAGGCTGTTGAGGACATGGGGGTTCTTGTGGGCTGGGAAAGGCTATTACAGCCACCCCCAACTGCCTGCCTGGGGAGACGCTCTGGCTAATGGACTCACTAAGGATGCTGCCTACGGAGGGATGGGGAGGAAGGAGAGCTGGGCCTGGAGCCCAGGATCCTACTTCCAGTTTGAGTTCCACTGCTTATGAGTTGGGGAACCACACCATTCAGGTGACCTCTCTGAGCCTCAGAGTCCTCACCAAAATGCCTGTCGTCCCTCAGAGCCTCCCTCCATTCCTGGAAAGAAGGGGAGCTCACACACATGCCACACAGGCTGACGGTAGGGCAGGCCTTTCCCCACACCAGCCGAGGCCCCCTTCCTGCCTGGCGAGTGAAGAGTTCTGATGTGTCAGTCCCCCAAGGGCAGGATGGAGGCCAGTGTCTTACCCGTGTCCCCTGGCCTGCGGGGGTACTGGCTTGGAGCAGGTGTTGGGTAGTGCAGCGGATGGCTGAGTCTCTAGGAGGGTCCTCGAGCTAGCATAGTGTTCATTCTCACTGCCCCGCCCTGCAGTGGAAAGAGGTATAGGCGTGGGAGATGCTGGGCATCTGCTTTGAACAAATGTGCATGAGGAAAGAAAAAGCGAGGACCCTAGACATTGAGGCTGGTCACAGAAGTGACTCTAGGCAACTGACTTGGGGACAGTCTTAGGGGCGTGGGCTGTGCTGAGTCTGCAGTGACAGTGAGGACTTCCCTGGCCTCTTTATTCTATGTTTGCTATGCTGGGGCTACGGTGCCTGTCTCTTCTCCAGGAGGGGAGATCTTGCCTGAGAATGGGCCAAGACCCAAGAGACAGAGACAGACTGCTCCGAAAGACATAAGCTTCCAGAAGGTGGCAGTTCTCACATTTTTCGTGCCTTCTGTGCCTAGAACATTGCCTGGCATGTAGAGATGCTCATATTTTTTGACTAACTGCTAGCTGATTGACAGAGTCCCCAGATCCAGGCACCTGGATCCAGCTGTTCTTGAAGCCCATCTTTGCCTGGACTTTTTAGTAATAGGAGCCAGTGCATTCTGTGTGTGTGTGTGTGTGTGTGTGTGTGTGTGTGTTTCAATGGGGTTTCTGTCATTTGCAACAAAGATTCCTGACCAGTGGAGAAACTAATACCTAAAAGAGGCAAAGAGGCTTGTTGCAAATACCTGCCTTTACATGTGCAATTGACTGGGTCCTGGTGGGATGACACCGTGAGGTTGGTAAAGTCCCGCTTTCTGTGTTGGGCCACGTGTGTCAGGAGGCAGCTCAGCTCTGCTTCCCCAGGCCTTTAAAGAATGTGTGACATCAGGAGTGGTCCCCACAGATGTCTTATCTGAGGCTCTCTTGGGGAAGAATCTGCTTTCAAACTCATGTGGTTGTTGGCAGGGTTCGGTTCCTTGCTGGCTGCCAGGCTGGGAGCCTCTGTTTGTTGCTGGCTGTTGGCCAAAAGCTGCCTTCAATGGCTTGCCGTGGGGGCCTCTCCAATATGGCAGCTCACAACACGGCAGCTGGCTTCATTGAAGCCAGCATGGGAGAGAGTCTGCTTGCAAGATGGAAGTCACGGTGCCGGCAGCGTCATCAGCTTTGCTGTGTTCCATCGGTTAGAAGCAAGCCACTTAGTACAGCCCATACGCACAGGCAGGGGATGACACGAGGGTGAGGTGGCATCGCTGGGGGCCGTCTTGGATTCTGGCTGCCACACCGGTGGGCTGATTGAGACCCCCCTTACGCTGCTGGTTTCCTGTCCAGCACAGAATATGCCGCAGACCAACAAACGTCGTGTGTTTTTGTTCTTTCCTTTTCCTTTCCAAGTGGGAATTTAAGGAAAAAAATGCTGTTATTTCCTTTTTCCTTTCCACTGTGTGTTGTGTGTCTGGAAAATGACCATCATTTGGCCAAAGGGCACTGCTGTGGCCTGAAGGGGGTCTCCCCAAAGTTTGTATGTTGAACCCCCACCCCCCTGTACCTTAGAATGTAATCATATTTGGAGAAAGGGTCTTGAAATGGTTAATGATGTTAAGATGAGGTCACCAGGATGGGCCCGAATCCAATCTGACTGCAGTCCTGATAAGAGGAGGTGAGGACACAAACAGGCACAGAGGGACCACCCTGTGAGGACACAGGGAGAAGGTGGCCGTCTGCAAGCCAAGGACAGGGCCTCAAGAGGAACCGGCCCTGTCACACCTTGATTTTGGATTTCTGGACTCCAGGACTGAGAGAAAGTAAACTTCTGTTGTTTCAGTGCCCCCGCCAGTCTGTGGTATTGGTGAATTGGTGACAGCGTCCACAGAAAGTACTACAAGTACCATTCAAAGAGGAGGTGTTTGTGGCTCTGGCGGAGGGTGGCATGAGTAACACCCAGGGCCTGGACTCGGAGCTGGGGAGGCAGGCCCTGCAGTTGACTTTGGTCGTCTCTCTTCTGCGGGGAAGGAAGGCATTTTATGTTGGAAATCACACAGCCACAGATTTTGGGTGGGAGCATTTAAAAATCATAGGTAGGAAAGAAGTGGACACATAGAGGGTGGACTGAGGGGAGGAACGTGGTCAACATCTGCTGTTTGCCTGCCAGTTTATTTATTTATTTATTTATTTAGACAGAGTCTCACTCTGTCGCCCAGGCTGGAGTGCAGTGGTGTGATCTCAGCTCACTGCAACCTCCGTCTCCCAGGTTCAAGGGATTCTCCTGCCTCAGCCTCCCGAGTAGCTGGGATTACAGGCGCCCGCCACCACGCCTGGCTAATTTTTGTATTTGTAGTAGAGATGGGGTTTTGCCATATTGGCCAGGCTGGTCTCGAACTCCTGACCTTGAGTAATCCACCCACCTTGGCCTCCCAGAATACTGGGATTACAGATGTGAGCCACCACGCCCAGCCATGCCTGCCAGTTTTACCTCGGGTGCACCTCTTCCCCGTTTTCAGTCCACTGAGCTTAGGTGGGGCAACTGTCACCCCCTGTCCCCCATCCCTGCCTCCAGCTCCCAGGAGGGTGTGTGCCCCTGGCCTGGCCAGTGTGCTTGATATCAGGACTTCAGCTGGAATCCCCAGGAAGGGGGTGCTCTTTCTGCTGGGATTGCAGAATTTGTAGGAGATGAACCGAGAACTGCTGCTTACCTGCTATTTAGTTTTTCCATTGAGAATAAGTGGAACCCAGATCAAAGCAGGGATGAAAACAGGGAAAGGAGAAGTGGCCTAGTGAACATCATTTGTGGCCCTGGATCCAGCTGTGTCTGAAGCCAGAATCACTTCTGGAACTTTCTGGGTATGTGAGTCAGTAAACTCCCTTAAATATACACATACCTCCCAGCTACCCCACATGCCAAAGTAGATTAGCCTGGAGTTTCTGTTACTTTCCACCCAGCACCCTGTCTGATACACTGTAAAAGTCTGCCTAGGACACCAATCTGTAGTGGCAGAAAAGCAGAGATGGTCCACCCAGGTGGGGGCAGGGGTGTGCCTGAGGCTGGACCGATGGCCCAGTGGTGCCAGGGAACTTTGGGGGGATGACGGAAGCGTTTCTGCGGCGGGGATGGAAACATTCTGATGACATGGGCACATAAACATTTGTCCAAGATAATTAAACTGTATATTAAATGGGTCAGTTTTATTTTATGTAAATTAGGTCTGAATTCAATTAATTAAAAAGACGTTTAAAAAAACCTGCCTGAGCGGGGGAGCCTCCTCTTCCATGCCAGGAAACTTGGCGCTGGCACTGTGACTCACCCGCGCAGAGTTTTCCGTGAGTTTTGAGTTTGTGAACTGTGCCCTGTTGTTTTCAAGTTCTCCAACTGTCAAGCCCCTGCTGGCTTAAAAGGGAATGTTTTTGCACTTGCGCTCTCAGTGGTTTTGGTTTGGGAAGGTTCTCTGCAATGTGTTTGCCCAGCTTTTTGACCTTCCCACCAGCCCGTCAAAGGGCACATTTCCCAGGACTGGTCATCTCCCTGTATACTAAGGGGCTGGAGCATAGATGGACCCTCATTTCCCTGCCCTACCTTCTAGATGAGGCCCTGGGTCCTGCCAAGGAAGGATGGTCCTGGCTGAGGATTCCAAGTCAAGCTGTGCGCATGTGAAAAGATCCTGGGGGCTTAAAAATCCTGGCATAAAATATAAAATTCAAGTTATCTGAAAACGACAGTTGGCAGGGGGTCCGGGAGAGCTGGGTGGATGCCGGAGAAGCGTTCCGTTTCCTTTTGTGAAGACGGGAGACAAAGACGGGAGAGGCGTCGGCGTTCAGGCCGTTTGCTGAGTGTCCCCTGAGCGCCTCGTTCCCAGTCCCCATTTTGATTCAGACACCTACAGCCTGAAACTGAGCTGTTTCCTCCATGGGTCTCCACAGAGTGTGGATAGGTCTCGATGGCCCATCTGGGTTATCCTAGGGCTGTGATGGGCATGTCCAGGCCACTCTATGCATCTCCCCAGAACCCCAACTTCCAGTGCTTTGCAGACGGGAGATGGAAGGTCAGAGAGCTGAGCCTCCAGGACAACAGGAAGGCCACTGTGGGGAGTCCCTGGATGGTGATGTGGGCCTCCAGCCAGGGCCGTCCACCAGTGCGACTGACCTTGGATGAGAAACTCCATTCATGAGCCCCCACTTCCTCAGCTGAGGCTGACAGTATGGGCCGTGTAGCCCTGCATGGACAGTCAACAGAAAACCTACGTGCAGCTCTTGGCCAGCGGCCACTGCCCATAGTATGTCCCCAAACAGCGGATCGGTGCTGGGAACAAACCACTCACAGGCACATCCCTTCTGCACTGGCCACTCTGCTCCCTGCCCTGAACGCCCGACCAGGGCAATCGGGCATACTGACTGCCGCCCCCTGCCACTGCACCAGCTCCTGGAGGTTGGTGCTGTAACCGACTTATCCAAGGAAACTGAGGCACAGCAAGACTGAGGTCCCATGGCTTCTAGGTGGCAGCCCTCTGCCTTCCTGAGACTTGCTCTTGACTTTCCAAATTTGGCCTTGCTTATCCCTTGCATCGTCTAAAAGAGCAGCTTATTTTTATAGAGATAGTGGGTAGCAGGAAGCACGGAAAAGTGGAGAGTTCTGCCCTGCCTGGTGCCCCCATCCCTGCCCCTTCACCCCACCCTTCCCACATACCACATGGCTGTTAGAAGTCGGCTTTGCAACCCCCGGGGCAGCCCGGACACTCTGGTCCCACGCCCCACTCTCCATTCTGTGACTTGCTGTGGATCCTCTTCCCAGAGCTGTGGGATGGAACTCTCCCCCGCAGCCTCCGGCTCCTCCCAAGTCCACTTTAATAATTAAATACCAAAGGAAGGAGGAGGCAAGTGGTGGAGAGCGGGCAGTTCCCGCTCATCTAATCATCTGTGCAGTCTCCCTCCATTAGCACAGAGAATGAGGTGGTCCAGGGAGGTGCAGGAATCCTCCTGGGGCTTTGCGGGGGGATGGAGGGGAAGAAAGCTTGTTCCCTAGCAAGACTGCAAAGACTTGCACCTGAGAAGGGCCAGAGGTTGGGGGAGGCCCAGTTCCCGGGGTTCACCTCTGTCCCTCCCGCCTTAGGATCCATCAGGGCAGATGCCTCCTCCTAGAGTTGGACCCAGCCTGTTCCTGACCTCCAGGCCCTACTACTGGGTGAGGCTGTCCACCCGCTCACGGCCCAGGCTCTGAGCTGTTGCAGCTGCACCCAGGCAGGGAGGCCCCCTCCTTCTAGGTCAGCAGCTCCCCACGAGGGCTCAGGGCTGGAGTCCTGGGGTGGGGACTCCTAAAGAAGAGGTGAATTCCCAGGAACTGGGATGCTCTGGGCCCTGAGGAGGAGCCAGGACCCCAGATGGCCCTCCAGCCGCCTTCGGGACAGGGACGTGCTGCTGCCCACTTGTGTAGCTAGGATGCCTGAGCTGGTGGGAGCTTTCGCCACTGGACGAGGACCCAGCCCTGCCTCCTGGTGTGTCTGCTCAGGGTCCCACCTGGCTTCTCTGAGTCCCTGGAAATGACCTGTTGGATGTGGTGGTCTCCAGCTCCGCTCTTCTGGCATCCTCTGAGCAGTGCTGGGGAGGGCAGGACTTGGAGGATGGCAGGGCTCTTTCCAGGCACTGGGAAGGAGCGGGTGGGGACATGCGACCTTCATCACCTAGAGGTCCTGGAACCACTACAACTGGGCCACACGAGATCCCCTCTTTTCATAGAATGGTGGCGTTGCTGAGAGGACCTGGCCAGGATTGTTAGAAAGGGGAGCATGGAGGAGCAGTGGGCAGGAGGGCAGTGGAGGTCAGGCTGGCTGGGCAGTGAACCTTCAGGGCCATAGACTTGGGGAGTCAGCCCACCGAGGGCTGGACCACTTCACCAGGGGCAGGCCGAGCAGGCTCCAGGGTCTGCAATCAAAGGCCAGGTTCCAGGCGGTTGGGTGGCTGAGCCTGGCGGTACTGCCCATGCCTCTACCCATTCCCACCTGGAGCTCGGAGTTCGGAGTGCTGCCTGCCTGCCCACTCCCGGCTCTGCTCTGCTCTGCCCTGCAGAGCCCAGCTCTGTCAGCCACGTCTCCTGACTGGGGGCGCCAATACCTCTGCCATGATCTCTCTCCATGGGACCATGGGGTGAGCAGGCTTGCCTTAAGGCTTGTCTCAAAGGAGCCAAGGTCCTAGGCTGCACACCAGGAACCCAGGACGGGGCCCTTCTGGGGGCTGACCAGAGGCAAAAGGGCCAGACAGGTAACCTTCTAGCCTGGCCCTGGTTGGGCTGTCATCTGGGAGGGTGCCCAGCCTATCGCTGGGCTGTAGAGAGGTGTCTGGGCACTGGGAGGCTGGCTCAGGGATCCCAGGACGGACAGGGGCATCCCGAACAGGGACAACAGGAGGAGAGGCAGCAACCCACTCCATGGAACCTCCGGTAGACACAGGCAGGATCAGGGCCTGGTGTGGAGGAGGTGAGAGCGGAGGCTCCCAGAGGCCATGGGGGCCTCTGAGCTGAGAAGAGGCAGTGGGATACACTGGCAGAGGACAGCCTGGCTGACCACAGCTCCCTCTGGCAGGGAGTGGACAAGCCACAGGAGCGGGAACATGGGCGTGTGCAGCCCCAGCCCCAGGAGGAGGCCTGAGAGCAGAGGAAAAGAGCACAGTGTGCGGGAGAGCTGGCAGGGGGTGCCGCCTGTCCCGGGACTCTGTGCCCTTCCTTGGGCGTCCTCACTGTGGGAAACGGAGACCCGGGGTATGACCATGGGCATGAAGCCTTCTTGGCTGCAAGTTATGAAATGTTTATTGATATACATTTTACTGTCTTTTATAAAACTTCCTTTGGCTACATTGGGCCACTGTGCACCATAGTGCCAGTCCCCAGGTGGCCAGGGCGGAACCAGTGTCCACTTTCGGGTGGGGGCTGGAGCCAAGAGGCTGTCCAGGAGCTGCCCAGTGGGTCCTCATGGCCTGCGGGATACCTTGAGTGCTCCCGGAGGCAGCCCAGGACTGGCCCGCCCCAGAGTCAGAAAAGGCAGGTCAACGACCCAAGGCGGCCAAAGGTCCTTCCTGTCTCCAGCACCTTGACGTGACCAGAAATCCCCCCCATCAAAGTCACCAAATGACTTGACCGAGGGTCTGCAGAAAGACAGCTACAAGGCATGTGAACCAGAACCTTCTTCCAGACACTATTTCCTTCGGATTTGTTCACCGATGCTGCCTTGAGAGGATCGAACCTCGGGAACAATCCCGAATGGCAGGGACGAGCTGCTGGCTTGGCGCTGGCTGGGACACGGTCAAGGAGGGCTGACCCACAAGGCAGAGGTGGCTGGGCTGGGTGACCACCTCCTCACATTTACCGACCAGCCTGGGGCAAGGAGGGGCCCCACCACCTAGGGGCAACTTCTGTACAACGGGTCTCTAGGGGAGCAGAATGGCTGGGGGAGCCGGGCAGGGACCACAGCGTCTGTTTGCAGGTGGCTGCCCAGTCTTCCAGCCACCCATGGAGTCCCCAGCCCAGGGAGAAGGAGGCCCGAGGAGAGGAAACACCTGTTTCTTCTCCTTTGTGGACTCAGAGGCAGGTGCCCATCTCTGTCCCAAGGCAAAGGGTCCCGGAGGCCGCTTCCTGCCCCTGCCTCCTCCAGGCGCTGGGCTCTCAGGAGGCGTTCCCCGGGGGGCACTGCATCTCCATGGTGACCGTGTTGGGCGTGCTGCCCCCGGCCTCCCCCAGCTCAGCGCCGTCCCGCAGGGCCCGCTGGAAGACCACCCTGAGCGGCTCCCACAGCCGCTGCGACTTGTCCCTCCCGGCCAGGAAGTAGACGACGGGTTTGGCGCTGCTGTTGATGCAGATGCACAGGTCGGTGACGTACTCGGGGAAGGGGGCCGGGATCTGGAAGACCCAGAAGAGGAACCAGTCAATCCCTAAGTAGATGGAGGACACCAGGAAGACGGAGACCATGGCCAGGATGACATGGTTGAGCTTGGCAGAGCGCTGACGCCGTCGGGCCCGGCACTCCACGTGCAGGATGAGGGCCAGGCAGGGCAGTACCATGAGCGGGCAGCAGAGCAGGAACAGGAGGATGCCCAGGAAGATGTCCATGTGCCTGCAGGCCGCGCCCGGGGCCCCGCGGCCCAGGAACACGCAGAAGTAGTTGTGCAGGCAGGTGACCAGGAGGGACAGGACCCACAGCAGGGCGCACACCACGGCTGACAGGCGCTTGGGCCGCCGACGCCAGTACCAGGAGGGGAAGATGACTGACGTGCAGCGCTCTGTGCTGACGGCCGGCAGGAGGCTCACTCCGGTGAGGAACATGCACAGCCCCAGGACTCGGCACACGCTGCGGATATAGTCGGCAAACGCGCCCAGGAAGCCCCCCGTGTTCAGGATGGAGAACACCGCCTTGCTGAAGAGGTAGCCCACGTCGGCACTGGCCAGGTGCAGGAAGTAGATGGAGAAGGGGTTCCTCTTGATGGAGAAGCCGAAAAACCAGAGGACCAGCCCGTTGCCCACCAGGCCACACAGGCAGAGGAGCAGGAAGATGTAGTTCATGACGGCCGGAGGCGGCAGCATCGTGATCTGCTCGATGGTCAGGAAGCCCCGGCTGAAGAGTTCCGGGGCCTCGCTCGTGCCAGGGCACATCTGCACAGGTGCAGAGGGGGACACCTGTGATGCCGGCTGGTCCCCACCCGCAGATCTGCACCTGGGACCTAGCGTGGGGGGCTCCCGATTAGGGACTTGGGGCAGGGAGGGGGTCTGTAGGGCAGTGGCTGTGGAGCAGGTAACTGGCTGCAACTCTATTCTCAAACATCCCGACCCCAACCCATGTGAACTCTCTGTCCCAGAGTCTTGAGCTAGCAGCACAGAATGGCGCCTATAGCAGTGGGGGTAGCACCAGACAGTGCCCAGGAAGGGTGTCAGGCTGCCCACCGGTCAGAGTAGACTGTCCAAAAAACATCCAAGTCACACAAGAAAAAAATTGCAGAGCCTTTCTTTCTTTTTTTTTTTTTTAGGAGTCTCACTCTGTCACCCAGGCTGGAGTGCAGTGGCGTGATCTCGGCTCACTGCAACCTCTGCCTCCCAGGTTCAAGCGATTCTCCTGCCTCAGCCTCCTGAGTAGCTGGGACTACAGGTGCATGCCCCCACGTCCGGCTAATTTTCGTATTTTCAGTAGAGACGGGGTTTCACCATGTTGGCCAGGCTGGTCTCGATCTCTTGACGTCAGGAGATCCACCTGCCTCAGCCTCCCAAAGTGCTGGGTTTATAGGTGTGAGCCACCACGCCCAGCCGAGCCTTTCCATTTTTAAGAAGATCAAAGAGACATGACTCCGAAACACAGTGATAGAATCCTGGATTGCAAGAATAGTACAACGCCCACCAGTACTTCACCTCAGTTCAGTCATCCTTAACCCTTTACCACAAGTGCTTTCTCTCTATCTCTTGACAGATAGACTTTTTTCCCAGAAAGATCTGAAAATAAATCCAGAATCCTGGATTATACGCTGGATCTCAACAACTGCTGGAAAGGATATGGTTGGGATCACTGGGGAAATGTGAGTATGGACGGTGCAGAGATAGTGGCATTGCATCACTGTTGCAGCTTTTGAATGTGACAATGTACCATGGATACGCACATTTTCACTATGTGACTGCAGGAACGTCCTTGTTCTTAGAAGATACAGGCTATTTGGGCGTCAAGGGCTTGGTGTCTGCAATTTCCTTTCGTTTGTTTGTTTGTTTTTGAGACAGAGTCTCGCTCTGTCACCCAGGCTGGAGTGCAGTGGCGCGATCTTGGCTCACTGCAGCCTCCGCCTCCCAGCTTCAAGCAACCCTCCTGCCTCAGGCTCCTGATAGCTGGGATTACAGGCACATGCTGCCATGCCCCGCTAATTTTTGTATTTTTAGTAGACACGGGGTTTCATCACGTTGGCCAGACTGGTCTCAATCTCTTGACCTCAGGTAATCTGCCTGCCTTGGCCTCCCAAAGTGCTGGGATTGCAGGCGTGAGCCACTGGGCCCAGTCTTGCAATTTACTTTCAAATCATTCTGGGAAAAAGTCTATCTGTCAGGAGATACAGAGAAAGCACTTGCGGTGAAGGTTTAATGATGGCTAAGCTGAGGTGAAGTACTGGTGGGTATTGTACTATTCTTGCAAAATCTTGCAAGGTTTCAAAAAACACGAAACTATTTGAAGAAATAAAATCACTTGTAAGTTACATTTAAAGAAAAAAAAAAAAAAAACAAGTGGACCTCGGCCTTCCCCGAAGCCGGACCCTGTCCTCTAGTGGGATGAGAGGTGGCTCCCTGATGAGCCAGGGTTGCCCTTGGGGTTTCCAGATTGTGGGAAAGTCCAGGGGGTCCCTGGGGTGGGGGAGAGGCAGCAGCTGTTTATCAAGCTGCAGGGAAGCATTTCGATACTTTAACCGTTGGTGTGGCTGTAAGAGTGCATCCCAGTGGAGTATCCGTCCTGCCCTCAGCGTCTAGGCGTCTGTATAAATGCATGCAGGTGGGCCAGGTGCAAGGAATAGATGAGGGGGGCACAGTGGCAAACCCGAGAGCCCCTCTCGAGAGTGAAGGGGGCGGCCTGCTGTGCTCCAGCCGGTGGGGGCCAGGGGTTGGGTGGGCTGGAGTGGCTGATGGTCCTCCCCCACTCCCTGAAGAGAAGCCTGAACTCTAGACTGGAATGTGAAATACCCGATCTTTAAATGTTAACATTTAAACACGCTGTGCGGGCCAAACAACCCATCTCTCTACAGGCCGGCTGCAGTTCTCAGGCGGTCCCCTCCGACCTCTCCTCCCAGAGGCAAAGGCTGCCTGCCTGGAGAACGGTCACTCCCCTTCCCATATCCAGCGTCTCCCCCACAAGCCTGGCTTCTGTTCCCACTGCTCGGGGCTCCCTAACAAAACAAAAGACAAGGTTATGAAGGCAGGATCCATTCTGCCGCCTTCAGGTGACTCCCAGCTCCGGCAGAAAGCTGGGTCCTGAGAGACTGTTCTCGGGGTTGGACACCCTGTTGTAAAGGGAGGAACCTCCCAGCCTGCTCAGGTCAAGGGGAGCCTGAAAACAGGACTGGAGGCGTTAGCAAACCTCTGGGGAGACTCTTCGAGGTCAGGGTAAGCACCGTAAGGGGGCCCTGCTCCCTCCCTGCCATTCTCTAAATGCATTTATCGACTCAACCTCTCTGCCGGTCTGTTCGCCCCAAATCCCACTCCTTAGCTTCTCTTTCCTGTGGGTGACCTGGACACGCTTCTGGGTTGGGGAACTAGACCATAGGATCTGGTGCCCAAACAGGCCCAAGAGGACCAGCTCAGGCGCTGGGAAAGAGCTGGGCTTCAGGGGGCTGGATGGAGGCGGTCAGCTAACTCAGTGCCTCTTGCACGCATGCATGCTGGAAAAAGTCTGCAATCCCCTCCTCGGAGTCAGAGGGGGAGGCCGGGTGAGTCACTGGGCGTGTAGCTGCCGTGACCAGCCACATACTGCCTTGTAAAATGCCTGCTCTGGAGCCCGGCCCCACCCCGAGCTCTGCCTTTGCGCTGGGAGTTTCTGCAGACGGACCCACCCCACCCACCAGTCCAACCTCTGCCTCCTGTGGCCGCCACTCCACAGCGGTCACTACGGGGAGGAGGGAGAGGGCCCAAGGGTGTGGGGCCGAGATCCCGGGGACTGGGCTGGAGTCCCCACTCTGCTCCTGACCTAGGGGCTAATCCCAGTCAAGTTACTACCTGGGTATAAGCCTCAGTTTCCTCAAATGCAGAAGAGAATGGACAGGGATTCAAGAGATACTTCCAAGTTGAGAGCGAAGGAAATCCCAGACTTTTCAAGGGGCTCAGAGAAGTAGGGGACTAGGCTGGCTGAGGGTAGGAAGAGGGTCAGCCTGGAGGGGTTGTCAGAGTCTCAGGGTGGGTGACTCATGACTAATGGACCCTGGCCTGGGGCAACACTCTCAGGGTGGCCCTCGGACCCGCAGGGCTCCACGGAACACATGACATCAGGGCCACCTTGGAGTCAGTGTCCCAGGCTTCCTGGCCCGCCTGGATGTAGTAAGTAGCTGACTGCCCCACCTCTGCAGGGAAGAGATGAAACAAGACCTTGCGAGGATGCTACAAGGCGACCCCAGGGTCAGCACAGCGAGGGACCTTGAGGGTGTCCAGTCCTGGTGCTTGCCTCACTGATGAGGACAGGAGGGTAGGAGGGTCCAGGGAACTGGTGCCCAGCCACATAGCCCAGAGGAGCCCACTGCCCACTGTGGGTCCAGAGCTGGAGAGTGGGGCCAGGAACTGGGGGACAGGGGAGGAGATGCTGGGCTGGGTCTGTCCCTCCCACCCACACCCGTCTGGGCAGGACCAGGGCCCTTCACCTGTGGCACTTGCCTTGTCCCTGTTGCCGGGATGGGCCTCCCAGGAGCAGTTTCCAGCCATCTCCAGGCCTGGCGCGTCTGGGTCCCTGCTGGCAGCTCACCAGTCTGCACACCCACCTGGCGGAAGCCCAGAGAGAGGGTGGACGAGGGCAGCAGGGACCCCTCCCCTTCCTGGACCCCCATGCCTAGGCCCCCAAGGCCTGCAGTTCTCAGCTGTCACCTTAGAGGAAAGGCAGTCACCCCACTCCCTCAGAGGCAGGGGCGTTGTGGGACTGTCCTGGTGAGATTCTGGAGGTCACCCCTGCGGCACGGCCCCCTCCTGCCTGTGGACTCTGCGTCAGCCCCACTGCAGCTCACTGGAAAAGCAGCCCTCTCCTTTCCCTCTTCTTGTGGGAGTTCTGGGGCCAGGCTGCTTTTGGAGACATACATTTATTTACCCACACACATTTTTGGGGCACTTCCTTTGTGCCCTGCCTGGTGTGGGACACGGGTTTCCCAGCAGTCGGTCCCAGAAGGAGGAGCAGGGGAAGAGGGAAGAGGGATCATTTCTGGCAGGGGGGACCTGCTGGAGGAGGAGGGCTCTGGCTGAGCCGGTGTTTGTAACATGCTAAGGCACCTGGCCTTTCCCCTACAGTGCCTGAGAGGCAAGACAGCCCGGTCATCAGCGTCACTGTCACCACCACTTACCCTGCCAGCCGGCCTACACCCATCATCTGGTTTGGTCCTCATGACCAGCTAGGGGCCAGGTATCCTCATGCCCCTTTGATGGGCGCTCCTGAGCTTAGAAGGTGAAGTCACCTGCCCAAAGGCACACCCAGAGCCATGCCATGCCCTGCAGCTTTGCAGATTTGTGTCTCGAGCAGCTGCCGTAGGGAGGGGCTGCTGGCCTAAGGAGGGGAAGCTGCACCCACCCTAGGGTTGCCAATGGAGGCCTAGGGAGGGGGGCGACCCTGCTGGAGGCCGGTCCACCTTGGCCGGCCAGATCTCATGGGTCTGCCTGCCTTGGGTCCTCTGGAATTGATCCCTGTCCCCCAACCTGAGCTTCCCCCTTGGAGGAAGCTTCTCTCCGTGGAGCCCTGTCCCCCTTCCCCGCAGAGAAGCATCTATTACTCCCTGCTGTACTGGGGGGGAAACTGAGGCTATGAGCGGAGAAGGGACTTGCTGGGCACAGCTCGGGTCGCAGGCTGCCGGGCCCCTCCTCTCCCAAGGGGAGAGCTAGGCAGCCCGCTCGGCTCAACTCCCCGGAAATTCTTTCCTCTGTGCCGCGCGGGTCCGCCCGGCCTCAGCCAGCCACGCGCCCCCGCCCGCCGCCCACTCCTCCCGCCTGGGGGCGGGCCGTGCCCCTTGCCTCCGCGCCCACCATTGGCTGGAAGAGGTGGCCGTCTGCGCGTGTGGCCCGCCCCCTCTTTAACCCTTGGCCTCCCGGAGCTGGTGGCGCAAGTGCAGCCCCAGGGGCCGCTCGCAGGACCCGTCCCACCCAGTGGCCTGGGTCCCCTCGGCCCCGCGCAGCCGGACCGCGCCGCTCTGGGCCTTCAAGGGGCATTTGCGGGCACCTGTGCCTGGCCTACGGGTGACTCAGCCTGGGGTCTTCGGGGTGCCCCATATGCCGGAGTGAGCCAGTGTGTTGTGATGTGTGTGCACTGGGCTTGCAGATAGCTGGTGCTGTGACCTGTGTGTCTTTAGTCTCCCTCCTTGGACTCCAGTTGGGCCACTGTGCCATTGCCACAGATAGGCCGTACCTTCTCCACACTCTGGGGCCTGTCCGAACTTTCCTGCCCTGCAACCCCAGACCTACCACCTGCCCTCATCCTTCCGGGCGCCTGGTAAGAGCCCCCAAGCTCTCTCCATTGCCCTTACTCTTTTTGGTGGCCCTTCTCGACACCCACCACCCCAGGTCTGGGCCCCCAGCCTTGTTTCCAGGGATGTCCTGACTCACAGGAGCCTCATCCGTTCACCCCGGCCAGGCTAGACCCCAGCCACAGCCAACTAGTACCCCAAAGGCAGTGGGCTGGGGCCCCCCCACGCTGCAGCTGGGCATGCAGTGGGGGCCCCCAGCTCCCCTCTCTACCATCTGCTTCCCTCCATTATGTGGGTGTCCTGTGCGTTTGTCCTTGTCCTGCCAGGGACAACCTGAAAAGCAATTTCACTCATGCACAGAAAGATCTAGAAGCCAGTGGACCCCAGATGGGCCATATTAAAGGACATGTGTGTGAAACGTGTATGGGGCGAGCGTGTGAGTGCATGTGTACGTGTGTTCCTCTGGGTGGGATCTGGGCTATGACAGAACTAGTGTCTACTGAAGCTGACTCAAAAAAGCTGCCAGTGCAGCTCACACCTGACCCTCCCCTCGGAGCAAGCCCAAGGGTGGCCTGGCTACCTGTCAGCCTCCTGCAGCCTTGCCCGCAGGAAGCTCCTCCTCTCCCTTCACCCCTACCCCACCATGACCCAGCCCCGACGTGCCTGGGGCTGTCCCAGCCCCTTTCCTTAGCCACTTGGGCTGCCATCAGAGGGGCCTGTCTCGCTCCCGCTCCCGAGGCACAGAGCCTCTGTTTTCCTCACTCCAGCCCTGGAGTGCCCTGCTTAACAGCTTGGATTGAAGAGGCTTGTCTGGGGGGACTGAGACCTTGCAGATCATTCCAGGAACTGCCTCCATCCAAGGCCAACAGCTTCATCAGGCCGCTGGCCTGGGAGAAGGTGGGACTGCAGCTCCAACATCCTGTGGCTGCCCACACGAACCCCCCGTGTGCACCCCAGGGCTGAGAGCAGGGGGAGCCATCTCCCTGTTTGGGACACTGCCTGCTGGGTGTTCCCTTCCAGCCCCTCTCGAATGCATGCTTGAATGGCCAGTGAGGTTGGGGGAGGGACCAAGAGGGAGTCCTCATCCCCAGCAGCACAGAGCAGGAGCTGGACAGTGGGGCTGGGGGTGAGGCCAGCTGGGAGGGGTCAGGTCCTGCCACAGGAGGGAGACTTTTAAAGTTCCTCCATGGCCCAGGAACCCTGGAGCCTCAGGAGTTGCAGGGGAGCTTCTCCAGTGGGTGACAGCCTCTCTGGGGTCTCAGGGCTCTCTGCTTGGGGCCTTAGGATTTCTGGGAGCTGCCTGCCCTGACAGCGTCCACCTCTCTGCCCCGACGGTGCCCGCGTCATTTTCCTT